>NC_134545.1:21247833-21860000 GCF_050624435.1 Tenrec ecaudatus
AAGAAATAAGGCCAGAGTGCTCCTTTTCTGTTTTAAAAATCATTTTATTAGGGGCTCATACAACTCCTATCACAATCCATACACACATCCACTGTGTAAAGCACATTTGTACATTCGTTGTCCTCATCATTCTCAAAGCATTTGCTCTCCTTAGAGGCAAGGATGAGGCTTCGTCTTACCTACTTTGGACGCGTTGTCAGGAGAGACCAGTCCCTGGAGAAGGACATCCTGCTTGGTCCAGGGGAGGGACAGCGAACAAGAGGAAGACCTTGACCGAGATGCGTGGACACATGAGCCATGAGCCATTGGGAGGTTGGCACAGGACCGGGCAGGGTTTTGTTTGGTTGTGCATGGGGTTGGGATGGGTCAGAACGGATTCCATAGCGCCTAACAACAGCACACCTTTAGTAAAAATACCCCAGTATGGGAAACTATGCCTTCTTGATACAGCCTCCAGGCATGTGTACACATGTTTATAGGTGATCTCCCTCTCCCTCTCTCTCGGATCACATGACTTTGAAAGGTTCTTGGAGCTTGGGGAACAAAGTTGGCAGGGGCAAGACTAAGGTGGGAGGGTGGGTGGGGTAAGGTTCCCCCGCCCCCGCCCCTCCCAATGAAATTCTCACAGGACAGCCCTTACCCTGAAAGAGTGAGCAGCATCCTCACCGGGGTGGTTCACACGCTCCTCGCAACTTCTCCTTAAGCCCCCAAGACTGTCCTGGGTCCTTCGCGAAAAATCCATCAAGATTTGAGATGGGCCAAAAGTATAACCTTCTGAGCTGACTGCTCCGCCTTATCTTCAGAATCCCCTGTTTAGGTGGGGGGCCTTTGTTTTAAGGGTGCCCCAAAGAACTAAGACAAGTAGATTGTTGAGAAAACTTGTCTGCAGCCACCCCGATGGCACAGATACATGTAGTGGTGTTTTATCAGGAGTAAACCCATGCATCCCGGTACTGGAGGCTCTAGAATCTACACTTAGTGACTCACCTGAGTTTAGAAACCACGATGATTGGGGGTGGGCTGGGGGTGGGGCTGAGGAGGCAAGGAAAGGTCTATTTTACATTTTGCTCGGGGGTGTTTTTGTGAACGGTGGTGGAGTGTTTCGGATGCAAGGATGTGTGCACAACGTGAAGAATGTCCAGTCTCTATTGTACACGTGGACATGGCTCGGATGGGCTAAGTTGTGCTACGTGTATCTTCACAACAATAATAATAAAACAAAAATGGCTACAAATATAAAATTAGCACTCCTTAAAAATATAATAAATTAACCCCTATCCCGGGGTACCAGGGATCTGGGATGCCGCCTCTAGGCTGCTGAGTTTGTGCCCGGCTGCTGGAGGGGACACGTGGACACACGCCAGGGCGCGCCGTGGGACCGCCCCGCCCCGCCCCATTCACCAGCCGGACCTTAGCTCCGCCCCCGCACCGGTCCCGTGGGCCCTCGCTATTGGTTCTGCCCTAGAATGCCGCGAAGCGGCCGCTTCCTCATTGGTCACTTTTTATTCCGGCGTTGCCGGCACAACAACTGCCACGTGCTCGACCGTGGAGCCTGCTCATTGGTCCGCAAGTTAAACCGCCTCTGCGCCTGCCCCGCCCAGCCATCGAGCCTACTTCTTTCATTGGCTACGAGGCCCTGCGGCCCCGCCTTATAGACGGCGCACCCGACGTGGATTGGCGGAGGGTCAGGATGAGGCGGGACTCGGGAGCGGATTAAAGAGTGGGCTTCAGGCCCCATCACGCGTGCCTCAGAAGGCGCCATGGCGTGGCAGGGCGTGGCGGCCGAGTTCCTGCAGGTCCCCACGGTGACGCGAGCCTACACAGCGGCCTGTATTCTCACCACCGCCGCCGTGGTGAGCCAGCTGGGGGAGGGCAGGGCGGGACGGGCAACGTCGCCATGGTGACGGCAGCCGGGCGGGTCGGACAGCCCCTGACTTGCCCGCCCGGGTTCCGCAGCAGTTGGATCTCCTGAGCCCCTTCCAGCTCTACTTCAACCCGCACCTCGTGTTCCGGAAGTTCCAGGTGCCGCCGCCCCGCCGCAGCCCTGCAGCCCCTTGCCACCCCGCAGCCTTGCCCAACCTCGCCCCTCTGCTCCCGTCCAGGACAGCCCTACACCCCCGCCCCCCCACTTTCGCCCTGCCCCTATAGCCCCACGCTTACAGCATCCCCCATGCCAGGCTGCAGCCCATTTCAGCAGCACGCCCCGCCCCCGCCCGCCTTGCAGGTGTGGCGGCTCATCACCAGCTTCCTCTTCTTTGGGCCCCTGGGATTTGGCTTCTTCTTCAACATGCTGTTCGTGTATCCTGCACCCTGGCCGGCCGAGCGGGCGGGCTGTGCGGGCAGGGGAAACTAAGGCAGGCGCGCTGCGCTTCCTATACCGGCGCCCAGGTTCCGCTACTGCCGCTTGCTGGAGGAGGGCTCGTTCCGAGGCCGCACTGCCGACTTCGTGGTCATGCTCCTCTTCGGGGGCGTCCTCATGACGGTATCCTTCCGGGGCTCGCCCTCACACCCCAGCTGGGCCAAGCGTGGCTCTGGGAAAGGCCAACTCAGGCTGCGCCCTGGATGCGGGTGGGGCACGGGCCAGATTGGGGGTGGGGAGGGGGGCGATTTGATAATCAAGAGCGCCCAGCAGGGGCAACAAACAAACTCACTGCATGGATTCATTGAACCGGGTAGAACTGCCCCTGTGAGTTTCCTGTGGGAGGGAGTAGAAAGCTGTCTCTCTGGAGAAGGGGCTGAAGGTCAGCTCCCAGGGCAGCAGAGGAGGGTTCACCCAGTCAAGACCCAAGGCTCCAAGGGGCAGGGCAGGGCAGGTGGTAGCCCCTTGGCCCCTTGACTCGGCACAGCTGCTGGGGCTGCTGGGCGGCCTGTTCTTCCTGAGCCAGGCCCTGGTGGCCATGCTGGTGTACGTGTGGAGTCGGCGCAGCCCGAGCATCAGGGTCAACCTCTTCGGGCTCCTCACCATCCAGGCACCTTTCCTGCCCTGGGCACTGCTGGGCATCTCGCTGCTACTGGGCAACTCCATCCTAGTGGACCTGCTGGGTGAGCCGCGTGGAGGGCCAAGGCCCCTCATGAGCACCCAAGCCCCTGCCTCTGACCCCAACACCCTCAAACCTGCCCTCAGCTAGACCTTTGGGATCGGCCTAGCCAGACACTTCCTGGAGGCCATCCTGGCCCTGGCCTCCTGTGTAGGTGGTCTTGTCCCTCCCCAGGGATCACTGTGGGCCACGTCTACTACTTCCTGGAGGATGTGTTCCCCAACCAGCCTGGAGGCAAGAGGCTGCTGCTGACCCCCAACTTCCTGTGAGTACTGGGGGCGCCTGGCCACCACCTCCTACTTCTGGGCCTGGTGGGTGGTACTCGGCTTAGCTTGGCATGAATGCCCCCAGGAAGCTGCTGCTAGACACCCCAGAGGAGGACCCCAACTACCAGCCCCTGCCAGAAGAGCAGCAGTGACATCCTGGGTTGGCCCCCACCCTGAATAAACCATGACCTGCAGTCTCTCAGCCCTGTCGTGGTGTCCTGTGCACCCCGGCTGCCCTGAGCTCTGCCTGCCGTGCTCTCGCAGAGCCTGGCCCTGGCTGTGGTGTCTCGAGGGGCCTTCGGCAGGTCCCACTTGGTTGTGGCCGGGTCACTTTGCTCAGCAGCCCATCTCCTCCAGGCTCGCTTCCCCACTTAGCCAGTGGGTGCCACCAAGGCCTCATGGGGTCCTTCACCCTCTATGGCTCTGAGCTCGGAGACAGTGCCACCGTGGCAGAGCGTGGGTGGGCCAGGCTGACACGGCAGTGAAGCCCTGCCCTTGTGAGTGAGCGCTGGGTTGCCATCAGCTAAGTGGCAGTCCAGTGGTCTTGACTGGCTCTCCTGCTATCCCAGACACGTACTGCCTGTGCCCCAGGCGACCTGCCCTCCTCTTCTGTGCAGACAGGCGGGGTGTATGCTCAGCTCACCAGAGCCACAGCCAGGCCAGGGGCCTCAGGAGGGAGATCTTTTTATATTGCATGTGCCTGTGGGTTAACACAGCCTGGACTGGGGGCTGCACCCCCGGATGAACAGCCAGGCCCTGGGATGCGTGAGACCTGCTACTCCCCAGAGCCAGGCAGAGCAGGGTTCTACGCGATGGGTGCCCTGGCCTATGCTGGCTGTGGAGGTCTGCTCTCCTGGGGCTCCGGGGGCTTGACTGGCAGGTAGGCATGTATGCTGTGAGGTACTGAGAGCCCAGCTGGACCTGGGACCACGGCAGTGGGCCTGCTGGAAGCCAGGCCCAGTCGCAGCCCCCTAACTCTGATAACATTACTGAGAGACAGGCAAGGTGACCTATTGCCTTTTATTGAAAAAGTGTTGCCTTGCCCCGCCCCCACCCCTACCCCCACCCCAGGGCTCCTATAGAAAAACTAAACACAGCTCAAAATGAGGCCCTGACCCTGAGCCCCAGGGTTTGGATGTACGTGTGTGAGAGAGAGGGGTGGGGCAATGTCAGCACCGCATGGCTGTCTTGCCTCTTCTTGCTCAGAAGGTTCTTGTTGGCGGCAGTGTGGTTTCCTTGTCGCTGCAGTGGGTGCCGTTGCCAAGGCGTCACCAGGCTGGGGCAGTGTTGGCCAGACGCCGCATCCGTCTAGAAGGAGAGGGCAGTGAGCTGGGCACTGCCCACTGCAGGTCCCCTGCCTCTCCAGCCCACCAGCAATCAGGGCTCTGAGGGCGGTGTTGCCCGGGGCCTGCATCTGGCATAAGGTCACTCCCTAAGATTGCAGGCCCGAGGTCCGTGTGTGCGCATGTGCAAGTAGTGTGTGTGTACCTTGTGTTCCTGTCCTGGTCCCGAATCTTCTTCTCCATCTCTGCATCGGTCAGCGTCTCCAGCAGGGGGCACCACTGGTCAGCATCACCCGTGTTCCGGATAGCAATCTCCACTGTGGGCAGGGGGTTCTCACTATGGAAGAAGGGAGGGCTGAGGTCGGTCACTCAGACTCCACTGTGTAGGGCATACCCCCAATAGGACCCATCAGGGTTCCTAGGCTGGGGGAAGGTAGGACACACCATCGGGCTGCCCACTCCTGAGCTCTCTGCATGACGGCCCTTCCTGGGTCACAGTCTTACAGAAAGGCTCAGTGAACAGAGGCTGAACTAGAGACCCTGTTCCTGACCTCTTGGCCACGGGTACCGCAGTCAGCCCTGAGGGCTCCGATGGTCTGGACAGTGGGGTGGAGAGGGTGCCAAGTGGCTGCCCACCAGACACGGATAGCAGGATCCTTGGTCCCACCCAGGGATGGGCCTAGCCTGCTAGGCCCTAAAGGTGAGCCCCCACCCATACCCCAGGTTCTCACCACATGCCCATGAGGCTGGGAAGCACTCTGGGTGGGGGGAGTGGGGACCTATGAATAGCCACCTCACCTGAGTCTGTGCCCAAGGGGCTGGAATAGCTAGTTCTCCAACGTGCCCAATGGCAGCTGCCCGTGTCCCCTCTGGAGCTGGCCCAGGCCGTGGTAGGGCCTGGACACAGCTCGAGCTGCTGGCTCAGAGTGTGAGCCTCCTGACACAGCAGCCCAAGCACCGTCCGTCACCTGGTGCCAGTCGCGTGCCCGAGGGATGGGAGGGAACCACAGCCAGGCTGAGGGGGAAATGCATTCTAGGGAGGAGTCCCCAGTGGGTCTTCCTTTAGGACCCGCCCACGGAGGGCCTGGAGCACCCCTCCCTCCTCAGCGGAGGCAAAGGGAAGCGGCCCACCCAGAGAAATAGGAAGTCTTGTCCAAGCAAGGCAGAAGACTCTTCTGTCTTCTCCAAGGATGAATGCTGGAACCACAGAGCCTCCCTCCACAAGAGTGAGGCTACCCTACCCTCACACCACACAAAACTGAGGCCGACAGGTGAAGTGCCTAAACACACAAGCCTGACGCCATCAACCTGAGCGGAAGGGGCAGGCACACATCACGACCGGGGGTTGGCAACAGCGTCTGCCAAGAGCAGGGGAAGAAAAGCTGAGGCGCCGGGCTTGACCACGGAGACACTGCTTCTCAATACTGTCCATACAATCACGGACTCTCGTGTCCACAATCCTAGGAGCCCTGCCTGGCGGCAAACTGGTTGGGGCTGGGTACCCAGGTCCGTGGTTCAACCCACCAGCCATTCCTTGGGCTGGTGGCTCGGCTCTGACCACCAGCCTCCAGAGTTGAGACTATGTATAGATGACAACTTCACGGGAAGACAAATGCAAGAATGTGGGTGACAGACTTGAACGGTTCTTTCTCCAGTGAAATCGTGCAAAAGACAACGAGCCTGTGACAAAGGTTCTCAACAGCAGAGATGCCAGCTCCCCATCCACTGCAGGATGGCGAGACTAAAGGCGGGACTCTGGAGTGTCAGCAAGGCTGTGGCGGAAGCAGGGCCCCGCACGGTGGGGAGGCAGTGGAGCGGGGCACCGGGGCAGCAGGCACTGGCTGGAAAACAGGCTGGCGCTTCCACCAGGGGTGGTGGGTGAGTTACCATGTGGCCCAGCGAATCAGCTCCCCGAGAAAAGGGAACACACCCTCACCCAAGACACGGCCATCAGTATGCTGACCTCACAGCACCCCTAAGGTGAGAACGGCCCAAAGCCCATTCGTTGAGTATGGGTAAGTAAAAAGGGGCCTGGCCGTGTCGGGGTGCACTCCCTCCCCAAACTCACTGCCCAGGAGTGGGTGCCAAGTCCCGGCAACCCTACGGGACGGTTGAACCGCCCCAGGCTACTCCTTAAGGGCGCCGAACGCGGGTGTTCAGACCGCTGGTCCCGAGGTTAGCAGCCCGGCATGTAACCACTCTGCCAGCAGGGCTGAGAGGGAACAATCTTCCCGTCGCCCTGCCATGGAGGAGCCCAGTCACTGGGATACGAGAGCCCTGACCGCACACCGGAATAGGCAGCTCCCAAGGCAAACAGGCCGTGGGGTCAGCAGGCGGGATGGCCCTGTGGCAAGCCTACAGCGTGGCCGCGGTTTCGTCTCCATGACAGTGCTGCAAACCACCGAGCGTATGGTCGCAGCTTTTAAACAGCCTGCTGTAAAAACCCACCCACCGTAATGCCAGGCCAGGGCTAACCTCTGTGGCCAGCACGCACTGAAACTGGTCCCCAGCCTGTGTCCCCCAGCCTGCTCCTGAGACTGTCCTAGGCCATGGTCCCAATCCCCAGGCCCAGGGTCCTGAGCCCTTACCCTGTAGCCGCCCAGAACACACACTGACAGGGGTGCTGGTGTGAGGGACTCCTGCACCCATCCAGTCGGTGCCCAGAAATGTGTTGTCCGCTTGTCTCCCTGTAGGAGGCCTTAGCGTAGGACCAGGCAGACCCCATGCCCCATGCCAAGCTGCTGGGAGCAGGACACATCATCGAGGCTGGGAGACCAGGATGGGGGTGGGGGTGCCCCGGGTCAGGCCCTGTGTGACGTCCTGGCCTGCTGGAAGCTCCTGCCCAGTCACCGCTCAGCCGCAGACACAACTGCTCCTGCTCAGAGTGACAGGAGCCGGGGTGCAGCCTGGGTGTGGGGGCTGGTTTCTGGGAAACAGATGAATCACAGCCGTTGTCTCAGGCACATGAGCCCTCCTGTCTGCGGTCGGCTGGGTCCCTGAGCCGTGGCCCGCCCGTCACATGTGTCTTCTGACGCTGTGATGGGCAGCTGGGCTCCATAGTCCATCCCTGTACCCCCACCCCCACGACCCTGGCTCACAGGATCGAGTGCTTACAGGACACAGCTGGCTGCCTGTTCACACCCACGATTCTCAGCAGGAGCCAGCTGGCCCAAAGGCTGCTGCTCTGCCTCGCCCTGAGCTGCTGAAGGAGCCGGATGAGGAAAAGCAGCTCCCGGGCTCCGCCCACAGAGGCGACTGCCTGCAGGCCGTGCGGGTGCTGGGACAGAAGGCCCGGGGGAAGGCCAGATGGACAGGAAGAAGGGGTTCCGAGGGGGTGAGGTGCCAACTCTGGGGGCCTTCAGGCCGGAAAGTTCTCTTGTGAGGGGGAGAGGTGCCTGTCTGCAGTGTGATGGAACACATGCCCAGAACCCTCACCATGGAGAGAGGTCTCCCGGAGATGCTGTGCAGAGGACAGTGGGAGACTCGGGAATGTGGTCTTAAAAGCTTGTGAGCAGCCGTCTTAGAGGCAACTATTGGTCTCTCCTCATCTAGAGGAATGGCAAGTGATGAGACCCAAAGATACGGAAGAGATTCAATCCAAGGGACCCGCAGACCACACAAACACCAGTTTCCACAACCCTGCGACCATAAGAGCTTACTCAGTGCCCGGCTGGCTGGCACTCAACTGCTCTGAAAGGGAAGACATTAGACCAGGGGTCCTCAGACGTTTTAAACAGGGGACAGTTCACTATCCCTCAGACCTGTTGGAGGGCTGGACTACAGTTAAAAAAAAAACTATAAACAAATTCCCATGCACACTGCACACAGCTTATTTTGAAGTAATACACAAAACAGGGCAAAAACACCCCGCGGGCCAGATCAATGTCCTTGGAGGGCCGCATGTGGCCTGACGGCCGTAGTTTCAGGACCCCTACATTAGAGGGTCCTGGGTTGAGTGGGAGGGAAATGTGAACAAAAGATGAGGCTTAGTGGCCTGAGATGGGTGGAAATCCTGAGATGAAGCCCTTAGTCACCCTTCAGGCCAGGAACTGGGCTCACCCCTGAAGCCCAATTGTCAGACGAACAATAGGCCTGAAAGAGGACAAATAATCCTAGAGAGAAACACACAGATCTTAGACCAACTGACCATCTGAGCCCAAGGGTAGTGTTTACCCAAGGTCCAAGTTCAGGGGGATAGGGGAGGAGGAGGGAAGGAAAGGGAGCACAGGGAGCAGTGGGATGAGGGAGAGTCTGCTGTGGGGATGGCTGTCAGTGACCGTGGCTGAGTAGAAAAGTGATCTGTCCTGTTAGCTGTCATCATCCAATTGACCATAAAAAGCCCCAAACCACACAAACTGACAAACTATCCAACAAGGAAGCCAGCCACGGTGGCGGGGTGGGGACTGTCCTACCTGAAGGCGTAGGTTTTCTGGTGCCAGCTCAGCTGTCCCCGGATACTATAGGCGATGGTGGTGACAAACTCGCCCCCCAGGCCGAGTTCTGAGCACAGCTTCAGCGCAAACTTCTCAGGTGAGTTCTCCTTCTCTGACATGTCCCACTCAAACTGGTCCACCAGGGAAATGTTGCCCACGTGGATGTTCAGCTGGGGGCGGGCAGGCACAGGGTCAGGGTCTGACCAGCCACCCTCCCGACCCACCAGGGACCAGCTGAGACCTGGGCAAGAGCTTGTCCTTCTGGCTGCAATTTCCCCACCTGCCAAACAGGTCTCCAAGGCTGTAGAGAGGGGGTAGCCGGGTCATGGGGGGGGGGCCCAGCTGGCTCATGATGCTAGTCCCTTAGCCTACTGGCTCTCAGCACATGGAGCTCCTCCTGCCTCAGGGCTGGGACCCCATCTTTCTGTGGTCATGGCAGGCAGGGCTCAGGGTCCCTGAGTGTACATCTCCCTCCTTCCAGGGCTATGGAGGAGCTTCTACTGGCCCCCACTGTGCAGGCCAACCCCTGAGACCCTAAGCTGCTGGGAGGGGAGGGGAACAGCGGGCCGCAGGGGCAGATGGTAGGCTCAGGGGCTGTGCTGAGCAACCTTGATGATGACCCGCTGGTCCGACTGGTCCTCCAGGATGCTGTCCATGGGGTACGACTCGATCTGCTGCCGGATAGCGGAGGCAATGGCCGGCACAAAGGTCAACGGGTTCAAGTCCAGGTCGTCACACAGGATCTCTGAGAACATCTCGGGGGTCATCAGCTTCTCTGTGGTCAGGGGACAAGGCAGCCACTGATGCTCAGGGGCTGGGCACCTGGATGGCCCTCCCATTCATCTGCCACGTAGGCTGGGGACACCAGGGTAGCCCTCATGGATGGGGGAGGGAGATGGGACACAAGTTAGGACAGGCTCCCTGCCCCCTACAGAGCATAGCAGCTCAGAGAAACACCAGCACCTGGCACTCCCTCTGTGGCTGGGGTTCAGAGCTAGCTCCCCTTATCTGCTCCTCTGGGGACCCACACTGTACTGCATGGCACGGCACGGGCCCCCTCACAGGGTGACAGCCACCCACATCAGTCTTGCACCCTCACCAACCAAGACATCCGGTGAACTCTTGCTGTCACCTTAGTCCCCGCTCGCTAGTCCCGAGGAAGGCTGGAGATACGGTCAGCAGTGGGCATGCTTGTTTCAGAGGCTGCCCAACACACGCCTGGGCACAGCTCCAGGCCACTTAAAAGACCAACATTTTTCCCCGGAGAAAGCCATGATAAAGACACGGGTGGGATGCACACAAGAATGCAAGACTGGTTCGACCAGAGTCTGGTGACATGCCATTCAAGAAGAAGGCGTGACACAGTCCTGAAATGCCACCACCCTCAGAAGTGGCGGAGCTGTCCGCCCTCGTGAACTCTGACACAAAGTGCCTGGCCCGGCCGAAGGAAGAACAAGCGACTGCAGTGGACCAGTCCTCCGTCAGGAAGGCCCCGTCTGGGGAAGACTCGCTCCTGGTTATACTCTCCCTCCCCCGGGACGAGGCTGTCAGGGCAGTCCTGGGGTCTGGTCCAGGAGAGGAGCAGAGAAAACGAGGAAGGCCCCGGACAAGACGACTGACACCTCAGCTGCAGCAATGAGCCCAAACACAACAGTGGTGAGGCTGGTGCAGCGCCTGTTCCTCAGGTCGCCGGGAGTCGGAACCCCCTAGAGGGCGACAAGCAGCACAAAAATCTAAGGACGCACACGCACCTGGACTCAAGAGGTTTGCAGGAGGAAGGGGCTGGCAGGGAAAGCCTCTATTGCCGGGAGGTGAGATTCTGGCCATATAAAATTTTTATTAACAAACAACCCTCAAGCCAAACCCACGGCCATCTAGTAAATTCCAACTCAACAGCCCTACAGGACAGAGCAGACGGCACCCCTGGGGTTTCCAAGCCTGCCCATCTTCCGGGAAGCAGATTTCCTCACTAGCTACCATGTTAAAGGGGTGATCGACCAGGTTTTGTCTGAAAACCTGAGAGACTCTGATAGAGTAACAGAGAAGACAGAAAGTGAGAACCCTGCTCAGGGGGCACAACCTCCTTTCTCAAGACCAACTACAGCCTGCAGCCTCACCTTCCTCTGCAGCTGCACACACAGCTCCTTCCACTGGGGGTGGAGCAAGGAGGATCTGGGAAGGGGTACCACCCTCCGGCATAGAGGAGGAGGAGGAGATCCTTCAGGAGATCCTCCCTCTGAAGGCGGCATTGGTCACGGGGGATGAAGCACAGGGGTCACACGTGGGCATCCAGCCAGGTGGCCATGCCCGGGTCTGGTCAGCAGCACCGTCACCACCTAACTTTGTGGGCCAGTAGCTGGCCACCCCAACCCTCTCCATGGTGTGAAAGGAGGGAACCTGGCTCGCACAGTCTGGCTGTAACCACCACGGGAAGAGCCAGAGCCCGTGCCCTGCCGAGCCAGGCCACGCAGCAAGTCAAGTTCAGAACAACAGGAAAGGGGCCTATCCACACGTAGACCGAGTGCCCGTGTACCATTCATGTTCCAGGTGAAGGCGTCCCGCAGCTTCTGCCCGTCGATCTCCATGTCCAGCCGGATGGGCACCAGCACCTCGGGCTGCGATGCATTCTCATGGATGACAGCAGGGTCGTGGTCGTCGAAGCTAGAAGCGAGACGGTGATGGTGCTCAGCCAGAGAGCTGGGCTGCTGCCACGGGGGCCCCACCAAGACCAATGTCCTTGGTCCCACAGGCCTGGCTTCTCAGAGATGTCCTCAGTGGGCCCAGGCCCAAGTACTGTAACGGCAGGCCCAGACGCCGTAGACAGGAAGCTGGTGCTGCGTGTACACACTGGCTGGGGGCGGTGGAGGGGGGGGCATCTGGATGCACTAGAAGGCAGGGAGACCCTCACACAAAGCCCGTGACAGGAAAGCCACAGGGCGATGGGAGCACCCACTCTGGCTCAGACCCACCCAGGGGTGCCCTGGATGGACGCTGAAGGACGTGAGGGACATTGCTGTGTCAGGGAGAACCTTGAAGGACCTTGAACGAGGAAAGGACTAATGGACTACAGGAACCATGACCTCTTGCACTGAACTCAATGCCCCCTGCCCCTACACCCCACCCACCGCCAAGCAGTGAGCAACTTTCATCCACAGAATAGGACTCACAACACCAAACTCACTGCCCTGAGTCAATGCGCGCCCTGGAGGTCAGGTAGAACTGGCCCCTGTGGGTTCCACGACTGTCACTCTGTACAAGGGTAGAGAGCCCCGTCTTTCTCCCAAGGAGCAGCTGGTGGTTTTGAGCTGGCAGCCCAATGCGTACCCACGAAGCCACCCGAGCCCGTGACAACAACTGATGGGCCTATCAGGTGAAGTGCGGCAGCCAGAGTGCCCTTAGGGGCAAGGAGGGCAAGACTCCGTCTGGCACACTCTGAACACAGTGTCAGGAGGACCGGTCCCTGGAGAAGGACATGATGCTTGGTAAAGCAGAGGGGCAGTGAGAGAGGAAGGCCCTGGAGGAGATGGACGGACACTGGCTTCAGCGATGGGCTCAGGTATAGCATCAACAGTGAGGAGGGCCCAGGGCCGGGCAGGGTTTCCTTCTGTGGTGCAGGGGTCGCTACAGGTCGGAACCAACTCGACAGCCCCTAGCAATGGTAAGGTCACCCCCACCGGGGAGACGCACACTCCCTGGAACAAACCCCCAACCAGCCTGCCATCCTTTACTAAGGCCTTCCGGGGCCCTGACTCGGGGGAAGCTGCATGCTGGCCATGGGACAATGCCAGGGGACAAGGAGGATGCCCGAGGAGAGCTACCCAAGGTGCTGAGGATAAACACTCAACGGACCAGAGCAGACAGGCCAATTAGACCAGAGAAGCCCACGGACCCACAGCCTGGAGGCGAGGGGAAGCAGGCTGCTTTGGGGACTCCAGGAGACAGTGCTAAAGACTGTGGAGGTGGTTGTGATGGTGGAGGAGGTGGTGGAGATGGTGGTAGAGGTGGTGGTGGAGGAGGTGGTAGAGGTGGAGGTGGTGGTGGTGGTAGAGGTGGAGGTGGTAGAGGTGGTGGTGAAGGTGGTAGAGATAGAGGTGGTGGAGGTGGAGGGGTGGCCAACAGCGCACTCACCACAGTGGGAAGGTCCTCTTCTTGTCACGGCCCATGCGGTTCCTATTGATGGTGGTGGAGCAGGGCACGGCGTCCAGGTGGTGGGAGCTATTTGGCAGGGTGGGCACCCACTGGCTGTTCCGCTTGGCTTTCTGCTCCCTGGGAAGACATGGGAACCCTCTTCAGGTCAGCCTGGGCGTCCAGTACTGCTGACCCTGCAACACTGGGGTGCATGGCAGCCTAGCGCCCGGCTCAGGCACTAAGCTGAGCCACATCTGCATGCCACGAGCCAGGATGGTGCCTGGAAGAATGGCCTTCCCTGCTGAGGCGAGGGGATGCACCACCGGCCTTCTAGACTGCCAGGCCCACCCCCACCAAGGCTCCCTCTGTCCCTGGAAGCTCAGGGGTGCTGATGACCAGGAAGAACCCTGGTGCCACAAAGCCTTAAGCACTGGGTGGTTCACCACCAGACTGATGTGCACACCCACCGCTGCTCCTGGGAAGAAAGGTCAGGTTGCTAGAATCGGTCTGTCCCTCCCACATGTGGGGAAGGGGGGCACGGTTCTATTGCCCCCCAACAGGGTGCTGAGTGAGAATGGGTTCCAGAGCCGGGGGCTTGGTTTGGGGTGTTTTCTTAGCATGGAAATAGCACCTGCAGCCTCGTTCGCTGAGCCTGTGCTGGGCAGGCTCCATCAACACCCTGGGGTCTGTCTCCAGTGTTCTGCACATCACCTGGGCTGCCTGGCCCCCAGTGGACAACTTGAGGTACGTCAGACAGGAGCAGCACACACGTGACAACACCCAGCCCCCTAGAGCCTGCGAGGTTTGATGATGTACACTGCTGGACACAGGGCAGAGGACACGCACCACGCAAGGCAAACTCCCTTCCACAAGGAGACCTCCCCGGAGCCCCGAGGGGCCGTCAGCTGCCTGCAGCCCCCAGCAGTGGATGTGGGGGCTGCACCCTCAGCTGCTCCTCATGTGACACCCACCCCACAGCCCAGCAGGCTCCCAGCTGACTGTGCAGACTTGAGAGCCCCCACAACTTCCTGTGGGGGCTCCCTTCCTGCCCGCGCCCGTGATCCCGTGCTCCCCCCCTCACCCCCCAGAGGCAGAATCTGCGGCGCACACGTCTCGGGCGGCTGGGCTGGCTGCCGGCCACCGCCAGCTTTTCTTGGCGCTGGAGACACTCAGAACAGTCTGGAAAGAAGCCATTTCCCACCAGCACACTCCTCTCAGCGGGGCCTGCCTTCTCCTTTCTGCCTTGTGCATCTGACCGTCTGACCTCTTGGAGCCTGAAGGATGGCGGCACAGGGTGTGCTGCTGGGGAGGGGCTCACGGGGGGTCCCGTTTCGGGCTGTGGAGCCTGGACTCAAAGGCCACAGCTGGCTCACTCGCCACCCGAGGCTGGACACACTGGGGCCGTATGCCCGTGGCAGCTCCCAGGCCACAGGCCGCCTCAGCACCTGGAATGACCGGCCAGGGACATGGCACTGTCTGATGTCACAAAGCTCCCTGAGGGGCCCACCGCCCAGAGTGCACTATGACTGTTGGACTTCCTTCTTACTCCGAGTTTTCCAATGACCCAGGCCAAGCCAAGGCCACCGCCACCACGTCGACTCCTGCTGTAGCCCACCTTCCAGAGCACTGTTGGCAGGCCAGAGCGGCTCTCTGGGGTTTCCCAGCCCGTGGGCGCCTTACAGGCACAGATGGCCTGGACACTATCCCAGGCTGCAAACGGTGGGCTCCGACCAACTGACTTTGCGGCCTGAGGCCCGATGCTTTCCCCGTGGGACCACCAGGGCTTCTTCACCAGTGGTAAACTAGGACAGACCCCAGAGTCAGGCCTACCCCATGGGGCAGATCACCACAGTCCGCGAGGTCTTGTGTGGTTGCCTATCTTCATGGGAACAGACAGCCTCGTCTGTATCCCTGAGCAGGTAGTGGGTTCGAACCGCCCATCTTGAGATAAGCAGCCCTGTTGCTGAGCACCTGCGCTGCCTGGTCAGGCCTGTCCTCACCACTGACCAGTGAACCGGCCGCCCTGTGCCCAGGCCTGACAGACTCAGCATCACACAGCCCCTTCCGGTGTGAGCTCTGTCTGCGGGGTGGGGCCCACTCTCTGCACACGCCCCAGGCAGCTCCTCCTCTGTCAGTCTCCGGGACCAGGGGCTTGGCTTGTGTTTCTTACACACACGGGAGGTGCAAGAAGTCACTCGGGGCCTGAGCTCAGGCCGTGTGTGCCCACAGAGGGTGAAATGCTTTAACAAAGAACTTGGCCCCTGGTCAGACCAGCTCGGGCCTCTGGTAATGCCTAGGTAGGTGGGGCTCCCGAGAGCCATGCCTGAGGTAGGGAGGGCCCAGGTGGGTGTACCTGAGGTAGGTGGGGGGCTCCGTGCTAATGGAGACGGCCTTATACTTCTCGTCGTTACCATCCAGGATCTCCTCCACCTCGGAGGCCTTCAGCAGGGTCACGCTGGTGGCCAGCGTTGTGTAGCCGTGATCTGTAAGCGAGACACATGGCTTGAGCCTGCTTGTGGGGAGGGGGTCGGCGGAGTGGGCAGCAGGCAGCAGTGGGCACAGCATCAGAGGTCCTTGCATGCAGGGTGGGAGGTGGGGTGTCAAACCCACTACCCTCCGGTTCCCAGGGTGGGGGTGTCGGGGCTGCGCAACCCAGGCACCCTGGTGCGGGGCAAGATGTGCTGGGCAGCCGTCCACCTCTAGGGGACAGTTTACACAGATGACGCCCCTCCTGGGATGCTGCGCAGGGTGAGAGCAGGCAAGGGGTTGACACCACCGCACCTGGGGCGTGCCGCAGGGGGCAGGCGGGAAGATGCAGGGCCCTTTCTTTTAAAACAAGAGCCCAGAGAGTCTCAAAGAGCTGCTCCAGGCACGCTCCTAACTGCCAGTCTGTTTGAGGGCGGGGCTAGGGTCAGAGGCAGACCTCCCTTGGGAACTACCACCTTTGGGGGGGCCCAGCCTGGCTCTCCATTATGGAGAGATCGCCAAGTCCCAGGTGGCCCCTCTGGATGGACAGGGTGAAGGCGAAGCAGGGCCTGGCCTGTGTGAAGGGTGCAGATGTCGGCAGGAGAGCGGCTCGGCTCGTGGATTAAAAGAACCCCTACTTTCTCTACAGTGGACAAGACCACAGTGGCACCTACATGCCGGGCAGGCCGCACAGGCAGTGGGGCACCACCGGCCCCAGCCACCCCCCACCCCGCCCCGGTGCACGCAGGCTGAGCCACACTGCATGCACACCACACACATGTGCACGCACACACACCCATGCACTCACACAGAGCTGGGGGCGCTGGGCAGCTCTCTACAAGGCGCCTTTGTCAGGTGGGAATGGCCTTACCCCTCTGCACCTGGGGAGGGGGGGCGGCGCGCAGGGCGATGTCAGAGAAGCACCACTCACCCTGTACAGAGCTGCCGCCCACCTCTCCTTCCCCAAGCAGCACCCACCCCAAGGAGCCCAGGCATGCAGGTGGAGCGAGGACTAGCTAGGGGTGGGTGCTCTGGGCAGCACGCAGTGAGACTGGGGTCACGGCTCACTGCCCAGGAGGCACGGGGGGGGGGGGGAAGGGGGCATGGGGCACACCGTGCACAGAACAGAGCATGGCAGCATTCCTAAAGCGTTTTGAGACCAGCGTGTCTTCACAAACCCGCCCCCAGCCCAGCCCCGCCTTCCGCCCCATCCCCAGGGTGACCCTTGCCCAGGGACCCTCTGGTGAAGACACGGGTGAGAAAGCGCTTTATTCCGGTGACGGAAGCTAGTGGCTGTGAGACAGGTTTACAAACCCTGGTGGAGACGCACCCTTCGTGTTAGGTTTGGCTTTTTTACCATGTGACGACGCCACTATTTTCTTCCTCTCGTCCACGGTGGCCAGCCGCCTCCAGAGAGAGGGGTACCTCTTGTACAGAGAGCCTCGGAACATGCGCAGGTAGTTCCCCACCTATGGGCAGAGTGACGGCATCACGCCTAGGGGTCAAACCGGGAGCACATCTGGCCAGCATCTGGCCCCTGGGCCTGGCAGCATCCGACTTGTGACAATAGGCGCCCCCCCCCCATGCCCGAGCACCCGATGCCAACAGGACCTCTGTCACTCTCCAGGAATGGATGGCCTCCGTGACCCGCTTTTATCTCCCGGGCCAGACTTTGATATTTTTACAGCGTAATAAACACCAAAGGGGGCTCTTAATTTCAGACAGATGCGGGTGCCTTGCCTGCGGCCATGTAACTCGTTTTACTAACAGAGCGCAGTCACCGTGGCCACTGGAGGAATTTTCCTGAGAGGAAAGTGCTGAGCCCAGCCCCGCCGGAGCAGCCCGGAAACCCTTCCTCCCCAGACAGCAGCTTGGGCCTCCGTCTGACCCTGGAGCCCCAGGCGGGATTTCTGTGCCCCTCCCAGCTTAGAACAACACTGGCAATCTCTGCGACTCTCAGGGGCCATCATCAGATACCCCCCCCCCGGGGCTACTGGCTGGGGGGCCAGAGGCTGGGGGACTAAGGACCAGGGGAACTAGGGGCCAAGGATCCAGGTACTGGAGGACCAAAGAGTCTGGAACTAGGGACCAAGGGTCAGGGGGTCTCCAAAGCCAGGGCCAGGTGGCTGGGCTGGAGGAGGGCACTGGGGATTCAGGATGGTGCCCGGCGGGCAGTGTTGTGTTGTGATGCACATTGGGCCGCTGTGAATTGCAACTGCGATGGCACCTTAGAACAATAACAACTCCAGATTGTGCCTGTCAATCCAAGACTTGTCCCTACATTTCATTTCGTGAAATCTCCATCCCATCTGACGTTGCCCCAAAGGGCTGGCACAAAGCACAGCTCTTTGTGCTAGTTGACCATCATGAACCACCCCCCGCCCTTATCGCTTTAAAAATAAAACCAAACCAGTCTGATCAAACGTCCGTAAGTGTGACAGAGAACTTGTCTGCAGCCATCCACAGACCACGGAGACACAAGCACACGTTGCTCAGAATCAACCTGTCCACGTACAAACTAGACGCCTCAAGGCAGTATCTTCTGACTTACCTGGGTACTTGGTACAAACCCTCCTTGGAGGGAGGGTCACGTGTTGGCTTTTCCTAAAGTCAGTCATTCATTCTCTGGGGAAAAGGTGAGGCTGTGTGGCCTAGCCCTGATGGCCTGGTCCTTACGAGCTGGGTTGCTAGCCACCAAGGTCCACAGTTTGAAACCACCAGCCGCTCAGAGCTTTCTACTCCCCCAGCGTCTCTGTAACCCACAGGGGCAATGCCACCTGGTCCTGCGGGGGCCACTGTGAGTGGGAATTACTCCCGATGGCAGGGAGTTGGAGGTGTTTGGGGTTTGGTCGGCTTCCGTTAAGACCCACAGTCTCAGAAACGCCATGGGCCACTTCTGCTCTGTCCTACTGGGTCGCTGTGAGTCAGAATGGACCAGGTGACATGGATGGGGGGGGTGAGAGATGGTACAACGACCGACGGGGGCGGGGTGCACATGCTCCAAAGCATCTCCGCCCAGCAGAGGTTACCTGGGACACCCCGACTCTCTGCATCTGGTGGGGGGCACCTTGGAGAAACTGAGTCCGAGCGTGGGGCTGAGCCCCGGGCCGTGTGAAAGCGAGGCTGACACGTAACGAGTGGGGGGGGGGCTGAGCATGCGCGCACTCACCCACACGGACCACGTCCACGAGTCGCCCGTCCCAGAGCCCCGGGCCCCGCCCTCGCCGACCACGCCCCCTCAGCCCCCGACCCGTGCGCGCGCCCGAGCAGCGCGATGAATGGGGGCGCGTCCCCGCACGGCGCGGCCCGGAGAGCCGGCGCGAGCGCGCCGCGGCTACCTCGGAGCCGATCATGTAGAACTCGCCGTCGTCCTCCAGCTGGAACTTGACGGGCTTCTGCCCGAAGGTCTTGCTCAGCGCCATCATCATCATGGCGGCGGCGGAGGCGGGCGGCCGGGCCGACCTGAGGAAGCCGCGGGCCGAGGCGGGGCTGGTCACGCCGAGAGGCCGAGGGGAGCGCAGGCCGGGCCGTGCGCTGGCGTCTCCGAGAGGGCCTCAGCCGCTGCCCGCGCGGTGGCCGCCGACAGCGCCGCTCGCTGTTGTTGCTCCCGCCGCCGCTAGGCCGCTCCCCGTGCGCATGCGCGGGCGTTGACGCCGACGCGCGCGCCGCCGCCCCAACAAAAGACCGGCGCGCGCGCCCCCGCGGGCTTCTTAAAGGAGCCGCAACCCGTTTGGCTCCTCTCCAGGCGGAGGCCCGTGTGTGGAGCCAAGGAAATGCTCCTGATGACAGAAATAGCGCCTGACTCTGGCGGTGGCGTCCAAGTCTCGCAGGCGGGCCTGGAGCTCCGCCCAGTGGAGGAGGGCAGAGCTATATCTGGAAGCCCGGGAGTGTTGGGGGGCCCGGGCTAGCCTGGATCCCCACCCCAATACAGGTGCAACAGGAAACGCGCCTTGGGGATGGACAGAGCCACCGCAGAGACGAGGTTACGGCTAGTGCCATCCACAGCCACCCTGTGTCCAGGAGGACACGTCTCAGCCCTACCCCATCCTCACAGTGGTTGCTAGGTTGTGCCACGCCATACATGGTATGTTCCATCATTTGCAGGTGAAAGTCGGACAGTGAAGAAGGAAGATTAGACCATCGGTGTCTTTGAACTGTGGTTGGGGACAAATATGGAACGCACCCAGGACTGTGAAGAATAAACAAATCCGTCTTGGAAGAGGTACAGCCAGAATGCACCTCAGAATCCAGGATGGAGGGACTTTGGACCCATCCCTGGAGAAGGGCCACCATCGTGCTTGTGACAGTAGAGGGGCCACAAAGGAGAGGCAGGTCCTGGACAAGACGGACTGAAAACTGCCGCCATGGGCTCACACACAGCACTGACTATGTGGCCGGGACTGGACCGGCCAGCAGTTTGCTCCGTTGTCCCCAGGGCCGCTCTGGGTGAGAACGGCACAGCCCCTAACAACAACAGCAAACGCTGACAGTCTCAGAAACCCACAGGGGCAGTTCTGTCCTGTCCTGTGGAGTCACTGTGAGTCGGCATCGAGACCAGTGAGTTCTGGGGGAGTCCTGCAGGTATCTTGGTTACATGTGAACTAACACAAGCTTGCCAGTTTAAAACTGGGCTTTCTATACCTGTAAACAGCTCATCTTGGAAACTCACAGGGGGCAGTTTCACCCTGTCCTGCACAGTTACTAGGAGTCGGCATTGGCCTGAGAGAGCGAGCGAGCGTTCTACTGGCACCCATGGGTGGCCATGGGTTGCGATGGGACGAATGACAGCTGGTGTAGGGATCCAGGGAGGTGTGACAAACCTTCCCCAGTGCCCAGGGCCAGAGGCATGGTGCAGCCCAGCTCCCAGTGGCTGAGTGAGGCCGACTCCTTCCCCACCTTCCCACAACACCACCGAGCCACAGACAAGCAGGTAAAAAACAAGCATGTTTAATGACAGTTCTTTGGTAAAAATGGCTTTGTACATTCTATACACATTTACAGCGCTGGGGCCTGGGGGTGGGAGGGTGCGCCCAGAGAATCAGCACTGGACGAGGGCTGTGGGGGCTTCCACTGGGACAGGAATGAGGTATCTTGGGGCCTCCAGGGCCTGGGGTCTCCAGCAGGAAGTGTTTCCGCTTCTCCCAGGTGGTTCTGGTCCTTTAGCAGGTCCCAGGGACAGATCTCAGCATCACCACCTGGCTGGCAGCTTGGCCCACAGCCGGCTGGTCATGAGAGGTCCCTGCCCACTGGAACAGGCCACAGGCTGTGGTTATCACAGCTTCCCCCAGGAACCTGACCACAGGGCCTTGAAGGAGATTACTCTGGGTGCCCCAACCCTGCAGAAGTCCCACCCCAAGGGGAAGCTGGATCTGACTGAGCTGCACAGCGCAGGTAACACCTGCTCCATCGAGGACCACTGCTGGTGGGTGTCCACGGCCTGCGTGGCCCACCCTGCCCCGTCCACCTGGGTCCCGCTGCCCCAGAACCCACATCTGCAGGCAGAGCTCAAAGCCCTGAGAGCTTGCAGGCCCAGGGTCAGTGGAAAGTGTTGGCAGGCTCCGCACAGCCAAAGAAATCTGGGCCCACCAGGCGGGGGAAGCCCTCCAGCGTCTTCACTTTCACAGGGTCAAACTTCCAGTAGAGGCGGCCGCGCAGGAAGTAGGCATAGCCTGTAGGGACAAGACGGACAGCACGGGGAGGGCAGCCTTGGTCACTGCCAGTTCCCAGAAGCCTGCAGGCCTGAGAGGGGAATCCCCCTTCACCCAGGCTTGGGGTCCCATTGGTCCTGCTGAGAAAAGCAAGTTCCACTCCCCTGCCACCCTTCAATCAGCATGTCACTTTCTCTACCTCAAACACCCCCACCCCCACCCCACACACACCCAACTACAGACAGGGTGTTTGAAGCAAGGTCAGTCAAAATGAGGCCATCCAGGACAGGCCACTCGTGGACCTCAATGTAGGCAGCCACAGAGGCAGGGCCTGCCCAGCCTGGGAAAAGAGAGAGAGGGTGGGGGGGGGGGGGGGCGGGGAGAGGGAGAGAGAGAGTGTGTATGTGTGTGTGTGAGTGTGTGTGTGTTCCCAGATTTCCCCCAAGAGAGAGAGAGAGAGAGAGAGAGAGAGTGTGTGTGTGTGTGTGTGTGTGTGTGTGTGTGTGTGTGTGTTCCCAGATTTCCCCCAAGTGGCCCCCATTAGGGACCTCCCTGCCTGAATTCCTTGTCTGCCTCTCTGAGATTTGAGTTTTTCCCTCTGTGCTGACAACTGAGAGATGTGGTACCTTTCTGACCTCAAGCTCTTCTGCAGGCCATGGTAGGTGGTAGGGCTTTGGGGGGGGGGGAGGAAGGGAGAGTGGGGGAGAGAAGGACCCAGGGCGAAAGGTGCCCTCTGAAGCTGGCTGCTGTCCCCAGCCCACTCACCATCAGCATCCTGGAAGGCAGCATCGATCTCCGCAGGCACCCCTCTCCAGTCGGTGGCCCGGCGGGGCACGGGGCTGTCCACACGGCTGGAGCTGGGCTGGAAGCGCCAGTAGTGCTCTCCACGGAAGAAGTAGACCTTATTCTTCTCGGAGCCCCAGACCAGGGCAGCATGCACACGGGAGCCCGCCAGGCCCAGCGTCGAAAGGGGTCCAGGGCCCAGGACCTGTCTCTCGCCATCATACACCCAGTACTGGGCACCTGTGGGGCAGAGACGAGGCTGCCCAAGAGTGGATACCACAGACCTGTAACCCCCTGCTCTGGTACCTGGCTCCACCTGCCCTTAGTCTGGGCTGGACTCCATCCCAGTATCCCTTGGCAGCCCAGGACCCACAAGCACCCCCTGCTAGGCCCTGGTTTGAGTCTGCGGCACCCAGCTCTCATCTCTTCAAGTCCAAAGCACAGGCCCCAGGGTCATCCCCAGGTGGTTCTGACCTTGGCTGAGCCCCGTGCCCCAAACCAGTCCCTGTGGCATCCACTCAGACCCACGGTGCCCCCATACGTGCCAGGGCAGAGCTGTGGGTCGCAGGGTTTCAACCACCCGACCTTCGGGAAGTTGGTTTCCAGGTCTGTCTGTGCAGGCACCTCTGGCACCCTCCAACCCCCAACCTGGCCGAGCACTTAACTCTGTGTGCCACCCCGGACTCCATGTGTGCAAACACCCAGACCCACTGCCATCGGTTCTGGCACAGAGTGACCTTCCAAGACAGAGTAGACCTGCCCCAAAGGGTTTCCGAGGCGCCCGGTCAGCCTCTCCCTGTCCATGTGTCCTCTGTCCGGCCGTCTGCCCAGCTCACCTTGGAAGAACCAGATATGGCCCCGGGCATCTTCAAAGACGGCATCCACTGGGCTGGGCAGCCCCTGCCAGTGGCGAGAGGCCAGGGCAGGGTAGCCAGGCTGCAGCTGGCCTCCCCGCAGGCGCCACACAAAGGGCCCCTGGAAGAAGAAGAGCTCTCCGCGGATAGTGGAGACAGCGTCGAAGGAGGTCTCGCAGGCATCTGGTGGCGTTGCCGGCTGGGGGAGCCGGGGCGGGGGGGGGGGCGTGCAGGAAAGGTCACATTATCACATTAGTGGGTTAGAGATGAGAGTTCCAACTCCATGCCCAGGGCCAGGAGTCAGGCCACAGACCCCTCCCCTCCCCTCCAAGCTCACCTCCAGTGGGGCAATCTCATTGGTGTCCACGCCAGCCCGGGGGCCCGGGGCAGGAGCACTGGGGGTGGGAGCTGAGCGGGGGCGGCCATACAGGTGCTGGATGCCCCTTTGGTCATCTGGGCTGAGGCTCAGTGGGTAACGGAACGTATAGAAAGGAGACATGAGTGCCTTGGCAGCCGTCGTGTGCTGAAGCCCCAGCACATGGCCAAACTCATGAGCGGCCACCTGCAGGAGGTCAGTGCCTGGAGAGGGGGTGGGAACAGAGCATCACCCCAGTCTCTTGTCATCTCTCTACACCCATCCTGGGACCCCCTCCCCCCGCCTCCTCATCTGTACAGGTGCCCCCAGCCCATACCTTGGTTGTCCCCCACTGTCCAGGTCTCATCATAGTCGAAGTGGACGTCCCCTTCTCGGTGGGTCTTAGGGAAGAAGGCGTGGGCCAGGATGCCCCCAGGTCCATCGAAGGGCAAGTTGTCCCCATGCCAGTACCTGTGGGGGGGGTCATGGTGGGGGGGGGCAGGGTCAGTGTTTAAGAGCTGGTAGGGCTCAATCCCTCCTCCAGGGGCCCCTGTGAGGCCACATCACCTGGTGAAGTCTATCATGATATCAGCTCGACCCTCATGCACCTCAGTGAAGGTGAGTGGTGTCACCGTGCTCCACACCTGCAGGGCCTCGGCTACTGTCTGCTGCACCTGCTCCCGCACCAGCTGCCACGGAAAGCGGAGGATCCTGCAGGAGGACAAGAATGGGGAGGTGCCCCTGGAGACTGAGCGGGGCACGTGTGTGTACATGCATGCACAGAAGCCAGGCCAGGAGTGTTCTGGGCTCAGGTGTGTCCATCTCTCTGAGGGTCCATGTCAACAGGTGGCCCAGGTGTGTTCCAGGTTCAGGTGTATCCATCTCTGTGAGGGTCTGTGTGAACAGGTGACCCAGGTATGTCAGGGCTCAGGTGTGCCCGTCTCTGAGGCTCTCTTATCAACAGGTGGCCCACCAGGTGTGTTCCAGGTTCAGGTGTGTCTGGGTCCAGGTGTGTCCATCTCTGTGTGGGCTGTGTCTACAGGTGTCCACAGGACTCAGTTCCAAGCCCCCACTGTCTAGATCTGACAGAGCTGGGCCCCACAGGGAGGCCCTGGCCTGACCCCACTCCCTAGTGTCCACTCGCCCAACAATTTCTTTTTCCTCTATTACTTTCACTCTGTATTGTGAATTGGGGGATGGTTCACTGAGCAGACTGTCAGTCTTACATCCGACCATTTATACCCATTTTGTGTCAACTCAATGTCTCAGCCCTCATCCCCTCCCTCCCTCCCGGTGTCCCCTGTTCCCATTCGTTTCTTTCCGGAGCCTCTGAACGTTGTCCTTGGCCCAGTGCTGTCCCCTTGATCACACACAGATGGTGGTTCTCCAGAGAGGTTGTGGCATGTGGACAGGGAGACGGTGCTCGGACAGAGGCACCTGGTCCTGCCAGAAACAGGACGCCCTGTGGTGGGTGGGTGGACATGTGTGAGGGACCCAGTGATATAAATGTGGTCCAGGCAGGAGGGCAGCAGGCCGTGTCCCAGCCCAGGGTACCTGTAGGTGAGGTCGGTCTTGTCCCAGCGCCCACCAGACAGCACAAACCGCTTCTGCCTGTTGCGGGCACTCAGCATCTGGGGCGGGTCAGGCACACCGCAGCGGGGTGGTCGGGGGCTGCTGGCCAGACGGGGGGACTCCTGGGTGGCAGGCACCAGCCTATTGGGCAGCACTGCATTCCAGGACTTTGGTCCCCTCCTCATGGGGTGGTGGCGGTGGGTGTCCTGGGCAGGAGAGAGAGGCCCATCAGGCCTGGGGTCCAGATGGCCTACCTACTCACTGCCTGGCCAGGCATACTTGGGGTGAAGAGCAGAGTGAACCGGAGGTTCGCCCCCATGTGTGAAGCTCAATCACTCTGGGGCCATGCCTCCTGCCAGCCACTGGGACAGGCTAGGGTCTCTCAGTGGCCCCTGTCTGCTCACCATGGTCAGTGGGCACAGAACCCCCTCCCACGGGGTTGCAGGAAGAAAATGAGGCCCACCCATGGGTGAGCAGCCTGGGGCACAGGGCAGGCAGCTGATTTCAGCCTAGCCCAGGCTCACACACAGCAGGTCCACCAAGTGGCCTGCTTGCCCCTCAGGTCCAGGTGATGGCCATTTCCCAGCTGCCCCGTGGCTGCAACATCCGATCCGGGGAGAGTCCCAGGGCAGAGGGCAGGACACCGGCTCTGAGCTGAGTTGGCTTCCGGCATCTGTCTGGCTGGGTGCCTGCTACCTCCCCACAGCCATATTTAGGGCGCTGAGCTGGGCCTTGGCTGCTGTCCCAGGCCCAGGAGCCTACAGCCCTGAGCAGTAGGCCCCAGCCCTCACTGCGCACATCTCCCAGCTGTGTTCTCAAAGGGTGTCTGGGAAGCCTGGATCCCTAAACCTGGGAGCTATTTGGGGATCCAGATCCTGTCCTGGTCTATGGTTACCTTGCTGGGCCCAATGGCCCTGGGTCCTGTGGCCGGTGGTAACAAAAAACCCAAACCCATTGACATCGAGTCCCGACTCCCAGGGCCTCCTCAGGACTAAGCAGAATTGCTCTCTCGGTTTTCTGTGGTTGTCAGTCTTCCTGGGGGTTGATGGTCTCATCTTCCTTCCAAGGAGAAGCAGAGTGGTAGGTTTGAACTGCCGGCCTCGCAGTCTGGCATTTAACCCACGGCTCCACCAGGGCTCTTAAAAACCAAACCGAATCTGCTGCCTTCAAGTCAATTCCTACTCCTAGCAAGGTGGCTAAGGTTTTGTAACTCTTCACAAGAGCTGGGCAGCCTCATCGTTTTTCCATGGAATGGTTGATGAGTTCGAACTGCTAACCTTGCAGGAAGCAGACTGACGCTTACACAATAGCGCCACCAGGACCCCAAACCTCATCCAATCTTCTCTCGAACTCCTGTCACCAACTCACTCCCAGCTGCCAGAGACCTGTGTGCCCCCAGAGTAAGAAGTGGGAAATCACAGCTGCCTGTTCAAGCCAGAGATTACACACTCACATGCAAGCACACACACACACACACACACGCATGCAAGCACAGCTTCGAGCCCTGACCCCCACCCCCTTTATCATAGCTCCTTGATCTTGGGGTCTTAGACGAAGCCTCACCAGTAGTGTTTTGAGACTCCATCATTGGCCAGCCCCAGTTTCTCTGCTAACTGGGGCGCAGGGAGCAAACCAACTTAGCTGCTGTGAGCAAGACCTCCTGGGGCCTCAGGGGTACATTGGAGCTCTATTCACATCCCTGGAGGTTGGGGAGCAGACATTACCCCAATTTCCTGAGAAGTCAGGGAATCTCCCCAGGTTTGAGACCAGCTGGGCCCAGAGCCCAGAGCTTCCTCACTCTTCCGCTGTCGGCTTCCAAAGAAGAGCTGGGCTCCAAATTCCTGAGGGCTGTGTCCTCCTCCAGGACACTCTCTCCTCTGCCTCCCTGGCCAGTTGGTGGCCTTTCCAAAAGTCCTGCCCCACTCTCCTGGCCGGGCCTCTGGAGGGCACCCAACAGCAGCTGAGATCATGCTTGACAGGGGACCAGCTTCCACTGCAGAAAATGGGCAGTGCCTGTGTGTGGGGGGGGGGGGGGGCATGGGCTAAAGGAGTAACTCCAGCTCTCTGAGTGAGACAAAAAGGGTTAATGGGCTCAGGGATAATCTGCAGTGGGAGGCTGGAAGTCTCTATGGGTTACATTGCATCTCCCCGAAGTATGGGACCAAAGAGCCCTACTGGCAAAGTGGGTTAAGCATTGGACTGCTAACCCCAAGGTCAGCAGCTAGAAACCACCAGCCCCACAGAGGGGGCCTTTTGTTCCCGCAAAGATTCACAGCCTTGGAAATCCACAGGGACACTTCCACCCTGCTCTGTTCTATAGGGTCGCTATGGCAGTGAGGTTTTGGTTGGGTTTGCCCTGGGAGTCCCCTTTACCAGAGGCTGCAATCTTATTGGGAAATAAGTTTTTGAGTGTGTGATAGGCATGGTGCCATTCTCAGTGTCCCCCCCCCCCATCACACCCTAAGACTAGCCTTAGTTGCTTATCAGTGATAGAACAAAGCAGCGGAGAGAGACACAGAGGCCACAGGCGAAAAGCCTTTCTGGGGGGAAGGGGGGGAGTCGTTGAATTTGGACCTCCTCCACTGCAAAACCTTTGGTGATGAAACCACCCCCATGTGGCATGTGCATCTACAGCAGTGCCAGGAAACCAGGTGAGAGGTTTGGGTCCACCCTGAGTGGACGGGAGAGAGGCAGGCTTTCTACTCTCCCTCCCCAAAAGAGTGATAGTCTCGCACCCACAGGGACGGTTCTACCTTGTCCTATTGAGTCACCATGACCCTGCATTGACTTGAGGGCAGTGAGGTCCGTTTATTTAATTATTTTTTTAGTTTGAGGGGGCTAGGAGGAAAGGCCTGGCAACCCTCTTCTGAAAGAGTCAGCCATTGCCAACCGTCGGAGGGAGTCAGCACCCTTGTATTTTGGCAGCTGGCCAGGAATAGGAGTCCACTCAATGGCAACTAGTGCCAAGGCTACTGTTAGCTGAGGTCTAGAAGGGGGCCCTGGCCCCACTGTCAAGGTTCGGCAACCTGCCCCAGGTACCCAGCAGAAGGAAGGTTGAACTGATAAGCTGCTCAGCCCATCTTGTTCCCTCCTGTCTGCCCCCTGCCCCATGTACACATTCCCATTCAACACCAGTTGGCTACGGGTCCCAGGGAGCTGTAGCTCCGGCCTTTCATCACCCTGAAATTTGTGAACGGGCTGGGATAAATATTTACAGAACCCTCCCGCCCTGCTGCCCGTAGCCTGGGGATAAACATGTGAGAAAGAGAGAGACCCCAAATGCTTTGAGCGTCCGTGGGGCAAGAGCCTAGATCAGACCCGTGCCCTGCCCCCAGCCCTCTGAACAAGTATCCAGGGTCTCTGTCCCCCAGGCTCTAGACACTGCTGTGCCCAGGGAGTGTCCCAGACAGAAGCGGGTTCTCCCAGGTCAGTCACATGGCTCACATCCCAACCCACTGCTGTTGAGCTTTGAGTCTGACTCACAGGGACCCTCAGGAGCGGAGTAGGGCTACTCCCTAGGGTTTCCGAGGCCGTCAGTCTTTACAGGAGCAGACAGCCTCCTAAGTCGCTCTTGGAGCGCCTGGGGCCGGAGGGGTGGGGGTGGGGGGCTAGGAATGTTCAAATCAGCCAATCCTTCAAAGTGCAGCTCAATGCTGAACCCACCGTGCCACCAGGACTCTCTGGCTCAAACCCAGCTCACTCCAATTGCTGAACCACAGCATTCGGAGAGACTTCAAACTTCTGTCCCCGTACCCATAGCGCAGGTGCTCCTGGACCCCGGGTCCTTCCCACCTGGACCAGCGACCCCTAGTCCTCGCCAGTGCTCCCATTTCTGGTACAGCTGCTGGTCCATGCCCTGGCTGACCCCGCTCTGGCTCCAGGCTCAAGCTGGCTGGCTGTCACCCAAACCCTCCGGGCCCTATCACACACCCTTTCTCCCTTCTCTTTCTCTCTGAAGACTCCAATTGCCCCCATCGGCCAGGCATCCCTCAACGCTCCACCCCCCTCTCTTGGCCACAGCCACCCACAGACCCAGCTTCCTCAGCCTGTGTCCCCACTGCACACCTGGCGGCCACACACCTGGAGACAACGTCCGCTGAGCGCCGCTTTGTCCCAGGGATGAATAGGGCCCCGAAGCCACGCCCTCTGCTACCTGCGTCCCCCAAAGCCCAGCTTCCCACGCTGGGAGGGGGCGTGTGTCCAGCTTGAAGTCCAGCCGGCCCAGCCCTGGGGCCCCGGCGCCCCTTGCACATCTCCAGGACGGGGAGCTCACTTTCCCTAATGCCCGTGGGACAGTGTGTCAGGTCACAGCCGCGCCAGTCCCCCGCGCGGCCCGGGCACTCACCGGTGGCCGCGGGGCGCGAGCCAGCAGCAGCGGCGGCGGCAGCAGGAGCAGCAGCAGCGGGAGCAGCAGGGCGCGCGGGGCCGCGCCGCGGTGCCCGGCGGCCCGAGCCATCCGCCCCGGGGCTGCTTGGCCTGGGGGGCCGCGCCGCTGCCGCTGCTTATAGCCGGCGCCCCGCCCCACCCGCCCGCCGGCCCCGCCTCCGGCCCCCGGCCCCGCCCCGGTCCGCCGCCTTTTGTTCTGCGCTCACCCCGGGGTGGGGGCGGGGGAGCGGAGGGCGCGGGCTGGCAGGCCGGGAGGGGCCCGGGGACAGGGTCCGTCACGCCGGCGAAGGCTGGCCCGTTGGAGCCGGAAGGAAGCCCGGTGCTCAGCGGTGCTGGCCAGCTGGGGGCCTGCGCGAGGCCTCAGTTTCCCCGCTGGGTGCCTTGGGCGGTCCAGACTTTATTCTCGGTGGAAGCGAGAGGAGTCAAATTTCACCCCTCCGTGTCTTTGGAAGCCTCTACAGAAGGTCTCTCTGATGACCTGACCTCCGACCTCAGGCTAGAGGACAGATGGGAAGGCTGGTCACCTGCCCCTACTGCTCAGAGCCAGGACGGACCCATGTGGTTGGTGACACAATAGTCCCTAACAAAAACAAACCCCGAGCCATCAAGCCCATTCCTGGCCCTAGCGATCCTGGAGGACCATAGGCTTGGCCAGGCTATCAGACTTCCCAACTTTCTTAGGAAGCTGTGTGGCTGGAGGGGTTCAGACTGCTGAACTGAGGTTAGCAACCCAAGGCATAAATGCAGCAAACAGCCTGGGGGCAGACCTGTTTCTGACCCCCTCTGACTTCCCTGTTGGCAAGATGCTGGGGCTCCATGTCTCCAGACTCTATCCTCGTTACCTATTCCAACACCAACCATACCTGCGACCAAAGCTGATCATTCCTTGCAAAGACTAGGGGACGACTGGCAGACAATGCTCACAGTTCCCGGTTTATTAGGGAAGTTAATAGTTTGCCGCAAGTCAGGACCAGCAAACAGTAAAGATGCTGTCATTGGTCTCCTAAGTCGTCTGCCAAGTGTCTCTCTCGGGCTCTCAGCCTCTCAGCCACATGGTCTTTAGGCCTTTGCCTCCAGGGGCCAGGCAGCCAACTTGTCGCTATGTCCCGCCATTCCATAGGCTCAGGCCAAAGGAAGAGAAGGTGCCCCCCAATATCCGTGCTGTTTCTCTGACTCTCCGTGCCACAGTTTCTGGTTCCACTTCAGACCGAGCTCTTGGACGTGTCCTGCTCTTCTCTCTCTGTCTCACATAGCTCTTCTACTACATCAAGGAATGGGGTGGTTATGCATTGGGCTGCTAACTGCAAGGTCAGCAGTTCAAAACCACCAGCCTCTCCTCCGGAGAAAGGCGGGGCTTTGTACTCCCATAAAGAGTTTCGGTCTCAGAAACCCCCAGGGGGCCATTCTACCCTGTCCTACAGAGTCCCTATGAGTTGGCATCAACTTGATGGCAGTGAGTGAAACCCCCAAGGGAAGGATGGTGCCTTAGGTCACACCCTCTATGTGTCTTAAAGATGCTCCCAAGGAAACAAAGATTCACACTCTCTACTAAGGCCAAGGCTTAATCCCACCTTAATCCTGTAGCATAGAGATCCGTCCCAAAGAGGATCATGCCCACAGGCATAGAGTCTCAGATGAGGCATTCTGGCTAGAAAGGGCATCCACCTTTATGGACTCAAATCAACCAAACTTACTCCCTTCAAATCAGCCCTGACTCAGCCTACCGAACAGGGTAGAACTGCCCCTGTGGGTTTCCAATACTGTGACTCTTCACAGGAGTAGAAAGCCCTGTCTTTCTCCTGAGGAGCACCTCATATTCACCAGGGTTCCTCTTCATTGACTCCCTGGGAAAAAACCAAACTCACTGCCATCGAGTCAATGCTGACTCACAGCAACCCCTTGTGGGTTTCTGAGGCTGTAACTATTCAGGAGAGGAGAAAGCCCAGTCTTTCTCCCTCCGAGTTGATGGTGGTTTTGAACTGCTGACCGTGTGGATTGCAGCCCAATACAGAACCACTCCCCCACCAGGGGTCCTTCTGAATGGACGCTACCTCAATAATCTACTATGAACTGAAGAAAGACATACTCCAATGTGTGTCCCTGGGGAAACTGAAGCATAGGGCACAAGGTGCTGCCCACCCCTCCTAAACCCCCAGCCAACGCTTGGAACAGTAGAACTATAGGTAACTTTGGTAGCTAGGTGCCAGTTGGTCTCACCTCATAGGGACCCTATGTACGACAGATGGTCCTGCACGGTCCTCATAGACCTTCCTAAGTTTGAGCCTATTGTTGTAGCCAGTGTCAAGTCATCTAATTGAGGGTCTTCTCTTTTGCATGGACCTTCTATTTAACAGGAGTCTTGGTGGTGTCGTGGTTGTGATGGGCTGCCAACCGCAAGGTCAACAGTTCGAAGCCACCAGGTGCTTCTCAGGAGAAAGATGAGGTTTTCTACTCCCATAAAGAGTCAGAAATTCACGGGGGGCAATTCTATCCTGTCCTATAAGGTCATTATGGGTTGGCATGGACTCAATAGCAGTGAGATTTTGTTTTATGTTGTTTCTGTAACAGACAGTGCTGCGGGAGCCACGGTGGTGTGGCGGTTACGAGTTGGGCTGTTAACTGCAAGGTCCAGCAGTTCGAAGCCACCAGCAGCTCCACAGGAGAAAGAAGGAGCTGTATACTCCTGTACAGTGATAGGCTCCGGAACGCACAGGGGGCAGTTCCACCCTGTCCCGTAGGGATGCTGTGAGTCGGAATGGACTAGATAGTAGGGAATTTGATTTTTTGGTTTGCTGCAGGTTAGACATTGGGCTCCCTGACCACCAGGTCAGCCCTTCAAACCCACTAGCGACTCCGGGGGTATGAGAGCTGCGGGGAGAGAAAGATGTACAGTCTCAGAAACTTGATCCTGGGTCACTGTGAGTCAGAATCAATTTGACGACAGTGGGTTCGGTTGGGTTTTGGCTGCTTACACAGATGACTTACCAATGGGGAAACTGAGGCCCACGACAGAGGTCAGGGTTTTCTACACCAGTGGGTATACGACTGGGGAGGCCTTCTAGCTGGTTCGCTAGGGTCAGGGGTAGGAAGGGTACTGGAAGCAGAGGCCCCATGTGTTTGGAAAAGGGGAGAGGCAAGTGACACTGAGTCAGGGCCCCATCCCCCAAGGGCCCCTCCACCCTTGGGTGTGGTGGTTCACACCCTCTCCGTGGCTCCACAGAAGAAACACCTGGTAGTCTGTTTCCCTGATGATGGAAATTTCTCTCTACCAGGAGCCCTGGTTACGCGTTGGGCTGCTAACCAAAAAGTCAGGTTTGAAACCCCCAGCCACTCTAAGGGAGAAAAAAGATGCTTTCTACTCTCATAAAGAATCACAGTCTTGGAAACCCACAGGGGCAGCCCTGCTCTGCCCACGGGGTCCCTATGAGATGGCATTGACTCCATGGCACTGAGGGTTTTTTTTTTCAAATATGTGGAAAGAGATGACACTCAATAATATCTCCTGCCTCTATACAATAAGATCTCCTGACTCCTGCCCTGACCAAGAAACTACCTACCCCCTTCTGCACAGGACCCAGCCAACTCCCTCCTCCCTTCCCCCCATCTTCTCTGTGCACACAACATTCCACAGCCACACCAAAGTCAATCCCGCCGCATGCAGCTCGATGAGTGAGTTACAGAGCAGAGCCGGGCTTCCCGGGGCTTTCTCAGATGTCATCCGGACGGAAGCAGAGTGCCTGTCCTTTTGTCTGTGTGTCACCCGGATGGGTTCCCATGCTGAATTTTTAGGTTCGTGGACCGTGAAACCAAGATGTGCCACCTAGAGACGGTCCAGCACAATAACACCGAACTCGATGTCACTGAGCGGAGGCCACTCCTCGCAGCCCTAGATAACAGGGTACACTGCCCCTGTGGGATTCCCAGCCTGGATTAGAAAGCCCCCTCTTTGTTCCGCAAGAAGGGCTGGCGCTTTCCAACCCACGACCTTGCTAGTTGCTGTCCAATCCATCAACCCGCCAGAAATACGTAATAGGACAACTGCAAAGTCTCGGGGAAAAGAGGCACAGAAGCCACCAGCTTCTGAAGCGCACGGAAGGTGCCAGCCTTTCACCAACTCCTTGGACCGTGCGAGCCAAGCCTAAGCCGGGCTGGGAGGCGTGGCCTTTGCGATGGAAGCTGCAGGAAAATGGGCCAGGTGGGCTCAGGGTCTGCGGTGGAGCGCAGCCCAGGGGACCTCCCAGCGGTGCTGAGAGCACTGCCCTGGGACAGAGCCGAGGCGGGGCCGGGCCGCCCGTAACGGGACTCCTGGGAACAGGTCGCTTGCCTGTCACCCAAACCAAGCTCACTGCCACGCAGGTAATTGCAAAGCACAGCGATCGGGTAGGACGGGGTAGAAAGGCCCCTTTGGGTTTTTGAGACTAACTCTCTTTTTAATTTTTCTTTCTGAGACTAACTCTTTATGGGAGTAGAAAGTCTCTCTACTGGCGGTTTCGAACTGCTGAACTGGCAGTTAGCAGCCCAACGTGTAACCCATACGCCGCCAGGGGCTCGTCTGCGCCACGAGGTGGTTAGCAAGTTCCATCACCGGGAGGAGGGAATTGGGTCTGGCCTGTCGCCTCGTGTCCCCCTATCCAGCTGACTTCAGTCCGTCGCTCCCCGCCCCCTCTCTCGCCCCTAACCCTCTTTATTCTACTCCCTGTCCTCTTAATGTAAAGATGGGCTCTGTCGTCCTGCTTAGACCCTCCGTGCTTTGAGACAGTGCCAGGGGTCCCTAGGGTCCGCGGAGCTCGGTCTGGGAGGTGGCAGGGCGCGCTGGAAGGCAGGGGTGGGAGGGGGTGGTGGAAAGAGACGGGAGGTGTGTGTGGGTGGGGGGGCGGCGCAGGCAGGGGGCGCGGGGTGGGTGCAGGGGGAGCGCTGGCAGTGCGTAGCCTGGGTTCAAGGAGGTGGGGGAGCGGGCAGGGCGCAGGGGAGGCGCGCAGGCAGGTGCAGAGGGGCCGTCAGCGACGCGCTGGCTAGGCGCAAGGGGCACCCTGGGGCGCACGGCCTTGTCCCGCGCCGAGAGAAGTGTACCCCCCGCCGGGGACTGCAGGATCGGAGGTCCGGAGAGGAGCGTGGGGGTGTGGGGAAGGGACGCTCGGTGCCCTTGACGCTCCCTGGGGGCGTGTCCCAGAGGCTCCGCCTCCCGCCAGCCCCTTTCGCACGGTGACAAGAGTTGCTGCGCGTGTCCCCGGTCGCTTTCAGTTCGTTCGAGTCCCGGCCTTGCCACCGTCGCCACCATGCCCCGCGGGAGCCGCAGCGCGGCCGCCCGGCCCTCCAGGTAGTCCAGTCGGGGCTCCGTGGGGAGGTCTCCAGGGAGGCGTGGGCACCCTCCAGGCGTCCGCGCTGTGACCTTGGCTGCTGCTGCGCCATCTTGGGGGTGGGGGATGGGCAGGGTGCCACCTCTAAGCCCCTGTGTGTTTGGGGCTGGGGGTGATGGTGTGGACGGTACCCTCTCTGGGAGGGAGAGGGGACGTTTCCTGGACTAGCATGGGATCTGGGGGCGGCCCTGAGGTCACTTTGTCCCCCTGCACAGCCGCCCCTCTGCCCACCCGCCGGCGCACCCGCCACCCTCGGTACCCGCTCCAGCCCCAGCCGCTCCGGGCCAGCCGGGTCTCATGGCTCAGATGGCGTCCACGGCGGCGGGGGTGGCCGTGGGCTCGGCCGTGGGCCACGTGATGGGCAGCGCGCTGACCGGAGCCTTCAGCGGAGGAAGCTCGGAGCCCGCCCAGCCCGCCACTCAGCAGGTCAGCCTCAGGGTCAAGCGGGACCCGGTGTCCGGGCCACATGGAGTGGTGGCAGGGGGGAGGGGGTAGCTGGACATCCGCCCTGGTGTGCCCCAGGTTTTGCCCACTTAATGTTCTAGTCTTCACTGTTAACCTGGCACCTCGCCGCTTTCCTCACCTCACTCCTAAACTCCAGCTAGCCCTTAAAAGACGCCTGAGGGGTTAAAGATTGCACCCTCACCTCACCTTGAGAGAGAGGGGTCTTGATGCATACGAGGGCGCTCCCCTCCCCCCTTGCAGGCTCTCCGGCCACCTGCAAAGGGGCAAGGGTGACTTTGGGGCGTGTGCCCTGCCGCCAAGCTTTAGCAATAAAGTCAGAGACTGTGGGGCAAACGGATTACGAATCAGGTGCCCAAGACCAGAAGATTCTAGAACTTGTGGGGGTGACCTCATACCGTGGGATTGCTACAAAACCTTGGGTGCTCGGAGTCTCCTCCCCACTGCCCCTGGGCTCGGCGCCTGCTGACTGCGCATGCCCCTCTGCCCTCAGGCCCCCGCCCGAGCTGCCCCGCAGCCCCAGCAGCTGGGGCCCTGCGCCTATGAGATCAGGCAGTTCCTCGACTGCTCCACCACGCAGAGTGACCTGTCCCTGTGTGAGGGCTTCAGTGAGGCCTTGAAGCAGTGCAAATACAACCACGGTGAGTGAGCCGGAGGATCCTTGGACTCGGCTGGGGGTGGGGGTGGCGGGTGGGAAGTTGGGGTCCGGGCCTGCACCTGCCCTACCTGCTGACCACACCTTTGCCCTCCCTGTCTTCCAAGGCTTGAGCTCCCTGCCCTGAAGGGCCCACACTGGACTCAGAGCCCTGCCTGACACCCTGAACCCACTGCTCACCGACAACGGACCACGACGTCAGATTGTACCCCTGTGGTGGTGGTGGGGGGGTTCTCCCCTCACAGAAGACCCGAGACGCAAATGTGCAATTAAAAAGCTGATCTTAGACCCCAACGGGGCTCTCGTGGCCCATCTGGCGGATGGATATCTTCCCCTGGGGTGGGATACCTTTGTTCCAGCCTGCGTCCTAGGTGGGAGTAGAAGGGGGGTGGAGGCACAGAGGGCGGTCCAGAGAGGGGATGAGTCATCATCAGGTGACCTCTAAACCGGGATCCCCGCAGTGGGGATGGCTGCCCATTCCCCCTTGCCTCTGGGTCCCTGTCCCCCAACCCTGCAATCTTCTCCCCAGCGGACGATGCATCACTGTGGCTTGAATTCTGCATGAGTGCGCGCGCCGGCACAGTCTGTCTTCTTGCTCTGAGTCCCCTGTCACTTGGCTCTGGGTGCTAGGTCACGGGGCCTAAGGGACAGGGAACAGCTTCACCCGCAGGGCCCACGCTCCTGGCTGCAGGTGCCTTGGTTCCCACTCCCTGTCCCTTAATGAGGGTCTGCTTTGTGTCAAATCCTGTCCTGTACCCCTCTGCCCAGAGAGAACACCACTCATGGCTGAGTGGGTGCTGGCTACAGGGTGGATATATGTGTGTGGGGGCGGGTGGACGATTGGCATAGTTGGCATTGGCGTCTGTCTCTGTCCCCCCAAAGGGCCCCACCATACCAGCTCCTGGGCTCCAGTTTGGCCACTCTGGAGGGTCCCGGAGGGCATGGTGCATCCCCGATGGGGCCTGGAAGGGGACCCTGGTTCTGCTCTGCCAAGACAAGTGCCCATCCACCTTCTGCTGCCGTCGCCCATGTGGGGGAAGTCCCCACAGCTGGTGAAGCTCATCTACAAGGCTTGGGAAGCCATGCTATCGGGGATGGTGACAAGAGACACCCCCCTCCCCCACACATGGAACACAGGGGGTCCTTCCCAAATAGTGGGGATGCGGTCTCACACACACCCTGGAGACAGCATGTTCCCCCAACACAAACCGGGGATAGGGGCTCACACGTACACACACACACACACCTCAGTTGGCCTGTGTTACCCTCAAGTACTGGAGACTGGTATTCTCCTTACCCACCCACCCCCAACACATACCAGGTACACTCACCTGCCAGCTCAGGGCCCAGGTCCTCTAGTAGGGACTTACAGCAGGTAGGGGGCCCACCCTCCCCTCCTGTAGTAGAGAGTGGGTGAGAACCTTGGCTGCCTGGCTGCTCCCCCCTCCTTCCCTCTTTCCAGACTCAGGATCCCTGTTGAGGGGGACCTGGATGCCCCGAGTCTTGGTATCCTCACTTCCTATGAATCCTAACAAGGAGGTAGGTCTCCCATTCCTGGAACGGGGCTGCCTAGGACAGGGACTGGGGAAGCCGAAAGTCCCTCTTCCAACCCCTGGCCCAGGCTCACCAGGTGGCCATCTCCAAATAAGATGGGGAGGGTCCCTGTGAGGATAGAGGAGGCAGCTGGGACTGGTACCGTCACCTGGGCCTGCAGCCCCTCAGTCCTGGCCCCTCACCACCTGGGGTGACACCCCCTCTCTGCCACAGGTGGGCCTCAGGGTTGTCAGGTTGCACCAGGACTTCACCAGCTCCCAACAGCTGGCTGTTGGGGGAGGGAGGGTTCGGTGAGGGAGAGGTAGGCCTTGCCTCCCCCCAGAACCTCCCCAGTTCCATCCGGAGACACTAGCCCATCTTGCCCCAAGGCTGGGAATGCCCCAGACACATATCGCTGAGACCACACTGCAGACCTCTTGGGCTATCTCCCAGGAATCCCCCCACCTGAGTGAGGGGTCTGGATCTGCACCTGTGTCATGAGCTCTGAGTGAGAAGGGGCAGTTTTACCTAGCTCATGGCAGATTGGGGAATGCCCCTCCGTCACCCACTCTGACTCTACCATCTTCCCACCACTGCTTCCCAACCTCCCGGGTAGAAGGAGAGGGTCTACCACTGACCCCAAAGCCTCAGTGATAAACATGGCAGCAGACGGTAGGGGCAGATGTTGGAACTCCTGCTCAGCCTGACCTGGGTCCTTTACCTCCCACTGGACACAGCGATCACCCAGGCATGGAAGCTGCCATTCTTCATGGCAGTGGGAGTTGCCAAGGCGCCCAGGCAGGAATGTCTTCCTCCAGTACCCTGGCTGTCTGCTGGTGGAGGGGGTGGGATGGGGAGTAGACCCCACAGTAAGGCTCTGGTCAGGCGGCAGTATGGCCAGCAGTGCCCTGATGTGCCCAGACTCCAGGGGGTCTAGGCTTAGGGTGCTGGGGGTACAAACCTTCCTGAGAGTCTTCAGAGGAAGGCTGACTTGGCTCACCCTTTGTTGTTTAATAGTTTTATTGGCATATACTTCACACATCTTACAGTTGAGTTGCTTGATCATTATTAAAAATATTTGTGCAATCATCACCACAATCCATCTCAACATTTTCTTCTACTCACTGTCAGCTCCCCGTTTCCCCCCACCCTCCCCCGCCGTGGCCCTTAGGCAATTATCATCAATCCAGTTGGGTTGCCAGTCTCTACAGCCAGCCTGGATTCCATGTACAAAAAAATCAAACAAAGCACAAACGAAGCAACCAACCACAATGACTACACAGAACGTAGAAAAACCTCAGTGGAAAAGAAAGCAGAAAATATTAAAATCGGGAACTTTAGAATGCGTCAAAAGGGAGACCAAATGATAGGGCAGTACCCTCTAAGCACTGCCTGGTCCTTGCCCACCCTCACAATTGTTCTTGTGTTAGAGCTCATCTTTGCAACCATGGACGGTGTCCATCTGTCTTCTCAAGGGCCTCCCCCTTTCTCGCTGTCCCTTCACTTGACCAAGCATGATGTCCTTCTCCAAGGAACGGTCTCTCCTGACATGTCCAGAGCACGTGAGACCGTCTCGCCATGCTTGCCTCGAAGGAGCACTCTGGCTGTGCTTCTTCTATAGCCTTTTAGAAACCGGCTGTTCACAATCTTACCCCTCGGTTTTGGATGTCTAGACTCCAAACTGAGTTGGTAGCAGGCTGCCTTGGGCCAAAAGAGCCCTGGAGGTGCAGTGAATTAAGTTTCTGGCGGCTAACCCCAAGTTCAGGGGTTCGAACCCACCAGCCACCCTTTGGGAGAAAGACCAGGCAAACTCTATGGGGGCAATTCTACTCTGTCCTAAAGGGTCTCCTCGAGCCGGAATCCACTTGATGGCAACTGGTAGTGGGTTAGGTCCTCTCCAACCTCAGCACCACTACCAGCATACCCCTCTTTCCTATGCCTTTCTCACTCCTAGCAAGACACGCCCCCCCACCGCCCTTTGCCTCTTCTGTTTTCTTTGTAAAAACATGATGATGGATGGGTGTGTGGGGGGGGAGCAGATCAGTCTTCCAACCAATGACTCAGACCCATTTGTTTCATATCATTGATCGCCGACACCACTTCTCCCATTTCCTCCCAGCTTCTCCTGTTTCCTTGCCTCCTTTCCTGCCCCTTCCGAACACGGTCCTGTAGCAAATGCTGCCCTTTGGATATCAAATGGTGTCCAATGCTTTATTCTCCTGTAAAGAGTTACAGCCTTGGACACCCACGGGGGCAGTTCTACCCTGTCCTGTAGGGTCGCTGTGAGTCGGCATGGACTTGATGGTAGGGAGTTTGGTTTGGGTATCAAATACTGACCTCCCTAGTGCTATTGGCCTATTTACAAGCCTCTTGTTGGGCTGAAAACTAAGCCACTGGGGTGAGTTCAGTTCTAGGCTTGAAGTGGGACTAAAGGGGGTCCCTCCAGTCTCTATCTGACCCATAAGCCCAATCTTACTTTTAATGATAAAAAAGCAAAACCGTTTTATTGGCATATAATTCACAAATCATACAATTCCAGTCTCTGCCTCCGAGATTTAATGATCTTGCATTTTCTATTCAGAGAAACATAAAAAAGACAAGAGAAAACAACAGCTAAAAAAAAAACTCACAACAATAACAAAGTAACACAGAGAAACCTCAATCCACAAGGAAGCAGACAAGATAAAAAAAACTAGAATAGGGGAAAAAACAAAACAAAAACTAGAATAGGGGGAGGCGAAAAATGAGAACCCGATACAAAGGGCTCATGTAGAAAGAAAATGTTTTGGAAATGATGATGGCAATATATGTACAAATGTGCTTGATACACTGGAGGTATGGATTCTTATAAGAGCTGTAAGAGCCTCCAATAAAGTGATTTAGTAACATTTTTAAAAATACAAATAAAAAAAATAGTAAGTTTAAAATGGGTCAAAAGGGAGAGCCAATGAGAGGGTGTTACATTTTAGCCCAACTGCCTGGTTATCTTTCAGGACGCACTGGAAAGCGGATCAGTGCTGATGCAGTCAGGTTAAAGCTGTATGAATTCTGAGTCTTGTTCCACGTTTCCCCTCACGCTCCCCAAGACCTTACCTTCTCATGTGTTTCTTTCCTGAGCCCTGGCTGGAAGCTGGGCACCATCTAGACCTTCTGGTGTCAGCACTGCTCTAAAGTGCCATCTCCTTGCTCAGCATGTTGGGAAAGTGTCGGCACTGTGCAGCCCACTGCATTGGTATGGGTGCCAACAGGCAACATCGCCCAAACTTATTTTGCATCATAGTGCCTACACCTATGCATCTGTGTGACCCTGAGCAGGAGGGGCAGAAGCCACCTGGCCATACGCTGAGCCATGGTTCTGACGACCAGAGGCTGTCTTCAAGACCACTCCAGGGACTGCTCTTTTATCTGGAGTGCCCAGGCATGCTCTAAAGCATGTTCTGAGCTGCCCTAGGGATGGCTCCCTAGGACTTTCATTGGGGAAGTAAATTCCTGGTCCCACTTAAGCAGAAAGACGAGGCTGTCTGCTCCCAGAAGATTGACAGACTCCGAAGCCCTGTGGGGCAGTTCTATTCTGTCCCATGGAGTCGCTGCGAGATGAAGTCGACACCAGGGCAGTGGGTTTGGCTTCAGGTTTTTGTTTCCAAATGGGACGCTATTCACAGAGCCAGGGGTTAGGATCCCGACGCTCATCTTTCCGGGAATACAGTTCAGCCCCTGGCAGTGTCTATCCAGCATTCACGCGTTCCCAGATACAACAACAGGAACAGGCAGGAGCCGGCAGTTGACTCTGTTGCATCTCAAACTGGGAAGCACCCACGTTGTCCCCAGCAAGTGGAGGGGCTCTGTACGTGGGAGACACCTGGTGGTGGTGAGGGAAGCGGATGTTAAAAAGCCAAACTCAGGGCCATGGATTTGAGCAGATGGATGCTGACTCTCGTTGTCCCCATGGGACAGGGTGAACTGGCCCTGTGGGTTTCTGAGACCGTAAGCCTTTGTGGAGGTAGAAACCCTGCCTTTCTCCCAGATATTGCTGCTCTCAGTGCCGGACCCGAAGGAAACCTGAGAGAGGACCGATGAGTCATCCTTGCTTTGAGTGGATGGTGGCTTTTGGTTGCCAACGCCCTCACTGACAGGGAAGGTGTTCGAGGGAGCCTCTCAGTGGTGCTGTCTCGTAAGCACTGGGCTGCTAACCTCCAGGTCCACAGTTCAAACTCAGCAACTGTTCCCCGGGAGAAAGAGGAGTCTTTCGATTTCTGTAGAGTTACCGTCTGGGAAACCCACAGGGGGAAGTTCTGTCCTGTCCTCTGGGGCCGCTAGGAGTCAGAACTGACTCCGGGAGTTTGGTTTGGAAGGTGTTAAGAAGCAAAGATATTACTTTAAAGACTAACGTGCACCTGACCCAAGCTGTAGTTTTATGTACTTATTTTTTGCCATAGTATTTTAAAAAACATTTTATTAGGGACTCATACAACTCTTATCACAATCCATACATATATCAATTGTGTAAAGCACATCTGTACATTCTTTACTTTCATCATTTTCAAAGCATTTGCTTTCCACTTAAGCTCTTTGCATCAGGTCCTCTTTTTTCCCCTCCCTCCCTGCTCCCCCCTCCCTCATGAGCCCTTGATTATTTATAAATTATTATTTTGTCATATCTTTCCCTGTCTGACATCTCCCTTTACCCCCTTTTCTGTTGTCCGTCCCCAGGGAGGAGATCACGTGTAGATCCTTGTAATCGGTTCCCTCTTTCCAAACCACTCACCCTCCACCCTCCCAGTATCACCCCTCACACCCCTGGCCCTGAAGGGATCATCTGCCCTGGATTCCCTGTGCCTCCAGCTCCTATCTGCACCAGTGTACATCCTCTGCTCTATCCAGTCCTGCAAGGTAGAATTCGGATCATGGTAGTTGGTGGGGAGGAAGCATTTAGGAACTGGAGGAAAGCTGTATTCTTCATCGGTGCTACATCGCACCCTGACTGACTCATCTCCTCCCCTAGACCCCTCTGCGAGGGGATCTCCAGCGGCCGACAAATGGGCTTTGGGTCTCCACTCTGCACTTCCCCCTTCATTCACTATGGTAAGATTTTTTTTTCTGATGATGCCTGATACCTGATCCCTTCGACATCTCGTGATCGCACAGGCTGGTGTGCTTCTTCCATGTGGGCTTTGTTGCTTCTGAGCCATAGTATTTTTAATATCCTCATCTACATGCAAAAGCCGAACAACGCATAAGGAAGACTAAAGAAGACTTGATGCCTGTGAATTATGATACTGGCAAATAATATCAAACCCATCGCCATCTGCCAGAAGCTTAAACAGACCCATTTTGAAGAAGTGCAGCTTGAATGCTCCTTAGAATCAAGGATGTGAGGCTTCAGCTCACACACTTTGGACATTGCCACCAGGAGAGGCCAGTCCCTAGAGAGAGGAATCATGCTTCGTCAAGCCGAGCGTCCGCAAAAAAAGAGGACTCTCAAGAGACGGGTTGACGTCTGGTCGATCCCCCTCCCAGGGCCCCTATAGGACAGGGTAGTACTACCCCTGTGGGTTTCTGAGACTGCACCTCTTTATGGGAGTAGAAAGCTTTGCCTTTTTCCCATGGAGCAGTTGGTGGTTTCGAACTGCTGACCTTGTGGCTGGCAGCCCAACATGCAACCATGACGCCACCAGGACGCCTGTGAACTCAATTAGGACCTGACTAAATCCGGTTTGCATCCGCTTTGCATCCGCTTTGCATCTGCTTTGCATCCGCTTTGCATGGCGTGGTCACGTGAAAAGGGCATGTGACTAAAATATTTTGGTGGCCAGTCAGTTGTTTAACCTCACGGTCAGTTGTTCAAATCTACCAGCCTCCTTGAGAGAAAGATGGATTTTCCTACTCCTTTAAAGAGGTACAGTCTTGGAAACCCCAAGACCCCTATCTGTAGGGGCCGCAATGGGTCAGAATCCCCTCGATGGCAGTGAGTTTGGTTTGAGGCTGTACAGCCTCATCTTTTCCCTCAGAGAGGATGCTGGGCTTGAACTGCTGACGTTGAGGTTAATAATCCCATGCTTTCCCTAGTGCCACCAGGGCTCCTGTATGCAAGCTCAACTCAATTTAGCTCAGCTCAGCTCAGCTTGACTCACTGCCATGGGGTAGAGTGGCTGGGGTTTTCGAACTGCTGGCCTTGGGGTCAGCAGCCTAATGTGTGACCCACTATGCTACCAGAGCTCCTGCTATGAAGCTACATGGCCGTCAGAAGCAAATCCGAAGTCCAGGCTGCAACAGCGTACGTGGAAGACCCTTTGAGGCAGGACTCTTGACATTGGGAGGGCAGCTTTGTCCCGCCCCAGTGGGCAGATTTGCATGCTCTGTTGTGGTCCAGCAGCCACCCAGCAGGGCCCCAAGGCACCTGGAGCAGGACCAGCAGATCGCTACCTGCCTGCCCCTTGCCTCCTGCCCATGGCTGCCTGGTGTCTGGCTCTCCTCGCTGGCTGCCTGCTGGCAGGTAAGCACTAAGTCCCCAGGCTCACCTGGGGGTGTGTGTCGGGGTGCCATGGGGGTGGGATGGGGCACAGTAGTGCCTCCAGAGAACCCTTGCAAGTAAGCACATGACTTAGACCCGGTCTGTGTCAGGCCTTCAGGTTCCCCACTTGTGAATGAATAGGTTTTGAGACTCCGAATGGGCTCTGACCCTTTGGGGTCTCAGTTATTTCCTGGGGGAGCTGGTTCCTTCTCCACATGGGAAGGAGTCCTGGTGGCAGGGCAGGGGAAGTGCTGGCTTGCTAGCAGAGAGGTGGACAGTTGAAACCAACCAGCCACGCCATGGGAGAAGGATGGAAGCCATCTCCTAGGGAGATTGTCCCTAGAGGGTCTCTGGGAGTCAGCATGAACTCAGGGGCAGTGAGTTTGGGGTGGCACAATCAATTACAAGTTAAGTTGCTAACCTAAAGGTTGACAGCTCAAACTCCTCAGCTGCTCCAGGGGAGAACAATGAGGCAGGCAGTCTGCTTCTGCAAAGAGGTATGGTCTTAGGAACTCTATGGGGCAGTTCTACTCTGCCTTCTAGGGTCGCTGTGAGTTGGGTGATGATGATATGACCCAGAGAATCTGTCACTCAAATCTCACTGCCATTGTGACCCTGGACGACTGGGTAGAACTGCCTCGGTGAGTTTCTGAGATGGTAGCTTTTTATGGGAATCGAAAGCCTCGTCCTTTTCCCGAGGAGAGGCTGGTGGGTTTGAACTGTGGGCCTTGTGGTTAGCAGCCCAATGTGTAACCACCACACCATCAGGGCTCCTCAGAAGACCTTAGAGGCAACTAATTTTTGAGAAGGTCCCCAGTGGCCAGTTGCCTGAGGCTGATTGAGCTGTGGGGCAATCTAAGGCTGAGGGGCAAGCATCTGTGGTCACTAGGGCCGGACAGTTGGGGACCCTGAGTTCCACTCTTTAAGTTTGGGTCCTCACTCAAATGAGGATCCTTGGGATGTGGCAGTAACAGGGCTTGGGGCCCTGACCCCTAGAGGGAAACAGGTTCAGAGAGGGTGAGTTGGCTATACCGAAATGGGCCTCCTGCTCCTAGCCCATGGTCACCCTCCCAGAGGGGAAGGTGTCCAGGCTGGACTTGAACTAACGCTTCTCTTGTAGCCTCCCAGCCAGCCCTAACCGAGCCGGATGCACTGTTGGTCTTCCCAGGCCAGACGGCCCAGCTCTCCTGCACACTGAGCCCCAGCCATGCTGCCATCAGCAACTATGGCGTGTCCTGGTACCAGCAGCACTTGGGCAGTGCCCCTCGCTACCTCCTCTACTACCGCACCGAGGATGACCAGCACCGGCCTGACCACGTCCCAGCCCGGTTCTCAGTAACCAGGGACGCGGCCAGCAACACCTGTGTCCTGACCATCAGTCCTGTTCAGCCTGAGGATGACGCTAGCTATTACTGCTCCGTGGGCTTCAGCCCCTAGGCACGGGGTGTGTGGACGTGCCCCCGCCTCCCTGCTCTTCCCAGACCTTGGGCCCCTGTGAGTCCGGCTTTCTCTGCTGTATAAAACAGGTTGCTAATACTCAACATGTTGACCACAGCTGCTGAGTCTGGGATCGTGGGTAGGAGTATGTATGTCTGTGTATATCTAGATGTATGGAATGGTGCTAATGTGTGCATGCATGCATGTGTATTTATGTGTAAGTATGTTGTATATGCACATTGTGTATATCTGTATGTGTGTACATATATAGATTGTGAATATGCATGCATGTGTATCCATGTGTGAGCATGTATGTATAGGTATCCATGCATGTGGGACATTGTTTGTGTGTAAAGGTGTGTAAGCATGCAAGTGTCTTCATGCATACACATGTGCATGTATTTATTTACACAGATAGCTCAGTGTAGGCATGTTGTGTGTGCATCTATATTTATTTTCACATATACATACATGTGTATCTGTGTGCGCATGTAAACATGTATGCATGTGCGTGAGCATACATATATAACTACGTGTACATGTTAGCATGTATCTGTATGTTGTGCATGCAAGCATTGATATGTGACACATGCGTTTAAGTTTGCATGTACATTTGTGTATGCTTGTGTGAGGGTGGCTACATGTGTAAGTGTATATGTATGTGTGTGAGGGGCCTGTGGGAGCTGTTGCAGACAGGAAGCACCTGAGACCCTTGGGGTGGGGCCCTGTATCCCCTTGTTTCCCAGGGGGCTCAGGCTGGTGGCCTGGCCTTCCTGTGACCCAAGGGGGTGGTGGGGGAGAAAGAGGAAACGCTCCCCCCTCCCTGAGCTCTGTGACCCAGAGAAAACCCTGAAGCCCAGGCTAGCCTGGGAACGCGCTGTGTCCTGGATCGCTATCCTTCCAGATAGCTGCTCAAGCTAGGATCAGCTTTGAAGGGGCAGGGAAGGCAGGTGTTCTTGGGGGTGGGGCCAGAATTGGGGAGAATCAATAATGGACGCCCCCACTGTGCAGAGTTCCCAGCCTCCACCTCCCATGCCAGGAGACAGCCCAGGTGGGCCAAGGGAGGGGCCTGGGTGCAGGGGAATTCTTGCCATCCCAGGTAGGACAGAGCCTCTGGGAGTGGGGTGAGGGTGGGCTTCAAGGACACACCCCCTTTCCATCCTCCAGGCTCCCTGAAAAGCACCCCAGCTCTCAGCAGCACGTGCTTTTGTTTCTGTTCGGCTATAGTCCAAGGTCTTGGGAGCGTTTTGCCTACATTGCCAGGCACCGCCACCTCACTCCCCCATATCGGACAGAACGTAGGAGGACTTTCGGTTCAGGATCCAGATCCACAGCCTGGGAAACCTAAAGAGGGTCGCTATGGGTCGGAATGGATTGAGCCGCAGGGGATGCGTCCTCATTGGAGTAAAACTGTTCCCCATTTCCCGCTTCCCCCCACCTCTCCTGGAAACTCCACACGCCCCGTGGTTCCCGGGCAGGCCCGCCTCAGTTTCCCGCCAGGCACTCCTGCAACGTAGACCCGCCAGAACGCGCGCTCAGCTGCTGCGCGCGCAGCTGCCGGCGGGCTGGACCACCGAGACGGGGCCTCCACGTGGCCTAGCGCGGCCCCGGAAGTGCCCGCGGAGGGCGGGGCCGGGCCCTGGGCGGCGGCGCGCGTCACGGCCGCGCCGACCGAGCCTCGTCGGCTGTGGGTTGGAGCGACTCAGCTGCGGCCCCGCCCCGCCGCCCCGGCCCCGCCCGCCAGGTGAGCGGCCCCGCCCCGCTTCGCCCAGGTGAGCGGCTCTGGGTCCTCGGCTGGTGCCCACCCGGCTCCCGCTGTCTGGGGCCCGCGGGGCCGCGCGTCTGGGGCCCCGAGGGGCGAGCGGGGGCGCGGGAGGAGCAGAGCCAGGCCGGGGGAGGGGTGGGAAGCGCGGGTTCCCACCTCCGGGATTTCAAACGTGCCCAGAGCCGCCGGGGACTGTGGAAAGAATGCCAGCTTTCTGTCTGGCGCGCAGGGGGGCCGGGATGAGCGTGCAGAGCCCCTCCGGAGGGAGCCGGGGAGACAGACCCCGCGTGGAACAGGTGGGTGGAGGGACAGGTGTGTTCCCGCAGGTACCAAGGAGGGAGGCAAAGACTTCAGAAATGCATGCGTGGCTGGCCTCCATCGGGAGGGCAACGGGCAATTTGTGGAGGCCGCCTCCCCCCGCCCCCCCTCGGGTTGTAGCTCCGTGGGTTCCTTTTGTTCCAAGCTAGAAACCTGCCGAGTTTTGTGTATTATTTATTTTTAAAGACTTTTCCTTGTGAATTGGGTGAAGATTTACACCATTCCAACCCTCCTGCCCACCTCTCTCATATACCAAACCACTGCCATGAGTCGATTCTGACGCCTAGACATCCAATAGGACAGAGCAGATGCCCCTGTGACTTTCTGAGGCTGCAAATCTCTCTTTTATTAATACTTAAAAAAAAAACCTACTTTTATTGGCGGCTCTTACATCTCTTAACACAATTCATACATTCCGATAATGTGTCAAACACATTTGCACGTATGCCACCATCATCATTTTCAAAGAGTTCTCTTCCCACTTGAGACCCTGATATCAGCTCTCCATTTCTCCCCCCTGCCCCCCACCCTCCCTCATGAACCCTTGATAAGTTATAGATTATTTCTTCCATAGCTTACATTGTCCTCTGTCGCTCCTCACCCACTTTTCTGTTATTCGTCCCCTTGGGAGGGGGTTCTAGATTAATCCTTGTCATCAATTCTCCCTTTCTCCCCCACCCTCTCCTAATCCTCCTAGTGTCTGTACTCTCCTTGTTGACCCTGAGGAGTTTTATCTATACTGGATTCCCAATGTTTCAGGCTCTTATCTGTACCAGTGTGCATGCTCTGGTCTAATCCGATTTGTAAGGTAGAATTGAGGTCATGATAGTGGGGGGAAGGAAGCACCAAAGAACTAGAGGAAAGTTGTGTGTTTCATTGGTGCTACACCGTACCCTGACTGGCTCATCTCTTCCCTGTGACCCCTCTGTGAGGGGATGCCAAGAGGCTGCAAATCTTTAGGAATGAGCCAGCCTCGTCCTTCTCCTTCAAAGGGGCTGGTGGATCGGAACTGCTCACCATGTGGTTAGAGCCCAGTGTGTAACTGACTCAGATGCAAGGGGCTTCAAAAAGGTTGCTGGAAAATCCATGATCTTTGCACTCCATTATAGCCCCTTCAGCGCTCGGCTGTCATCCAGGTTAGTGGTTTAAACCCACCAGTCACTCTGAGGAAGAAAGATGATGATGTCTAGTCTGATAAAGACTTGCAGCCTCTGAAACCTTGTGCGGCAGTTGTTCTTTGCCCTGTAGGGTTGCTATGAGTTGGAATCTCTCGATGGTGGTGGTTTGGGCTCCGACCTAAGTTGATATGTATCTAGGATTATCCTCTTCCAAAAAAACCACACTCCTTGCCATCGGGTCAATGCCAACTTACAACAACCCACTCGGACAGGGTGGAGCTGCTGTGAGTTTCTGGGACTGTAACTGGGAGTAGAAAACCCTGTCTTTTTCTCACAGAGCAGCTAGGAGTTTTGAACTGCTGACCAGTTCAGATTGCAGGCCAGGTTATAACTACTACACCACCTGGGCTCCTTTCCGCATTCTGGGAGGCTTCAAAAAGCTTGTGGAGCAATGGAATGGAAAGATGCTGGAAGTTTTGCTCAGCTGTATTGAAGCTCCTTTGTGCAATATTGCCCCCTGTTGAAGTGGACTTTGGGGGCTCATTGACAACACAGCCAAACAAGCCCAACTATCGTGAGAACCAAACGAAGGCGCCTGTGGGTAGACCAGCTGGCTGACACATTGCAAGAAGGGAGTGCAAGTGAGCAGTGCCAGAGGTAGTGGGGAGAGGAGGTCTGAGAAGAGACCCCTGGGTTTGACCAGTAGGAGGTCATTGCATGTTGAGCGAGTGCTGAGCTCTCCGCTCACGTTACGAGAAACAACAAAACCAAACTCACTGCCATCGACCCCGTGCCGGCTCATAGTGATCCTACAGGACACGACAGGGAAGAACTGCCCCTGTGGGCCTCCGAGACTGTGGTCGACTGTTGGAAACTCCCAGCTCACATTAGAGACTCAGAAGTTGTCGTGGGGCTAGACCTAGTCAGGATTTTCCCTGAGAACATGTAGCATCGCCGGAAGAATTGGCAGAAAAGGTTGGGAGGCAGTAGCTGGTTTCAGCAGGGCAAGGAGGTAAGGAATGTCAGCCGCTGGTCAGAGTTCCTCAAAGTATCACATGTGTAATCCCCAAACCACACCCACTGCCCTCATCCATTCTGACTCATTGCGGCCCCATATGGAGTTTCTGAGGCCATGCATTTCTGCAAGGGCAAACAGCCTCATCTTTCACCGGAGGAGTGGCTGGTGGGTTTGAACTACCAACCGTGCAGTGAGCAGCCCAATGCCTAACTCACAGTGCCACCAGGGGCTCCTCTAGATGGGTCTGTCCACCTCTTATGCGTGTTTGTGCATCAGTGGAGGCCTACCTTCTGCTGCGGTGCTGAAGGGTTTCAGCAGAGCTTCCAGACTGAAAGAGGAGAGGCCTGCTGATGGACTTCAGAGATCCAGCCTAGGAAAGCCCTGTGGATTGCAACAGTCTGCTCCATAACGGACCACGAAGCTGGCTCAGGCCTGGCCAGTGCTTTGATCCATTGGGCCCGGGCTGGCAGCGAGCTGGCTTGCCTCGTAGGCTGCTGATGATGGATGATGGCAACAAGCTCGACAGGGCAGGAGGGAGCCTGGGTTGGATTTGATGACGCTGAAGGGAAGGACTGGAGAGGAGGAGGGGAAGGTAGGGGGAGTTGAAGCGGGCAGCGTCTTTTGAGGGTGCTCTGGTGCTGTGCCCTTTCACACCTGGCCGGTCAATTGTGAACCAACCATGTATAATAGAGAGGAGTTTCTCTGTGGTTCTTAGGATCACTTTAGTATGCTTAGGATACCCTAAGCTATGGTGCTAGGATCGCCGTCCTTCTCTGTCTGCTTGGAGGATGACAGGAGATGTGCTGGGAAAGCTCTTGCAGGCACTCCATCAACACGTGCTGTTCCAGATCCGTTGTCTAGCACAACCTTTGAAAGTCCCAGCACGAAGCCAACTCATTTCTCCACTTGCTCATGTGTTTCTCCAGCAAAGCTCCGCCTGTGCACGTGGGCACGTGTGTGTAAGGGTGCTGCTGTTGTGCTGGCTGCTGGGCGGGGGCCCCAGGGTGAAGGAGCACAGTGGTGGGAGGGTCCCATGGATGGACTGATGTTCACCAGCCAGGGTGTGTGCTGGCATAGATGCGTGCCTGGTGTCGGGCCATGGAGGAGGCACACAGCCCTGCCGGAGACCATCAGAGCGCGGGGGCTAAGCAGGGAGGGATGTCTGGCAAGGGTTGAAGCAAGGGGCAGTGTGAGGCAGGAACTCTGCAGTCCTCAGTCAGTTCCAGAGACTGGAGGACAGCTGAGGTGGAAGTCTAGCATGTGAGGGACAGGCCTGAGAGGGCTAGTGAAGGAGGGAGACTCTGTTTTGTGTTGTTAGGTGCCGGAGTAGATTTTGACTCAGAGTAACCCTACGTGCCATCGAGTGAAACAATGCCTGATCCCTGCCAGCCTTGCAGCCCCTCCTCTGTGAGCCCATCGTGGCAGCTGCAATGTCCTTCCATCTCATTGAGCATCTTCCTCCTTTTCATTGACCTGCTTCTTTACCAAACATGATGTGCTTCCCTCCTGATCACATGTCCCAAGTATGTGAGATGGAGTCTTACCATGTTCTCTTCTTTTTGAATCATTTTATTTGGGGTTCTTGCAGCTCTTAGCACAATCCATACATGCATCCATTGTGTCAAGCACATTTGTTGCCCTCATCATTTTCAAAACATTTTCTTTCTATTTGAGCCCTAGGTATCAGCTTCTCATCTTTTTCCCTCCCTCCCTGCGCCCCCCCCACCCGTGAACCCTTGATAATTTATAAATTATTATTTTTTCATGTCTTACACAGACCAATGTCTCCCTTCACTCACTTTTCTGTTGTCTATCCCCCAGGGAGGGGGTTATATGTAGATCATTGTGATCGGTTCCCCTTTTCTCCCCCACCTTCCTCTTCCCCTCCTGGTATGGCTACTCTCATGATGGGTCCCGAGGGTTTTATCTGTCCGGGATTCCCTGTGTGTCCAGCTCTTATCTGTACCCATGTATATCCTCTGGTCTAGCCAGATTTGTAAGGTAGAATTGGGATCATGATAGTGGGGGGGGGGGAGGAGGAAGCATTAAAAAACTAGAGGAAAGTTGTACGTTTCATCAGTGCTACACTACACCCTGACTGGCTCGTCTCCTCCCTGAGACCTGTCTGTAAGGGGGTGTCCAGTTGTCTACGATGGGCTTTGTATCCCCGCTCCACACTCCCTCCCTATTCACATTGATAGGATTTTTTAAAACCATGTTTTCTTCTTAGGACCATTCTGGCCGTACTTCTTCCAGGATGGAGTTGTTGATTCTCCTGGCATCCCATGATCTGTGTAACATTCTTTGCCAGCACCATCGTTCAGAGGCATCTCCTTATTCATTGTAGGCATCAAGAAATAGGTACGAGGTCATCACTTATGAGGGACATTACATCATCAGGTTTGGGGCTTGTATTGTACGCTAGCCTAAGGAGTGACTTCCATGCTAGTCTAAAGAGGACCGCAGTTCAAAAAGAAAAAGATTGGTACTGGTTCAAGCCAAGCCAGCAGTACCAGGAAGGAAGAAAGGCCAGGCACTCTGCTGTTGTGAAGATTACAGCCGAGAAACCCTCCATAGCATTTCTGCATCGGCACTCGCGTCACCGTGAGTTGGCGTCCACCTGGTGCCAGTGGGCTAGGTTTTCCTTCTTGTCCATGGAGAGAATGGCCTGGATGGAGAAGGAGAGCCCGAGCCGCCAGCTGCTATCCAGTCAACTCCGGCACACAGCAACCCACGTGTATGAGTGGTCCTGAGCACCACACGGTGTTCAGGAGCTGATTTTTCCTGGTGGTGGATTGCCAGGCCTTTCTTTTGTGGCACCTCTGGGTGGACTTGAACCACCATCCTTTCAGTTAGCAGCTGAGCATGTTCACCACTGACATCATTCAGGAATTCCAGAAGCTGGAGGTAGGTGGCCAATTAAGAGGTGACATTGAAATAATCCTGGTAAGAAGTAGTAAGACCTGAGCCACTGTGCTAGACTGAGCCATCTTGAGAAACAAAACCACGGATCTATCAGCTATCAATCAATCAATCAATCAAGAAATGGCCCACAGTGGGCGTGCTTAGTTCAAGTTCTGTGGGTCAGATGACCTGACTTGTGTAGCTTTCAGGGACTAAGATGGCAGGAACGCCACAGGCTGATAACAGGCGGCAGAGGAGGATGCATCCAAGGTTAGTAGTCATGTGACTGGAGAGGTGAATGAATCCAAGGTGAAGATCAGAGGGCAGGCCACTGGTGATTCTCAGCGTCAACAGGCAATATAACCAACTGTTGGCTCAAGTCCAAAGAACTGGAGGCCAATGAGCCAAACCCAGCAGGATCCAAAGCCAGCCAAAAAGCAAGTAACCGTTTTCATAGTATCCTTTGATATAGGAAGTAGACTACACTCCTGAGGAAACTGCCTTTCAATTTCATTAGGGCAGAGACCTGAGAAAAGCAAACTATCCCATCTTTCACCTACGGAATGGCTGGTGGGTTTGAACTGCTGACCCACCACCAGGCCTCTGTGACCTAGTGTACGAGGGAAGGAGTCCCTGTTTCCTAACAACCTTCTCTCCAAGTCTTTCAGTAAGCTGGCTTCTCGCTGCTTTGCCCAAATGACTTCACTATCCTATCTCATCTTAGGTCATTAGGAACTTGATGGCAGTGGGTTTTGGTTTCTTTTTTGGCCATTGCTTCTAAGCACCCTTTAGATACCACTTGGAACATTTGATCGTGTCTGTTCATTTGGACCCTCTGGAAGGTGTAATATTAGCATGCTTGGTAGCTAATCAAAAGGCTGGCCATTAGGACCTATGGAAAGGTACCCCAGAAGATAGGTCTGACAATCCCCTTCAATAAAAGCATCCATTGAAAGTCTAGTGGAGTCTGCTCTGACATGCATGTGGTTACTATGCGGCAGAACTGACTCAACAGTGGTCTGCCTTGCCATTGCTTCTGGTAAACCAACCTTGTCTGTGGTTTAGCTAGGATGACCCCAGAGTCAAGCTTGTGTCATGTACTTATTTTTGTGTTGTCACCACAGTGCCAGTCTAGAGAGGAGACATACAATAGGCATTTATTCGCCAGTGTTACAGTGTCCCTTGTTTTCCTTCCAGGTGTGAGACTACGTGAACCTGTCATAAGAGAAAAACACTTTTGAAGAAACACAATCATTGGAGCGATCCTTATTTCACAATGGAAGTCCCTCCCGGAGCCGCGTTTACAGAGATGTTTGCCTTTGGGGACAGGCTGGAGATGCAGCAAGAGCTTTTCCCGGAGGAAGACCTGGGGATGTCTTTTCTTCAGGACCGAGGCTTGGAGCACATGGCTGTCATCTACAAGGAGATCCCGCTTGGTGAGGAGTGTGAGGATTATGGGGGCAATTTCAGTTTGTGCTCCAGCCCTATTCAGCATCAGAATATCTCCCTAGCCCCTAGCTTCCAGGATGATGAGCTGTTTGACCAAACCTTCCTCCAGAAGCCAGACCTCAGCCTGTGTCAGATAGTCCACCCTGCAGAAGACTCTGGCAAGAGTGACGGCAAGAAAGCCGGCTGGGCACGCGTGGGGCTTAGCAACCCTCACAGAGTGGACCAGCCAGTCAAGCCCTATGTGTGTCGGGAGTGCGGGAAGGCCTTCAGCCAGAGCTCCCACCTGCTGAGGCACCTGGTGATCCACACAGGGGAGAAACCCTATGAATGCTCTGAGTGCGGGAAGGCCTTCAGCCAGAGCTCCCACCTGCTGAGGCACCAGGTCATCCACACAGGGGAGAAGCCTTATGAGTGCCCGGAGTGCGGCAAGGCCTTCCGCCAGAGCTCTGCCCTCACACAGCATCAGAAGACCCACACTGGCAAGAGGCCCTACGAATGCAGGGCCTGCGGGAAGGATTTCAGCCGGAGCGCCAGCCTCCGGAAGCACGAGCGCATCCACACCGGAGAGAAGCCGTACCAGTGCAAGGAGTGCGGAAAAGCCTTCAACCAGAGCTCAGGTCTCAGCCAACATCGGAAGATCCATACCTTGAAGAAGCCCCACGAGTGCGAGCTTTGTGGGAAAGCCTTCTGCCATAGGTCCCACCTCATCCGGCACCAGAGGATCCACACTGGGAAGAAGCCCTACGAGTGTGAGGAGTGTGGGAAAGCCTTCAGCCAGAGCTCCAACCTCATCGAGCACCGAAAGACCCACACAGGCGAGAAGCCCTACAAGTGCCACAAGTGTGGGAAAGCCTTCAGCCAGAGCTCCTCTCTCATTGAGCATCAGCGCATCCACACTGGGGAGAAGCCCTATGAGTGTGGCCAGTGCGGCAAGGCCTTCTGCCACAGCTCAGCCCTCATCCAGCACCAGAGGATCCACACTGGGAAGAAGCCTTATGCCTGCAACGAGTGTGGGAAAGCTTTCCGGCATCGGTCGGCCCTCATTGAACACTACAAGACCCACACCAGGGAGAAACCTTATGAGTGCAATACATGTGGCAAATCTTTCAGGGGCAGCTCACACCTTATTCGGCACCAAAAAATCCACGCTGGGGAGAAGCCGTGGCAGGAAGAACATGTAGCAGAATAGGCTAGCTGTTACTGGGCAGAGCCCGTGTCTGTTTTGCTCTCTGTAAGACCCCCACCTGCCTCCCTGTCAGCAGCACCCAATGGAGGCCTTCTTATTCCCGTGCTTCTAAACATCCATAGGAGAGGAGAGCCCTTGTGGCACCCAGTAAGGAGCTCCATGCTTGGCAGATCATGGAGTGCATGGGCGGCTGGGGCACTAGCAAGGTGGTGGAGATGTAGGCCAGCTGAGAGAGAGAGTTGGTTTATAATTCTTCCCTGAAGCCTATGAGATTGCAGTTTTCCCTCTTGATTTGCTTCTCCCAGAATCCAGAAGGAGAAGAATACACAAATACAGAAGTAGAAAGTGGAGGCAAATCCATGGAAATATCAGATATGCACTTTAATGCTAGGCCTCAGGGGGCTGTTTCAGCAGGCTGGGCTCACAGCCCACACCAACAGAAGAAAACCAAATTCTAAGGTAGACATTTCAGCAGGCAAAGTGGAATTGGCCTGGGTCAGGCCCTCTTGGGACAAACAGCAGGCTAATAAAGACAAGAAGGTTCTTGGAAGGATTGGTTTTGGGGCTGGAGGCTGGGCCTGTGCGTCTGTGTTACAGGACAGCTTCTCTCAGAGGCTTTCTCACAATGGGAAGGGAGACTGCTGGTTTTAACTCGGCCTCCAGAATAAGCCCTCCACAATACCCCTTGAGTGGGAGGACATCAGGGCACCCAGCAGCTCTTGTCCGCATGTTGGGGTGGGGAGCAGGGGGAGGGGGCTGTAGTTCTGGAGTCAAAAGCTCTGAGGTCAGATTCCAGCTATGCCCATTCCTCCCAGCGTGATGTGCGTGTGTGTGCTCCATGTCTCTATCCTGCACACACTCAGGCCCCATGTTCCTTTTCGAGTCCATCCAAATTCCTCAGGACCCTACATCCCACCAGTGCAAGAGGCCCAGGATCTAGCCATGTACTTCCAAGGCCTGGCATGGATGCCCCACGCAGAATGAGTACACACTGGAAAGTGCTTTGGAATTCGAGTCGTTCCAGATGGTAGCTGTGGATGGAGACCCTCGTGGCCCCCTCTCACTCAGAGATGTTGCCTTCAGACTGGTGGGGCATCCCTGTTCTATTCCCCCCAAAGAAGGGGTTTGCAGGAGGGGTTGATCCTTCAATCAGGCCTTCCTGCATCCCTTAGGTCTGCACCTGGCTCAGGTCTGTGCGTGTGTGCTCCATGACCCTATCCTGCACACTCCCTGATACGTTCCTGCATCTTCCTTTCCACTCTGCAGTCCACCAGCAGATGCCGGAGGGCTGTTTCAAGAGTGCCATTGGGGGGGCCCATCAAGACCAATTACAGCCACACCCCCAGAGCTGGGCCCAGACATGGCACGCTCTGAAAGTCTCCTAGAGGATTACGGTGGATAGCACGGTCAGGTTGTCTCAGTGCCCCCAGGGTGACCTCTGACAATGTGTCTGGCGCTCAAGCGTTAGGCCACAGGGGCTCCACAGAACTAGCTCAGGAGGGAGCAGCCTGTTACCTGTGTTCAAATTTCTCCAAAGTGTATGACCAGACTCCCAGGCAATGCCGATCTCAGCTGATGAGAAGCTTGACGTGTGAGTGGTGTGTAGTTTTGATGACAAACAGGGAAAATAATAATAGTTACTTAGCAAACGGGGGCAGGGTAGGGCATCCCAAGTAGGGCTGGTGGGCTGTGATGGGCATGCAATGGGATGGCATGGGTTGGGATGGGATGGGGGGCCGGGGAGGATTCCTAGTAGCTCAGATGCTAAGAACTGGAGAGGCTCCTCTGTCCACCTCGTGTGACTCCGTAGAACAGGTAGCCAGCAGTTCACATGTCCAGAGTGTCATCTGGGGTGCCCTGCTCCAGAGGCCATCAGTCACTTACCAGGAATAAAGACAGAATGGGATACTTGGGTTAAGGTGCTTGGCAGTGAACTGAAAGATTGGCTGTTGGTCAAAGCTCTCCCAGCAGCAACTTGGAAATCCACTTCTGGAGACTGGCTGTTGTAAACCCTACAGAGCACTTCCCCCTCCCCCCACGGGCCACACTAGCGCTGTGTGTGATGACAGCTGGGAGAAATGCAGAGGTCCCTTCAGCTCGGGCCTCAGGACATCATTCCAAGTGCACCCCTACCCTCCAGCCAGCCCCTCTACAGGCCTCCCACCTCTCCCAGGGCACCCCAACCAGACTGACTTCTTAAAGCCTCACCTTGCACATGCCACCATTCTACACCAGCCTCACGCCACCTCTGAGTGTGGTGTGCCCGCGGAGTTCACAAAGCCCTCAGCCAGAAACCATCCCACCTCACTCCAGCCTGGCCTCACAGGCTGGCAATATGCACTTTCGCTCCCTCTCCCCATGACCATTTAGGAAACAGTGGAGTAGGGTAATCCCGGTTCTGAAGGGTTAGGGGCAATGTTTTCAAGTCACGCAATGTTTTCAAGTGCGCAACTGCTAACCCAAAGGCCAGCAGTTCGGTCCCACTTGCCGTTCCTTGGAGAAAAATGAGGCAGTCTGCTTTTGTCAAGATTTACAGCCGTGGGAGCCATATGTGGCAGTTCTAACCTGTTCACCATGGCCCCTGGGGTTGGATTCGATTAGATGGCAGTGGAGAATGGGCACTAAGGGTTAACAGACTCATGAATGTAGGAGACGGATTCCTTCTGAGCAGTTTAGCCTCTTCACTGTCATGCTTTTAAAAAAATACTTTATCTAGATGTGTAGAAAGTATAGTTGTATATGAGATTGCCTTCTGTATTATTTTCTTCCTCGGATATAGTTTTATTTTTGGTGTTTTATATTTCTTTTCTATGGCGGTGGTGTATTGAGCTGTTTTTGAGTATTGTACAGGAGGCCCGATGACGTGCTGGGTCATGAGTTAGGCTGCTCACTACCAAGTTAGTTGGACTCCACTGGCTTCTCTGTGGGAGAAAGACGGGCTTTCCACGCCTGTGAACAGGTGCAGTGCTACTGCGCCCTATGAGTCAGAGTAGGATTGATAGTGAGTTTGAGTGTTGTAAAAACTGCAAGTCTTGATTTATTCACTGATCTAATGGTCAAATTATTCATAGTCTCTTTTTATGTAATGATCCTAAGATGAGCAACCGAGATAGAATTACTGAGGTTTCTGTCATTTCCAGTATGTGTGGGCACTTGGATCGATACTTTTGGCAGCCCTCTGGAGATTTTGACACATGGTGCTTTTTGTTACTGATGAATGCCCACGTCATTCCTGTCGATTTCTCTCCGCACTGCAGTGCACAGTGCCTCTGAGTGTCGACACAACTTCTCCGCCGTGGGCATATTAACCCATCTCCACATAGGTAATACTCATGTACTCTCAAGAAAAGGCCTTCCCTTCATCAGTTCTCTGTGTGAGTGGAGCCCTGGTGGTGTGACCGGGAGGCTGTGGGTTGCAATCGCATGGTCAGTTCAAAACCACCAGCAGCTCCGCGGGAGGAAGATTGGTCTTTCTGCTCCTGTAAGCAGTTGCAGTCTCAGACACCCATCGGGGTTGCTGTGAGCCAGCATTGACTCGGCGGCAGTGAGACGTGTTAAGTAACCTCTTTGATTATTGGAACCTATGCTCTCACGTCAGGGTTCTCATCCTGGGCACACAGACGGCGTAGGACTCCGTAGAGGGCAGGGAGTCCAGGGGTTGGTGGTCCCGGGGATTGCACAGAGCTGTAAGGGGGCCTATATGCTGCAACAGGCCAAGCCCCTGGCCGATACCTTGAAAGTTGGTGGTTGAAGTCCACCAGCTGTTACGAAGGCGAAAGCTGAGACGTCCTGTAAAGATTTACTGCTTTTAAAAAAATTAATAGCCTGGGAAATGCTAGGGAGTTTTCTGTCTTCTAGGGATGCTATGAATTGTCCTGGGATGGGCCTCTAGCATTAATCCTCTCTGGAAAGAGCTCTGTGGTCCCCCCACTAGCTGATCTGGTCTAACTGTAGTCCCATTCTGTGTGCTTTTGTCTTTTATGATTCCCTCTCCTGCCCTAATGTCTGCTCTTGGATGTATGTTTGTTGCTGTTTTAGGCATGTGGTTCACTTAAGTCTTTTTGTTGTTGTTGTTGAGAAATAGGGCATTACTTGTCCACAAACAAGTGCTGTGATATGGGAGCACATATAGTTAATAGTGACATTGAAAGCCCCTCCCTCTGCCTCTTCATGCCTGTGATTTGTTCTACTTTTCCAACTATGAATAGAAGCCCCTCGCTTTTCTTGAATTTGCATGAAATAATTTAGTTTGGCATTTCCTCTTTAAGCTTGTGTATATATTTTGCTATATATCTGTAACTTATTATGGCAGATTGTTGGGTTTTGTTTTGATTCTGTAATTTTTCTTAGAAGTGCTCTAACAATATTTTTTAACAGTAAGACAATTTAAAAAAATCATCTTAGAAGTTTAACATCTATCCAGTCATTTCATCCAAAAGATCATGCTCATTCTTTTTTCCTATCTAAGGAACCCTGGTGGTTACGTATTTGTCTGCTAATGGGCAGGTTAGTGGTTTGAGACCCCAAGCCACTCTAGGGCAGAAAGATGAGGCTGTCTGCTCTCATAAAAACCTACAGGGTCGCCATGACTTGAAATCAACTCTCCGCAGTGGGAATTTAACCACAGTCCCAGGGTCATTTTAGGTAGACTAGAACACTGGCCTTGTGCAGGGTCAGCACAGAGCTTTGCCCCAAGCCCACTCTCCACACCTTGAGCCTCTGACTTCAGGGTCTTCGACTGTCACTTGGGAGGAATGGTGACCCCCTTACAGCCTGACGGGGCTCATAAGGAGTGAGGAGTACAAACGTGGCTGGAAAGCTGTGACGTGCAGTTAACTATTGCACGGTTAGCATCCTGCCATGTTTTAGTTTTTCTCTTTTTCTTACTCCCAAAGTTCTTTCAACACAACTCAGAATGTGACCCTTTCGGAAACACTGCCAGATATAAAATACACTAAGAACAAAGCACCCAAATTCCCTGCCATTGAGTCCATTGTGACTGCTAGCAACCCTATGAAATGGAATTGTCCCATCTGGACAGAAACAGGACAGCCTCATCCCTTGGCCTTGGTGAGTTCAAAACATTGATCTTGCAGTGAGCAGTGCATCACTGAACCTCTGCCAGCAAGCCACCCGAGTGGAATTGGGGTGCAGCACTTAGGGCATGTGATAGGCTATCATTGCACCCTGGAGTACAAACACCTAGAATGCTGGTGTGGCTTGGCTGGAGAACCACCTCCATTCCCACCTCCCACTCCCCTTGCTGCCTCCACCTGTCCCAATGACCTGCGGTCACCTCTGCTCCAAGCGGCTGCCTCCTCTCCATGGTCTGGGTCGCCCTCTGCTGGTGACTGGCCACAGCTGCGTGGCTCAAGTGCGTGGTCTTCTCAAACCCTGAAAGTCCCATCTGCTTCCTATCAAGTCACTGCCCACACACAGACCTAGCGCCCCTGGGATTTCGGAGACGGTCAGTCTCCACGGAAGTAGACAACTTCATCTTTCTCCCACAGGGTGGCTGATGGGCTCGAACAGCCAACCTTTCTATTAGTAGATCAATGCTAAACCTGCTGGTCCACCAGGGCTCTCAGGCTGACACGTGCTGGTGGGGAGTGACGGGGCATGGTGACCCCTTCGGGGTTAGTGGGATGTATGTGCATATCGTCTTACAAATGGCAGTTGGAACCAAAGGCTCACCAAGGCCTTCCTTTCTTACTGGGGGCCCATCTAAGTCTCTTGGGGTTCTGCTCTGAGCCTGGAGGGTCCGCAGACCTTGATTCTGGGAGGGAGGGCCCCAAAGACTTCCCCAGTGGGCAGGTCTGCAGGCCTCCTACCCCCATACTTCCTGGGCTGGAGCGACCCCACTGTGTCACTGAGCTGTAGCCCAGCCCTATCTACCTCCTGCCCTTTTCCTCCCCAAGCGGGACTGGAGACATAGCCACTTCCTAAACCTTCTCTTTTGCCCACCCCACATTCTGCTCCTTGATTTTAGCCTAAAGCCCCTGCCTTAGTTGAGGCCCATCCACACTCTGGACACCTGCTTGGACCTCAACCACCCAGAGCGAGGGTCGTATGGTACTGCCGTTCCCTCGTCCCACAATACTGGCTCTTGGTGAGGCAAAGTGTCAGGCCCTTAGACACTCCCTGACCTGACCCCTAGTGTCCCCTCTCACAGCTCCTACACCCAGCACATTGCGGGGAGCCCATCCCCACCATGGGGGGAACCCCTTCTTTAGGAGAGCATGGTGGATGGGGGGGAATGACCCCCCCCTTCTTGCTCTCCTTTCCCCCTCTTCTCTGTAACATTGAACTTACATTTTTGGTGAGCGTGTCCACAGCCAGACACGCATCCCATACCGGTGATTAAAAATGTTTTATTAGCATATATTTCCCATATCATATAATTTCATCATTCAGTCAAATTAAGAAAGTTTGTACAATCATCACCACAATTTCAGAACACGTTCTTCCTGTACTTGTTATTAGCTCCTCATTTCCCCCCACCCTCCCCTGCCATACCCCTACACACATCAATCCAGTTATTGTCTCCAGAGCCTGCCATCCTGGGTTTCATATACAGAAACTCATGCACAACACAAACAGCAAACACTAACACCAACGAGTAAACAAAACACACACCTCAATTGCAAAGAAAGCAGAAAACACTAAAAACAACTTTAAAATGAGTCAAAAGGGAGCTACAATGATAATAAGTCTTACATTGTAACCTAACTCCGGCTGCCATAATGCTTTCTGTCTACCAGCAAGACTACTCACACCCCTGGGCTGTATTCCGAGGGGCTTCACCGGAGGATTAATCCCCATGTGGATCCTGCAAGTGGATTTTGGTCTTCCACTCTCATCCATAGCCATCTGTAGACCAGCTCTGCTGCCATTCCCTCCTCTGGATTTGGATTTTGTTATTAAAAATCCTTGGACCACACAGGCTGGTGTGCTTCTTCCATGTGGGCTCGGGCGATGCCTCACTGAGATGGCTGCTTGTTTGAAGACCAGCCTTTAAGATGTTATTCTCTCTGATAGCCAGACACCGCCTGGTTTCCTCAGCACACTTCACTATAGCGATCTCGTCCTGAGCAGGGCCATGTCATAAGAACAAATTGCTTTTACACCGGGGCTAGAATTAAGCATGACCCCCAAATCCATACAGGCCATTTTTGAAAGGAGGACTGTACTTGTGGGTGAGAGTCTATTCAATGAGCCAACCTAGTATGCAGCTAAAAGATTATTTGGGGGGCAGTGTCAGGTCAAGGTTTAAAGACTTTTTCAGGGCCACGGTCTTGGGATTACCTCGAGTCCAGTAACTGGTCCAGTAAGTCTCTCTCTGTGTTTTGTGTGTGATATTTTTGAAGAATATGAGGGTATGTGCCACATTTAACCCCACTTTAAAAAAATCAGGATCTGTCTACTGTGTCTGGATTAGCTTTTTAGAGAAGGCTCCTCTTCTCCAGGCCCTGCCGAGGCCCCGTCCATGTCCTAGGTTCCAGCATGCAATGGAGATGAGAAGGGAGAGAGGGTCCAACAAAGGACCCCTGCTTCTCATGCCCCCTGGTCAGTATCATCTCAGCATCTGGCACATTATGTGAAGAACCAAACCCACCATCACAGCCCATTAGAGTCCCCAGCCAGCCTAGAGCACCGAGAAGAGCTTCTCCCTGGGGTTTCCGAGGCTGCACATCTGTATGGCTCTGCGTCTTTCTGATAGCGGGCAGTCTTGTCTGTCTCCCATGGAGCAGAGGCCTGGTGGGTCCCAACCACTGACCTCTCAGCAGCTAAGTTCTTTGACCATCGCCCCACCAGAGTCTGTGCCTTAAAAAGCTGAAGACCAAACCCACTGCTGCTGATTCGGTTCTGACTACGGCGACCCCGTCGGACCGCAGAAAGCTGTCAGTCTTTATGGGAACGGGCTGATGCCTCCTCCTGAGGAGCAGCTGGGGAGCTCCCACTGCGGACCTTCCTTTTGGCTGCATCCAGGGTCCTGAATGTGGGACTGAGAAAGCACCCTCGGGTGAGATCTCAGGACTGGCCACCAGAGGGGGGCATGCGCCCGGCAATACCACAGCCCTGCGGTGTTTTGGGGCGCGCGCGTGCGCGCGCGCGCGCGCATGTCCTGGGCTGCCCTCTGTCGGCTGCGCGGGGACCACCCGTCTTGTACACCCTCCATCTGGAAGGGCTCACGGACAGGAGGGCGCCCGAGGGCGGAACGCGCCACGCTTTGGAGTGCACCCTGCCCAAGGCCAGCCAGTGCGGAACCCCCCAGCCCCCAGAAATCCAGCCAGAAAGACGCATCCGGAAGGCCGTTGCGGGGTGGGGATGGGGGACGGCTTTCCTGGTCAGGGTGCTTGGGGCCCATCCTGGCGTCCCGACGCCCTGCTCATTAAGAGATTGTGGTAGGTGCAGGGGCGAGCGGATTCCACGAGGGCACAGCAGATCCCACTGAGGTGGGCGTGCAGAGAGCAGGCCACAGGTGCAGACGGACAGCGTTGCGGGGCCACGGGGGACCACCTCAGAGGCTGCGAGGTCAGGATTCTCCTGATGCCCAAGCCTCAGAGTCCACAGCACAGCCATGATCTTTCTGCATCAGCCTGTGTGGGCGGGTGCTCAGACATCCAGCTACACACGCACACGCGCACGCACACCACCACCCCTTTCCCTGTGCGTCCCGGGGCAGGCGGGGAGGACCCTGACAGTGGTCATGTAAGGAGCGCTGGGCAGAGGAAGGGGACCTGCAGGAGGTGGCATGGCTCTGGCCCGGTTGCTGGGTTTCTGTGGGGCCTATTATGACCTAAAGCCCCACCTCCCTTGTTTCCACGCAGGAGCTGGCCTGGGGCGCGCGGGGTGTGGGTGGGGGGCTCAGAGACTCACTCCAGGCTGGGTTTGGGGTTCAACTCTGAGCTGAGTGGGGTGGTGGGATGCTTGAGAGGGGTCCCAGGAGGCATGCAGGGGAGGGACCTGCCGCCCAGCTCCGCTGCGCAGGAAAGCGAAGGAACAGGAGACATGGGGAGCGCGTGGGGGGCCTGGGATCTCGTGGTCCTGGGGAAGCTGAGACTCAGAGGCTGCAGCGGGATCAGATGGAGGGTGGGGCTCCGGAAACTGGAGCTTCGAGTTCAGTGTGGCTCCTTGAAGGGATAGAGCAGGGGTCCAGACAGTGGTGTGTGTGTGTGTATGTATGCGTGTGTGGTATGGGGTGTGTGTGGTGTTTGGTGTGGTGTGTGTTTGTGGTATGTGGTGTATGGTGTAGGGTGTGTGTGTGGTGTGTGGTGTGTATGTATGTGTGTGGTATGTGGTGTATGTGTGTTTGGTATGTGGTATGTGCGTGTGATATATGGTGTGTGTGTTTGGTGTGTGGTGCGCATGTGGTATGTGGGTAGTGTGTGTGGTATGTGGGGTGTGTATGTGGTGTGTGATATGGGGCGTGTGTGTAGTATGTGTGTGGTATGTAGTATGTGTGTTTGGTATGTGTTGTGTGTGTGGTATGTGGTGCATGTGTGTGTGGTGTGTGGTATGGGTGTGTGTGTAGTGTGTGTGTGGTGTGTGCGTGTTATGGGGTGTGTGTGGTGTTTGGTATGGGGTATGTGTGTGGTGTGCAGTGTGTATGTATGTGTGTGGTATGTGGTGTATGTGTATTTGGTATGTGGTATGTAGTATGGGTGTGTGGTATATGGTGTGTGTATGTGGTGTGTGCTATGGGGCATGTGGTATGTGTGTGTGGTGTTTGGTGTGGTGTGTGCTATGGGGTGTGTGGTGTGTGTGGTGTTTGGTGTGGTATGTGTGTGTTTGGTGTGTGGTATAGGGCGTGTATGGTGTGTGGTGTGCGTGTGGTATGTGGTGTGTTTGTGTGTATGTGTATTTGGGGACTACTGAGTGACCCCCAGAGAAGCTGAGACTCAGAGCCCCCCAGGATCACATGGGTCAGGTGGCTGATGGGCTCAGAACTCCATGTACTGGGTGCTGCTGTAGGGGTGTCCCCTGGACTTGTTTTTTTTTTTTTTACATTTTATTAGGGGCTCATACAACTCTTATCACAATCCATACACACATCAATTGTATAAAGCACATCCGTACATTCTTTGCCCTAATCATTTTCAAAGCATTTGCTCTCCACTTAAGCCCTTTGCATCAGGTCCTCTTTTTTTCCCCCTCCCTCCCTGCTCCCCCCTCCCTCATGAGCCCTTGCTAATTTATAGATTGTTATTTTGTCATATCTTTCCCTATCCGGTGTCTCCCTTCCCCCACTTCTGTGCCGTCCATCTCCCAGGGAGGAGGTCACATGTGGATCCTTGTAATCAGTTCCCCCTTTGCAACCCACTCACCCTCCACTCTCCCAGCATCGCCCTTCACAACCCTGGCCCTGAAGGTATCATCCACCCTGGATTCCCTGTGCCTCCAGCCCCCATATGCACCAGTGCACAACCTCTGCCCTATCCAGTCCTGCAAGGTAGAATTCGGATCATGGTAGTTGGGGGGGAGAAAGCATCCAGGATCTGGGGGAAAAGCTGTGTTCTTCATCGGTACTACATCGTACCCTGACTGACCCATCTCCTCTCCTAAACCCCTCTATGAGGGGATCTCCAGTGGCCTACACTTGGGCCTTGGGTCTCCACTCTGCACTTCCCCCTTCATTCACTATGGTATATAGCATGATGCCTTATACCTGGTCCCTTTGGCACCTTGTGATCGCACCGGCTGGTGTGCTTCTTCCATGTGGGCTTTATTGCTTCTGAGCTAGATGGCCGCTTGTTCACCTTCAAGCCTTTAAGACCCCAGACACTATCTCTTTCGATAGCTGGGCACCATCAGCTTTCTTCGCCACATTTGCTTATGCACCCAGTTGTCTTCGGCGATGGGCTACTCATAAATGCCAGGAACGGTGTGCATGGGCCAGGGTCGAAACACTAAGGCCTGATCATTCCGAAAAATGGCCGGGATGCGGAGGAGGAGACCCCCGCTGCCTGTCCAGTGGTTCTGCCAAGCATCCTGCAGCTCATAGTGCACACAGATGCCCCGTGTCCCCTCAGTGCCCCGTCTCCCAGGTGTGCTTGAGAAATATGCTGGTGTACACAGGGGCCAACCAGAAACAGCCCAATGTCCACCGCGCCCAGCCCTAGTCTGGCAGTGCAGAACTCTTGTGCGTAGGCCAAGGTGTCACTGGGCCATCTGCTTGCTTGGACCCAGAGTCCCTTCCTTCAAGGAGACAGGGCACCACACATCCAGCCTAACGTTGGGCATTCCCTCCGAAATGATGGGGCAGAAGGAAGTGTGCTCCACAGGCCTCAAGGATGTCTGGCTCTTCTGTCCCCTGTCTCTCCCCCACCCCCAGGGTCAGGCCACACTGGCCTCTTAGCCGCCCCTCTAACCTGGCAGGCTGCTCCCACATCAGGGCCCTTGGGCCTGCTGGGAGCCTCCTCCCCATGGAAGGACCTCTTCCTTCATCTTTCTCTCCCCACCCCCAGACTTTCATGTCCATGTGTGTAGATGACAAAACACATGTGTACGCTATTCCCGGTCTCTGAATCTGTATGTGTCTCAGGATTCATGCAGTGATGGCTCGGTTCCCCCAGGAGACTTCCAGGGGTGGTCCCTTCAGGATGCACACACTGATGGTCCCTCTCAGGACATATACAAGATTTCCCTCCAGATCCAGGCTATGAGTTTTCACGTAGGATGCATACAATTACAGTTCCCTAAGGCCATGTGACAGGAGGGAGACATTAATCCAGTGAGCGCATCTGAGTTTATCTCAGGGGTTTTATGGGGCGTAAACTAAGAGGCCATTGGACCGCGGAGATGCCAATGGTCAATCTCTCCTCTTAACCCACCAGCCACTGTCAGGGGAGACGAGAGACTGCTCCCATAAAGACCGGCCGTCCGGGGAGCCCTACAGGGGTCTCGAAGAGTCGAGGCCACTTGGTGGTTTGCTTTCGGATTCTCCTTGTATCCGTCACTTTCTGGGATGAGCTCATGGCACCTCACACAGTGTCGAATGCGTTGTATGTTCCCGGCCTGCCACTGGGCCTTGGTCTCAGAGACCCCTGCTGTGTGCCCAGGGCCGACCACAGCCACACTCGGGACATTGGTCCTGATACACGAGTCCCCATGGTTCGAACGGCAGGCACAGAAAAAAACATCCAGAACCCTGACACAAAGCCATTGGGACCCCCCAAAGCAAATTCTTTCCTCTTGGGGGTGCACGCACACAGCATACATGTGGGGGTGGGAGTAAAGGACCTTGTACATGCCTCTGCCCAGCCTCTCCTGGGGAGCGGACCCAGCCATTGGGCTCTGGCAGGGCCTTGGGGCCAGGAGTTTTAGAATCTTGGAGCTGGGCAGCCGGGGCTGCCCAGGAGAGTGCTTGGCTAGGCTGTACACCCTCTGTGAAGGCAGACAATGATCTGTGAGTCTGGGGTGCCTTGGAACATTCTTAGGGGCTGTGACGGACACGGACAGGATCGCCGCCTTTCAGAGGAATGACTGTAGAGGCCACCAGAGAGCACTGTGGACCTGTGCTTCCCTGTGTGAGTGTGTGCGTCTGTGTGGGACCGTGTACGAGCCTGTGTGCGTGCGTGTGGGGAGAGGATGTGTGCGCGTGAGTGTGTGGGACTGTGAGCGTGTGATGACAGCATGTGTGGTGATGACAGCATGTGTGTGTGAGTGTGGTAAGAACATGTGTGTGCATGTGAATGAGGGAGTCTGAATGCCCGTGTGAGTCTGACACGCGTGTGCCTGCATGTACATTAGGACATTTATGTGCACACACAGTGAACGAGTAGGTGCGGTCGCACACGTATAACATGTGAGTGTGCGCACACATGTGTGCGTGTGCATGTGTGTTTTTGTTGTGAGCTGGCGAGTCCATTCCAGCTCCGAGCTGGGCAGAGGGTCAGTGCAAGAGGAAGAGCCCAGCAAGATGGATGCACACAGCGGCTCCAGCCACGGGCTCCAACCTAGCAGTCACGGTGCCGGACCAGGCAGTGGTTCTGTGGCCCTCGGGTCACTGTCAGTCAGGATGGACACCCGTCAACAAAAAGACAACAGGACAGAGCAGGTCACCCCCCCCGGGCCTTATTCACTAGAGCAATCGGCAGGCCTTTCCTCCTGCAGAGAGGCTGGGGGCGCACGCCACTGACCAACTGACCGCTGACCTTCTGGTCAACGAGGGAGTGCTCAACCACTGCGCCCCCAGGACATCTTCGGGGCATGTGCCTGTGGTTCTGCGTGGAGTGTGTGAGCGCATTTGTGTGTGAGTGTGTGTGACAGTGTGGGAGGGCGCGTGTGAGTGAGGGTGTGTGGGTGGATTGCACATGTGAATGCATGTGTGTGTGCCTGTGTGGGCGATGGTGCGGAGTGAGTGCATGTGACTGTGTTTGGGTGTGCGAGGTACAGTGGCCTGAGTGTGAGTATGTGGAGCGTGTGAGTGAATGTGTGGTGTGTGTATGTGACTGTGAGTGCTTTTGTGTGGGATGTGTGTGACTGCGTGTGCATAAGGAGGAACACTGTGTGTCTGTGTGTGGTGTGTGAGTACACAGTTGTGTGTGTCTCTGTGTGTGAGTGCACTTGTGTGTGTCTGGGTATGATGGTGTGTGTGAGTACACGTGTGTGAGTGTATTCTGTGAGTGCACTTGTGTGTATGAGACTGTGAGGAGTGTGTGTGGGAGTACATGTGCATGTGTGTGAGTACACATGTGTGTGGCTTTGTGAGGAGTGTGTGAGAGTACACTTGTGTGCGTCTGTTGTGAGGGAGTACACTTGTGGTGTGACTGTGTGTGGAGTGCTTGTGGGAGTACATGTGTGTATATCTGTGTGACTGTGTGGTATGTGTGAGTGTATGGTGTGTGAGTACACTTGTGTGTGTGACTTTGTGTGAGAGTACACTTGTGTGTGTGTGTGGCTATGTGTGGAGTGTGTGAATACGTGTGCACGTGTGTTGTGTGTGTCTGTATGTGCACACATGTGTGTGTGTCTGTATGTGTACACATGTGTGTGGAGTGTGTCTGGAAGTACACTTGTGTGTGCATGTGTGCATTTGGCTATGTGTGGAGTGTGTGTGAAAATGTGTGTATGTTGTGTGTGTCTCTGTGTGTATACATGTGTGTGGGAGTACATGTGTGTGTGAGGAGTGTGTGTGAGAGTACACAGATGTGAGTGTATGTTGTGTGTGAGCGCACATGTGTGTGAGACTGTGAGTACACGTGTGAGTACACATGTGTATGGCTGTGAGCACACATGTGTGTGTGTGAATATGCATGTGTGGCTGTTAGGAGTGTGTGTGAGAGTACGTGTGTGTGTCTGCGTGTGGCTTTGTGTGAGAGCACACTTGTGTGTGTGACTATGTGTGGAGAGTGTGTGGGAATACATGTGTGTGCAGTTGTACACGTGTGTGGAGTGTGTGTGTGGGCGTGCAGAGGCACACTGTGTGCGGGAGACTAGCATCTACAGGTCAGGGGTGCAGCCGGAACAGCTCTTTGTGATGCCCAGGGACGAGGTGGTCACGGGAGGGCACTGACATCTGCAGGGAGGACGCCCCTCTGACCTCGCAGTGTCAGCTCCTGAAACCCACATTCTCCATGTCTGTCTGTGCCAGAAGGGGTTCGTGGTTCTGCTTTGTCATGGACCGATGCGTGGATTCCTTGTGTGTACGGACACCAGTGTTTCCTTATCCGCGGTCCTCCTGGGAATGGGCACTGGGGTGGTTTCCAGCTTCTTGCTGCTGAGCACAGGGGCGTGCAGACACCTGCTGGTGCTGTCTCACGCTCCGGTAGGGCACAAACCCAGCCGAGAGGTGGCTGGAGCGCATGGGGTCTCTCCCTGTCTCCTCTCGCTGGTTCAAGGGCACGGAGCTCACACAGCACACAATTCAATAACTCAGTCTCATCCAGGCCAGTTTTGCAGGCATCGCCTCCACCAGCTTTATTTTACCTTTTCACCTTTGTTTGCCGTTAGATTTATGAATGTTTGCACTTAGCCAATCCACCCAGAATCCTCACCGGTGAATGCTTACTGCATCAACCTTACGATGCAGTGTCATCTCAGGGGGACCTAGGTGCATGTGGCGGGGACCAGGCACACACCAACGTTTCTGCTATCTTTGACGCAAGTCCGGCGGCAATGGGCTACACGCACCATGGAGGCACATCCTCCTGTTGACCATTGTTCACAAGATGGAAGCAGAAACACAGGCTTGGAGACAATGCTTTGTAGAAGAGGCAGACGATGCTGTGTCATGGCTCTTACCGAGCAGGGCTGAGGTGAGTGCAGGCAGGCCTCAGCTGACACAGGAGCCCCCCACGCCCCCTCCTCGTTACGTGGAATGGGTGCACAGGCGGGGCCTGGAAGGCACAGTCCGGATCTAAACCACGTGCTTGTCTGTGCTCCCTGCCATGGCATCAGTTCTGATGCACGGTGAGATGAGTGGGCAGAGGAGGACTGGCCCACAGTCAGCTTTGCGCTGTATGGGAGCTCTATTCCCATCCGTTTGAGGAGGTAGTGGCTTCCCACAGTGGCTGTGCATGCTGTTGTACTTTTAAGAAATTTTGCTTATATTGCTTTTGGTCATTGGGCGAAAACAACAACCACCACAACAAACAAAGCCACCTCTGTTTTTGGAAACGAAGCCGAGAGGAATGCTGCGTGGGCACGATGGCGGGTGCCCTGGACACGCCCAGGGATGGTGCACAGCGGCAAACTGCCTCATGTCTGCCCTTAGACGGGACACCTTGGTGGTGGCCCCCACCTGTGGATGGGGGGGCACTTCTCCTCAGCAGGAGACCAAGCAGCCATTCCCACACGTGGCTATCCGAGAGGAGGGCGAGAGAGCGCACCCATTCTGAGGGAATGCTCGCAGCCCAGCCCCACGGGAGCTCAGCAGCAGCCAGGCTAAGAGGTTGGATTTCCACCTTTCCTGTGGGAGACCCAGGCTCGGTTCTGGGCCCGCAGTCCCCTGCAGCAGACACCTCCTGGCTTTCCCTGGAGGCTGGCACATGGCCCGATGCCGAACAGGTTTCAGAAGAGTTTCCAGATGGAGACAGACTCAGAAGAAAGGCCTGGAGATTGTGTTCTGCCCCCCGCCCCAAACAGCAAAAATCTCTGTGGCCCTCCACGTACACACCACACAACAGAGCACTGAACAAGAGCACCATCACCAACCAAACCCAACCACCGCCATCACGTCCACACTGGCTCCCAGCGGCCCGAGAGGGCAGGTTAGAACTTCCCCCGGGAGTTTCCAAGACAGTCACTGTTTATGGGGGTAGGAGGTTTCCCTCCTGATCAATAAGTCACAACAGAGGTGGCCAAAGAGAAGGACAAGACAAGAGGTCAGCGACACTACACTGAGGCCGTCAGGATCCAGCCTCCGGCAGCCTGGGAGCCGGACACGTGTGCACAAGACCGTTTATTATTAGTTTCTCAACAAACAGCTGGGCCCGATGATTTCTGGCTGTTTACCATGAAAGCTGAGGTCCACAGGGCAGCTGGCAGTGGCAGGGCCTCCTGGGCAGAGGGAGGGGCAGGGGACTTCTCTCGGCGAGGTTTTCTGTACGTTGTCAACAGTTTCCAGCCAGCAGGTCTTGTTTCTAAACTCAAGACCAGCAAAGTGTGCCAGAGAGGAAGTTGGTGGATAAACATGGTGCTGGCTCTTTCTCACGATGGCCTGACACCTGTGTCCTCTCAGCCCCCACCTGGGCCTGTTGTTGGGGGTCTCCACCAGGGTGGCCCTCAGCCTGGAGGCGAGAGTCCTCCCAGGCCCAGCTAATCCTGTCTGGAAGAGCCTCGTGCCTCGATGGCATGCTTGCTTGACCAACTCTGATGCCAGCCCTTCTGGCCTCTATCAACTGCTGGTACCTGGAAGAGTGGGTCTACTAGACGTTTCACGACCATCTACCACTACCTTAATATTAATTTATGGCTGAACCTTTTTGTAGGAACCCAGAGAGGAGAGTTTAAAAAGCCACCGAGCTGAAATCCCTCCCCCCCCAAATCCTACTGCTCTGTGTTTTTCTCATGAGGATTCTCCCGCCCCCTTGTAGACGCTCCATGTTTGCTGCTTCCAGGTGGTGGTCATGCTCTCTCTGGCCAAGGATTCCCAGCCAGCTTCCCCAGCTCTTGGGTGGGGTAGGGGTTTCCTACTGGGTGGGAGTGAGGTTTTTGTTATCTCCTGACTCGTCGTGTGCCCTTGGTAAGGGTCCCAGTTTCTTAAGTGAGGGTCTTGGATGAGGTCGGTGAGGCTTAACCCTTTAGTGGCCAGGGCCTCTGTGTGTAGGAAGCCACATGCAATTGTACCCGTGTCAGGGTTTTGAGGAGCCCTGAGTCAGGCACCCCTGAACCCTTCCCTGTCCCTGGTCTCCAGGGCACCATCTTGGAGGGGGCAGTTTGAGCCTATTCTGTGTGGTCCACCCTGGATTTGTCAGGAGAAGTGCGTTTCTCCCATCCGCTCACAGACGCCGTGAGCACGTCCACGGCACAGCAGGGACAGAGACAGAAATGCAGGTGTCCTGCTCCTGGCTGGACACCAGACACATGGTGGAGACAGGACTTGGGCTGTTGGGGCTTCAAGCTCAGGCTCTTACTGTTGTTGTTGTTGTTGTCGGGTGCTGTCAGGTTGGTTCCGGTCCACAGGGAGCCAGTGCACAGCAGGAGGACACACCGCCCGGCCCTCCTCACCACTGCTGTTACGTTGGAAGCTATTGCTGCAGCCACGGTGTCCGTCCATCTCACTGACTGACGGCCTTCCTCTTCTTCGGTGTGCTTCGGCTCTACTCAGCATGAGGTTCTTCTCCAGAGACTGGCCTCCCCCGACACGCAAAGAGAGGGGAGGAAATGAAAACAACAACAAACATGCAGGGGGATCATTAGTCCAGGACCCACACCCCTGAGATGAGAGCTAATTGGTACCTGCTCTGAAAGGGATCACATTAGGGGCTCCAGATGAGAGTGGGACAGAGACCCCCACATCATAACAAAAGACCAGGCTTACGGTGGACCCCCTTCCACGCCGACCCTCAGGCATCTTTGGAGCCCGACGGCGGCCCCATGGTTCAACTTTCAGCAATAACTAGGCGGGTCTGTGAGGCGCCAAGGAGGGAGACACGCTTTAGAACACATGGTCAACCCACCCAAAGGACAGTATTTGCCTCAGGACAAAGGAACACAGGGCACAGGGCGAATGAGAGATTTAACGTTGTGGAGACAGCAATCGAAGACATGAAACAAAATGCGTCTCAAGGGTTGGAGGGAATGGGGTGAAGGCAGACATTCAGCCAACTTATGAGGACATGTTGAACAAGGTCACGAGAGAGGTGTCAGCCCTGAGTGGAAGGTTCCCTGTGGCCCAGTCTTCGAATGACGGAATTGTAGCATGCTTTCTTCCCTTCCTGCCTGGCCAACGCTGTGACCGGTGGAGGGGTCACTCAGGAGCACCACTCAGGACGCCCCAAAGGATTAGAGCTGCCTTCTCAGGAAGCACGGGCCAAGATGGGTCTACTTTGGGGTGAAGTTTAAATTCTCTGCCCTAAGTAAACTCTCAGTTTCCTGGGAAACAGATTGTCTGGTGGCCAAGGGGGTTTGTAGTTTGTGGGCGCTGTGTTTCCACTGGGCCGCCAGCCGGGAGGTCAGCAGTTCAAAATCACCCGCTGCTCTTTCAGGGAAAGAGGAGGCTTTCTACTCCTGTAAAGAGTTGCAGTCTTGGAGGCCCACAGGGACAGATCGGCCCTGTCCTTAGGGTCGCCGGGAGTTGGGATTGACTGGACGGCAGTGACTTTTTGAGTCTAGTGTCTCCAGCCTGCCTCTTGCTCATCTGCAAGTGGGCATGTTCCGCATCAGGCAGGGACCTTTGGGACTTTGCTATCTACCTGGAGGAGCCCATCCATTTCAGGCCTCGGTTTCCCTTAACAAAGCACGCTGCAGAGCACATTCTGACCACGTGGTCCTGTGTTCTGGCCTGGCGGTGTCTTTTTAAAAATTCATTTTAAACCGTTTCTGCACACACGATTCAGGGACATGGATTGCATGCTTCCAGTTGTACCACCATTCTCACCTTAGCAAAAAATTTAAAAAGGTGCTTCCCCTCCTAACACGAACTCACCATTCTCTAACCCTTCACGTCTCTAACACCAGTTTGATTCCACGTGGATCATTCTACAAGGAGCGCTACGCTCAACGCAGACATTCTTCGTTAGCTAATTAAGCGGTGGTTTAGTTTCCAGGAGACTTCAGGGGCTGTGTGTTATTGTTCTTAAAACTTAAAGATTGTCTCAGGGGAATCGTATCAGGGGCTCACCTACCTTCCATGGCGCCACAAAGACCAGAGTCCATGAGGTTTCGAAATTCGGTTCTCCATTCCCCCCACCCCCACTATGATCAGAATTCGGCTCTAGAATCTGTGATCAAAATGTTCAGTGATGGAAGACAATAACAAAACAGAAAGCTGCTGGGTGATGGCAGCTGGGCACCATCTAGTTCTTCTGGTCTCATGGCAAAGGTAGTGTTGTCAACTAGCTCCACACTCCATCCCTCCCTTCTGTTTCTGACTCTCCCCTCTCGGTTGCTTCAGGAAAACAGGCGCCAATTGTTATGTCTTCGAAGACTACGTGCAAGCTTTTAAGACTCAGGGATGACACAACAAAGCTAGGATCACATCGCTAAACATAAGCGCAGGCCAATACATTATGATGTCCGTGAAACCATGACCCCAAACCTCCAAGCCAAAGGACCCAATCCAAGGTGTTTGGCTTTCCATAGCAGCCTCAACAGCTGGTCTCGCTGCGTCACTGTTGTACACGACAGGGTAAGTAAACAAACCAAGTTGTAGTAGACTGGATACATTAGAGAAACAAATCCACAGAAACTCTTATGTATAAGAGAGTGTTATATAAAGGTTAAGTGCACATCAAGAAAACACCCCAACCTAGTGCTGCCCAAGCCCACAAGTCCAACATTAACCCACATGTCTGACACCAATCCACAAAGTCCTCCTCCATCTCACAAAACACACACAGTGATGCTGACTGCAGGAGGAAAGCTGAGTCAGTGAATGTGTAAGCATCTCAGTGCTGGCAAGGGTCTCCACACAGCTGCTCCAGCACCCAGGGCTGCACTGGGGTAGGTCCATTGGCTTCTCCTAGGGGATGTCTTTACAGGAAGTGAGCCTTGCCAGCTAAAGCAGGGAACTGGCTAAGGCTGCTGCATCCTGGTCCGACCATCAGAAAGCAAGAGACCAGAGAACTCGAAAGGCAAGGCTCATTGAGCCATTTATCCCACTGCCCTTCAATTAACGCCACCTGTGTTTATTGGCCAGGTGGGCACAATAAACTAACTCCCTCAGAGTCATAGAAACCCTTACTAAACAAAACCATTAAAATGTGAAGTTATTGCTTTCAGGCAGACCCTCTATGCAGACACACACCCTCCTGAAGGTGGCAGGTCCAGCTTTCTACCCCTTCCCTGAAAAACCCTGCCCTCTTGGATGCAGAGCACGTCCAAATGGCAGTTTGGGCATCTTCGAGGGATTCAAATCATATTTCTTCTAAAGGTTCCTTGAGTTTTGGGTACAAGGAGCTGTCTGAAGGGACCAGAGCAGGGCTGGAGGTTGGATGGGTCAGATTATCCCTAGTAGCCGGGTTCTCACCGGCGGCCCTTGCTGCCCTTGAAGGATGCACAGGTGTATTCTGATGGATGTTCCTGACCTTCTCACCAATGTAGCTTTCAATTTTCTTCAACTTTCTTCTTCTTTTAAAAAAATTTAAAACATTTTTCTTTTCTTTTTTCAATCGCTTTATTAGGGGCTCATACAACTCTTATCACAATCCATACATACATCACTTGTGTAAAGCACATTTGTACGTTCATTGCCCTCATCATTCTGAAAACATTTGCTCTCCACCTAAGCCCCTGGCATCAGCTCCTCATTTCCCCCCTCCCTCCTCCCTCACCCCTCCCTCATGAACCCTAGATAATTTATAAATTATTATTTTTTGTCATAGCTTGAAAACTTTCTTCTTAATAACACTCCCACCCTGATCATCCTGTGTCCTTTTGACAAACTAGATCAAGTTGATTCCTTGGGAACCCCCACAAAAAATCCAGCCACCACGACCCTCTGAGCTGACCTCTCTGCCCTGAATGTCACTGGTCCAGCAGGTCCTCTGGAAGCCACTGTTTTGAATGGACATTGGTCTGGAAGGCAGAGGTATGAGACCAAGGCTCTCGGATCCCCAAGAGAGCTTGTCAGCGGCCATCCCCTGATGGGCAGAGATGCTTCATGAACGAGAGTCCTAGCAGCAGTGCTTTGGGACTGATCCTTGTATGTCTGCTGTACAACTTTTTGCCAGTTCAGCTTGCTGCTGGCTGACGGTTTATGGACATTGCTTATGAAGACTGGTATGCCATCTGGTGAATCTGGAATGCACAAGGTCAACAGGCCTGGATCTCCACAAGGCAGGACCGTGTCCCATTGTTTCTCCCCCAGCCCCCTTAGAATCCCGGGATCTTGGGAAGTCTCTGTCTGTACTCATCCGTCCATTGGGCCTTTCTTTGACCAGTGTGTGAAAGGCCTGGGGCAGCCGGTCCCTCCTGCCCTGTGGTCCTGACCGTGTCCCTGGCCAGGCCAGGACCAGTTCTGCAGATAGGAGAAACTAGCAGACCCCCATCTGGCTCTTCTGAGATCCTGACAATTAGGCATCTGAGACCCTGGAAGTTAGGTTCTAGGATTCTAGGCTGAGGATGGGGTTCTGGGAGCCCGAGGCCCCAAACCTGGGCTGGGGCTGGGGGGGGGGGCTGGGGTTGGAGAGGGAGCTGGCTGCCCCACCTGTGAGTTCTGTAAACATCCGGCTGGCCCACACCTGGCCCTGTTTATCTCCATCCCACGCCCGGCTGGCTGCCAAGGGCTTGGTTTCTCTTCTGCTTAGTTATCCACTTTTGTCACCCTGGGTTCTGGTTTCAGCCATCGTGGGGTTAACTTTAGCCTGGGGATTCCCAGGGGTTGGCCAGCTGCAGGCAGGGCACCAGAGCTGGGGGAGGTGACTCTTTCCATGCCCTTCTCACATCCCCCCCACCCCTATTGGCAACGTGGGCCTCCGTGTCCCCCTGGCCCAGACTGATGGCCTACCATCCATTCCTGCATCCTAGGCTCTTTGCCCCCTCGAGGCCATCACTTGGGAGGCAGGAAGGCTGGGGGGGAAGGAACTTGCTCAGGGACCACACAGCATGTCAGAGGCAGGCTGGGTCAGTCACCCAGCAGAGGACAACGATGGGGACAATGGCCAGGCCAGTCACAGCCTGCTCTCATCTACTCCCCGAGCCCACCCTTCGGGGGGTGACTATTAGGGTCACCCCATTGCGCTGACAAGAACACTGAGGTCCACACAGGAAGTGGATCGTTTGAGGTTGGGGGCTGAGAAGCAGGAGTCAGGCTAGGGGTCAATGTGCCAGGCAGGGAAGCAAGCAAGGGCCCAGGCTATGAGTCAGTCTTTTCCAGGGGGCCTGCCTCAGGGTCCTCCTGGCCATGGATGGAGGGGAGTCACCAGAGTCCTTAGCCCTGGCCCTGCCACGTGTTTGCTCTTGGGCCCCTTTGTGCCTCTGATGGGGTATGCCGTGCTGTGAAAGATTTGGGGGCAGTCCTGTGTCTCAGCAGACCCCTACTTCTTCCAGCCCAGGCCCCCATTCATCAGGCAAGGCCCGAGGAGCTGACTCTGACTTGCTCTTGGTGCTTAACCACTTGGAACTCTGGTGGCTTAGTGGTTACTGATTGGGCTGCTAACCTCAAGGCCAGCAGTTTGAAGCCACCAGCCGCTCTTTGGTTGTAAGATAAGGCAGAATCCACAGCCCCAGATGGACTGACACAGTGTGCTCAGGCATTGGAACAATTGTGAAGATGGCGTGGGACTGGGCAGCATTGCTTTTTGTTGTGCATAACAGGGTCGCTGTGGGTCAGGACCGACCCGATGGCACCCGACAACAACAACAACAAACAGCAGAGAGTTTTAGTCTCAGAAACCCACAGGAGCAGCTACTTGTTCTACAGGGTCGCTACGAGTCAGCATTGACTCAAAGGGAGTGAGTTTGGTATTTCGGTTTGGTAATGGGCCTGGAGGCCTGGCTGCTGGCTTCGCAGAGACTGTGCATGGCTCAGTGAGGTCACCCCCGTCTGCGTTTTATAGACGGTACCAGAACCAGGGCCGGCAGAGAGCCTCTGAAGCTCCGCTACCCCAGTCCTGTCAGGGTTAGCCTTTACTGTACAGGGTTTTCAGTGGAGGATTTGGGGGCGTTGACAGCCAGCCAGGCCTTTCTCTGGAGGTGCCTCTGGGTGGGCTTGGAGCTCGAGCCTGGCCTTGGTGGCCAGGGGCAGATGAGAAAGCAGGCCAGGAGATGTCAACTCCAGAGCAGCAGCCGCCTCTTGGGACCGCGGCTCTGACTGAGGGGCTTGCACTTGTGTGCTTCAGCTCTCATCCCTTGTCCACCTTGGCTCTCCAGAGGCAGCCCCCTGGGCCTCACCCAGGTACCCTCTGCCCCCAGCACCCTCTGCCAACCCTTGGGACCCCACATCCTTGCTCCTAGCTCTTCGAATATGAGTCCCTGAGAGCAACTTAGCACAGTGCTACTGTGGAGGATATTTGTCTTCTGAATCCGCCCAGGCCATCCTCGTGGGTGTGACTGGGTGCTGAAGCCCCTTCCCATTCTCACTGGGGACCCCAGAGTTCCCCAGAGGTCAGTTGGAAGGTCACAGGCATCAGGATCCCAGAGTGTTTGGAACTGATCCTGACCGGGGAGCAGGGCAGAGGAGAGAGTGGGTGCCTGGGACTAAGGTGGAGGCTGAAGGCCACAGGCAGGGCTTGTACCAGGCCTAGTCACTCTGAGTGGGGATATTTCCCCCCACCCCATGTTTCCCATCTCCTATTATCTCACCCTCCTTTGTTTTCAGTGTCCAGACCTGCCTGAGACTGGGTAAGGATGAGCTACTCCTCCACACAGGCCTGTGGAAGGCTTGCTGGACTTGGGGTGGGGGTGTAAGGGTTCCCAGAGGCTCGGCCCTTGGAGGTTTTGGAGAGCAGAGGGATGGATGGACAGATTGATGGGCGGCTGGATTGATGGGAAGATAGACAGACAGATGGAAGGGTGAATGGATGGTGTATAGATAAATGGAAGGGCAGCTAGACAGATAGATGTTGAGTGGATGGATGAGCAGATGGACAGATGGATGGATGGATGGAAGTATGGGTGAATGGATGAATGAATGGTTGGCTGGATGAATGGGTGAATGGATGGAAAGGTGAGATTATGGATGAATGGATGGAGGGGTGAATGTGTGGATGGAAAGATGTCTAGTTGCAAAGTGGGTGCATAAGCAAATGTGGTGAAGAAAGCTGATGGTGCCTGGTTATCAAAAGATACAGCATCTGGGGTCTTAAAGGCTGGAAGATAAACAAGCAGCCATCTAGCTGAGAAGCAAAAAAGCCCACATGGAAGAAGTTCAGCAGCCTGTGTGATCATGAGGTGTCGATGGGATCATGTACCAGGCATCAAAGACACAGAACAAAAAATCATATCAATGTGAATGAGGGGGGACATGGAGTGGAGACCCAGTGCCCATCTGTAGACAATTGACATTCCCTTACAGAAGTGTCACCAGGAAGAGATGAACTATTCTGGGTGCAATATAGCACTGATAAAATATACAAATTTCCTCTAGTTCTTTAATGTTCTGTCACCCCAAAATCATGACCTCAATTCTACCTTACAAATCTGACTAGCCTAGAGGATGTACACTGCTACAGATAAGAGCTGGAAATGACACAGGGAATCCAGGACAGATTAACTCCTCAGGACCAATAATGAGAATAGAGATACTAGGAGAGTAAGGGGAAGTTGGGGGAGAGAAAGAGGGAATTGATCATAATGATCTACATATAGCCCCTTCCTAGGGGGATGTACAACAGAAAAGTGGGTGAAGGGAGACAGTGGTTGGTGTAAGACATGGGGGGAATTATAAATTTATAAATTATCAAAGTCTTAAGAGGGAGGGAGGGTGAGGGAGGGGGAAAATTAGGAACTGATATCAAGGGCTCAAGTAGAAAGAAAATGTTTTGAAAATGATGATGGCAACATATGTACAAATGTGCTTGACACAACGGATATATGTACAGGTTGTGATAAGAGCTGTAAGAGCCCCCAATAAAATGATTTTAAAAAAGAAAGATGTCTAGTTTGCTGGCTGGCTAGCTGGGTGGGTGGATGGATGGGCAGAGGGAGAGACAGATGGCTGGGTGAATAGACAGAAGGATGGTAGATGGGTGAATGGAGGGATGGAAGGATGGATGAATGGAGGGATGGAAGGATGGATGAATGGATGGGAGGATGGGGGAATGGATGGATGGGTGCAAAGATGTCTGTCTGTCTGTCTGAATGCCTGGCTGGCTGAGTGAGTGGTTGGATGGAAAGATGACGGAGGGCCTTGCTGGATGAATGAGTTGCTGGACAAATGCGTGGTTCAGTGAGTGACCGACTGGTCTGAGTCCCTATCCCCTGGGCTATGTTCTGAGCTCCTTTTTATCCTCAGGACCCTGGGCTCCCAGGGCTGGAATGGTGAGGGTCTACCTTGTCTCCCTCTTCCCATATTTGGCCTAATTGTCTTGAAGAGTCCTGAGCCCCGGTCAGCAGGTAGATAGGTGGGATCCCAAGGGAGTCCCTTGCTGGTCCTGGGCTGCCCTGTATCTTGTCTGGCTGTGTCCATGGTCAGTATGGCTCTGTGTCCTGCGGACAGACAGGACTCACAAACATAGAATGTTCTGGAACAGAAGGTGCATTCTGATCATCCTTTGTGCCCTGCAGACCCTGCCTGGCTCAGGCCTGGTTACCGGGGTTTGAGTGGCCTGGGTGCCAGGACATGGCCCATTCTCCAGCTTGGAGCTGGAACCTTCCAGAACTGGAGCATCCATCCCGCCCCCAACCTGGGGAGAGGGCAGCACCTGAGGCTGCGGCTGGGGCCAGCGGGATTTCCCCACGGCTATTTCGGGCAGCAGGCACTCTTGGTTTCAGGCAGCCAGCTGTATCGGGTGAGGGTGTGGGGCCCAGGGGAGCCAGTTGGGGCTGTGGGGCACAAGCTGTTTGTGGATGGGCACAGGCCGTGAAGGGAGGTGGGCAGGGGTCTTTGCTGTTTGCCAAACACGCCTTTTCTATCTAGTGTCTCCCTCCCTGCCCCCCTTATTGTCAACCCAGCTGCACAGAGTGGCAGTGAGGCTGAGTGAGAGGCACAGGTCCAGGACCCCCCAGTCTCCACGGCCCTCCTGCAGCGTGGATAAGACCTCCCTGCACCCACCTTTCTCTGTTTGTTTCTTCTGCTCCCTTGTCATCACCTCCGAGTTCATGTCTGTGTCCCTAGGTGACTTGTTGTCACCCTGAGTCCCACATGTAGGGGGTCTCAGGATGGATACTAAGCCTGTGATGGCCCTGGGAGGTGTCCACACCGGGTCTCACCCACGCTGGGTCCATGGGCCCCTGCTTATAGCGTGGTGATGTTGTCAAGGTCACACTCTGGTTACTTTGGGCCTTGCTAGTATGAGCTTGTCTGTGAGCTTCTGAGCTGGACCCACACAGACAGGGACCCACGGGTGTCTCAGTGGCTACTGGGCCCATTGTGGCACCTCTGCCCATCCAGGGTGCTGACCACTAGGCCCAGGCTCTGCCCTAGGGGGTTGGGCCTCAGCTTCCCTCACACCTCCTTTATTTTATTTTTTTATTGGGGGATGTCCAGTGGCCTACAAATGGGCTTTGGGTCTCCACTCTGCACTCCCCCCTCATTCACTATGATAAGATTTTTTGTTCTGATGATGCCTGATACCTGATCCCTTTGACACCTCGTGATCGCACAGGCTGTGTGTTCTTCCATGTGGACTTGGTTGCTTCTGAGCTAAATGGCTGCTTGTTCACCTTCAAGCCTTTAAGACTCCAGACACTATCTCTTTTGATAGCCGGGCTCCATCAGCTTTCTTCACCACCTTTGCTTATGCACCCGCTTTGTCTTCAGCGGTTGTGTCGGGAAGGTGAGCATCATAGAATGCCAATTTAATAGAAGAAAGTATTCTTGCATTGAGGGAGGACTTGAGTGGAGGCCCAATGAGTTTTTGAGTGGAGGCCCAATGGGGAGACAATTTTTTCAAAGCACACACTGGCTACCCCAAATGGGTCTTTACCAGTTCATCTAGACCAGTGTTTCCCAAAGTGGGGGATACCAACCCCTGGGGGTGGGGGGCTGGAATGACCCAGAGGGCTGAAAAAGCAGATAGACGCCTTATCCTAGATTATGGACTATAATATACATGTTTTTGAATCGGGGGGAGGAAAGTAAAATTGTTTTATTCTTTTGGAAAAAGGCCAAATAAGGGTGGGAACCTGAGATCTCGACTATTGTTTGAGTTCAAGTTACACTTTTAGGAGAAGAATGTTCTCAAGGTTCAAGGGCCAATGATTGTTTCATGGCCACCGTTTGAATGGATCCCCTCACCCCCCCCCTCCCCCGTGGAACCCAGAAAGCTGGCTTCTAGGAGAACGAACACTTGCTTTCCCAGCAAGAAAGTCCTAAGGGTGGCTGATTCATGTAGGGGGCACCTGGGCTGCTGACAGGCAGACAAGGGGCAGATGTGCGGATCCTAAACTTGCCGCCTCCCTTAGGGCTTGGGTAGCTGTGACACCCCATTTAGGATTCTCTGTGTGTAGAGAGTGGAGCCTCACCCAAGAGTAGATCAGTCTTTTCCCTTGCTTCCTGAGAAGACAACCATAGCCCTCTGGTGTGTCCTGAGCATTGGAGATAACTCAGCCAGGTCACAGAGCGGGCTGGGGAGACTCAGGAAGGAGAGAAGCGTGATTTCAGCACAGGAATCCTATCTATCTATCTATCTATCTATCTATCTATCTATCTATCTATCTATCTATCTATCTATCTCTATATCTCTCTCTATCTATCTTTATATCTATCTATCTATTTATCTATCTATCTATATCTATATCTATCTTTATCTATATCTATCTATTATCTATCCATTCATCTGTCATCCATCTACTTACTTATTTCCTAATGAAGGGGGTTTATTAGGGAAATTGACAGTCATCTTGTCACTAGCTCAGCTTACTGTGGGGGCGGGGAGGGGGACTGGGCAGATAGTCAGGATAACCATATTGTCATTTTTGGTGGGGTGGGGGAGGGCAGGAGAGAAGGGACATGGGGGGTGAGTGGGGGAGGGCAGGAGAGAAGGAACGTGGGGGTGGTGGGTGGGGGAGGGCAGGAGAGAAGGGACAGCCACGTTGTCACTAGTTGAGCTCTTTTTTAAAAAATCATTTTATTGGGGCTCATACAGCTCTTATCACAACCCATGCATACATCAATTGTGTCAAACACATTGCACATTTGTTGCCCTCATCATTCTCAAAACCTTTGCTCTCCACTTAAGCCCCTGGCATCAGCTCCTCATTTTTCTCCTCTCTCCCTGCTCCCCCCTCCCTCATGAACCCTTGATAATTTATAAATTATTATGATTTTGTTTGTTTGTTTTTAATTTTATCAGGGGCTCATACAACTCTTATCACAATCCATACATACATCAATTGTGTAAAGCACATTTGTACATTCATTGTCCTCGTCATTCTCAAAACATTTGCTCTCCACTTATGCCCCTGACATCAGCTCCTATTTTCACCCCTCCCTCCCTGCTCCCCGCTCCCTGATGAATCCTTGATAATTTATAATTTGTTATTTTGTCATGTCTTACATTGTCTCTTCATCCACTTTTCTGTCACTAGCTGACGTCTTGGTGGGTGGGGGGAGGGCAGGAGAGATGTGAGAACCACCCTGTCACCCAGCTCACTTCTCTGGGTACTCCTGCCCTTCCCCCAGAGCTCTGAGCAGCCACTTCCTGCCCACCCCCCAGCTCTTCTCAGTTCAGCTTTCACTCAGCTCCCCAAGTCTCAGCCCCTCTCAGCAGCTTGGCAGGAGGAAGCTGCCTGGCCCCCAAGGACAGACACCCTCCCTGTTCTGAACCTCTGCTGGCACCCGAGGAGGCTCCTGGGGCACCCACCCAGCCCCTCCTTGTGCATGGGCACTAACCTTGGCACAGACTGGGTCCAGCCTGGGCAGTTCAGTCCCAGTGGTCATTGTTCTCTCTGTGGAAGGGGTTCTGAACGTGGTAAAGTCTCAGGGTTGCTTCAAGGGTAACGACAACAATGACAACAGCAACAACAACAACAACAGCAGCCTCTGCTTCATCAGAGGGAGTCTCTGGATGGAACAAATCCAACAGCTTAGCTGCTAACTGAAAGGTTGCCGGTTCAAGTATGCCTGTGGGCACCTTGGAAGAAAAGCTTGACAATCAACTTCTGGAAAGCCCCTGTGGAGCACAGTACCATTGGCACACCAGGAAGAACTGAGGGCCCTGGAGGTCCCCCCGGGGGGAGGGAGACCCACTACCTGAAGGAGGTCAGAGGTCAAAGTGTCCTATGCTGAGGGGCATGACCTGGGTGGGGTCACCGCTGCTCTAGACCTAGCACCAGACTCAGTCCTGGGGTCGGGGGAGTGCTGTCCCTGTGGCCATTCGAGGGTCACCCTTGGGCACCGGCTGCATTGTGGATGCCAGCCCCTCCCCCACCCCAAGGGCCCTGTGCCCACTTTGCTGGACTCCCAGGTCCAGAACCGTGGGCTTTTCTCTCTGGCGAAGACACCCTAACTCATCATGTGCCTGGGGTTCTGTACGTGCATGTGAGTTGAGTTGGGGTTGGCTTTGAGGGATCTCTGTATCTATGTTCTCAGTTTGCAAGCCCATCCCTCTGAGTCTGCCCTGGAGCCCTTGAGGCGGCCCTCCAGGGTCCTGGGATCTCTGAGTCTCCAGAGTTCAGAGGTGGACACCTTTGGGAGGAAGCCCGGGGGCATAGGGACGTGGCAGACCAGGTACCTGAAGAGAGGGGATGGCTGAGATCAGGCTGGAGAAGACAATGGTTCTCTAGAATGATCCAGACTCTAGTCCTGGACAGGACCCCCAAAATCCATCCCAATTTCAGCCTGGACCCCAAAGAGAGGGGAGAGGAAAAGACCCACCCTAGATGGTCTTTTTGTTGAACACAGCACCCAGTTACACAGAACCCACCCACCCGACCCACCACCTTCAGCTGTCCGGGGACCCAGAGTCCAGGGATCCAGGCAGGAAAGGCTGCTCATATACATCTCCCACAGCCATGCTCACCTGGGATTCATACCCGGTATAACGAATGTGGCTCCCGCTTACTGGGACTCACCTTCCTAGGACGGATGGGATTCATCCATCTCAAGTGGGGAGGTGTCAGACAGAATTCCATGTATAATTCCTCTTACTCCCCTCCCTGGAAAAGCTGTGCACCTCTGGCCCAGCCCACAGCTGGACCACCATCAATGTGAAATAGACGATGCCTGTGGATGCTGCAGCATCTTTGAAGCTGGCACGCCATGTCCCAGGGGACCAGTGGGGAGGGTCTTGGAAGTCTGGCTCATTCTCAGCACCAGAGGGCTTGCCAGGGTGAGGGGTGGGGCACAGAGTGGAGGAGGCGAGCAGTACATTTTCCACTAGGTGCCCAGACCTGGCACCTGGGGTCCTTAGCTTCTGCATCCTGTCTCTAGGTGGCCATTCTGGAAGGATGTATGAGGGGCAGTCCTTGTCTGGGAGCTCTTCCCAAGCCCTGTGGGCAGCATCGTGGTTGTGTGCTACCATGCTGGGGCATGGCGTTCTCCTGCACCACAGAATGAAGTGTTATCGAATGAACCCAGCAGTGTGTTAGGACTTGACCTTTCCTACCTTGGCGGGTCCAGAGGGGCTGGACCTTTGTTTCCTTAGTCATCCCAGGACCTTCTCCCCGACCCAATAAGCTCTCAGCAAAAAACCACCTGGTTGGATTGTTGGGGATCCAGACGCATTGCTCTTGAGGGCAGCAGCAAAGCAACCAACCAATATGGTGCACTGGCCCTGTCTGCAGCAGCAGGCCTCTTGAACGCGTTGAACAGCAAGGGCGTGACTTCTAGGACCAAGGTGCGCCTGACCCAAGCCATGTGGCATTTTCTTTCTTTAAAAAAATCATTTTATTGGGGGCTCATACAACTGTTGTCACAATCCATACATCCGTCCAGTTGTACATTCATTGCCCTCATCATTCTCAAACAATTTGCTCTCCACATAACCCCCTGGCATCAGCTCCTCATTTTCTCCCCTCCCTCCGCATTCTCCCCTCCCTCATGAACCCTTGATAATTTATAAATTATTCTTTTGTCATATCATACACTGTCCGACGTCTCCCTTCACCCAGTTTTTCTGTTGTCTGTCCCCCAGGGAGGAGGTCACATGTAGATCCTTGTAATTGGTTCCCCCTTTCTACCCCACCTTCCCTCCACCCTCCCGGTATCACCACTCTCTCCACTGGTCCTGAAGAGATCATCTGTCCTGGATTCCCTGTGTCTCCAGTTCCTATATGTACCAGTGTACATCCTCTGGTCTAGCCAGATTTGTAAGGTAGAATTGGGATCATGATAGTGGGGCGGGGGGAGCATTTAGGAACTAGAGGAAAGTTGTATGTTTCATCGTTGCTACATCACACCCTGACTGGCTCATCTCCTCCCCGCGACCCTTCCCTAAGGGGATGTCCAGTTGGCCATGCGGCATTTTCAATGGCCTAATAGGGATGGACAATTGAGACGACGGGGAAGGATGACTGAAGAAGAACGGCTGTCTTTGGATGACGGTGCTAGTGAAGATGATCGTGAGTACCGGGGATGGCCACAGAGCAGACTGGTCTTGGGAAAGGGACAGCCAGAATGCCACCCAGAGGCGAGCATGATGAGACGTCATCTCACAGACTTTGGGCACGCTCTCCGAAGGAGCCATCCTGCCTGGTGCATTCCAAGGGTAGCACAAAAGAAGTCCCCCAAGGAGCTGGGCTGACCTAGCAGCTGCAACAATGGACTCAGACGCAGGGATCGTTGTGAGGATGGATCCGGGCGCAGCAGCACCTGGTTTTGTTGTGGATGAGGTTGCTCTCAGTCAGCACTGACTTGGCGACACCCGACAACAAGAGCCACTACGAGGGGTTTTCACTAGCTGACCTCCCGCAGGAGGTCCGCCGTGCCTTTCTTGCTAGTTCATCTTGGTTTGGAAGCTCATGAAACCCATGCGGCCACATAACAACATCACCGCCATGGATGGCTGGTGGCTGCATAAGAGGGGCACTGGCCCGGGGTCCAACGCTGGCCTTCAGTCCAGAAGGCATGAATTCGACCAAACAATGATGACTGGGTGCGGATGGCTGAAACGGGGCCCACAGCGTGAGAGGTGGGCCCGCACTGCCAGGGCAATCTCTTCCAGCGGCTCCAACAATGGGAGCCTCCATTGTTGCCCCTTTCCTGTCCCCACAGACAGTGGCTTCCTGCATTCTGGCTGGACACGAGGCACCCGCACCTGGTGCCCCACAGTGAGGCTGCACAGCACACATGATATTGAGCCATGGACACACAGGCCCTCTCTGGGAGCCCTGGTCCCGGCGGAAATGGTCACCATCCTCCTGAGACGCAGGGACAAGTTGAGCAGGGACAGCCCAGGCCTTCCTTTCTGGTCTGGGGTGGGCGCTGAGGGTCCACGATGTCCTTTGCTCCCACTCCAGTGCTCGCTCCATATTAACAACTTCCCCCAGAGCTTTTTGGAGAGCAGAATGGCCAGCCATGGCCCATGTTTGTCAACGGTAGGTGTATGGCTAGGTCTGCTTGCTGCTGAGTCCACTCCGACTCAAATCCACGTACCTTGGCAATGAGCTGCGTGCTGAACCATGTTCAGTGGATGCTTTTTGTGGAAGGAGAGCCCATGTTTATCCTAGGAGATGCCTATGGATCGACTAGAACCTCCAAGCTTTCCATGAGCAGTCAAGTGCATTGACTGTTCCACCTAAGGACTCCTGAAATGAATGCCTGGTGACGCCATGGGTTAAGTGCCGGGCTGCCAACCCCTAGATGCTCCTTGGGAGAAAGATAAGACAGTCTACTGCCATAAAGCTGGACAGCCTTGGAAACCCTCCGTGACACTGGTCTTCTATTCGACACGGTCACTGCGAATTTGAACTGAGTCTGTTTCTCCAGGGTCTCTTTGGTGGGTTTGGACATTGAGTCCGAACAGACTCACTGGCAGAGACTTTGGTTTAGAGTTTGTTGTATGTGTGTTATGTGCATGTGGGTGCATTTATATTTGTGGCTATGTGGGCGTGTGTATGTGATTGTTCTGACAGCTCATCCAGTGCTACCTCCCTTGGTAAGTTTCCACCCAAAGTTCCAAGTTACCACGCTGAACTGCCCAAAGGTGGGCCAACAATGTACAAGTCCTAGGCTCACTCTAAGCATCCATCCAATTGTTGGCATTGCACTGGCAGGGTCACTTGTGGTGGGTTGGTGTTGGCTGGCACTGAGTGATCAAAGGAGAGAGCGGAGCTGGAGCTTTCCCCAGAGGCCTTACTCAAGGCGCGGTGCTGATGACGCCAACAGGAGGAGGAGCACTCAGGGACAGAGTGCAAGCAGTGATCTCCCATCAGCATGAGAGTCCTGAATAAAGGGAGGGATGGTCCTGGGGTGGAGTGCTGGCAGTGTTGCTGCGGAGGGAGGAGAGGAGGGGGCTCTGGGAAGTGAGGACTTCAAGGAGAGGGAAGTGGGCCAAAGATTTATTGTTGGCGGGAGTTTTACAACTGGGGGGGATGAGGGACATCTTGAGAGAGGGATTGCTGTCCCAGACAGAGAAGGCCCAGCATTCCAGGGAAAGGTCTCTGGCAGCATACTGGGATCTTCCAGGACAAAAGACTGTTTTTCTTGGGCTGGTTGGAGGGAGGGAGTCCATCCAGGAGGGGGATACTCATGGCATGTGGTAGGTCTGATGTCTTGTTGTTTCCTGCTTTTGGATTATTCTCTGGGGATTTCGAGGCTGAAAAGGAATTTTTTTCCCTAACACACAGGACAGCCACCCCTCCTCCCGCTTTGCCGCCACCAGAGAGCTGACCTCCATGTTTAAAACAATGATGCTCAATGTTTTACATGGAAGAGTTGTTGATGGGCATATAAAATAAAATGAGCAGAGAGAGACTTGCTGATAGCGAATGAAGACATTTATTGAGAACTGGCTAGATTCAGGGAAAAGAACTTGGCATGATTGGAGGGAGAAGGGGAGACCCCTAGGCGGGGGTCCACTGAAGGCTCAGAGGCAGTCAGACTCGAAGCACACTTGGGGAGGGGTCACCTTTTTCCCTTGGGGTATGACCTGGCAGGTGTATTCTGTGTGAGATTTCCACTGGGCGGGCGTGAGAGTCAGGTAGCTGCTGAAGGCATACTTATTGTTGTTCTGCTTGGAGGGCTGGGTGGTCTCCATGCCCTGGGCGATGGGTTGGCCATCCTTCCAGGTGACTCTCAGGTCACGTGGGTAGAAGTCATTGATGAGACACACCAGCGTGGCTTTTTTGACTTGGAGCTCCTCAGCGGATGGTGGGAACAGAGACATCCTGGGGGTGGCCGTGGGCCCATCTGCACAGGGTGATGGTTAGGTGATCGTGAGATCCCGGCCCAGAGAGGTGTGGACCAGGATCTCTGTGGGAGTGCTCTGGTGGTTTCTTGAGTTATGAGTCCAGGTCACAGGTTGGCCAGGTAACCCCAGGCAGCATTTTGAAACCACCTGCTGCCCTGTGGGAGAAAGAGGGGGCTTTCAACCCTTCTGCCCTGTCCTCAGAGTCACTGTGAGTCAGAACGTTGTGTAGGCAGGGAGGTGTTTGTTACTTTTCTTTTGAAATCTCTTGGTGGGTGAAGTCAATTGTGCCAGACCCAGGTCAGAGCAGGGCCCGGGAGCTTTTTACTTGAGAGGCCCGAGGGTGAATCAGTGATGTTCCAAAAACTGCCATTTGTCCCCGAGCCCCTGAACCTGGACCCTCTCCTATCACTTTCACCCAAGCTTGCTCTTGCTCCTTGCTCTGGCTCCTCCTGACATCCTGCCAGGCTCTGTCCTGAGCATGTGATGAGAGCTCTCTGCCTCTGCTGTTGGGTGCACTCTGGGGCATTTCTGACCTGACACAGGTCCCCAGGGACTCCTGGGGCGTGTCCTTAGGATCAACATCCCTCAAGTCTCTTATCTGAATGGTGTCACATCAAGGAAAGAATTTGAAGTTTGAAGAAGTCTGTCTGCCTGTGGTCTCCCTTATCTGAAAGCATTTTGGAAAGACAACTGGTCCTATTTGATGGTTTCATCCCCAAAGTTCTGTCACCGATGATCTCAGGGACTCCTGTGTACAGGCTGAACCTTGTACAGAAACTGGGGCCCTATTCTCCTCACAGTCTGTCCTAATGACTGTCAGCTAGTCTGGGCTTAGACCTTACTCATAATGCTCCCTCATTCCTGGACGGTGCAGTCATAGATGAGCAAGGGTCTATACAGGGCAGCCACAGGATGGTGGGGAGTCCTCTGTCTCTGAACACACTGCTGGGCTTTGGACCCCAAGTCCCCTGATCTAGGCAAACCCAGTCCTGAGTAACCTGTGTCCCGGGTCTCCAGCCAGAGAGCACAGTTTCCCTATAGTCTCTTCAGTGCTCACCCTGAGAAAGATATTAGGGTTTCCCCATAGACCAGGGAGACTGATGGAATATTGTGGGTGGAAGAAGGGACACATGACATCTTAGGGACCAGCATGGCTGATAGAGAGAACGGTGAGGTCTAAGGTCATCCTATGCATCCTCTACCAGCCTGGTCTCAAGTGAAGTGCAGGTGAGGACCAGCTAGAGACACAAGGAGGCCTCTATGATGGGCAGGGAAGAGGCCAGGGTTTGCTGACACCAGTGTCTGGATCAATTAACTCAGATATGGCCCTGGTGGATACCCACCTTCATGAAGAGGTCATGGAAGATGAGGGTGTCACAGCAACGTGTGGTAGAGGAAGCAGATGGTGCCCGGCTATCAATTGGAATCGTGTCTGTGGTCTTAAAGTCTTGTAACCCAACAAACAGCCCTCTGAGTGAGGCGCCCATTAAGCCCACATCAAAGAAGCTCAGCAACCTGTGTGGTCCAAAGATATTGATGACAACATCCAAATATCATGAAAGGAAATGCATCAGAGTGTATATTGTGGACACCCAGTTTGTAGAAGTCTAGGGCGCACACTGGGAGACCGGAATCCACTGTAGAGCATCCAGTCATCTTAAGACTCTGGAAATTCCTTTTACTTCATGGCAAGGGACTTGAACAACCTTACTCTCAGACGAAGATGATTGTCAACTCCATTGTGTTTGATTGAACCATCTTCAGTAGCTCTCCCTCTGACCCAGCCCTGATTGTCTCTAGGCTCAGGGTAATCTGTTTCACGGCAGACATTTGAACTCTAGCTTTTACAATATTGACGGCGCCCTTTTCTTTCTCATGCTATATTTGTATCTTTATCATTATATTATTATGATTTCCTTTGTGTCCTTTTGTATGATTTCTGTCAGCTTTCCAACTTGTGAAACACACTAGTGGACACACAAGGATCGGGGCTATATCGGGAAGGGGGTGGTGAGGAGACGGAGGGTATTTGTGGAGCACCCAATGAAGGCAGGGGTTGGTGGTGGAGGGAGCATCAGAACTGATTGCGATGATGTATGTACAACTCTTTTGTGAAAGAAATTTAACTATAGAAGTGTACGACCTGTGAACACATCACCAAGAAAACTATGAATAAAATAAAAACATGAAATCAGGCCATCTTGAACAGTAATTACCATGGATGAAGGAGGAAGAGTTATTGCTTGGAGGGCCTTGAGCTTGTTTTTTTTGGCAGACCATACATCTTTTATTTTTTATTATTTTTTTAACAAATTATTGGGGCTCATACAATTCTTATCACAGTTCATACATATACATACATCAATTGTATAAAGCACATCTGTACAGTCTTTGCCCTAATCATTTTTCTCCTCTTTTCTTTTTTTACATTTTATTAGGGACCCATACAAATCTTATCACCATCCATACATATACATACATCAATTGTATAAAGCACATCCATATATTCCCTGCCCCTTGAGCTTGTTTTAATGGTGGTCCATGATTAGGAAAAGGATATTACTAATGGTTGGTAACAGAAGTGTATAATCAAAGTACTGAATTATACGTGTGCTAGCACTGGGATTGGAGAAAGTTTTGTTTTGTTATTTTGGCCAACAGTATAAAAATGATCGCCTGGGTAACAACACTTTCAAGGAAGAAGAAACAATTTTGGGACTGATTGTGGTGACAGTTGTGGAATGGATGGGTATTTTTGAATCATGGAATTGCATTCTACGTGGAAGACGTGTCAATAACACTATTAAAAGCCCAGCTTGGTTGTGTGCACACAGTGCATTATAATTTGAGGATTAAAAATAATGGAATTAAAAACTCACACTGACACACACACACACACAAACTTCAACACATACACGCTGAGAGAAAGAAGCCCGTGTGAAGCAGGTTAATCATGATATATTTCCAACTGTAACACCATTGAGACCATGCACTAGATGAGTGGTCAAGAGTAGTCCTGGAGAATTCCAAAGGAGTGAACGTGTCATGGTGGAGACCTCAGCTCTGTGCTGGGCTGACCTGGTCCTCCACACACCACAAGCTTCAAGCACAGAGGAAACGTGTGTGCGTCAGCCTCCCTCTGGTGTCATGTAATTAATGTGCCCGTAAGTTCTATTCCTTGCAGACCATTTGTGGGACTGCGTAAGGTGGGAGAGTGGGTCACCATGATATGCACCAAGGTATGCACCTGTTTCTCTTCTGAAGGTGTTGTCAATGTCTTCATTTAGTTCATACACACCATGTGCACGTAAGAATATACACACAAGTGGCAAGTTCATATATGTGCATCCATCATGGTGAAGGAATACCACACACCTCTCCCAGGTTCATGTGCTGTTGCCTTGGATCTATGACAGGACCAAGAGAGTGAACCGCATGCTCAGACTCTGGTGTAGCTCAAGAGACTCTTTCCTCCCACGGTCTGTCCTCTGTGTGCCCAGGACCCGTGGCTTCCTCCTCCTCATTCCCTGATGTAATTTTCAGAGTCCCCCACGAACTGTGGGCTCCCTCAGTTGATGGCATTCCTGAGTGGACAGGGACTGCTGCTCAGCTAACATCAGTAGTGACAGTCTCAGATGTCATGGGTCTCCCAGTACATGAAGCATATTCAACGTTCTTGGGTATTGTGGGGGAGATCACACGGCACTGTCTTCTACCTAGAAACTTCCTCAGAGGCCCTCCCCAGAGATACACTGAGACATTGTCCATGTCAGATGATAAACATAAGATCTTTATTGTGCAGAAAAAGACATGGGGTGGGGCTAGGAACACAGCCGAGTCTGGACTGGTACCAGACTAGAGCTTGAAGGAGACAGTGGAGATTTGGGGAAGGGGTATGTGGTTGGGAGAACTCCACCCGGGCAGGTGTTGGGGACTCTACTTGGAGGGGGCAAGTGTGTCCTAAGCACACTCTGCAGGGGCCACCTTCTTCTCGTAGGTCTTGTCCTGGTGCGTGACCTGGCAGATGTACGTCTGGCGAGATCTCCATTGGGCGGGCGTGAGGGTCAGGTAGCTGCTGACGGCATACTTGTTGTTGCTCTGCTTGGAGGGCTGGGTTGTCTCCACGCCCTGGGTGATGGGTTGGCCATCTCCTTTCCAGGCGACTCTCAGGTCACGTGGGTAGAAGTCATTGATGAAACACACCAGCGTGGCCTTGTTGGCTTGGAGCTCCTCAGCGGATGGCGGGAACAGAGACATCCTGGGGGCGGATGTGGGCCCACCTGCACAGGGTGATGGTTCGGTGGTCGTGAGAACCCGGTCCACAGGAGGTGTGGACCAGGATCTCTGTGGGAGTGCTCTGGTGGTTTTGTGAGTTGTGAGGCCAGGCCACAGGTTGGCCAGGTAACCCCAGGAAGCATTTTGAAACCACCTGCTGCTCTACGGGAGAAAAAGGGGGCTTTCAACCCATCTGCCCTGTCCTCAGAGTCACTGTGAGTCAGAGCGTTACATAGGCAGAGAGGATTTTTGCGTTTTTCTTTTGAAATCTCTTGGTGAGTCAAGTCAATTCTCCCACACCAGGTCAGAGAAGGGCCTGGGAGCTTGTTACTTGAACAGAGCCCGAGGGTGCATCAGTGATGTTTTTCCAAGAACTGCCATTCCTCCCTGCAGCCCTGAACCTGGACCCTGTCTCATCTCTTGCACCCAAGCTTGTCCTTGCTCCTTGCTCTTTGCCCTGCCTCCTCCTGACATTCTGCCAGGCTCTGTCCTCAGCATGTGATCAGAGCTCTCTGCCTCTGCTGTTGGGTCCACTGAGGGACATTCCTGATGTGACACAGGTTCCCAGGGATACCTGGGGTGTGTCCTGGGGATCAACATCCCTTAACCCTCTTTCCTGAATGGTGTCTCATCAAAGAAAGAATTTGAAGTTTGAAGAAATCTGTGTGGGTGGGATCTCCCTTATCCGCATCCCTTTGAAAAGACTGCTGGTCCTATTTGAAGGTTCCATCCCCAAACCTCTGTCAACAAGGACCTCAGGGACTCCTGTGTGTGTGCATGGTGGTGGAGGAGGGTCCATAGGGAAACCTGGGTCCACAGTGTCCTCCTAACTTGTACTAGGGGCTCATCTGACCTCCCTCCTTCCTGGGTGTTGAAGTCATAGATGGTCAACATTCTATACAGGGCAGCCCCTTGATGGCGGGGAGAGCTCTACAAGGTCACCCTCTTGGATCTGGGCCCAGCACTCCTGTCTCGGGAAGCCCAGTCCAGAATTTCCCTCTATGGTCCTCGTCTCTCACCTGAGAGCGGCGGGTTCTCTAGAGTCTCCTCAGTGGTCACCCTGAGAGGGGATCTTAGGGCTTTCCCACAGACCAGGGAGGCTGATGGAATACTGGGGGATAAGGGGTAGGATGGGACAGATGCCATCTGAGGGACCAGCGTGGCCTTTGGGGAGAACGGGGAGTTGTAAGCTCATCCTGTTCACCCTCCAGCAGCCTGGTCACAAGGGAAGCCCTGGTAAGGACCAGCTAGAGGCACAAGGAGGGGTGTTTGAAGGGCAGGGAAGAGGCCAGGGTTTGCAGAGAGCAGTACCTGAGTCAATGTCTAACTCAGAGAAAAAACACAGAAATGGCAACACAGCACGGATTTGCTCAAAACATGGGGAAACAAGTAAAGCGGACTAGAGGAAGTGACTCACCTACGACGGTCAACGTGGTTCCTGAGCCGAACACCCAACACTGTGGTACAGGCTCTTACAAAAACCCTCCCTGCAATGCCCCAGTGTACGCCTGCCACTTACTGCCCAGCCCACCACAGCTGTGAGGGGACAGGTCATCCAGAAGGAGACATCCCTGAAGAACAGCATCCGGATTCATAAATAGTGGGTCTGAGACACAGAGCCACCATGTCAGCAAGGCACATGGGCCCAGCTCCCTCCCCTGTCCTGGCACCTGCTGCCTCTGTCGTACCAGATGGCTGATCACAACTGTGAAGCAGTCCTCTGAGGGCAGTGGGTCTTCCAATGCCCTGGATCTGTAGCCCCATCTCCCCCAGTTCCTAGCCCAGCCTTGTTTCTCTTATTCTCATCATGAGATAGGAGAATTCTGCATCACTACAGGGTCTACCTCTGCTGTATCTGCCCCCTCTTCCACATAACGTAGGAGAGCCAAGAAATCTCAGATTTTGGGGGACCCTCCGCAGCTAAGGGAGGAGCACTGAGCAGAGTAATCTTAGGATCCCAACTACCCAGTGGACAGAGAGGCAGCAGGGGTCATGTGGCTTTCCCTGACCTGTGGGGTCAGAGGTGAGGCCTTATGGTCACCTGTCAGAGGAAGCGGAGAGTGAGCACAGGGAGAGGAGGCAATTGTCCTCTGTGCCTGCTCCTAGAGGACCAGCAGACTCAGTCGGACACAACCCAGGCCCGTAGCACCACCACCACCACCACCACCAACAGCACGCAGAGCAGAAAGAGCATTGGATATTTGGAAGGAGGAGGAAAAGAGACTCACCTGTGACGATCACCTGGGTTCCAGGTCCGAAGATGTCACACTGTGACACAAGCTCATACCAAAACCCTGACTCTCACATCTCCTGTCTCCTCCCCCACCGTGTCCCCCAACCATCTGCAGCTGTGATGGGGATTCCTTGGCCCCTGTCACTGTGGTGCATCTGCTCAGTGATCAGAACACACATCCATCATCACACTCAGCTGTGATGGGAGGGGACTACTTGTTCATAGGGCCTTCCTGGGATGGATGACCCCGGAGGGGTTTTTCATCTAGGATCTGGCTTCCCTATGGTACGTCGCTTAGGAAGGGGAATAAGTTCTTGAAATGGGGGGGTGTGTTGGGTGGGTGGGTTGTACATTACCCGAATGAGAGCAGTCCCATAGCCTGGAGCAGGTGTCTCTGTCTATGAAGGTGACACACCTGTAGGTATTGACGCAACATGAGGTGGGTTTCGACTGTGTTCACTGAGGCATCTGGTCTACCTAGTGAGGGGCAGACTACCTTGGGGTTCACTGGCCATGGGAAACTTCCTTCAATCTCCATCTCACTTTGTCTTTATCTGGGAGTCATCAGCTCTGTAGTCCTTGTGGTCAATGACCTCCTATGTCCTCCTGGGAGACGTGGAATATCCCTGCCCCTTGTAGGTGAAAACAGGTTCCCATTGCTAGGTGGGTGTGGACTTTGGAATTCTCCCAGAGGGATTGTATTAGCTGCAATTGTGCCCTTCCAACTCTCCCTCACTCTGCGTGGAATCCCAGTGCCGTGGACCATCCGTGGGTACCAGTGTTGAGGGCGGCAGGCAACCTGATGCGTGCGCAACATGTTGTCAGTGTAGCAAACCGGAGCCACTGAGATCTAACAGGATTGAAAAGTGTTCCCCAAAGCCACCCTGTGTCAAGCAAGATGCTTATAAATCATATTAAATGCAACTGATGCCAAATAAATCAAAGGAGACCAAGAGTCAACTCCAGATTGGATGCTCAAAAACGACGCGAGTGGATCATTGCATTTCGTTAGTGTGAGTTCATTGGGCTTTACATGTTGGATATCAAAATGCAGCCAGCTAGCAACGCACTTTTGAATGCCCTTCGGTTGTTTCTTCCACCCCGTATCCTGGTGGTTCGTCCCATTGCTGTGTCCCTGCATCTTCCTTTCACCCAATTAACCCCCGGTCACCTGACGAGCCAGTCAACAATGTTTGTCTAAAGAGTTAAAGGAGGAGTGGAGAAAGGATAACTTTAGATGAAATGCTGCAGGAGCTGCTGGCCAATCACATGACAACCAACACCTGCCCCAACTCCTCGCCCCTAAGCACACAACACAGGAATGTGTGTATCACACAAACCTTACACTTCTCTTTACAAAGGTTCCTCCACCTGGGTCGTGGACCTCGATGGTGCAGAGTCCTTCTAGATTAACACCTGAGAATCTGGGTGCCAGTCTATTTGAGAACAAGTGTGATGAATAAATGCACAAAGGGGTACGTCTGATTCCTTTATCATTGAAAATATACTTAGAATTGTTACTATCAAAGTAACGACAAAGTAATTGATGTGATAGGGAACACATCTTCTCAAACACACATTTCTGATGAAAGATGTGCATGTGAAGCGAAGGAAAACGTGCTTCAACCCCCATATGAAGGAAGCCAACAGTGTAAGAAGCCTGGGTCCTTAACCGAACAGACACCTCACCAACAGGAGGCGCAGGTGGAAAGTCAGCATGTGGAGGATGCGCACCCCCCGCCATCATTACGGAATTACAATGTCAAAATCGGGCACACTACAAAGCACGTATTACAGTGGATAAGATCTACAAGAGTGACATCATATACCGGTGCAGCAAATGAAGCAACAGGAATACTCATTCCCCACAGTGGGGAATAAACATGATACAAGCCTTTAGAAGCCAGCAAGGTCTCACCTACCAAGCTAAACCAGCGTTTCCTGTGTGATCCAACATTAGCACTCCCAAAGGTTGACCCAAATGATTGGAAAACCCATGGTCACACAACCCTGCACGCTTGTGACAGGTTTATCCCCAAAGGGCTAAGTCTAGAAGAAATCAAGATGTCATAACCGTAGGTGAATGGATAAACCAGCTCTCGTGTGAATGGGTTTACGTGCATTCCAAGGAAACACGGTTGGAATCAGGAAGCAGACACGATGAGGAAGGACCTGGAGGCCATTATGCTGAGTGATGCCTGACCATCCCAGTGGACCAATATTGCATGAGTCCACTACTCTCAGGAGAAATAACAATTAAATCCTAGAGACTAGTTGTAGGCAATAGGACACCCCCTTACTGAAGGGGCACACGGAGCAATGAGTCAGTTAGAGTGTAGTATAAAACCGATGAAATATTACTCTCCTCTCCTTGTTTAGTGCTTCCTCCCCACCTATCATGACCCCACTTCTACCCCGGAAATCTGGCTAGACCTGAGCCTATAGAGTGGTACAGAGAAGAGCCTGAACCCAGGGATTCCTGGACAGAGAAGCTTCCCATATTCCTAGAAAATGCTGAATGAAATAGAAACATGAAATCAGGCAATCTTGAACAATACTTACCGTGGGTGAAGGAGGAAGCGTTATTTGTTGTGGGCCTTGAGGTTATTTTTGTGGTGGTGGCATGATTAGTAAAAGGATATTACCAATGGATGTACACAGAAGCGTATAATCACAGCACTGAATTATACGTGTGCTACTACTCCGATTGGAGATTGTTTTGTTATTTTGGTCACAAGGATAAAAATGATCCCCTGGGTAACAACGCTTTCAAGGAAGAAGAAACAATTTTGGGATTGATTGTGGTGACAGTTGTGGAATGGATGGGCATTTTTGAATCGTGGAATTGAATTCTACGTGGAAGAAATGACAATAACTCTATTAAAAAGCCGAGGTTGGTTGTATGCACACATTGCACTCTAAGTCGTGGATTAACAAGAATTGAGTCAAAAACTCCCACTGGTACACACACAAACACAGAAAAGCTTCAATAAGTACACGCTGAGAGAATGAAGCCCATGTGAAGCACATCAATCACTATATATTTCCAAGTGTAAGACTCGCTGGAAAGGACAACACTATTGAGACCATGAAGTAGCTGAGTGGTCAACAGGCCATCTTGGAGAATTCTATAGCAGTGAACGTGTCATGGAGGAGCCCTCAGCCCGGTGCTGACCTGACCTGATCCTCCACACACCACAAGCTTCAAGCACAGAGGAAACGTGTGTGTGTGTCAGCCTCCCTCTGGTGTCATGTAATTAATGTGCCCGTAAGTTCTATGCCTTGAGAAGCACTTGTGGGTCTTTTTAAGGTACTAGAGGGGGTCACCATGATATGCACCAAGGTATGCACCTGTTTCTCTCCTGTAGGTGTTGGCAATGTCTTCATTTAGTTCATACACATCGTGAGCACTCAAGCACACACACACACTCACACACACACACAGAAATGGCATGTTCATATATGTGCATCCATCATGGTGAAGGAATACCACACACCTCTCCCAGGTTCATGTGCTGTTGCCTTGGATCTATGACAGGACCAAGAGAGTGAACCGCAAAGTCAGATTCTGGTGTTGGCTCAAGAGATCCTTTCCTCCCACGGTGTGTTCCCTGTGTGCCCAGCACCCATGACTTCCTCCTCCTCACTCCCTGATGTAATTTTCAGAGTCCCCCACGCACTGTGGGCTCCCTCAGTTGATGGCATTCCTGAGTGGACAGGGACTGCTGCTCAGCTCACATAAGTAGTGACAGTCTCAGATGTCATGGATCCCCCAGTACTTGAAGCATATTCAACGTTCTTGGGTATTGTGGGGGAAATCACATGGCACTGTCTTCTACCTAGAAACTTCCTCAGAGGCCCTCCCCAGAGACACACTGAGACATTGTCCATGTCAGATGATAAACATAAGATCTTTATTGTGCAGAAAAAGACATGGGGTGGGGCTAGGAACAGAGCCGAGTCTGAACTGGTGCCAGACTAGAGCTTGAAGGATACAGTGGAGATTTGGGGAAGGGGTATGTGGTTGGGAGAATTGCAACCTCGGCAGCTCTTGGGGACCCTACTGGGTGGGGGCAAGTGTGTCCTAAGCACACTCTGCGGGGGCCACCTTCTTCTCGTAGGTCTTGTCCTGGTGCGTGACCTGGCAGGTGTACGTCTGGCGAGATCTCCACTGGGCGGGCGTGAGGGTCAGGTAGCTGCTGGCGGCATACTTGTTGTTGCTCTGCTTGGAGGGCTGGGTGGTCTCCACGCCCTGGGCGATGGGTTGGCCATCTCCCTGCCAGGTGACTCTCAGGTCACGTGCGTAGAAGTCATTGATGAAACACACCAGCGTGGCCTTGTTGGCTTGGAGCTCCTCAGCGGATGGCGGGAACAGAGACATCCTGGGGGCGGATGTGGGCCCACCTGCACAGGGTGATGGTTCGGTGGTCGTGAGAACCCGGTCCACAGGAGGTGTGGACCAGGATCTCTGTGGGAGTGCTCTGGTGGTTTTGTGAGTTGTAAGGCCAGGCCACAGGTTGGCCAGGTAACCCCAGGAAGCATTTTGAAACCACCTGCTGCTCTACGGGAGAAAAAGGGGGCTTTCAACCCATCTGCCCTGTCCTCAGAGTCACTGTGAGTCAGAGCGTTACATAGGCAGAGAGGATTTTTGCGTTTTTCTTTTGAAATCTCTTGGTGGGTCAAGTCAATTCTCCCACACCAGGTCAGAGAAGGGCCTGGGAGCTTGTTACTTGAACAGAGCCCGAGGGTGCATCAGTGATGTTTTTCCAAGAACTGCCATTCCTCCCTGCAGCCCTGAACCTGGACCCTGTCTTATCTCTTGCACCCAAGCTTGTCCTTGCTCCTTGCTCTTTGCCCTGCCTCCTCCTGACATCCTGCCAGGCTCTGTCCTGAGCATGTGATCAGAGCTCTCTGCCTCTGCTGTTGGGTCCACTGAGGGACATTCCTGATGTGACACAGGTTCCCAGGGATACCTGGGGTGTGTCCTGGGGATCAATATCCCTTAACCCTCTTTCCTGAATGGTGTCTCATCAAAGAAAGAATTTGAAGTTTGAAGAAATCTGTGTGGGTGGGATCTCCCTTATCCGCATCCATTTGAAAAGACTGCTGGTCCTATTTGAAGGTTCCATCCCCAAACCTCTGTCAACAAGGACCTCAGGGACTCCTGTGTGTGTGCATGGTGGTGGAGGAGAGTCCATAGGGAAACCTGGGTCCACAGTGTCCTCCTAACTTGTACTAGGGGCTCATCTGTCCTCCCTCCTTCCTGGGTGTTGAAGTCATAGATGGTCAACATTCTATACAGGGCAGCCCTTTGATGGCGGGGAGAGCTCTACAAGGTCACCCTCTTGGATCTGGGCCCAGCACTCCTGTCTCGGGAAGCCCAGTCCAGAATCTCCCTCTATGGTCCCCGTCTCCCACCTGAGAGCGGCGGGTTCTCTAGAGTCTCCTCAGTGGTCACCCTGAGAGGGGATCTTAGGGCTTTCCCATAGACCAGGGAGGCTGATGGAATACAGGGGGATAAGGGGTAGGATGGGACAGATGCCATCTGAGGGACCAGCGTGGCCTTTGGGGAGAACGGGGAGTTGTAAGCTCATCCTGTTCACCCTCCAGCAGCCTGGTCACAAGGGAAGCCCTGGTAAGGACCAGCTAGAGGCACAAGGAGGGGTGTTTGACGGGCAGGGAAGAGGCCAGGATGTGCAGAGACCAGTACCCGAGTCAATGTCTAACTCAGAGAAAAAACACAGAAATGGCAACACAGCACGGATTTGCTCAAAACATGGGGAAACAAGTAAAGCAGACTAGAGGAAGAGACTCACCTACGACGGTCAACGTGGTTCCTGATCCGAACACGATACACTGTGGTACAGGCTGTTACAAAAACCCTCCCTGCAATGCCCCAGTGTATGCCTGCCACTTACTGCCCAGCCCACCACAGCTGTGAGGGGACAGGTCATCCAGAAGGAGACATCCCTGAAGAACAGCATCCGGATTCATAAATAGTGGGTCTGAGACACAGAGCCACCATGTCAGCAAGGCACATGGGCCCAGCTCCCTCCCCTGTCCTGGCACCTGCTGCCTCTGTAGTACCAGATGGCTGATCACAACTGTGAAGCAGTCCTCTGAGGGCAGTGTGTCTTTCCCTGCCCTGGATCTGTAGTTCCATCTCCCCCAGTTCCTAGCCCAGCCTTGTTTCTCTTATTCTCATCATGAGATAGGAGAATTCTGCATCACTACAGGGTCTACCTCTGCTGTCTCTGCCCCCTCTTCCACATAAAGTAGGAGAGCCAAGAAATCTCAGATTTTGGGGGACCCTCCGCAGCTAAGGGAGGAGCATTGAGCAGAGTAATCTTAGGATCCCAACTTCCCAGTGGACAGAGAGGCAGCAGGGGTCATGAGGCTTTCCCTGACCTGTGGGGTCAGAGGTGAGGCCTTATGGTCACCTGTCAGAGGAAGCGGAGAGTGAGCACAGGGAGAGGAGGCAATTGTCCTCTGTGCCTGCTCCTAGGGGACCAGCAGACCACAGTCGGACACAACCCAGGCCCGAAGCACCACCACCACCACCACCACCAACAGCACGCAGAGCAGAAAAGAGCATTGGATATTTGGAAGGAGGAGGAAAAGAGACTCACCTGTGACGGTCACCTGGGTTCCAGGTCCGAAGATGTCACACTGTGACACAAGCTCATACCAAAACCCTGACTCTCACACTTCTCCTGTCTCCTCCCCCACCGTGTCCCCCAACCATCTGCAGCTGTGATGGGGAATCCTTGGCCCCTGTCACTGTGGGGCATCTGCTCAGTGATCAGAACACACATCCATCATCACACTCAGCTGTGATGGGAGGGGACTACTTGTTCATAGGGCCTTCCTTGGATGGATGAGCCCTGGAGGGGCTTTTCATCTAGGATCTGGCTTCCCTATGGTACGTCGCTTAGGAAGGGGAATAAGTTCTTGAAATGGGGGGGCATGTTGGGTGGGTGGGTTGTACATTACCCGGATGAGAGCAGTCCCATAGCCTGGAGCAAGTGTCTCTGTCTATGAAGGTGACACACCTGTAGGTATTGACGCAACATGAGGTGGGTTTCGACTGTGTTCACTGAGGCATCTGGTCTACGTAGTGAGGGGCAGACTACCTTGGGGTTCACTGGCCATGGGAAACATCCTTCAATCTCCATCTCACTTTGTCTTTATCTGGGAGTCATCAGCTCCGTAGTTCTTGTGGTTAATGACCTCCTAAGTCCTCCTGGGAGACGTGGAATATCCCTGCCCCTTGTAGGTGAAAACAGGTTCCCATTGCTAGGTGGGTGTGGACACTGGAATTCTCACAGAGGGATTGTATTAGGTCCAATTGTGCCTTCCAACTCTCCCTCGCTCTGCGTGGAATCCCAATGCCATGGACGATCTGTGGGTACCAGTGTTGAGGGCGGCAGGCAACCTGATGGGTGAGCAACATATTGTCAGTGTAGCAAACCGGAGCCACTGAGATCTAACAGGATTGAAAAGTGTTTCGCAAAGCCACCCTGTGTCAAGCAAGATGCTTATAAATCATATTAAATGCAACTGATGCCAAATAAATCAAAGGAGACCAAGAGTCAACTCCAGAGTGGATGCTCAAAAACGACGCGAGTGGATCATTGCATTTCGTTAGTGTGAGTTCATTGGGCTTTACATGTTGGATATCAAAATGCAGCCAGCTAGCAACGCACTTTTGAATGCCCTTCGGTTGTTTCTTCCACCCCGTATCCTGGTGGTTCGTCCCATTGCTGTGTCCCTGCATCTTCCTTTCACCCAATTAACTCCCGGTCACCTGACGAGCCAGTCAACAATGTTTGTCTAAAGAGTTAAAGGAGGAGTGGAGAAAGGATAACTTTAGATGAAATGCTGCAGGAGCTGCTGACCAATCACATGACAACCAACACCTGCCCCAACCCCTCGCCCCAAAGCACACTACACAGGAATGTGTGTATCACACAAACCTTACACTTCTCTTTACAAAAGTTCCACCACCTGGGTCATGGACCTCGATGGTGCAGAGTCCTTCTAGATTAGCCCCTGTTTCTCTCCTGTAGGTGTTGGCAATGTCTTCATTTAGTTCATACACATAGTGAGCGCTCAAGCACACACACACAGAAATGGCATGTTCATATATGTGCATCCATCATTGCGAAGGAATACCACACACCTCTCCCAGGTTCATGTGCTGTTGCCTTGGATCTATGACAGGACCAAGATAGTGAACCGCAAGGTCAGATTCTGGTGTTGGCTCAAGAGATCCTTTCCTCCCACGGTGTGTTCCCTGTGTGCCCAGGACCCATGACTTCCTCCTCCTCACTCCCTGATGTAATTTTCAGAGTTCCCCACGCACTGTGGGCTCCCTCAGTTGATGGCATTCCTGAGTGGACAGGGACTGCTGCTCAGCTAACATCAGTATTGACAATCTCAGATGTCATGGGTCTCCCAGTACTTGAAGCATATTCAACGTTCTTGGGTATTGTGGGGGAAATCACATGGCACTGTCTTCTACCTAGAAACTTCCTCAGAGGCCCTCCCCAGAGATACACTGAGACATTGTCCATGTCAGATGATAAACACAAGATCTTTATTGTGCAGAAAAAGACATGGGGTGGGGCTAGGAACAGAGCCGAGTCTGAACTGGTGCCAGACAAGGGCTTGAAGGATACAGTGGAGATTTGGGGAAGGGGTATGTGTTTGGGATGACTCCAACCCGGGCAGGGGTTTGGGACTCTACTTGGAGGGGGCAAGTGTGTCCTAAGCACACTCTGCGGGGGCCACCTTCTTCTCGTAGGTCTTGTCCTGGTGCGTGACCTGGCAGGTGTACGTCTGGCGAGATCTCCACTGGGCGGGCGTGAGGGTCAGGTAGCTGCTGACGGCATACTTGTTGTTGCTCTGCTTGGAGGGCTGGGTGGTCTCCACGCCCTGGGTGATGGGTTGGCCATCTCCCTTCCAGGCGACTCTCAGGTCACGTGGGTAGAAGTCATTGATGAAACACACCAGCGTGGCCTTGTTGGCTTGGAGCTCCTCAGCGGATGGCGGGAACAGAGACATCCTGGGGGCGGCCGTGGGCCCACCTGCACAGGGTGATGGTTAGGTGATCGTGAGATCCCGTTCCACAGAGGTGTGGACTGGGATCTCCGTGGCAGTGCTCTGGTGGTTTCATGAGTTATGAGGCCAGTCCACGAGTTTGCCAGGTAACCCCAGGCAGCATTTTGAAACCACCTGCTGCCCTGTGGTAGAAAGAGGGGAGTTTCACCCCTTTTGCCCTGTCCTCAGAGTCACTGTGAGTCAGAACGTTGTGTAGGCAGGGAGGTGTTTGTTACTTTTCTTTTGAAATCTCTTGGTGGGTGAAGTCAATTGTGCCAGACCCAGGTCAGAGTAGGGCCCGAGAGCTTGTTACTTGAGAAGCCTGAGGATGAATTAGTGATGCTGTTCCAAAAACTGCCATTCGTCCCTGAGCTCCTGACCTGGACCCTCTCCTATCACTTCCACTGAAGTTTGCCCTTGCTCCTTGCTCTGGCTCCTCCTGACATCCTACCAGGAGGTGTTATTCATCTCTGATGAGAGCACTCTGCCTCTGCTGTCGGGTCCTCTGTGGGACATTTCTGACCTGACACAGGTTCCCAGGGATGCTGGAGGTGTGTCCTGAGGTCAGCATCCCTCAATTCCCTTATGTCAATGGTGTCTCATCAAAGAAAGCATTTGAAAGTGGAAGAAATCTGTCTGCACGGGTTCTCCGTTGTCTGCATGCATTTGAAAGGACTATTGGTCCTTTGTGATGTCTACCTCCCCAAAGTTCTGTCACGGATGGCTCCATGGACTGCTGTCTGCAGCCTCTTAGGGAACCCTGGGTGCACCTTGTCCTCACAGCCTGTCGTAATGACTGTCAGCAAGTCTGGGCTTAGAACTGTCTCATCTGTCCTCCCTCCTTCTTGGGTGTAGAAGTCATGGACACTGAATATTCTATACAGGGAAGCCACTTGATGACACAGAGATCCACTCTGGTCACCCTGTTTGGATCTGGGCCCCGACACTCCTGGTCTTGGCAAACTCAGTCCACAGTCTCTCCTCTACGGTCTCCCCTCCCTCACCCGAGAGCTGCACGGTCTCTAGAGTCTCCTCAGTGCTCACCCCGAGCAGGGCCCTTAGGGATTCCCCATAGACCAGGGAGCCTGAAGGAATATTGCAGGGGGAGGATGAGGCAGATGATATCTGAAGGCCCCGCATGGCTTGTAGAGGGAATGGTGTGGCCCAAACGAATCCTGCCCTTTCTCTACCAGCCTGGTTACAAAGGAAGCGCTGGTGAGAAACACCTAGAGGCACTAGAGGAGGGGTGTTTGAAGGGCTGGAAAGAAGTCAGGGATTCCTCAGACCTGTGTCTGCATCAATGTCTAACTCAGATACACACAAAACACAAAAATGGCAAAAAAGCATGAATCTGCTCAAGACATGGGAGAATCAAGTAAAGAAGGTTAGAGGAAGAGACTCACCCACGATGATCAACTTGGTTCCTGTGCCAAACACCCAACACTGTGGGAGAGGCTCTTACAAAAACCCTCCCTGTGATGCCTCAGTTCCCCCCCCGCCCCAACGCCCCCGATTCCACCCCCTTTACTGCCCAATTCAACTACACCTGTGAGGGGATAGGTCATGAAGAGGGAGACATCAGGGCTAGTAAATAGAGGGGCTGAGACACAGAACCACCATGTCATCAAGCCCCATGGCCCAGCTAACTCCCCTGTCCTCTCTCCCGCTGCCTCTGTAGCACCAGGAGGATGATTGCAACAAGGAAGCTGCCTTCTGAGGGCAGTGGATCCTTGCTTGCCCTGGGTTTGTAGCCCCATCTCCCGGGTTCCTACCCCAGCCCTGGTCCTCTTACTCTCATCCTGAGACATGGGCATTCTGCATCCCTCCAGAATCTACCTCTCAGCAGTCTCTGTTGCTGTTCCACGTGAGGGCAGAGACCCAAGCAATCTCACTGAGTCAAGGGGACCTCGGGAGCCAAGGGAGGAGCGTTGAAATGGCGTCAGTGGTCCTCTTGCTAACCCGGGCATGTGCAGTCAGAGGTGAAGGGCTTATGGTGCCCAGTGAGTCATGGAAGAAGTGACCAAAGTCCCATCTGCCTGCTCGCAGGGGAACCAACAGACCACAAGGTGACATGACACCCAGGGTCACCCCCCCGTAACCAGAAGCAGCCAGAGCATAAAATAGCATGGGATGTTTGGAAGTAGGAGCAAAGGAGACTCACCTGTGATGATCACTTGGGTTCCTTCTCCGAAGATGTAACACTGTGACACAAGCCTATACCCAAACCCTGCCTCTCCCACTTCTCCTGTCTCCACCCCCACTCTGTCCCCCAACCATCTGCAGCTGTGATGGGGAAGCCTTGGCCCCTGTCACTGGAGGGCTCTGCTCAGTGATCAGAACACACATCCATCATCGCACTCAGCAGTGATGGGCAGGGGACTACTTGTTCATAGGGCCTTCCTGGGATGGATGAGCCCTGGAGGGGCTTGTCATCTTGCATCTTGCTTTCCTATGGCAGGTGGCTTAGGAAGGGGAATATGTCCTTGGATTGTGGGTGTGGGGGTGTGGGTGGGTTGTTCATTACCCGGATGAGAGCAGTCCCTTTCTCTACCAGCCTGGTTATAAGGGAAGCGCTGGTGATAAACACCTAGAGGCACTAGAGGAGGGGTTTTTGAAGGGCTGGGAAGAAGTAGGAATTCCTCAGACCTGTGTCTGCATCAATGTCTAACTCAGATACACACAAAACACAGAAATGGTAAAAAAGCATGAATCTGCTCAAAACATGGGGGAATCAAGGAAAGAAGGTTAGAGGAAGAGACTCACCCACGATGGTATCACCTTGGTTCCTGTGCCAAACACCCAACACTGTGGGAGAGGCTCTTACAAAAACCCTCCCTGTGATGCCTCAGTTTCCCCCTCCCCCAGAGCCTCCTAATTCCACCCCCTTTATTGCCCAGTCCAACTACAGCTGTGAGGGGACAGGTCATGAAGAGGGAGACATCAGGGCTAGTAAATAGAGGGGCTGAGACACAGAACCACCATGTCATCAAGCCCCATGGCCCAGCTAACTCCCCTGTCCTCTCTCCTGCTGCCTCTGTAGCACCAGGAGGATGATTGCAACAAGGAAGCTGCCTTCTGAGGGCAGTGGATCCTTGCTTGCCCTGGGTTTGTAGCCCCATCTCCCGGGTTCCTACCCCAGCCCTGGTCCTCTTACTCTCATCCTGAGACATGGGCATTCTGCATCCCTCCAGAATCTACCTCTCAGCAGTCTCTGTTGCTGTTCCACGTGAGGGCAGAGACCCAAGCAATCTCACTGAGTCAAGGGGACCCCAGGAGCCAAGGGAGGAGCGTTGAAATGGCATCAGTGGTCCTCTTGCCAACCAGGGCATGTGCGGTCAGAGGTGAAGGGTTTATGGTGCCCAGTGAGTCAAGGGAGGAGAAGTGACCAAAGTCCCGTTTGCCTGCTCGCAGGGGAACCAACAGACCACAAGGTGACATGACACCCAGGGTCACCCCCCCGTAACCAGAAGCAGCCAGAGCATAAAATAGCATGGGATGTTTGGAAGTAGGAGCAAAGGAGACTCACCTGTGACGATCACTTTGGTTCCTTTTCCGAAGATGTAGCACTGTGACACAAGCTTATACCCAAACCCTGCCCCTCACACTTCTCCTGTCTCCACCCCCACCCTGTCCCCCAACCATCTGCAGCTGTGATGGGGAAGCCTTGGCCCCTCTCACTGGGGGGCATCTGCTCAGTGATCAGAGCACACATCCATCATCGCACTCAGCTGAGATGGGCAGGGGACTACTTGTTCACAGGGCCTTCCTGGGATGGATGAGCCCTGGAGGGGCTTGTCATCTTGATCTGGCTTCCCTATGGTAGGTGGCTTAGGAAGGGGAATAAGTTCTTGAAGTGGGGGGGGGGTGTTGGGTGGGTTGTACATTACCCGGATGAGAGCAGTCCCAAGCCTGGAACAGGTGTCTCCATCTATGAAGGTGACACACCTGTAGGTATTGACGCAACATGAGGTGGGTTTCGACTGTGTTCACTGAGGCATCTGGTCTACCTAGGGAGGGGAAGACTGTCTTGGAGTTCACTGGCCATGGGAAACATCCATCAATCTCCATCTCACTTTGTCTTTATCTGGGAGTCATCAGCTCTGCAGTCCTTGTGGTCAATGACCTCCTATGTCCTCCTGGGAGATGTGGAATTTCCCTGCCCCTTGTGGTGAAAACAAGTTCCCATTGCTAGGTGCGTGTGGACATTGGAATTCTCACAGAGGGATTGTATTATCTCCAATTGTGCCCTTCCAACTCTCCCTCACTCTGCGTGGAATCCCAGTGCCGTGGAAGATCCGTGGGTACCAGTGTTGAGGGCGGCAGGCAACCTGATACGTGCGCAACATGTTGTCAGTGTAGCAAACCGGAGCCACTGAGATCTAACAGGTTTGAAAAGTGTTCCGCAAAGCCACCCTGTGTCAAGCAAGATGCTTATAAATCATATTAAATGCAACTGATGCCAAATAAATCAAAGGAGACCAAGAGTCAACTCCAGAGTGGATGCTCCAAAAAGGACGCGAGTGGATCATTGCATTTCGTTAGTGTGAGTTCATTGGGCTTTACATTTTGGATATCAAAATGCAGCCAGCTAGCAATGCACTTTTGAATGCCCTTCGGTTGTTTCTTCCACCCCGTATCCTGGTGGTTCGTCCCATTGCTGTGTCCCTGCATCTTCCGTTCCCCCACTTAACCCCCGGTCACCTGATGAGCCAGTCAACAATGCTTGTCTAAAGAGTTAAAGGAGGAGTGGAGAAAGGATAACTTTAGACCAAATGCTGCAGGAGCTGCTGGCCAATCACATGACAACCAACACCTGCCCCAACCCCTCGCCCCAAAGCACACAACACAGGAATGTGTGTATCACACAAACCTTGCACTTCTCTTTACAAAGGTTCCTCCACCTGGGTCGTGGACCTCGATGGTGCAGAGTCCTTCTAGATTAACACCTGAGAATCTGGGTGCCAGTCTATTTGAGAACAAGTGTGATGAATAAATGCACAAAGGGGTACGTCTGATTCCTTTATCATTGAAAATATACTGAGAATTGTTACTATCAAACTAACGTCAAAGTAATTGCTGTGATAGGGAACACATCTTCTCAAACACACATTTCTGATGAAAGATGTGCATGTGAAGCGAAGGAAAACGTGCTTCAACCCCCATATGAAGGAAGCCAACAGTGTAAGAAGCCTGGGTCCTTAACCGAACAGACACCTCGCCAACAGGAGGCGCAGGTGGAAAGTCAGCATGTGGAGGATGCGCACCCCCGGCCATCATTACGGAATTACAATGTCAAAATCGGGCACACTACAAAGCACGTATTACAGTGGATAAGGTCTACAAGAGTGACATCATATACCGGTGCAGCAAATGAAGCAACAGGAATGCTCATTCCCCACAGAGGGGAATAAACATGATACAAGCCCTTTAGATCCAGGATGGCCTTTCCTGCCAAGCGAAACATGGGTTTCTTGCATGATCCAACATTAGCACTCCCAAAGGTTGACCCAAATGATTGGAAAACCCATGGTCACACAACCCTGCACGCTTGTGACAGGTTTATCCCCAAAGGGCTAAGTCTAGAAGAAATCAAGATGTCATCACCATAGGTGAATGGATAAACCAGCTCTCGTGTGAATGGGTTGCTGTGCATTCCTAGCAAAGATTGTTGGAATCCTGAAAGAGACATGATGAGGAAGGACTTGGAGACCATTATGCTGAGTGAAGCCTGTCCATCCCAGTGGACCAATATTGCATGAGTCCACTACTCGCAGAAGGAAAACAACTAAACAAATCCTAGAGTCTAGTTGGAGGCAATAGGCCATCCCCTTACTGAAGGGCCACTGGGAAGCAATGAGTCAGTTAGATTGCATTATAGCACCAATGAATATTACTCTCCTCTAGTTGTTTAGTGCTTCCTGCTGCCCTCTCTAACGACCCCACTTCTACCTTACAAGTCTGGCCAGACCGGAGCCTGTACAGTGGTACAGAGAAGAGCCCAAACCCAGGGATTCCTGGACAGAGAAACCTCCCATATTCATGGAACACTCTGAATGAAATAGAAACATGAAATCAGGCCATCTTGAACAGCAATTACCGTGGGCGAAGGAGGAAGTGTTATTGCTTGGAGAACCTTGAGGATATTTTCATGGTGGTGGCATGACTAGGAAAAGGATACTACTAATGCATGTACACAGAAGCGTATAATCACAGCACTGGATCACACGTGTGCTAGCACTCGGATCGGAGAAAGTTTTGTTTTGTTAATTTGGCCACCAGCATAAACATGATCCCCTGGGTAACAACACTTTCAAGGAAGAAGAAACAATTTTGGGATTGATTGTGGTGACAGTTGTGGAATGGATGGGCATTTTTGAATGGTGGAATTGCATTCTACATGGAAGACGTGTCAATAAAACAATTTAAATGCCCAGCTGGGTTGTATGCACACAATGAATTATAATTTGAGGATTCAAAATAATGGAGTTAAAACTCACAGTGGTACACAGACACACACAAACTTCCATACATACACGCTGAGAGAAAGAATCCCATGTGAAGCCGGTCAATCACTATATATTTCCAACTGTAAGACTCTCTGGAAAAGACGAAATTATTGAGACCATGATGTAGCTGTGTGGTCAAGAGTAGTCCTGGAGAATTCTACAGCAGTGAACGTGTCATGGTGGAGACCTCAGCTCTGTGCTGAGCTGAACTGGTCCTCCACACACCACAAGTTTCAAGCACAGTGGAAACGTGTGTACATCAACCTCACTCTGGCGTCATGTATTTACTGTGCCTGGAAATTCTACGCCTTGCAGAGCATTTGTGGTTCTGTGTAAGGTGGGAGAGTGCATCACCATGATATGCACCGACGTGTGCACCTGTTTCTCTCTTGTAGGTGTTGTCAATGTCTTCATTTAGTTCATATACACCGAGCGCACTCAAGCACACACACAGAAATGGCATGTTCATATATGTGCATCCATCATGGTGAAGGAATACCACACACCTCTCCCAGGTTCATGTGCTTTTGTCTTGGATCTATGACAGGCCCAAGAGAGTGAACCACAGGCTCAGACTATGGTGTTGGCTCAAGAGATCTTTTCCTCCCACGGTGTGTTCCCTGTGTGCACAGCACCCATGGCTTCCTCCTCCTCACTCCCTGAAGTAATTTTCAGAGTCCCCCAATTACTGTCGGCTTCCTCAGTTGATGGCATTCCTGAGTGGACAGGGACTGCTGGTCAGCTCACATAAGTTGTGACAATCTCAGATGTTATGGATCCCCTAGTACATGAAGCATATTCTACGTTCTTGGGTATTGGGGGGGAGATATCACATAGCACTGTCTTCTATCAAGAAACTTCCTCAGAGGCCCTCCCCAGAGATACGCTGAGACACAGATGTGCATTGTATATGTCAGATGATAAACATAAGATCTTTATTGTGCAGAAAAAGACATGGAGTGGGTAGAGGGACACAACTGAGTCTGAACTGGTGCCAGACAAGGACTTGAAGGATACAGCGGAGATTTTGGGAAGGGGTATGTGGTTGGGAGAACTCCAACACATGCAGGTGTTGGGGACTCTACTGGGTGGGGACAAGTGTGTCCTAAGCACACTCTGCGGGAGCCACCTTCTTCTCGTAGGTCTTCTCCTGGTGCGTGACCTGGCAGGTGTACAGCTCATGAGATCTCCACTGGAAGGGCGTGAGGGTCAGGTAGCTGCTGACGGCATACTTGTTGTTGCTCTGCTTGGAGGGCTTGGTGGTCTCCACGCCCTGGGCGATGGGTTGGCCATCCTCCTTCCAGGTGACACTCACGTCACTGGGGTAGAAGTCATTGATGAAACACACCAGCGTGGCCTTGTTGGCTTGGAGCTCCTCAGCGGATGGCGGGAACAGAGACATCCTGGGGGCGGCCGTGGGCCCACCTGCACAGGGTGATGGTTTGGTGGTTGTGAGATCCCGGTCCACAGTAGGTGTGGGCCAGGATCTCCGTGGGAGTGCTCTGGTGGTTTCTTGAGTTATGAGGCCAGGCCACAGGTTGGCCAGGTAACCCCATGCAGCATTTTGAAACCACCTGCTGCTCTACGGGAGAAAGAGGGGACTTTCAACCCATCTGCCCTGTCCTCAGAGTCACTGTGAGTCAGAACGTTCTGTAGGCAGAGAGGATTTTTGCGTTTTTCTTTTGAAATCTCTTGGTGGGTCAAGTCAATTCTCCCACACCAGGTCAGAGAAGAGCCTGGGAGCTTGTTACTTGAACAGAGCCCGAGGGTGAATCAGTGATGTTTTTCCAAGAACTGCCATTCCTCCCTGCAGCCCTGAACCTGGACCCTGTCTTATCTCTTGCACCCAAGCTTGTCCTTGCTCTTTGCCCTGCCTCCTCCTGACATCCTGCCAGGCTCTGTCCTGAGCATGTGATCAGAGCTCTCTGCCTCTGCTGTTGGGTCCACTGAGGGACATTCCTGATGTGACACAGGTTCCCAGGGATACCTGGGGTGTGTCCTGGGGATCAACATCCCTTAACCGTCTTTCCTGAATGGTGTCTCATCAAAGAAAGAATTTGAAGTTTGAAGAAATCTGTGTGGGTGGGATCTCCCTTATCCGCATCCATTTGAAAAGACTGCTGGTCCTATTTGAAGGTTTCATCCCCAAACCTCTGTCAACAAGGACCTCAGGGACTCCTGTGTGTGTGCATGGTGGTGGAGGAGGCTCCATAGGGAAACCTGGGTCCACAGTGTCCTCCTAACTTGTACTAAGGGTTTATCTGTCCTCCCTCCTTCCTGGGTGTTGAAGTCATAGATGGTCAACATTCCATACAGGGCAGCCCCTTGATGGTGGGGAGAGCTCCACAAGGTCACCCTCTTGGATCTGGGCCCAGCACTCCTGTCTCGGGAAGCCCTGTCCAGAGTCTCCCTCTATGGTCCCCGTCTCCCACCTGAGAGCGGCGGGTTCTCTAGAGTCTCCTCAGTGGTCACCCTGAGAGGGGATCTTAGGGCTTTCCCATAGACCAGGGAGGCTGATGGAATATTGTGGAATAGGGGGTAGGATGGGACAGATGCCGTCTGAGGGCCCAGCATGGCCTGTGGGGGGAAGGGGGATTTGTAAGCTCATCCTGTTCACCCTCCAGCAGCCTGGTCACAAGGGAAGCCCTGGTAAGGACCAGTTAGAGGCACAAGGAGGGGTGTTTGACGGGCAGGGAAGAGGCCAGGATTTGCAGAGACCAGTACCCGAGTCAATGTCTAACTCAGAGAAAAAACACAGAAATGGCAACACAGCACGAATTTGCTCAAAACATGGGGAAACAAGTAAAGCGGAGTAGAGGAAGAGACTCACCTACGATGATCAACCTGGTTCCTGAGCCGAACACCCAACACTGTGGTACAGGCTCTTACAAAAACCCTCCCTGCGATGCCCCAGTGTACGCCCGCCCCTTACTTCCCAGCCCACCACAGCTGTGAGGGGACAGGTCATCCAGAAGGAGACATCCCTGAAGAACAGCATCAGGATTCCTAAATAGAGGGTCTGAGACACAGAGCCACCATGTCAACAAGGCACTTGGGCCCAGCTCCCTCCCCTCTCCTGGCTCCTCCTGCCTTTGTAGTACCAGATGGCTGATCACAACTGTGAAGCAGTCCTCTGAGGGCAGTGGGTCTTTCCATGCCCTGGATCTGTAGCCCCATCTCCCCCAGTTCCTAGCCCAGCCTTGTTTCTCTTATTCTCATTGTGAGATAGGAGAATTCTGCATCACTACATGGTCTACCTCTGCTGTCTCTGCCCCCTCTTCCACATAAAGTAGGAGAGCCAAGAAATCTCAGATTTTGGGGGACCCTCCGCAGCTAAGGGAAGAGCATTGAGCAGAGTAATCTTAGGATCCCAACTACCCAGTGGACAGAGAGGCAGCAGGGGTCATGTGGCTTTCCCTGACCTGTGGGGTCAGAGGTGAGGCCTTATGGTCACCTGTCAGAGGAAGCGGAGAGTGAGCACAGGGAGAGGAGACAATTGTCCTCTGTGCCTGCTTCTAGGGGACCAGGAGACCACAGTCAGACACAACCTAGGCCCGTAGCACCACCACCAACACCACGCAGAGCAGAAAAGAGCATTGGATATTTGGAAGGAGGAGGAAAAGAGACTCACCTGTGACGGTCACCTGGGTTCCTCGTCCAAAGATGTACCACTGTGACACAAGCTCATACCAAAACACTGCCTCTCACATTTCTCCTGTCTCTGCCCCCACTCTGTTCCCCAACCACCTGCAGCTGTGATGGGGAATCCTTGGCCCCTGTCACTGGGGGCACCTGCTCAGTGGTCAGAACACACATCCATCATCGCACTCAGCTGTGATGTGCAGGGGACTATTTATTCATAGTGCATTGCTGGGTAGGATGAGCCCTGGAGCGGCTTCATATCTTGTATCTGGTTACCCTGTGGTGGGGGCTCAGAAAGGTGAATGAGTCCTTGGAGTGTGTGTTGGGTGTTGGGTGGGTTGTTCATTACCCGGATGAGAGCCTGGAGCAGTTGTCTATCTCAGTGAAGGTGACACACCTGTAGGCATTGATGCAACATGAAGTGGGATTCGACTGTGTTCACAGAGGCATCTGGTCTACCCAGTGAGGGGAAGACTACCTTGGGGTGTTCTGGCCATGGGAAACATGCCTCAATCTCCTTCTCCCTTTGTCCGTATCTGGGGGTTGGTCATCGGGTGCGTGTTAATGCTGTCACGGACACCCTAACTCCTCCTGGGAGACCTGTGTAGGTGACAATGTGTCCACACTGTTAGGTGCGTCTGGAAATTTGAAATCCGAAGAGATTTCTCTAATGGATCTCCACTATGCTCTTCCAACTCTCCCTCGCTCTACGTGGACTCCCAATGTGGTGGACAATCGGTGTGTTCCCGTGGAAAAGCAGGAAAGACACAAGCTCGGTGTGCAATATGTTGCCATTGTAGCACAAAGGAACTTAATATGATCTTAATAAGTTTGGAAAGTGATCCCGAAAGCCACCCTATGTCAGGAAAGATGCCTAGAAATCATGCAGAATATAACCGAAGGTAAATCAATCAAAGGAGGCCTGGAGTGAGCTCCAGAGTGGATGCTCACACGTGAGCGAGGGGATCATTGTACTCCTTTATTGTGAGTTCCTTGGGCTTTACATTTTGGACATCAAAATGCAGCCATCAGGGAAACACTTTTCCATGCCCTTCCGTTGTTTCTTCCACCCCGGACACTGATGGTTCCTCCCATTGTTGTGTACCTGCATCTTCTTTCCACCCAACTAAACTCTGGTCACCTGTAGACTCAGTCAACAGATCTCCGACAAGAGAATCAAAGCATTTGTGGAGAAATGATAACTTTAGACAAAATCCTGCAGGAGCTACTGGCCTATCACATGACAACAAATACCCAACAGACACACAGAATTCACACAACACAGGAATGTATGTACTGTACAGACCTTGCACCCATTTTTACAAAAGTGAGCTCCAACTGGATCGTTGAATTCCACGGTGCAGTCACCTTCTGATGAACAAGAGAGAATGTCGGGGATGGAGCCTTGGAGAACATGTTTGATGACTAAATGCACAAAAGTTAAGTTTGATGCCTTTGACATAGGAAAGTGTGCTTTGTAATATTACTAATAAACCAATCACCACATAATTTATATAATAGGGAATGTCATTTTTGCAAAACCCATGATAAATTATGTGTACGTCCCGATAAAGAAACATACTTCAAACCCCATATTAAGGAAACCAGCAGTGCAAGAAGCCTGGATCCAGAACTGGATGGACACCTCCCCGTGAAGAGATGCAGGTGGAAAGTTGGCATTGGATTGTGCTGACTCTCCCCCGTCGCAGGGAATTCAATATCAAAACTGGGCCTACTACAAAGCACCTATTACAATGAATTAGATCCACAAGAGGGACCTCACATACTGGTGAACACTATGGAGCAACAGGAATGTGCATTCCCCAGAGAGGGGAATACAAATGACACAAGCCCTTTGGAAGCCAGGATGGCCTATCCTACAAAGCTGAACAGAGGTTTCCTGTACGATCCAACATTAGCACTCCCAAAGGTTGACCCAAATGATTGGAAAACATACAGTCACACAACGCTGCACACTTGTCGCCGCTTTATCTCCAAAGGGCTAAATCTAGAAGAAATCAAGATGTCCTATCCTAGGTGAATGGATAAACCAGCTCTTGTGTGAATGGAAGACTGAGCATGCCTAAGAAACATTGTTGGAATCATGAAAGAGACATGACCTGGAAGGACCTGGACACCATTCTGCTGAGTGAAGTCTGTGCATAACAAACGGACCAATATTGCATGAGTCCAGTACTACCAAGAGAAAAACCAACTAAACAAATCTTAGACACGAGTTGTAGGCAATTGGACATGCCCTTACAAAGGGTCCCAAGGAAGAGATGAGTCTGTCAGAGTGCAGTAGAGCACCGACAACACATTACTTTCTTCTAATTCTTTAATTCTCCCTCCTCCACACTCTCATGACCACAGTTCTCCCTTACAAATCCCACTAGAATAGAGTATGTGCACTAGTACAGAGAAGAGCTTGAAACACAGGGAATCCCAGACAGATAAGTCCCTCAGGACCAATAATGAGAGTAGCCATACCAGGAGGGGAAAGAGAAGGTGGGGGGAGAAAGAAGGAACTGATCACAATGATCAGCAAATACCCCCCACTCAAGGGAAGGACAGTAGAAAAGTGGGTGAAGGGAGACTTTGGTCAGTGTAAGATAGAGAAAAAAATGATAAATTCTCAAGTGTTCATGAATTTGTGAGGGGAAATGGGCTGATACTAATGAATCAAGGAGTAAGCAAATGTTTTGAGAACTGTGAGGGCAATAAATAAAGATACAAGTGTGTTTGACACAATGGAAGAAAATAAAATAAATAATTACTAATAACCACATTAAAAAATAAATGCAAATGACGTTGGCATCATAGGTACAAATGTGCTTTATCCAATGTGTGTATGGATTGTGATAAGAGCTGTAAAAGCCTCCCCAAATGATTAAAAATGAGAGAAAAAGCAATGAAATCAGTCTTAGAGACACGTTCTCTACGCAAAGGGTAAAAAGGCTACTTACTTGTCAGGAACCGTACATCACCCCCGTATCTGCAGTTCATAAGACCATCTCCAAAGAGGAGCTCTCGCTTTATGGCTCAGTGTGCACCCCAGGAAAGGGGATCAGCACCACCATTGATTTAACACCTTCACGCTCGCCGTGATTCATATGACAAATTTTAGTCTGATAGGCAGTGATCTGCCCTTGTAAGAAATGATACAGGTCATGTCCCCTAGCCCCAACCTGCATTATCGGTATCACAATTGTTCAGCCCAGTAAGAAATCCCTCTGTTGAAATCCATAACTCATGGGTTGCAGCTTGCAGGTGGACCGTGGTTGCATAACTCCCCCTTACACAGCACCTTAAATTCCCTGTCACTGGATAAGTTATTGATGTTATCAATGCCTTCACCATATATCCCTGACTGATGGTTGACAATGCTTTCCTGTTCATCCCTTTGGTTTTTGTATTTCTGTTTCTGCTTTCTTTAAATGTCGTTGTTCTTGGTTTTTATTTTTGCCATAAGAGACTGTCAACCCATGGACAAGCAGATGGATTCTGGGTTCCCTCATAATTGTAGGCCCAATCCAAGAAGAGTAAGTTGTTTTCACATGGCCCTGGTGTATACTCACCTTCATGAAGAGGTCACTGAAGATGAGGGTGCCACAGCAAAGTGAGGTGGAGAAAGCAGATGGTGCCCGGCTATCATTTGGAATCGTGTCAGTGGTCTTAAAGACTTGTACCCCAACAAGCAGCCCTCTGAGTGAGGCACCCACTAAGTCCACATCAAAGTAGGGCACCAACTGTGTGCTCCAATGACGTTGACGGCTACATGCAGATATCATGAAAGGACATGAATCAGAGTTTACACTGTGGACACCCAGTGTGTAGAAGGCTAGGGCGGACACTGGGAGCTCCAAATCCATCTGTAGAGCCTCTTAGTCATATCGTCTCTCATAGATTCCATTTAGCCCCAGGTGAGGGACTTGAACAGCTCTTCTTTCAGACGGAGTTGATTGTCAACTCCATTGTGGTGCATTGAACAGTGTTCAGTAGCTCTCCCTTTGACCCAGCCCTGATCATCTCTAGGCTCAGGGTAATCTGTTTCACAGCAGAAATTTGAAGTCTGCAATTTACAATATTGGCGGCGGCCTTTTCTTTCTCATGCTTTATTTGTATCTTTATCATTAGACTACTAATATTTCCTTTGTGACCTCTTTTATGATTTCTGTCGGCTTTCCAACATTGTGAAACACGCTAGTGGACACACAGGGATCATCACTGATGCACTTGTGAATTGGGGTTATAGCATGAAGTGGGGGGTAGGAGAGGGAGGGTATTTGCGGAGCACCCAATGAAGGCAGGGGGTGGTGGTGGAGGGAGCGTCAGAACTGATTGCGATGATGGATGTACGACTCTTTTGTGAAAGCGATTTAACTATAGAAGTGTATGACCTGTGAACACATCACCAAGAAAACTATGAATAAAATAGTAACATGACATCAGACCATCTTGAACAGTAATTACCCTGGGTGAAGAAGGAAGTGTTATTGCTTGGAGGGCCTTGAGCTTGTTTTCCTGGTGGTCACTTAATTACGAACAGGATATTACTAATGGCAGGTCACAGAAGTGTACAATCACAGCACTGAATTCTACGTGTGCTAGCACTTGGATTGCAGAAGGTTTTGTTTCGTTAATTTGACACCACCAGCATAAACATGATCCCCTAGGTAAGAACACTTTCAAGGAAGAAGAAACAACTTGGGGATTGATTATGGTGACAGTTGTGGAATGGATGGGCATTTTTGAATCACGGAATTGCATTCTACGTGGAAGACGTGTCAGTAAAACTGTTAAAAAGCCGAGCTTGGTTGTATGCACACAGTGCACTATAAGTCATGGATTAACAAGAACTGAGTCAAAAGCTCACACCGGTACACACACAAACACACACAAACTTCCATACACACATGCTGAGAGAAAGAAGCCCGGGTGAAGCTGGTCAATCACTATATATTTCCAACTGTAAGATTCTCTGGAAAAGACAAAACTATTGAGACCATGAAGTAGCTGAATGGTCAACAGGCAATCCTGGAGAATCCTCGCAGTGAACGTACCATGGTGGAGACCTCAGCCCTGTGCTGAGCTGACCTGGTCCTCCACAAACCACAAGTTTCAAGCACAGAGGAAACGTGTGTGGGTCAGCCTCACTCTGGTGTCATGTAATTAATATGCCTGTAAGTTCTATGCCTTGCAGAGAATTTTTGGGTCTGGGTAAGGTGGGAGAGTGGGCCACCCTGATATGCACCAAGGTATGCACCTGTTACTCTCCCGAAGATGTTGTCAATGTCTTCATTTAGTTCATACCCACTGTGCGCACGTAAGCATATACACACAAGTGGCATGTTCATACATGTGCATCCATCATGGTGAAGGAATACCACACACCTCTCCCAGGTTCATGTGCCGTTGCCTGGGATCTATGACAGGACCAAGATAGTGAACCACAAGCTCAGACTCTGGTGTTGGCTCAAGAGACTCTTTCCTCCCACGGTCTGTCTTCTGTGTGCCAGGACCCATGGCTTCGTCCTCCTCACTCCCTGATGTAATTTTCACAGTCCCCCACGAACTGTCAGCTTCCTCAGTTGATGGCATTCCTGAGTGGACAGGGGCTGCTGCTCAGCTAACATTAGTAGGGACAATCTCGGATGTCATGGATCCCCCAGTACATGAGGCATATTCTACTATCTTGGGCATGGGGGAAAACCATACGACACTGTCTTCTACCAAGAAACTTCCTCAGAGCCCCTCCCTAGAGATACGCAGAGACACAGATGTGCATTGTATACGTCAGATGATAAACATAAGGTCTTTATTGTGTGGAAAAAGACATGGGGTGGGGCTAGGAACACAGCCGAGTCTGAACTGGTGCCAGACAAGGGCTTGAAGGATACAGTGGAGATTTGGGAAAGGGGTATGTGGTTGGGAGAATTCCAACCTCGGCAGCTCTTGGGGACCCTACTGGGTGGGGGCAAGTGTGTCCTAAGCACACTCTGCGGGGGCCACCTTCTTCTCGTAGGTCTTCTCCTGGTGCGTGACCTGGCAGGTGTATATCTGGCGAGATCTCCACTGGGTGGGCGTGAGGGTCAGGTAGCTGCTGACGGCATACTTGTTGTTGCTCTGCTTGGAGGGCTGGGTGGTCTCCACTCCCTGGGCGATGGGTTGTCCATCTCCCTTCCAGGTGACAATCACGTCACTGGGGTAGAAGTCATTGATGAAACACACCAGCGTGGCCTTGTTGGCTTGGAGCTCCTCAGCGGATGGCGGGAACAGAGACATCCTGGGGGCGGATGTGGGCCCACCTGCACAGGGTGATGGTTCGGTGGTCGTGAGATCCCGGTCCACAGGAGGTGTGGACCAGGATCTCCGTGGGAGTGCTCTGGTGGTTTCTTGAGTTATGAGGCCAGGCCACGGGTTGGCCAGGTAACCCCAGGCAGCATTTTGAAACCACCTGCTGCTCTACGGGAGAAAGAGGGGGCTTTCAACCCTTCTGCCCTGTCCTCAGAGTCACTGTGAGTCAGAACGTTCTGTAGGCAGAGAGGATTTTTGCGTTTTTCTTTCGAAATCTCTTGGTGTGTCAAGTCAATTCTCCCACCCCCAGGTCAGAGAAGGGCCTGGGAGCTTGTTACTTGAACAGAGCCCGAGGGTGAATCAGTGATGTTTTTCCAAGAACTGCCATTCCTCCCTGCAGCCCTGAACCTGGACCCTGTCTTATCTCTTGCACCCAAGCTTGTCCTTGCCCGTTGCTCCTTGCCCTGCCCCCTCCTGACATCCTGCCAGGCTCTGTCCTGAGCATGTGATCAGAGCTCTCTGCCTCTGCTGTTGGGTCCACTGAGGGACATTCCTGATGTGACACAGGTTCCCAGGGACTCTTGAGACGCTTCCTGCGGTCAGCATCCCTCAACTCTCTTTTCTGAATGGAGTCTCATCATAGACAATATTTGAAGTTTGAAGAAATCTGTCTGGGTGGGTTCTCCCTTGTCGGCCTCTATTTGAGAGGACTATTGGTCCTTTTTCACGGTTTCCTCCCCTAAGATCTGTCACGGATGACCTCAGGGACTCCTGTGTGGAGTGTGAGCTTCTTCGGGGACACTGGGTGCACAGTCTCCGCATAGCCTGTTCTACGGGGTTGGAGCTGTCTCATCTGTCCTCCCTCCTTCCTGGGTGTTGAAGTCATAGATGCTGAATGTTCTGTACAGGGAAGCCCCTTGATGGTGGGGAGAGTTCCACCCTGGTCACCCTGTTCAGATAAGGACCCCAACTTTCCTGACCTAGGCAAACTCAGTCCAGGGTCTCTCCTCTACGTTCCCCTTCTCCCAAATGAGAGCACAGGGTTCTCTAGAGGCTCCTAGTGCTGACCCTGAGAGGGGATCTTAGGGCTTCCCATAGACCAGGGAGGCTGATGGGATACTGGGGGTGTGGGGAGGATGGGACAGATGACATCTGAGGGCCCAGCATGGCCTGTAGGGAGAAGGGGGAGTTCTAAGCTCACCCTGTTCATCCTCCAGCAGCCTGGTCACAAGGGAAGCCCTGGTAAGGACCAGCTAGAGGCACAAGGAGGGGTGTATGAAGGGCAGGGAAGTGGCCAGGCTTTGGTATGACCAGTGTCTGGGTCAATGTCTAATCCAGATACAGAGAACACACAGAAATGGCAAAACAGCATGAATTTTCTCAAAACATGGGGGAAACAAGTAAAGCAGGTTAGAGGAAGAGACTCACCTAGGACGGTCAACTTGGTTCCTGTGCCGAAAACCCAACACTGTGGTTCAGGCTCCTACAAAAACCCTCCCTGTGATGCCTCAGTGACCACTCCACCCCCTTACCACCCAGCCCCACTACAGCTGTGAGGAGCGAGGTCTTCAAGAAGGAAACATGCCTGAAGAACAGCTTCAAGATTAGTAAATAGAGGGTCTAAGACACAGAGCCACCATGTAAACAAGGCACATGTGCCCAGCTCCCTCCCCTGTCCTGGCTCCTGCTGCCTCTGTAGTACCTAGATGGCTGATCACAACAAGGAAGCAGCCCTCTGATGGCAGTGGATCCTTCCTTGCCCTGGCTTTTTAGTCCCATCTTCCAAGGTTGCTACATTCAGCCTTGTTTCTCTTATTCTCATCCTGAGATATGGGAAATCTGCATCCCTCCAGAGTCTACCTCCCTACTAAATCCACATCGAAGAAGGACACCAAGCTGTGTGGTACAACCAGGTTGACAACAACATCCAGATATCACGAAAGGACATGGAGCCAAGTTTATCTTGTGAACACGCAGTTAGTAGAAGGCTAGTGTGGACATTCGGAGTCTCAAATCCATCTGTAGAGCCTCCAGTCATCTTAAGCCTCTGGCAGATTCCTTTCAGCCTCAGGCGAGGGACTTGAACAGCCTTACTCTCAGACAGAGATGATTGTCAACTCCAATGTGGTTGATTGAACCCTGTTCAGCAGATCTCCTTCTGACCCAGCCCTGATCATCTCTAGGCTCAGGGTACTTGTTTAATGGCAGAAATTTGAACCCTGGCTTTTACAATATTGGCGGCGGCCTTTTCTTTCTCATGCTTTATTTGTATCTTTATTAATATTATTATTTCTTTGTGACCTTTTGTATGATTTCTGTCGACTTTCCAACATTCTGAAGCACACTAGTGGACACACAGGGATCATCACTGATGCACTTGTGAATTGGGGTTATAGCAGGAAGTGGGGGGTAGGAGAGGGAGGGTATTTGCAGAGCATCCAATGAAGGCAGGGGGTGGTGGTGGAGGGAGCATCAGAACTGATTGCGATGATGGCTGTACAACTCTGTTTTCACAGCGATTTAAGTATAGAAGTGTATGACCTGTGAACACACGATCAAGAAAACTATGAATAAAATAGAAACATGAAATCAGGCCATCTTGAACAATACTTACCATGGGCGAAGGAGGAAGTGTTATTGCTTGGAGGGTCTTGAGGTTTTATTTTCATGGTGGTGGCATGACTAGGAAAAGGATATTACCAATGGTTGATCACAGAAGCGTATAATCACAGCACTGAATTACACGTGTGCTAGCACTTAGATTGGAGAAAGTTTTGTTTTGTTATTTTGTCCACCAGTATAAACAAGATTCCCTGACACAGGGAATCCAGGGCGGATGATGCCTTCAGGACCAGGGGTGTGAGGGGCGATGCTGGGAGAGTGGAGGGTGAGTGGGTTGGAAAGGGAGGACTGATTACAAGGATCACATGTGACCTCCTCCCTGGGAGACAGACAGCAGAGAAGGGGGGGAAGTGAGACTCTGGATAGGGCAAGATATGACAAAATAACAATTTTTAAATTATCAAAGGCTCATGAGGGAGGGGTGAGTGGGGAGGGAGGGAATAAAAAAGAGGACCTGATGCAAAGGGCTTAAGTGGAGAGCAAATGCTTTGAAAATGATTAGGGCAAAGAATGTACGGGTGTGCTTTACACAATTGATGTATGTATGGATGGTGATAAGAGTTGTATGAGCCCCTTATAAAATGTAAAAAAAAAAAAGATTCCCTAGGTAACAACACTTTGAAGCAAGAAGAAACAATTTTGGGATTGATTGTGGTGACAGTTGTGCAATGGATGGGCATTTTTGAATTGTGGAACTGCATTCTCCGTGGAAGACGTGTCAATAAAACAATTAAAATGCCCAGCTTGGTTGTATGGACACAGTGCACTATAAGTCGTGGATTAACAAGAATTGAGTCAAAATCTCACACTGGTACACACACAAACACAGAGAAGCTTCAATACACACATGCTGAGAGAAAGAAGCCCGTGTGAAGCAGGTCAATCACTATATATTTCCAATTGTAAGACTCTCTGGAAAAGACAAAATTATTGAGCCCATGAAGTAGCTGAGTGGTCAAGAGTAGTCCTGGAGAATTCTATAGCAGTGAACGTGTCATGGTGGAGACCTCAGCCCTGTGCTGAGCTGACCTGGTCCTCCACACACCACAAGGTTCATCCATGGAAGACATGTGTGTGACTCAGCCTCATTCTGGTACCATGTAATAACTGTGCCCAGAAATTCTATACCTTGCAGAGCATTTGTGGGTCTGTGTAAGGTGGGAGAGTGGGTCACCCTGATGTGCACCAAGGTATGCACCTGTTTCTCTCCTGAAGGTGTTGTCAATGTCTTCATTTAGTTCATACACACCGTGCGCACTCAAGCACACACACACAAATGGCATGTTCATATAAGGATTACCACACACCTCTCCCAGGTTCATTTGCTGTTGCCTTGGATCTATGACAGGACCAAGATAGTGAACCACAGGCTTCGACTCTGGTGTTGGCTCAAGAGATGCTTTCCTCCCACGGCCTGTCCTCTGTGTGCCCAGGACCCATGACTTCCTCCTCCTCACTCCCGGATGTAATTTTCAGAGTCCCCCATGAACTGTCGGCTCCCTCAGTTGATGGCATTCCTGAGTGGACAGGGACTGCTGCTCAGCTAACATCAGTAGGGACAATCTCGGATGTCATGGATCCCCCAGTCCATGAAGTGTATCCTACCTTCGTGAGTATTGGTGGGAAGCTTAGGGCACTGTCTTGTACCAAGAAACTTCCTCAGAGGCCCTCCCCAGAGACATGCTGAGACACAGATGTGCAATGTACATATCAGATGATAAACATAAGATCTTTATTGTGCAGAAAAAGACATGGGATGGGGCTGAAGGATCCACCAAGTTTGAACTGGTCCCAGACAAGAGCTTGAAAGATACAGTGGAGATTAGGGTGTGGGGTTGGGAGAATTCCAACCCAGGCAGGTGTTGGGGACTCTACCGGGTGGGGGCAAGTGTGTCCTAAGCACACTCTGTGGGGGCCACCTTCTTCTCATAGGTCTTCTCCTGGTGCGTGACCTGGCAGGTGTAGATCTGGCGAGATTTCCACTGGGCGGGCGTGAGGGTCAGGTAGCTGCTGACAGCATACTTGTTGTTGCTCTGCTTGGAGGGCTGGGTGGTCTCCACGCCCTGAGCTATGGGTTGTCCATCTCCCTTCCAGGTGACACTCACGTCACGTGGGTAGAAGTCATTGATGAAACACACCAGCGTGGCCTTGTTGGCTTGGAGCTCCTCAGCGGATGGCGGGAACAGAGACATCCTGGGGGCGGATGTGGGCCCACCTGCACAGGGTGATGGTTCGGTGGTCGTGAGATCCCGGTCCACAGGAGGTGTGGACCGGGATCTCCGTGGGAGTGTTCTGGTGGTTTCTTGAGTTATGAGGCCAGGCCATGGGTTGGCCACTTAAACACAGGCAGCATTTTGAAACCACCTGCTGCTCTATGGGAGAAAGAGGGGGCTTTCGACCCTTCTGCCCTGTCCTCAGAGTTACTGTGCATCAGAACATTCCGTAGGCAGGGAGGAGTTTTGTGTTTTTCTTTTGAAATCTCTTTGTGGGCAAAGTTAAGTCTCACAGACCCAGGTCAGAGCAGGGCCTGGGAGCATGTTACTTGAGAAGCCCGAGGGTCAATTAGTGAAGTTGTTCCAAGAACTGCCATTCTTCCCTGCTTCCCGGAACCTGGACACTCTTCTATCTCTTTGACCCAAGTTTGCCTTTGCTCCTTGCCCTGCCTCTCTCTGACATCCTGCCAGGCTCTGTACTGAGCACGTGATAAGAGCTTTCTGCTCTGCTGTGGGGTGCACTTTGGGCCATTGTTGACCTGACACAGGGTCCCTGGGACTCCTGGGGTGTGTCCTGAGGGTCAACACCCCTTATCTCTCTTTTCCGCTTGGTGTGTCGTCAAAGAAAGCGTTACAAGTTTGAAAAATTCTGTCTCATTGGGTCTCCCTTATCTGCATGCATTTGAAAGGAATATTTGTGTTATCTGACAGTTTCATTCCCAAAGTTCTGTCTCTGATGACCTCAGGGACTCCTGTCTGGAGGGTGTGCCTCTTAGGGAAACCTGGGCTCACAATCTCCTCACAGCCTGTCCTAATGACTGTCAGCTGGTCTTGGCTTAGAGCCATCTCATCTGCCCTCCCTCCTTCCTGGGTGTTGAAGTCATAGATGGTCAACATTCCATACAGGGCAGCCCCTTGATGGTGGGGAGAGATCCACCCGGTCACCTTGTTGGATCTGGCCCCATCACTCCTGTCTTGGGAAGCCCTGTCCAGAGTCTCCCTCTATGGTCCCCGTCTCCCACCTGACAGCAGCAGGTTCACTAGAGGCTCCTAGTGCTCCCCCTGAGAGGGGATCTTAGGGCTTCCCCATAGACCAGGGAGGCTGATGGAATATTGGGGGGTTGGATGGGACAGATGCCATCTGAGGGCCCTGCATGGCCTGTAGAGAAAAGGGGGAGGGCTAAGCTCAATCAGTTTATCCTCCACCAGCCTGGTCACAAGGGAAGCCCTGGTAAGGACCAGCTAGAGGCACAAGAAGGGGTGTATGAAGGGCAGGGAAGAGGCCAGGGTTTGCTGAAACCAGTGTCCGAGAACACACAGAAATGGCAAAACAGCACGAATTTTCTCAAAACATGGGGAATCAAGTAAAGAGGGTTAGAGGAAGAGACTTACCCACGACGATCACCTTGGTTCCTAGGCCGAACACATACACTGTGGCACAGGCTCTTACAAAAACCCTCCTTCTGATGCCCCAGTGTCCGCCCCCTTACTGCCCAGCCCCACTACAGCTGTGAGGGGACAGGTCATCAAGAAGGAGACATCCCTGGAGAACAGCATCAGGATTAGGAAATAGAGGGTCTGAGACACAGAACCACCATGTCAACAAGGCACATGGGCCCAGCTCCCTCCCCTGTCTTCGCTCCTGCTGCCTCTGTAGTACCAGATGGCTGATCACAACATGGAAGCAGTCCTCTGAGGGCAGTGGATCTTTCCATGCCCTGGATCTGTAGCACCATCTCCCACTGTTCCTAGCCCCAGCCTTGTTCCTCTTATTCTTAACCTGTTATATGAGAATTCTCCATCCCTGCAGAGTCTCCCTCTCTGCAGTTTTTGCTTCCTCTTCCCTTTGTAGTCAGAGAACCCAGAAATCTCACTGAGTTAGTGGGACCCCGAGGAGCCAGGGGAGGAACATTGAGAAGAGTAAGTTCAGGACCCCAATTGCCCACGCGACAGAGAAGGCAGCAGGGGTCATCTGGCTATTCACGGCCTGTGGGGTCACAGATGAAGGGTTTATGGTGACCATTGGGGGTAAGAAAGTGTGAGCAAAGGGAGGAGAAGAGACCAAAGTCCCCTCTGCCTGCTCTTCGGGGAACCAACAGACCACAGGTTGCACAAGACACAAAGTCAAACCACCACCACCACCAAAAGCAGACAGAGTAGAAAAGAGGATTGGATGTTTGGAAGTAGGAGCAAAAGAGACTCACCTCTGACGATCACTTGGGTTCCTCCTCCGAAGATGTAACACTGTGATACAAGCTTATACCCAAACCCTCCCTCTCCTACTTCTTCTATCCCTGCCCCCACCCTGTCCCACAACCATCTGCAGCTGTGATGGGGAAGCCTTGGCCCCTGTCACTGGGGGGCACCTGCTCAGTGATCAGAACACACATCCATCATCGCACTTAGTAGAGATGGGCAGGGGACCACTTGTTCATAGTGCATTGCTGGGTAGGATGAGGCCTGGAGAGGTGTGACATCTTGGATCTGGTTTCTCTACGGCAGGGGCCTTAGGAAGGTGAATGGGTCCTTGGAGTGGGGGCAGGGGGCGGTGTTGGGTGGGTTGTTCATTACCCGGATGAGTGCAGCTCCATAGCCTGGAGCAGGTGTCTCTGTCTATGAAGGTGACACACCTATAGGCATTGATGGAACATGAGGTGTGATTCCACTGTGTTCACAGAAGGCATCTGGTCTACTGAGTGAGGGGCAGACTACCTTGGGGTGCCCTGGCCATGGGAAACATCCTTCAATCTCCCTCTCACTTGTCTTTATCTGGGGGTCATTTCAGGTCCGTGTTCCTTGTGATCACTGACACTCTAACTTCCTGGGAGACCTGGAATATCCCATGCCCCTTGTAGGTGAAACCATGTCCACACTGCTAGGTGGGTCTGGAGATTTGAATTCTGAAGAGATGCCCCACTGGCACTCTGATTGTGCTATCTCTCTACATGGCATCCCAACGTGGTGGCCAATTGGTGTGCTCCCATGGTGAAGCCGAAAAGACACAAGATGGGCGTGCATTGTGTCATCACTGTACCAATCAGGAATCCACTGAAATCTTAATAGGATTGAAAAGAGATCTCCAAAGCCACCTCATGTCAGGAAAGATGCTTATAAATATTATAAAATATAACTGATGCAAAATACGTCAATGGAGACCAAGAGTGAGCTACAGAATAGTAGCTGCCAAAGGCAGCCAATGGAGCATTGTATTTATTTATTTTGAGTTCATTGGGCATTTACAATTTGGACATGAATTTCAGCCAACAGGTCCCTACACTTCAATGCCCTTTTGTTATTTCTCCCTCCCCTCCCATGATGGTTGATCATCCTGTTATGTACCCTAATCTTCCTTTTGCCTAGCTAAATGCCTGTCACCTGTCTAGTCAGTCAACAGATTTTTGACAAAAGAATAAAAGGATTAATGGAGAAATGATAACTTAGGCAAAATACTGCGGAGCTACGGCGCAATCACATGAAAATAAATAACCAACATGTGCATGTGCCCAGGTGCGCTCTCACGTGCACGCACACACACACAACACAGAAATGTTTGTAAACACAGACCTTGCGCTTTTTTTTTTTTTACCAGAAATTAGCTCAAAGTGGATCATTGACCTCTGTGGAGTATACACCTTGTAGATTTTCGAAAGAGAAATTAGGTGATGGTGCATTTCTGAACACGTTGAATGAATAAATGTCAAAAGGGTAAGTTTGAGTTCTCTGGCATGAAAATGTGAAGTTTGAAATGTTACTCCTAAATTCATGGAGCCTAAGTTATAGAATAGGCAATAACGACTTTCCAAAACCTATTTCTGACAAATTATGTGTAAATCCAGATACAGAAAGCACCCTTCAAACATAATATTGAAAGCAATAGTCTAACCAAACTGTATCAAGAATGGAACAGACACCTCACCAAAGAAAAGACACAGATGGGAAGTAGGCATGTGGAAGATACTTGCCCTCATATGCCATTAGCGAATTAAAAATGAAAACAATACCATATTCAACATACCTATTAAAATCCATAAAACCGACAAGAGTGACCACATGCTGGTGGGGAATGTGGAGCAACAGGAATGCCCATTCCCGACAGATGGGAGTTCAAAATGGTACACACACTTTGGAAGCCAGGATGGCATTTCCTACAAAGCTAAACATAGGTTTACTGTAGGATCCAGCATTAGCACTCTCAAATGTTCACCCACATGTTTGCCACACAGAAATAGGCCCGCTTGACATAGCTTTACCTCTAAAGGGCTAAATATGGAAGAACCAAATGTCACATCCATAGGTGCATGGATAAACAAGCCTCTGTGTGAACAGATGACTGAGCATGCCTAAAAAACATTGTTGAATGCATGAAACAGACACAACATGGAAGGACCTGGAAGCCATTATACTGAGTGAAGCTTGTCTATCACAAATGGACATCGTGTGAGTCCACCACACTAAGGAGAAATGCCAATTAAACAAATCTTAGAGACTAATTCCCTATCAAAAGGGGAGAAAGACTATCTATTGGTCATCACCCCCTCGCTATGTGCCCTTCATAAAAATCACCTCCCAATAGGAGACCTCACACTGGGTGGGGTCACTCTTTCAAGAAGTGGGAAAAGGTAGAAGACCATCCCCTTGATGCTGTACAACTTCAAGAGAAGGCTGTGATGAATCGCCAGGCCCTCTACAGGAATGAGAGGAGAACCTGACTGGAAAGTCAAGCTGAAACCATCGTAGGGGAGCATGTAGATTTCAGAAAAGGCACTAATATTTCTGTTAGTGGGCAAGGTGGGTTAATGGCGAGTAGCAACTTCCCATCGGAAAGGCATGCTGAAAAACAATTGCAAGGGTAGAACAAACCCAATCTAATGTTCCTGGGTAGGTACTTTGTGTTTAACTTAGATGTCTGACGGAATGAATTGGGCCCTACATCAAAACTTACCCATAACCTTGGACTTAGGACTGAAGCCCTCTAATGAGAAAGGAAGCAAAGAAGGACGATTCCCAGACTGACGGGTGGTCACTGGACCTTGGTTGGGACCCCAGTCTTAGTGGGTGTCCAGTGATAGGGGATTCAGAGACACCATGTATTCAGTACCCCAATGCTCCCCTTGATTAATATGACAAGTTTTAATTTGATAGGCAAGAATCTGCACTCGTAAGAAATGAAACAGGTAATGTCCCCAAGCACTAAGCCACATTCTGAGGGTAACAACTGCTCAATTAAGAAATCAGTCTTTAAAAAAAAAAAAAAAGAAATCAGCCTTTACAAACCAATGGCTCATGGCTTGCAGCTTGCAGTTGGACTGTGGTTGCACAAACTACCCATATCAACAGTCTATGTCATTGGATAAATTAATGATGCTATCAATGTAATCACCTTATATCCCAGGGCGGGGATTGACAAGGTTTTTCCTTTTTGTTCCTTTGTGGTTTTTTTTTGCTTACTGCCTCCTTTTTTTTTGGTTTTTTAATGTTGCTGTTCTTGGTGGGTTGTGCTTTTGCCATAAGAGACTGTCCAAGTAAATCAGAGCTGTTCTTAACCCATGAAAAAGCAGATGGATTCTGGGCTCCCACATACTTCTAACCCAAATCCAAGAACAGTTCAGTTCTTATGACATGGCCCTGCTGGATACTCACCTTCATGAAGGTGAAGACAGGGGTGCTAGAGCAAAGAGTGGCGAAGAAAGCAGATGGTGCCTGGCTATCAATAGTATAGCATCTGGGGTCTTAAAAGCTTTGTGTACAAACAAGCAGCCATCTAAGTGAGGCATCCACTAAGTGCACACCAAAGAAGCACACCACCTGTGTGATTCCAAGATGACTATAGCAACATCCAAATATGGTGAAAGGAAAGTACCAGAGCTTAAACTGTGAACACCCAATTTCTAGAGGTCATTGGAGGATAGTGGAGTCCAAAATCCATCCGCAAAATATATACTCAGAATAAACTCCTGTCAGATCCTCTTAATCCACATGCAAAGGATTTGAACAGCCTTACGATCAGTCAACTCCATTATGGTGGATTGACCCGTGGTCAGTAGACCTCTCCTTTGACCCAACTTGAATTGGCCCTAGGCCATAAAACTTCTCTCTTGCTATATGACAGAAATTGATACCCTGGCTTTTAAAACATAGACCTTTTCTTTCTCATGCGTTATTTGTATTGTTATCTTTATATTATTATTTTCTTCTTGTCATCTGTTTCCGGTTTCTGTTGGCTTTCCAAGTTTGTGAAGCACAGAAGGAGTGGATGCACAGGATAAGTAACTGATGCAATAGTTCCCAGGGATGTAGGAGGTGTTGGGGCTGGGGCTGGGAGGGATTTATGGAGCACACAATGAAGGTGGGAGGGTGGAGGGAGCATTAGAACTGATTGTGATGATGTATATACAATTCTATTTTTGAAAATCACTTTATTAGGAGCTCATACAACTCTTATCACAACATACAGACATCAGTTGTGTAAAGCACATTTGTACATTCATTGACCTCATCATTCTCAAAACATTTGCTTTCCACCTAAGCCCCTGGCATCAGCTCCTCATTTTTCCCCCTCCATAATGTATATACAATTCTTTCAAAAATCTATTTATCTATGGAAGTGTACGACATGTGAACACTTTATCAAGAAAATGATGACTAAAATAAAGATAATAAAATAGAGTGATCTTGACCAAAAGTTACCATGGGTGAAGGAGGAAGAGTTATTGCTTTGAGGGCATTGAGTTGAGTTTATTTTAATGGTGGTGGAATAGTTTGGAAAAAGCTATTAATAATGCTTGTACAACATGAAGACTATAACCACTGGCACCCAATAATACATATAGACATTGTTGAATCAGAGAATGGTTTGCTTTGTATTTTTGGCCACCACCATTAAAAAGATGATTCCGTGAGTAATGATGAGTACAAGGGAGATGAAAATGTTCTGGACTTGATTATGGTGAGAATTGGTATAAATCTGCTGGATATGATTGAATCAGTGAATCATATGACATGTGGAAGACGTGACAGTAAAGCGGTTTTTTAAAAAAACAGCTCTGTTGTGTGCATTCATGGATTACAAAGAATCGAAGCAACAACACACACTGTTACACACACAAACACACTCAAACTTCCATGTATATAGCTGAGAGAAAGAAGCCTATGTGATGTAGGTCAATACTACATGCTTCCAAATGTAAGACCTTCCGGAAAAGACAAAACTATTAAGACCTTGAACTAGACGAGTGGTCAGCAGGCAGTCATGGGAAGGGATACTGAATCAGTGGAGTCAAGGGCCTTTCTATAGCCACGAACCTACCATGGTGGAGACCTCAGCTCTGTGCTGAGCTGACCTGGCCCTCCATACCCCACACCCTTTATCCACAGAGGACATGAGTGTGCATCAACCACACTCTGTGGTCATGTAAATGCTGTGCCCAGAAATTCTTTGCCTTACAGAGCATTTGTGGGTCTCTGTAGGTGGGAGAGTGGGTCACCATGATTTGGGACCTGCGGGCACCACAGTATAAACCTGTTTCTCTATTGTAGGTCTTGTCAAAATCTTCATTTAGTCCATACACATTGTGAACATTTAATCATACAAGCATATGTGACATTTTCATATATGTGCAATGCTCTTGGTGATGGAAAACCATGCACCATTGCTAGGTTCATGTGATATTGCCTTGGATCTATGCAGGACTAAGATATTGAATCTCATGCTCTGACTCTGGTCTTGACTCAGGAGACTCCCTCCTCCTATGGTCTTTTCCCTGTGCACTCAGGGCCCATGGCTTCCTCTGCCTTTCCCCCTGAAGTCCCCCCACTAATTGTCAGTTGCCTCAGTCCATGGCATTCCTGAGTGGACAAGGATTGCTTCTTAGGAACATTAGTAGTGACAATCTCTGATGTCATGTGTTCCCAGCACATGAAGTTTAGTCTACCTTCTTGGGTACTGGGGTGGGGAGAATCACATGGATACTGCCTTCTACCAAGGAACTTCCTCAGAGACCCTCCCCAGAGACACACTGAGACACAGATGTGCAATGTACACATCAGATGATAAACATAAGATCTTTATTGTGCAGAAAAAGACAAGGGTTGGGGCTGAGTGATTCACCCAAGTTTGAACTGGTGTCAGACAGGAGCTTGAAAGATGCAGTGGAGATTTGGGAAAGGGGTGTGTGGCTTGGAGAATTCCAACCTGTGCGGGTGTTGGGGATTCTACTGGGTGGGAGGAAATGTGTCTAAGCACAGTCTGCTCGGGCCACCTTCTTCTCATAGGTCTTCCCCTGGTGGGTGGCCTGGCAGGTGTATTCGGAGTGAGATCTCCACTGGTCGGCCGTGGGGGTCAGGCAGCTGCTAAATGCATACTTGTTGTTGCTCTGCTTGGAGGGCTGGGTGGCCTCCATGCCCTGGGCAATGGGTTGGCTTTCTTCCTTCCAGGTGACTGTCAAGTCACTGGGATATAAGTCATTGATGAAACACACCAGCGTGGCCTTGTTGGCTTGGAGCTCCTCAGAGGATGGCAGGAACAGAGACATCCTTGGGGCAGCCATTCGTCCCACCTGCCCAGGGCGATGGTTAGATGATCATGAGAACTGGATCCACAGGTTGTGGGGGAGGCTGATCGCCTTTGGGAGTGCTGGTGGTTTTGTGAGATATGAGGCCAAGCCACGAGTTGGCCAGGTAAGCACAGGGCAGCATTTTGAAACCACCAGCTGCTCTTTTGGAGAAAGAGGCACCTTTCAACAGTTCTGCCCTGTCCTAAGAGGGCAGAATGTTCTTTAGGCAATGAGGTTTTAAAATTTGTTTTTAATTTCTTGGTGGGCAAAATAAGTTTTTCAAGACCCAGGTTCAGAGCAGGGTTCATGAACTTACTTGAAGAGCCTGAGGGTAAATTAGTGATGTTGTTCTAAGAACTGCCACTTGTCCCCGAGCCCCTGAACCTGGACTCTCTTCTATCTCTTCCACCCAAGCTTGCCCTTGCTCCTTGCCCTGCCTCCTCCTGACATCCTGCCAGGCTCTGTCCTGAGCATGTGATGAGAGCTCTCTGTCTTTGTTGTCTGGTCCACTCAGGGGCATTTCTGACCTGACACAGGTTCCCAGGGACTCCTGCGGTGAGTCCTGAGGGTCAACATCCCTCAAGTCTCTTTTCTGAAGGGTGTCTCCTCAAAGAAAGAGTTTGATGCTTGAAAAAGTCTGTCTACCTGGGGTCTCCAGTATCTGCAAGCATTTCAGAAGAACTGCTGGTCCTCTTTGATGGTTTTATCCCCAAAGTTCTGTCACTGATGATCTCGGGGACTCCTGTGTTGAGGTGTGCCCCATATAGAAACCTGGGCCCACAGTCTCCTCACAGCCTGTCTTAATGTCTGTCAGCTAGTCTGGGCTTAGAGCTGTCTCATCTGACCTCACCTCTTCCTGGGGGTGGGGTGGGGTCATAGATGCTAAAAGGTTTATACAGGGCAGCCACTGGATGGTGAGGAGTCCTACTGTGCTAGGTTCTGAACCCCAGCTCTCCTGGTCTAGGCAAACTCAGTCCAGAGTCTCTCCTCTACAGTTCCTGTCTCCCACCTTAGAGCGGTGGGTTCTCTAGAGTCTCCTCAGTGCTCACCTTGAGAGGGGATCTCAGGGCTTCCCCATAGACCAGGGAGCCTGATGCTCTATTGGGGGTAGGGGTAGGATGGGACAGATGACATCTGAAGGCCCAGCATGGCCTGTAGAGAGAAGGGTGAGGGCTAAGCTCATCCTGTTCACCCTCCACCAGTCAGGTCTCAAGTGAAGTGCTGGTGAGAACCAGCTAGAGGCACAAGGAGGGGTGTTTGAAGGACAGGGAAGAGGCCAAGGTTTGCAGAGAACAGTGCGAGCCAATGTCTAACTCAGATAGAGACAAAACCCAGAAATGACAACACAGCACGAATTTGCTCAAAACGTGGGGGAATCAAGTAAAGAGGGTTAGAGGAAGAGACTCACCCAGGACGGTCAACTTGGTTCCTCCGATGAACAGCCAACAATGTGGCACAGGGTCTTATAAAAACCCTCCGTGTGATGCCTCGGTGCCCCCTTTCCACAAACAGCCCAGCCCACCTGCAGCTGTGATGTTATGGGTCAATAAGGAGGAGCAGTCCCTCGAGACCACATTGTGGTTGGTAAAGTGGAGGGTCGGAGACCCAGAGCCACCATCTCAACAAGGTGGACGGGCACCGTGGCTGCCCACAGCAGATTCAGACCTATCTCTTGTGAGGATGGCAAGGGCTGGGAGGATTCTCCTGTGTGCTGCAGGACGTCTCTGTGGGCTGGAGAGACAGGAAGGCTCCTACGAAGAACACCTGGCTGTGTTTCCAGAGGTGACTGGATGAAGGTACATGGGCTAGGGCAGAGTGCCTCTCTGTTTAGTTGAAGAAATGCTGTGCCCTGATGAGACACAGCATGTGGGTAGAGGGATAATCCCAATAATGTCAGTACGGGCAGGTTGCCCTGGGCTGCACTGGCCACTGGAAGCTTCCGACTATCCAAACCGATTGGGGCTTATCAGTGATAGTTCTGTTGGCGTGTCTCCTCGCTGGGGTAGGGGTGCAGCTGGCCAGGTGTGCTGTTGGAGATCGCACCCTCGCTCCTTCAGGGAGACCTGGGCATATTTCTTTTCACTATACAGGCTCTGGAATGTTTTCATTTCTGGGTTGATATGACACTATCTTGCTCAAAGAGAGATGGGAGCTAGACCCTGATTATGACCTCCACACACCACCCCAGTACGTGCTCTTTGAACAGTGAGGGGAAGTTGTTGGCTCCAGGACCGAAGCAGCCAAGGTCTGAGATGAGTCTGGAGCATCTCATCTTGTCACCCTACGGAGTAGAAAATCACCGAGTTCTTCTGGAGCTTCAGGAGGTCTCAGGAGGACCCAGGAGACATACGAAGAGGCTCCCAGTCTCCAAATGGGAGGGATTCACGTCATTATTAAACTACAACTTTAGGCTAATAAGGAGCCTTGGTGGTGCGGCGGGGTAAGTGTTGGGTTGCTAACTGAAAGGTTGGGGGTTCAAACCCACCAGCTGCTCTGCAGGAGAAAGACGAGGCTGTCCGCTCCCTCAAAGATGGACAGTACTGGTCATCCTGTGGGGGCAGCTCTACCCTGTCCCCTGTTGTTGCGTTGTCAAGCTGGTTCCAACTTATAGCAACAGAACTAAAACCACCCGGTCCTGCTCCATCCTCACAATTGTTCTTATGCTTGAGCCCGGTGTTTGTAGCCACTGTGTCAAATCATCTTGTAGAGCGTCTTCTTGTTTTGCTGTCCCTCTGCTTTACCAAGCTTGATGTCCTTCTGCAGGGACTGGTCTCTCTGGACAACATATGCGAAGCATGCCAGGCAAAGTCTCACCATCTTTGCCTCTCAGGAGCACTCCGGCTGCACTTCTTTCCAGGTAGATTTATTTGTTCTTTTGGCAATCCTCAGTAGTTTCAATATTCCTCACCAGGACCATTGTTGAAATGCATGGACTCTTTTTCGATCGTCTTTATTGAACGTTTAATTTTCACAAGCATAGGAGGCGATTGAAACTACCATGGCTTGGGTCAGGCGCACCTTAGTCCTCAAAATCACATCCTGGAGGGATCCTATGGATCAGAATTTTCTTGACAGCAATGGGTTCATCCAGGTAGGTCAATGAGATAGAGTAGGATGTTTAGAAACGATCCTTGTGCTGGTACGCGTTGCTGAGGTGGTGCTAATGCACAGAGACCTTGTGTACAACTTAACGAAACCCTGCTTGGTCCTGTGCCATCCTCACAATGGGTACCTTTGAGCGCCTTGTGGAAGTTCAGAGAGAGAGCCACACAAATAAAGGAAACTATTCTTTGACAAAGGGGTAAGTGAATTCCATGGAGAAAAGGAGGGCTGCAATAACTGGCCATTCACCCACGCACACCCACCCCCACACACACCCACCCCCCTGAACACAGATCTTAGACACTGAACCAAAAGCAACTCAAACGGTGCCCCACCGGTTAGGTTAGATGAAATCCTATAGACGATATAGGCGATGGTGTAGGGGACGATACAGGTGACGATATAGGTGATGTGGGGGCGATACAGGCGATGATGTAGGGGACGGTATAGGGGACAATTTAGGGGACGATATAGGTGATGCGGCATTTGAGAGGGAGTTTGTGAGGCAATGCCCAAAGCATGGTCATAAACCGGATAACTGTACTTCACGGAAGTGATTCATTTCTACTCTACCAAAGATATGCTGGCGAATGAGAACGGAAACCAGACAACAATCCATAGACCAGGATGAAAGCTTTGCACAGCACATACCTGAGAAATGACTCGTCTCCAAGACATACAGAGACCTTTTAAAACTCAACGAGAAGTAACCAAATGACCGTATTGAAACAACATGCAAGAGATCACTAGTAGAGGAGGTATTTCAGCACAGGAGACGATGGACAGCAAGGTGGCCTACGGAAGGATGCTCAAGAAATCATTTCTGAATTGCAAATCAAAACAACCTTCTTGTACCACGCACGACACAAGGATTACAGTTTCTCTATTGCAGGACTTGTGTGCCTTTACTTAGCTCTGTACTTTCTGAGACTATTGAGAGATTAGTGCGTACTCTCAACTCCAGCTCTTTCCAACATTCCCAGGTGGTGGGGCGCCCACGGCTGTCTTTAGGTCAATGGTGCCCATCCGGGTCTCTTGATGAAACCAATACATAGAATCACCTCTTGTGCTCAGAGCCCAGGCTCCAGGGACTTCTCCCTTTCCTGACCTGAGGCCAGCCCACTTCCGGGGAATGGAACTTCCCCATCTCTCCCCGACAGGGACCCTCGGGGTCTGCCCCATCAGCTGACCTTTGCCTCAGTCCATTTCTTCCTGGATGAACATGGATGGTATTTTAGGGTGGCACCATCGCTAATCAGAGACCATCGCTAATCGCGCTCAACTTCCCCATCTGGTGGGGGAGAACACGGGGTATAGGGCTGCTACTGAGGGACTCCTTGCGGGGACACCCTACCCAGAGATGCAACTAGACACCGACTGGCATGGACATGCCAAATGGTAAATGTCAGATCTTTATTTTAGAGGGATTCCTTTAGGTCTGAGCAGAAGGGGCGGGGCCGCTCAGGGATACAGTGGAGAGTTTGGGGAAGGGGGTGTGTGGTTGAGGGAATCCCTCTTCAGAGGCCAGTCCCTTTGGGCCCTCCTGGGTGGGTGGGTGCGGGGGATATGAGGCCCGAAGTACACTGTGCGGGGGCCACCTTCTTCTCATAGGTCTTCCCCTGGTGCGTGACCTGGCAGGTGTACATCTGGCGAGATTTCCACTGGGCGGGCGTGAGGGTCAGGTAGCTGCTGACGGCATACTTGTTGTTGCTCTGCTTGGAGGGCGGGGTGGTCTCCACGCCCTGGGTGATGGGTTGGCCATCCTCCTTCCAGGCGACTGTCACCTCAGGTGGGTAGAAGTCATGGATGAGACAAACCAGCGTGGCCTTGTTGGTTTGGAGCTCCTCAGAGGATGGCGGGAAGAGAGTCACCCTAGGGACCGCCGTGGGCTGACCTGGTGTACAGAGGCAGCGATGTGAGGCTCAGGTATGATTCTGAGTTTGGGGGTGCACCCGCCACCGCCCCCCCCCATGCTCACAGTGGCACTATGCTCATTTCTCCCATTTCGCTCCCTCCAAGAACCCCTTCTAGTCTAGAAGCCCCCTCTAAGTCCTCTTCCCCCAGGTGTCTGTTGAGGTGCATTTCTCTATTGGCCTGTTTTCCAAGTAATCAGGGAAGCTGTACCCTTCCGTCTGGAGTCTGAGTTTGGGATCTGGTCGCCCTCCTGTACCTTAAGCTCCAGTCCCGGGCCAGGGGACTGCAGCAGCGGCACTGCCCTTTCTACACCTTCCTTGAAAATGGTTGCCTTCCTCGCTGCATTTTTGAGGTGCCCTGCAAAGTAGGCTAGTGGGACCTCTTGAGGGTGTGTGCAGAAACCTCAAGTCTCCATCTGGCGTTTGAGAGGGCTTATGTCTCCCAGGAGGGCTAAGCTCAGCCCCAACCAGGTGGTATACCCAACTATCATGGGGAACAGAGTGAGAGAGTCTAGGCCACCCCCTGCCCACAAAGGGCTCCTCTAGGCTTTGCCCACCCCTCCTCCCCCCACTGGCCTGACCACAGGACCCTTCGCTTGACACCATTTTCAACTTAACCATTTCGTTCCAACTAAACACAAACACCATACCTGAGAAGCCTCTGAAAAAGCCCCGATTTACTAGAGAGCGAGAAATTCATTGGGATCCTCCCTTCTCCCTCTGCCAATTCATTCCAAGGTAGGGACAAACCCACCGTGCAGGAGAGAGCTGGACTCAGGGGCCAAGGGGTTCTAGCACAGGATGACTCTCTGCCAAGCAGCACCCATGATTCTGAGCTACCAGTCCCCATGGACCAGCCAAGGCCCCGAAAGCTTCAGCCTAGAAGGAAGGGGGCCAGTGTCCTTACCCTCTGTCTGCCTCTTCTTGGGCTGACCTCTGGCAGGCCCCAGCTCCCTGTGAGCCTCCTTCCCCCTCAACCCAGATCCAAAGGCTCATCAGAATTGTCTACATGTCACCAAGGGCCTGGCCGGACCAGCCTCAGGTTCCCACGCAGGAGTGGGACAGGAATGCCCATTCCTGGGGCCATGCTGCCCAGCCCAGGCTCTGGGGTGTCCCTGGCTGCCAGACTCTGCAGGAGCTTCTCCTGCTATCAAGGAACCTACTGGAAACCCCGAGAGCAACCCAAACCCCCAGGTTCCCCACAGAAAAGTGAAGGTCAAGGCCCTTAAGGATGGAGAGAGTAGGGCCAAAAATGACCTTGAGAGCAAAAACCTGACTTTCTGGAGAGGGTAGGAGAGGTGGGAAAGGTTGTGAGAATCGCTTACCTTTGACAATGATCTTGGTCCCGCTGCCGAAAACATACCATGGTGACTGAGACTCAGACCAAAAGCTGGGGGGCCAGCATCTGGGGCCTGCCCTCCCGGGGTGGGGCCAGAGTGGGAACCTGCTGAGTATGATGGGTGCAGGCTGCAGGTGGGGCCAGGTGAGGACAAGCCCTCCCCCGACCGTCTGTCCATTCATGATCTTTCCCCCAGCCCAATCTCTGTCCCTTGTGGGTGGTGTCTCTCCCAGTCACCATCACATTTTAGTGTGGATAATGACACGCCACACACCTGATGGGCTGTTTCCCTCAGGTGGCAGCAGGCCGGAGAGTTAGGTCTGAGTTGGCTTGGTCCTACGCCTCTCTTGGCCTCATGTAATGATCAATGAGTCCTTCTCCCCCTGCAAGCTTCCATACCCCAGCCAGGTTGGCTTCCTCTCTGGCCTTGTGGACACCGAATTGTTCCTGAATCATGGAATCCTCATGTGCAGACCCCTCTGCTATTGTCCACTTCAAGACTCAGCTCCATCTCACTTTCCGTCTGTCCATCCGCACATCCACCCATCTAACAATAACTTCTTCTTTTGAAATCATTTTATTGGGGGCTCTTACAACTCTTGTTACAATCCATACACCAATTGTACCCGACATATTCGTGCGTAGATTCCATCGTTCTTTTCTAGACAGTTACTTTCCATTGAGCCCTTGGGATCAGCTCCTTTTTTTCTCTCCCTCCTCCCATCCCCCAACCCTCATGGTCCCTTGATAGATTGTAGATGGTTAATTATTTTCAAATCTCACATGGACCATGGTCTCCCTTCCTCTCTGGTTTCTGCTGTTCTTCCCCCTGGATGAGGGTGTGTGGTCATGTGCCATTTATTGTGATCAGTGAGCACCCATCTATTCCAGGCCCTACTTCACGTGGTGGGGCATGATGGGGCTCCTCCTAACTCTCTCCTCCATTTCCCCCCCTGAAACCTCTTAAGTCAAGTCCGATGAGGCCCTCTTCATGTCCAGCTGAGGCTCCTCCCCGTCCCTGTGTCTCTGACTTTCTGTAGGATGCACCACTGCAGGGAGTCGCTCATTCCACAGCCTCTTCTCCTTGATATCTGAGACCCCCAACTCCTTCTATGTTGACTTCCCTTTCTCTCATCCCATTCTGACCTTTATGCCACCACCATAGACCCTGCTCTCTTGTACCTTTTCTGTCCTCTAAGTATCTGACTTATACCACACAGTGTTAGGAGTTTCCAAGGTGTACTGAGTCCTTAATTCCAACCTGCCCTCCCTATTTGGCTCTGTATGGACGCATCTCTGGTCGACAGCCCCACTGCATTCCAGACCCAACGGGCCCAAACTAAGCTCATCACGTTTCCCTGTCAACTTGGCCTCCACCCCACCATTTGTGTCTTCATGCCACTCCGATTCTGGCGTCATCCTAGAATGCTTCGCCTTCCTCGGGTCACCTTCTGTGGCCTGGACATTCTACTAGAGCACAAAAGACCATAAAATGACTAGAAAGAGAAACACAAATTACATCCCAAGAGTTCATGACATCAACAGCTCTCGCCATTTGCAATCAGATTTCCATCTCCCACTGGAGTTGACGGGCTCAACCATTACGGAGATCACAAAGCTAGTGCAGGATCAGGTGATGCTTTGCTCTGTTACACATAAGCTCACTGGCAGTTGGAATGGAGTCAACATCAGCTAACAACACCACTAACAGCTGCCCCCAAATATAAACAACACTCCAAACGGTGGCTCAGTAGTAGATTTTCCACGTGGGAGATTATCGGTTGGATCCCAGCCAATTCGCCTCAGCCCATCCTCATCTGTCAGTGGAGACTTGCTCGTTGTTTTGATGCTAATCAGGTTCCCATGGAGCTTTAAGACTAAGATGGACTAAGAGGAAAAGCCTGGCAATCTCCTTCCGAAAATCAGCCATTGAAAACCCCATCACCAGCTGATCCTAGGATGATGCTACCATGAGTTGGGGGTTGACTTGATACCATGAGTTGGGAGCTAACAACAGCTCATTCCCATCGGAAGATGACCCATCACATTGAGACCAGCGCTTTCCACAGGACCGTTTGCCCATGCTTGTATTTATGATCAAAGAAGCCCTCATCAAGCAGTGGGTTAAGTATTGGGCTGCTAACCAGAAAGGCAGCAGTCTGAACCTGGCAGTTCTTCCAACGGAGCAAGATAAGACGGTTTGCTTCCATAAAGATGAGCCGCCTTGGTAGCCCTGTGGGCTTTCTCTTGGTTGTACCTTGTGGGATTTCTCTTTGTTGTACCTTGTGGGCTTTCTCTTTGTTGTAGGAAACAATTAGCTTGCGGTGGGCTTGTTGCTTTGGGCATTTATAACACACACATAGGAATTTTGAAACAATATTTAACATGGCTCAACACACTTCTGTATTAAAGGAAGCAAACATCCAGGTATTAAGAAGCTAAAAGTTGAAGGCAATTTCCTTCATAGACGGGGCTTTCTATTCTGGTGAAGAGTTACAGTTTGGGAAACTCACAGGCAGCCGTTCGACCCTGTCCTCTTGGGGTCGCTGTGAGTTGGCGTCAACTCAAAGGCAACCAGTTTGGTTTGGGTTGCTTTTCCTTCATGCAATATGCCCCAGAAACTTACATCAAGCCTTATGTTTAAAAGTCGCACATATAAGGGTCAGAAACACGGCAGAGCTACCCACTCTCCTTTTTAATATGCAACATACGCTGGATATTCTAGTTAGTGAGGTGTGATGAAGAGAAGCAGTTGGGGAAAAAGAGAGAATACTGCTCTTGGTAGATGAAGTGGGAGGGAGCTACCTAAAGAGAGCGACCAAAGAACTATAAGAATTAAAACAAGAATTCAATAACGTGACTAGATACAAAAGCAATATATTCCTTCTGTACTGGTAGCAATCATTTGGAACATGATATTGGGGGTATCCACAACTCACATAAAATTATGTTAAAAAAACTTTAGGAATAATGTAATACCGTGAAAAAGGTGAAGATTTACAATAATAGGCAGTAACCGGACTAATTTGAGGGAGTGGAGGAGTATCGATGTTCCTGGATAGGAATGCTGAGCACAGTAGAGATGTCAGTTCTTGGAGAATTAACTTACCTACCCCGTGCCATCACAAATGCAACACCAAAAATTATCTTTGTAAATGAGTGATGTAAACAAAGTCCAGCAATAATAATAATAACAATAATAATAACAAAATAATAACAGCATGGAATAAACCAGACTACTTTGAAAAAGAGTAATAATCATGTTTTTTTCCGTGCTGACCAGGTGTGAAAACATGCTCCGAAGCTAAAGTAATTAAAACAAGGTGGAACTGACACAGAAATGAATACGGGTATATCAATAGACTCGCAGAGAGGATGAACAATAACTTAGTGTTTTTTTAAAGCTGTATCTATATGCAACAAATGTGCACTTGGGAAATAAATGAAGTTAGACCTTTACCTACACAAAAACAAACTTCAGGAGGATTTTAAAAACAACAACAAATGTAACAGAAAGAAAAACGGTTTCATAATACTGACACAAAGCAAACCATGGGCTTCAATCACCATAAAGAATACATGACACCCAATCTAACACACAGAAATTAAAATAACCCTACGGCAATAGATCCTACAAATAGAAGACATAAAACAGACCAGGGTAAAATATCCACAATGTATTCAATTGCCACGAGCTTAATATCCAAAGTGATTAAAGATTCCTAGAAATCCATTCCAATATACAAGCAACTGAACAGAAAATAGGCAAACTGATGACCAGCCAATTCACGGAAGAAGTAGAATTAGCCAATAAAAATATAAAAGGCAACTAAGACTCACCGAGGATCAGACACTACACGCTGAAGTAACACACATTCTATTTTTGGATCATCAAACGGGCAAAATAAAACCAGGTCAACAAAATCACATTTTTGGTAAGGACGTAGGGGACGCACACTCTTGTTGACTGTAGTGCGTGTGGATTGAAACAGAGTTTTGGACAGGACTCACCTGTGGTACTTTCAAAAGCACACCCCTTTTCACCCAACGAGTCCACGTTTGGGTATCCCTTCTAAGCAATTCATAAGAGCACCCTGCACACCTTCCCCGGACAGAGGGGTTTGCATTGCCGCATCATTCTTTAACTGATATTTTAAAAGTGGAAACGACCCAAGTGTCCATTAACAGGGAAACAGTTAAATCAACCGTGGGCCAGCTGAACTTTGAACTCTTAAAAAGCCATCATGGGAACATGGTAGACTCATATGGATTGACATAGAAAGCATTAATGAAATATTGTTTAAAAAGCTCATTGCGGGGGACTGCATAGAGTAAATTTAAAAAAATTTCAAGTAGTTCAGCACTAGCTGCATGTTGTGTGCATGTATGTTCAGGGACACGCACACACACACACACACACACACACACAGAGTAAAAGGCCTGGCAATATATAGACCAGCTGCCAACAGTCACCAACCCTGAGAAGATTTGACTCAAATGCAAAACTCACGGCCATTGAGTTCATGCTGACTCATAGTGACTCTATAGGACAGGGTACAGCTGCCGCTGCGGTTTCCAAGATTGTAACTTTTTACCGGAGTAGAAAATCTCCTCTTTCTTCCATGGGATGGCTGGTGGTTTTGAACTGCTGACCTGTAGGTTTACCAGCCAACGTGAAACTGCTACACCACCAAAGATCTATGTCCGGATGTTCCCAGTGTCTATTTCCAAGACTGAAAAAGTCTCTTACAAGACCAAACAGAACATACATTCTTGTGGCTATTTTGAAACAGCTAGAAAATTGTATTATCAAGTCCAAATTAAAGTCAGGGAGGATCTCACCAGCCCAAGACACGCCGTTCAGTATTTCCTGACAGGCTTTGAAATATAGCTTTCAGACAAATTTTGGAAGCATCTACAGATTCAATATGGCATCCACTTAAAAAATAGACCTCCTCACAACTATTGTCATTTAAAACGAATTACATCATTAAATGAGGTAGTTGGGACCTTGTAAACTATTAAAATATTAAAAAATAATACTAAATTGCAAAAATAAATTAAAAAATAAATTATTTCTGTCTTTTGAGATGCTTCAGAATCATATGTTTGAAAAGAGGAGGGGGCTGCTGAGGGATCATAGCTGGGGGTGGGGAACATGGTCTCCCCGATGGCCCTGCCTGGGTGCTCTGGTTGGGAGGGTGTGCCCACTAGAAAGCCCTTGCTGAAGCTCTGGCCAGGAGACTCCCAATGGTCAACCAAGTGTAAGCTACCTGTCAATGAGTACCAAAACCCAGCAATCCAGATCAATATTTCAAAACCAAACCTTGCAAGAAATAAATCAGCACGGAACAAAATAGAAACCTTTCAAAAGGAAGACAGGGTCCACTCTCCCTTCCTCCCTGTTTCCCCTTTCCTCCCACCCCTTCCTTGCTGGTCCACCTCCTCAGCTGCCCTCCACTTGGACCCTTTCTCACCCCTTCTCCCCCACGTATGAACAGCCCTTACCTGTTCCACGTGCTCCACAGGTAGGATCGGTCGCTTCCCTTCGGAGGTCTGGGGCTGGGAGCCCCCTTTTGTGAGGTCCCAGTCCGGTGCTGGAGGCTGAGGGTGCCCAGGTCCAGCAGCAGCAGCAGAAGCAGCAGCAGTGGCCAGCACCACCGGCACTCTCTCGGGCTTGGCCAGGGCCTCATCCAGCCTCGTAGTCAGAGGTCCCAGGGGTCAACCTGTTGTACAGATTCTGGCCGGAATGCCAGCGATGCCCCGTACCCTGGCCTGTAGGTAGGCCTTGGTGACAGATCTCTGTCCCCAGGAACTGGTGTCTTCTGGGGCCCATGGCCATTGCCCTGGGGTCTCTCCCAGAGGGATAGCTACCAACTGTTCCATTGTGGTTGGAACCTAGGGCTCAACTGCCTTTCCCTGGTCCTCCTGCCTCCAGCTTCTGGGTCCCTGGAGGACACACCTGCTCCCATCCTCAACCCCCAAGGGTGTCCCAGCTCTTTGGAGCATGCACCGGGTCCCTAGAGGGGCTGTGGAGAGCAGCTGGATGCTGGGCAGAAAAGGGGCGGGATGGGGGGGTGGCACAGCCTGAATTCAGTGGGGGTGGGTTGCAACTGAGGGACTCTGTTCTGACCAGGAAGCCCCCCTATGCTCAACAGGCCTGGCTGGTTGGCCAAGCCTACTGGTTCCCCTCCGATCTGCTTCTCCACCAGGCCAGGCTTCCCGAGAGTGATTGGATGGATTCCTTCATCCCAAGAGTCCTGGAAAGATGATAAAATTTGGCCTTATCGTCAAAAGGATCAGGTATCAGGCATCATCAGAACAAAAATTCTTACCATAGTGAATGAGCAGGGAGTGCGGAGTGGAGACCCAAAGTCCATTTGTAGGCCACTGGAGATCCCCTGGCAGAGGGGTTTCGGGGAGGAGATGAGCCAGACAGGGTGTGACGTAGCAACGATGAAAAACACAACTTTTCTCTAGTTCCTAAATGCTTCCTCCCCGCCCTCCCCCACTATCATGATCTGAATTCTCCCTTGCAAGTCTGGCTTGACCAGCGGATGTACACTGGTACAGATAGTAACTAGAAACACAGGGACTCTAGGACAGATGATCCCCTCAGGACCAGTGGTATGAGTGGCGATATTGGGAGGGTAGAGGGAGGGTGGGTTGGAAAGGGGAAACCTATTACAAGGATCTACATGTGACCTCCTCCCTGGGGGACAGACAATAGAAAAAAAAGTGGGTGAAGGGAGACGTCAGATAGGGCAATATATGACAAAATAATAATTTATAAATTATCAAGGGTACACGAGGGAGGGGGTAGCGGGAAAGGAGGGGAAAAAATAAGGAGCTGATGTCAGGGGCTTAAGTGGAGAGCAAATGTTTTGAGAATGATGAGGGCAATGAATGTACAAATGTGCCTTACATAATTGATGTATGTATGGATTGTGATAAGAGTTGTATGAACTCCTAATAATAATAAAAAAATTAACTTTGAAAAAAATTTGGCCTTGTCTGGACCTCTACTTCCTCATCTATCAAATAGGCAGGTGGTTCCTCGGTGTTAAGGAAATGGGGACTCATGGAAATCAGTGTTTCTGATGCTGTTGACTTGGGCCCAACTCATGACCCACAGTGCACAATGGGATCGGACCGTTTCAACCGTGAGATGTTCATGGACTGGGTTTTAGAAGTCAGTCACTAGATGCCTTTCTTCCCAATCCATTGGTGACTGGAAGCCCCCCTGAAACCTGTTCAGCATCACAGTGGCACACGATAGAGGAGTGCTGGGTGCACATGAGGTGCCCAAACCCAAACCCACTGCCTTGGAGTGAAATCTGACTCATAGCAACCCTGCCTAGAGTTTCTGAGGCTGTAAGTTTGTACAGAAGCATACAGCCTTGACTTTTGCCCACAGAGCAGCTCATGGGTTTGAACTTTGCAGTTAGCTGCCCAATGTGTAACACTGTGGTTGATAAGGGTACATGAGGGACATTGCCTGAGAATCGAACCTGGGTCTCCTTGCATGGAAGACAAGAAATCTGTTACTGGACCATCACCCTCCTTAAGCATCACAGCTACTGGGCTCCCTTTCTGTCCTCCTAGTACTCCAGGCATCAGAACCTTGGTCTGTCCTTGGTCTGTCCAGCCTCTTCTACAGGTGGGGCAATGGTGAAGGTGGATGCAGGGCTTCAGAGTGCATGGGAAGAAGGATGGTGCAAGCTGAGGAGGACATAGGAGCCAGCTCATTCCTGCAGTTCTAGCCCTCTGCACTGGAGATTGCACTTAGTTCCAGGGAGTTTTCCTCATGCTGGATTTGGTCCCTGGCAGGTGGTGGTGGAAGGAACCCTGGTGGAGCTATAGGTTAGGCTTTCAGTTGCTAACCACCAATGAAGGCTGAGCATGATAGTGGGACAAGAGGAAAGTCAAAGGAGATAGAGGAAAGAGCTAGGAGGCAAAGGGCATTTATAGAGGTCTAAATCCAGGCATGTTCACATGTAAATATATTTATAGATGAGGATAGGGAAATAGTTCTATGTGCTTATATTTATAGGTTTAGTATTAAGGTAGCAGATGGACATTGGGCCTCCATTCAAGTACTCCCTCAATGCAGGAACATTTTGTTCTCTTAACTTGGCATTCCATGATGCTCACCTTCCCGACATGATTGTTGAAGACAAACGTGTGCATAAGCAAATGTGGTGAAGAAAGCTGATGGTGCCCAGATATAAAAAGATATAGCATCTGGGGTCTTAAAGGCTTGAAGGTAAACAAGTGGCCATCTAGCTGAGACGCAATAAAGCCCACATGGAAGAAGCACACCAGCCTGTGTGATCACGAGGTGTCGAAGGGATCAGGTATCAAAGAACTAAAAGTCATATCATTGTGAATGATGGGGAGTGTGGAGTGGGGACCCAAAGCCCATCTGTAGGCAACTGGACATCCCCTTACGGAAGGGTCGTGGGGAGAAAATGAGCCAGTCAAGGTGCAGTGTAGCAACGATGAAACATACAACTTTCCTCTAGTTCTTAAATGCTTCCGTCCTCCCACTATCATGATCCCAATTCTATCTTACAAATCCAGCTAGACCAGAGGATGTGCACTGGTACAGATAGGAACTGGAAACACAGGGAATCCAGGACAGATGATCCCTCCAGGACCAGTGGTGTGAGTGGCGATACTGGGAGGGTGGGGTGGAAAGGGGGAACCGATTACAAAGATCTACATAAAACCGCCTCCCTGGGGGATGGGCAACAGAAAAGTGGGTGAAGGGAGACGTCAGACAGTGTAAGATATGACAAAAATAATAATTTATAAATTATCAAGGGTTCGTGAGTGAGGGGGTCGTGGAAGGGGAGGGGAAAAATGAGGAGCTGATACCAAGGGCTCAAGCAGAAAGCAAATGTGTTGAGAATGATAATGGCAACGAATATACACATGTGCTTGACACAATGGATGGATGTATGGATTGTGATAAGAGAGAGTTGTAAGAGGCCCCAATAAAATTATTTTTAAAAAGAAAAAAAAGTTGTTGACCACAACGTCAGCAGTTCAAACCCACCACCCAAGCTGACACATGTCTACCCTCGAACCCCACCACTTGTCTGCCAGTTTGAGTTGCTCTGACGCTGGAAGCTGTGCCACCGGGATCTCCAGTGCCAGCAGCCTCCCCCGACGTGTTCTGTGTCCAGACAAGGCCGAGCAGACAATGCAGAATGACTGTGTCTTGCAGACTTTAGACTTGCTGTCAGGAGAAACCAGACCCCAGAGAAGGACATCGTACTTGGTAAAGTAGAGAGATAGTGAGAAAGAGAAAGGCCCTCCAGGAGACAGATCGCCGCCATGGCTGCCAACATGAGCTCCAGCATAGGAACAGTGGTGAGGGTGGTGTGGGGCTGGCCAGGGCTCTGCTGTTCAGTTGTGCATCAGGAAGATTTGGGTCAGAACTGATTGGATGGCACCTTATAACAACAGCAACCCTCTAACCAGGAGTTTCCCCTCTGTGGTCATTGCGGATCTGGTGCCAACTTGAGACTATTAAGAGTGGAATTTTAGCTTGTCAATCAGGTCGCTGCCTGATGACCTCATTTGGAGGCATTACGGAGATAAGTGGCTCTATGGAGGCGGGGCACACTCTGTTCTTCATATTCCCGATGACAAGACACATGGAGCTACACTATAGAGCCCTGGAGCTGGAGGAGCCACGTGAAGATCCACGCCAGTGCTGAGATGCTTCCACTGCCACTGGATTCACAAGACTTTCCACCCACTGGCTTCTGATCTTCCTGCATTCGGTATCATTGCATGTTTCTTGTGAGTCTGAAGAGGACTTTATAGATTGGTATCAGACATATGGGCTAATATTGGACTTATGGACTTGATCTGGACTGGGTTGGGATGTTTTCTCAATATTCAATTGCTCTTGTATATAAAGCTTTTTCTTATACACATATCAGTGTCTATGAATTTGTTTCTCTGGTCAACTTGGATGAACAAACCCTCCCACCCTGGTACCTATTAAAAGAATCCTATTTCCTTGATTTTTTACAATAGAAGTCTCACACAATATTTGTCCTTTGGTGACCGGTTAATTTCACTCAACATTATGTCTTTGTGGCCCACTCACATGACTAGGTGTTTTGCAGACTCATTATTCTGCAGCGTTGCGCGCTATCCCATTGTGTGTATGTACCAATGTTTATTTACCCATTCTCCCACGGATGAACATTTAGGCAGTTCTCCTTCTTTTGCTGTTGTGGATATTGCTGTGATGAGCATACCCAAAACCCAAACTCACTGCTATTGAGTCGATGCCAGCTCCCGGCAACCCTATTGGGCCTCCTGTGAGTTTCCAAGACTGTAACTCTTTAGGGAGTAGAAAGCCCCTTCTTTCTCCTGAGCAGTGGCTGGTGGTTTTGAACTGCTGACCCTGTGGATTGTAGCCTGACTTGTAACCACTACACCACCAGGGCTCCTTGGTTTGAGCATGGATGTGCATCTATCTATTCCTGTCTCAGCTCTTATTTCTCTAGGATACATACTGAATGGAGGGCTTGCTGGGTTGCATGATATTTCCAACTTTTTATTTTTGCTTCACAGACGGTGATAACACAATTTTAAAAACACAGCGTGGAACACATCGAAGTAAGTTTTCTGTGCCTTATTTCTCACTCTTAAAAATATACCCTGGAAAATGTTCATGACACTGTGTGAATGTACCCTAAAGTTCTAAACCAATGCCCTTTAGTGAAAAATGAGGTGCTCCCCCCGCCCTGCCCCTTACACACACACCCAGGCATTTGCTGTTGCAAACAATTTCAAGGTGAACTTCCTGGGATGCACATATTAAAAAAATCATTTTATTAGGGGCTCGCAAAACTCTTATCACAATCCATACATACATCAATTGTGTAAGGCATATTTGTACATTCATTTCCCTCATCATTCTCAAAACATTTGCTCTCCACTTAAACCCCTGGCATCAGCTCCTCACTTTTCCCCTCCCTCCTTACTCCATCCTTCCCTCATGAACCCTTGATAATTTATAAATTATTATTTTGTTTTATCTTGTACTGTCTGATGTCTCCCTTCACCCATTTATTTGTTGTTCACCCCCCCCCCCCCCACCCAGGAGGCGGTTATATGTAGATCCTTGTAATCGGTTCCCCCTTTCCACCCCACCCTCCCCTCCACCCTCCTGGTATCACCACTCTCACCACTGGTCCTGAAGGGATCATCCGCCCTGGATTCCCTGTGTTTCCAGTTCCTATCTGTACCAGTGTACATCCTCTAGTCTAGCCAGATTTGTAAGGTAGAATTGGGATCATGATAGTGGGAGGAAGGAAGCATTTAAGAAGTAGAGGAAAGTTGTATGTTTCATTGTTGCTACACTGTACCCTGACTGGCTTATCTCCCTGTGACCCTTCTGTAAGGGGATGTCCAATTGCATACAGATCCACTTTGGGTCCCCACTTCACACTCCCCCCATTCACAATGATATGATTTTTGTTCTTTGATGCCTGATAACTGATTCCGTTGGCACCTCGTGACCATACAGGCTGGTGTGCTTCTTCCATGTAGGCTTTGTTGCTTCTGAGCTAGATGGCCGCTTGTTTATCTTCAAGTCTTCAAGACCCCAGACACTATACCTTTTGATAGCCAGGCACCATCAGCTTTCTTCACCACATTTGCTTATGCACCCACTTTGTCTTCAGTGATCGTGTCGAGAAGGTGAGCATCACAGAATGCTGGATTGTTAGAACAAAGTGTTCTTGTGTTGAGGGAGTACTTGAGTTGAAGCCCAATGTTCATCTGTAACCTTAATTCTTAACATACAGATAAGAGTACATAGTTCTATTCCCTTCTCCTTATATATTTACATATGTACATGCCTGTATTTAGACCTCTATAAATGTCCTTTGCCTTCTAGCTCTTTCCTCTATTTCCTTTGACTTCCTTCTTGTCCCACCATCATGTTCAGCCTTCATTACGGTTTCAGTAATTCCTCTCGGTTAGGTATATACATCTTTAAGTACAGACTTGAGGTCACTTGTAGGCCAAATCATTTTATTTTTTGTAATTTTAAAATTGTGCTGCAGGTGAAAGTTTATAGCACAAGTTTGTTTCCTGTTTGCTAGATGTTTCCATCCTGGGCTCCCCATTTCCCTTCAGGAATTTTCTATCCCTTCCTGTCTCCTCATATTTGCTTTTGGGCAGATGCTGTTGTTTTGGTCTCAAACAACTGATTCTGAGGAAAACGGTCATTTTATGGGCCTGCCTATTGGTTGGCTGAGAGGGCATTCTCAAGGATGGCTGCAGTTCCAGGTCAGAATGGGGTCTGAGGGCCATAGTGTCAGGGGCTCCTCCAGTCTCTGTCAGACTGGTAAGTTGGGTCTCTTTGGGGGATTGCATTTTTTGGTTGTTGTTGTGTCATTTTCTTCTGTGCTGCCCAGGAACCTCAGTTGGAGTCCCAGTTAGAGCAGTTGGCAGTAGTCATCAGGTCCCATCTAAGTCTTCTGATCTCAGTGTTGTGTAGATGGTGGCTCACATGACCCTTGAGTCCCTTGCACTAATTGCTGCTCCCTCGAATCTCTGGATTTCTCTACACTTTTTGGTTCTGTAGATGTAGAGACCAAACTGCATCTTAGATGGGTGCTCGCAAGCTTTTAAGACACCAGACACCATGGTCCCTAGGAGGATACAGAGCATTGCTTTGACCAACTATGTTGTGCCAATCAACATAGATGCCCCCTGAGTTGATGGTCCTCTGCCCTTAAGCCTCGGAACTTAGCCCCTTGGGGTGTTTAGCTATGTCTAAGAAGTTGCCACCGCAGTGCCCCACGTGTGATCTATTGTCTGTCAAGGAATATACATGTAGGACTTACAGTTATGCATGTAGAACCATCTCTACTGACATCTATACCTGCCAAGAGGTGTGCTTCCTTACACCCCACCACACCTCTTTAGTATACCTATCTACTATGCATCCATGGATACAGCTGTGCTAGGATGATCCATGCGCCAGTAATGGCTGCAGTTGTAGTTGCCTTTATTCTTGAGCTCCTCAGGGTCTTCCTCTGCCATGGTCATGTTGAACCAACTCCCCCACAATGCAATTCTTTTCTTTTTGCATTACCCAAGGAGGATTAGCATTATTCGGGGAAGAAGCCTGGTACTCTGGCTGCAGCCACTGCTGTGAGGAACAAACTCTCCTTTGTCTCTGACCCAGGACTCTTTATCCCCCCTAAAATAATTTCATTGGGAGCTAATACAGATATCATATCGTTCCCTAGTTCAATCACATCAAGCAGTATGGTACAATTGTTATCACAACCAATTTCAAAACATTCTCTTCCTCCTTGAACTCCTTGATATCAACCCCCTTTTACGCCCCTCCCCTCCACTAGACCTCCGCCAGAAATCTTATTCTACTTGCTGTCTCTATAGGTTCATCAAAAACTGGGTTGCATATATCACGAAACCGAAAAATAAACCAGGGGTTACCTGGCCCCCACCCCCAAAATAAACCAGAAAAAGCTCCACTGGGTGGAGTTTTAGTATTGCACTTTTATTAGGGTAAAAAATTTGAAATACAGGGGCCGGCCCCAATCCCAACTACGTGGACAACTTCCCTTTCCTCTAGAAGAATTCACTTCAGAGGACAGCACTGAAGCTGCAGCTCAGGGAGAGGGACATGTCTGAGCAGAGAGAGTGGAGCACATCCTGGCCCACCAAGCCTTGAGGATGATGTTCTCACTCAGAGCGGCCAATGCACAGAGAAGACCACATGGTCCGCCCCACTATGAGACACAACATTCCCCACTGACCCATATCGCTACAGGGGACAGACAACACTGGAGACACAGTGTGGGAATTGTGCCCAATTTGATCCCACCACATTGAGGCAAAACACTAAGGGCGTGCAACAGAACAGTAGGGGGAACAGGGCAAGGAAGTCCCCAGGGAATACCAAAAATAGACTTTGGGGCAAGGGCTTGGCACCCCATCAGGCTCAACCAGAAAATATTCCTAAAGGCCAACAAACAGTCCTTGAACTAACTACAGACTTTTCTTTTTTGTTGTTGTTGGGTTTTTTTTTTGTCATTGGCATTTGGTTGTTGTTGTTGATGATGATGTTTTGTTTTCTTTTGTTGCTTTGTTTTGCTTTATCTTGTTTTTGTGCATGTTATTATCTCTGCAGGTCTGTCTAAATAAGATAGACTCGATGAACCATCTGGAGGAGAAAACAATGGACCGAGGGTTCTGGGGGAACTTGGGAGGTGGGGGGAAAGGAAGTGGTGTTAACAAACCCAGGAACAAGAGAACAACAAATGATCCAAATTGGTGGTGAGACGGGTGTAGGAGGCCTGGTAGGGTGTGATCAAGAGTAATGTAACCGAGAGGAATTACTGAAACCCAAATGAAGGCTGAGCATGATAGTGGGACAAGAGGAAAGTAAAAGGAAATAGAGGAAAGAACTAGGTGGCAAAGAACATTTTTTAATTTTTTAAAAATGTTTTATTAGGGGCTCATAAAATTCTTATCACAATCCATACATACATCAATTGTGTAAAGCACATCTGTACATTCATTGCCCTCATCATTTTCAAAGCATTTGCTCTACACTTAAACCCTTTGCATCAGGTCCTCTTTCCCCCCCTCTCTCCTTTCTCCCCTCCTCCCTCATGAGCCCTTGATAATTTATAAATCATTATTTTGTCACATCTTGCCCTGTCCGATGTCTCTCTTCACCCTCTTTTCTGTTGTCCATCCCCCAGGGTGGAGGTCACATGTAGATCCTTATAATCAGTTCCCTCTTTCCAACCCCCTCTCACTCTACCCTCACAGTATCACCACTCACACCCCTGGTCCTGAAGGTATCATCCGCCCTGGATTCCCTGTGCCTCCAGCTCCCATCTGCACCAGTGTACATGTTCTGGTCTAGCCAGACTTGCAAGGTAGAATTCGGATCATGATAGTGGGGGAGTGAGGGTGGAGGAAGCATTTAGGAACTGGAGGAAAGCTGTATTCTTCATCGGTGCTACATAGCACCCTGACTGACTCATCTCCTCCCATAGACCCCTCTGCAAGGGGATCTCCTGTGGGTGACAAATGAGCTCTGGGTCTTCACTCTGCACTTCCCCCTTCATTCACTGTGGTAAGATTTTTTTTTTCTGATGATGAGCAGGGCCATGATGAAAGCACTAATTAAATTGGAGCTAGGATTTAGTGTGACCCCCAAACCCATTCTTGGATTTATGTTTTTTAAAATTGTTTTTAATCTGCCTTTGGCTTCTTTTAGAGACCTCTTTGTTAATTTATGGTAAAGAGTCTTATCGATTATCTCCCTGGAGCATAAAGATCTCCAATTAATATTGTCATGGATTAGCCTCTAGTTTTAATTTCTTTAAATTCTAATAAATCATTTTATTGGTGGCTCTTACAACTCTTTTAACAATTCATACAACAATTGTGTTGAGCACATTTGTACATATGCTGCCATCATCATTTCCAACACATCTTTCTACTTGAGCCCTTGGTACCAGCTCCTCTTTCCCTCCCTTCTCCCCCCACCCTCCCATCCTTGTGAACCATTAATGATTTATAAATTATTTAAATTTTCATTTTCATATTTTATACCATAACCTGTCTCCCTTCACTCATGTTTCTGTTGTGTGTCCTCTTGGGCAGGGGTGGGGGGTGGTAGGTCAGTCATTGCTTTTAGTTCCCCCTTTCTCTTCCTTCTTTCCCCTACCCTCATGGTATCACTACTCTCATTATTGGTCCTGAGAGGTTTATCTGTCCTGGACTCTGTGTGTTGAGAGCTCTTATCTGTACTAGTGTACATGCTCTGGTCCAACCAGATTTGTAAGATAGGACTGGGGTCAAGATAGTGGGGGTGGGGTGGCAGGGTGAAGCATTAAAGAACTAGAGGAATGTTGTGTGTTTCATAGGTGCTATACTGCATCCAGCTGGCTTGTCCCTTCCTTGTGACCCTTTTGTGAGGGGATGTCCGATTGTTTACAGGTAGGCTTTGGGTCTCCATTCTGGTCCCCCTCGTTCTCATCAATATGATTAATTGTTTGGAGTCTTCTAATGCCTGATACCTGATCCCGTCAACACCTTGTGATCACACAGGCTGGTGTGCTTCTTCCATGTGGGCTTTGTTGTTTTCCTGCTAGATGGCTGCTTGCTTAATGTCAAGTCTTTAAGACCCCAGATGCTATATCTTCTAATAGCCGGGCACCATCAGCTTTCTTCACCACATTAGCTTATGTTGGAAAGGTGAGCATCACAGAATGCCAGGCTATTAGAACAAAGTGTTCTTACATTGAGGGAGGACTTGAGTAGAGACCCAGTGTTCTTCCATGACCTTAATACTTAACCTATAAATATATGTACATAGACCTATATCCCTATCATTATATATAAATATATTTACATATGGACGTGCCTACATTTATACCTCTATAAATATCTTTTCCCTCCTAGTTATTTTTTTTTCAGGATTGGAGGAAGATTTATTAAGGCAGCACTTAATATGCAGCTGACACCTTGGTTACAGAAACTGAGTAGGACTTGAAACACTTCCTGATGGAGATCAAGGATTGCAGCCTTCAGAAGGGATTACAACGCAATATAAAGAAGACCAAACTCCTCACACTTGGACTAAGAGGCAACGTCGCCATAAACGGAGAAAAGATTGCCGTTGTCAAGGATTTTGTCTTGCTTGGATCCCTCCTAGTTCTTTCCTCTATTTCTTCTTTCCTTTCTTTCTGTTGGTACTAATTTTTTTTAAATATGTTTATTGGGGGAATCTTACATCTCTTATCACAATCCAAACATTCCTCTAATGTGTCAAGCACATTTGCACATGCCGCCATCATCATTTTCAAAGCATTCTCTTCCCACTTGAGCCCCTGATACCAGCTCCCCATTTCTTCCCCCTCCATATCTTACATCTTCCTCCATCTCCCCTCACCCACTTTTCCATTATGCATCCCCCCTGGGAGGGAGTTCTAGTTGATCCTTGTGATCGAGTCTCTCTCCCCCTCTTCTAATCCTCTTGGTATCTCTATTCACCTTGTTGGTCCTGAGGGGTTTATCTATCCTGGATTCCCTGTGTCGCAGGCTCTTACCTGTAGCAGTGTGCATGCTCTGGTCTAATCTGATTTGTAAGGTAGAATTGAGGTCATGGTAGTAGGGTGAAGGAAGCACCAAAGAGCTGGAGGAAAGTTGTGTGTTTCATGGATGCTATACTGCACCCTGACTGGCTCATCTCGTCCCTGTGACCCCTCTGTGAGGGGATGTCCAATTGTCTACAGATGGGCATTGAGTCTCCAATCCATGCCCCCATCCAATTCACCTTGAATATGGTTTTATTCTGGGTCTTAGATGCCTGATACCTGATCCCATCGACACCTTGTGATCACACAGGCTGGTGTGCTTCTTCCATGTGGGCTTTGTTGCTTCTCAGCTAGATGGCCACTTGTTTATCTTCAAGCCTTTATGGCCCAGATGCTATAGCTTTGGCTAACCGGGAACCATCAGTTTTCTTCACTCCATTTGCTTATGCACCCACTTTGTCTTCAGCGATGTTGGTACTAATTTTTTTAAACAATGTTGGGAGAGGGCTATTGGGCAAATGTGGGTGAAGTCCACATTGCAATACTTGAATTATTCCCTTGTACAGAAAAATATTTTCATGGCTGGATGGTATTTAAACAAACAATGGGAGTTGGGTACCAGGGAAAATTTAAATAATATTTACCGAGAATGTCAGTCACCGACTTACTGGAATAATATATATTTTAACACAGCACACAGGGCATTGAAATAGTAAGTCAATGATTGTCTTCCCACCGACAGTTCAGTACTCTTGGTATAGCTGTCTTCTGCTTCTTTAAAAACCATGAATCTTCAGTCTGAAGTTCTCAGGGTACAAGTGTGTTTGAGGTAGATTCCGGTTCACCTAGTGGAGGTTCCGAATTGGATTCAATGCTCCCTGTTCTATGGCATCCCCAGGATGTGCCCAGGAACTTGGGCCAATGTAGCTCATTTGGTGCATATTACCAGGGGTACTCCCCCTTCCCTTAGAGTCCTTAAAATTAGATTGAGTCATTGCCCCCCAACTTAGGGGTCAGTTTTCCCTGTTTTCCTATCAATAGTCCTCCACTTGTGTTCTCTGAGACTTGGCTTTTTCCTTTCCCTGTCCCCACTTCTCTTTATCACCAGTATCCCTCATCTGTTGGCAGAGATGTCTCCCTGTGCGGTGGACCTCGTCACAACTTTGCCTGGCAGCCACTCACCACACCACATCCCCCCACCTCCCCCCTGGACGATGCGATCCCAGCTGACGTGAGGACCGCTCTGCAAGAGTGACCTTCAAGGTGCACACCTTCAGAGGATGGTGTTTGGTTCACTGGCACCAGTCAGGTCCTCCACCAGGCTGCCTGGCCACCCTGGCCAGCTGATTAGATGCCCTGCAAGCCTGAGCTTGTGTCCTTCTGACCCAGGACTCTCATGTCTTCTGCCAGCATCCATGAACCTGTGGCCGGCTACCTTATTAGCTTGCACATAGGATAAAGACCCAGACTTTTCACAGTTCTTGACCGTGATGATAAAAAGGAAGAGGGGGAGGAGGAGGAGGGAGAGGAGGCATAGGTGAGGAAGGCAATGGCATTGATGATGAGGATGACATCTTGATGGTTTGACTCCACTCCTTAGATCACCTTCCCGGGAAATACAGCTGCATAAATATTTACCTACTCTCAATGGCTTGCACAACTCCTGAGTGTTGGCCTGGTGCCGAGAGGCCGTATTACACAGATGCCTGACCTTGGAGGCCTGACAGTGAATGGGAGAGAGACAAGTGGTTGAACAGAAATGGGGTGTGGGAGCCCACACAGTCATCCCACCACGGGGACTTTTGGTTCAGTCCAGCTTCTTCCAGTGGGAGGCTTGGTCCACACCTGCCTCACACTTCAGAGGTTGGGGGAGAGTTCATGGGTGTGTGTGTGTGTTCCAGGTGGAAGGTGGAACCACCCTATGCTTCAGTATGTGCAACCCTCAGCCCACTGACCCGGACTCAGAAGCTGGGGTTCCCCCAAAGACAGTCCCAGGCCATGGGGAGAAGAAGGGGCTGTCCCGGAACTCACCAGCAGCCAGCTGATTCCCCTCCCCTTCCCCCGCTTCCCAACCCGGTGCACCTGGTGTGGTCTCTGTGCAGATGCCACCGCAGAGCATCACTGACCACATCCTTCCGATGGGCTGCGGTCGGAAATCTGGGTCTGGCCGGAGGTTAGGGCCTCAAGGGCTGGCTCATCCCATCTGGTGTACCCACACTCAGACCCAACCAGACCAAGTCGCTCACCACCACCCTTCCTGAGATGTACCCTGGCTGCTTTTAGACTAGACTGGGAGTTTGAGTCCAGCCACCCATTTTGCAGACTCCCTGTTTGGGGAACTGCATCTCAGAGCTCTCTGTCTTAGAGCAGAGGGTTGTGTCCCTGTCCAGTTTGGCCCCTGACCCCTGTGTCAGACTTCCACCTTAGGTCGCCTGAGTCCCCTTCGCCCACATGGCCCTTTCCTGCCTCTGGCCCCGAGGTCCTGCTGGCAGCCACCTTCAACTTCTTTCTCCCAGACCCAGGTCTCAAAACCTTTTCTCCCCACCATCCCCAAACTCAAGCTGGCAAGTCCATCTTGTGTACTGGGACCTGAGAGGTTGGAGCCGGAGGAGATAGCGTCTTGTTAGGGAATATGCCACATATTCCTGGAATTGTTTGGAGTCCAGGTTTGGCTCCATGTGTCTTGATCTCCTCCTTGGAAGCTTGGAAGGGTCCTAGAAATGGACCTTGTCCTGGCGCATCTCCTAGGGATGCTGTGGTAGTTACATAATCTGTTGTTATTTTGAGACTTACGAGTGAAGGGGTGGAGTTTAGCCTGACAATCAGGTCACAGCTTGAGGACCTCATTTGGAGGCACAGAGGAGATAAATAGCTCGCTGGAGGGGAGATACAGATTCGCTTCCTGGGAGACACTGCAGCTGACAAGACACATGGAACTACACTAGTGCCCTGAGCTAAAGGAGCCACGTGGAGACCCCTGCCAGCGCTGAGATGCTTATACCGCCACTGGATCCACAAGACTTCCCACCCACCAGCTTGTGATCTTCCTGCATTCGACATTATTGCATGGCTGCATGAGTTCAAAGAGGAATTTATGGACTAATATCGGACATAGGGGCTAATATCGGACTTATGGACTTGATCTGGACTGGGCTGGGATGTGTTCTCAATATTCAATTGGTCTTGTATAGAAAGCTTTTTCTTATACACGTATGCGTGTCTATGAATTTGTTTCTCTAGTCTATCAGCCTTACACAAATGCTGAGGTTCAGCCCTTTCCCCCCAGTGATCTTCTAGAAAATGAGGAGATGGGCGGGGGGGGGGACAGGGAGGGAGGGAAAAAAAAGAGGACCTGATGCAAAGGGCTTAAGTGGAGAGCAAATGCTTTGAAAATGATTAGGGCAAAGAATGTACAGATGTGCTTTATACAATTGATGTATGTATATGTATGGATTGTGATAAGAGTTGCATGAGCCCCTAATACAATGTTTTAAAAAAGAAAAGAAAATGAGGAGATGGAGCAGACTCAAAGAGCCGGCAGGCCCTGCTAACCCTTTCTACTAACGGGGAAGCTGGAGCACCAAGAGGGAGCCTTTTAGGGTTTGGTTTGGTTTTTGCCCAACATACGTAGAAAGAGCTGGTGGGCAGTTGATTCCATGGATTGGATTGTTTTCTCCCGAAAGTCTGCGCCAACGTGGCTGGGCCATGATTCTCGGAGATTTGGCAGTTTGCTACGATGTTATTATCCTCCTTTCGTGATGAGTGAGAAGCTCAGGCCTCTTTCGAGTGAGGCGCGCTTATGTTATGTGAACGGGGATGAGGTTACTTTCACGCAGGTGGATGAAGTAACACCCGGACTCGGTGAACCCACAGCGTCCACCTCGATGGGAAGTGGGCCACAGCCTGGTGGAGAGTCCAGCATGGGAGCTTCGAGTGCCATGCGAGCAGCAGAGTCTGGTGGCTGACCTCAGTGTCCACCTCACACACCCTCTGGAAGTCTGGTGCCTTCCCATTGGGTTTTCAGAAAACCTCCTGGAGATGACAAACGAAGGGTTGGTTCTCTCTCTGACATCAGTGCAGCCCACCCCCCTCCTCCGAGGGGTCCACACCTGGTCCCTTCTATCACCTGGCTTAGCCACATTCCTAACCCCTCATGTTCCTGCAGATGGTTCACATTCAGGTCCACCTTCACCAATGGAGTTAACACAATCTCTCCCTTCCACTGACATGCTCAGTCCTGCAAAGCTTGTTGGACCTCGGGACTGAGATAAACAGAGCTGGGTTAACAGAACTTCATTGTCTAGGGAAAGGTTCTGATATCATTCCTCACATGGGCAGATAATTGCCTCTCAGAATAAAACCTGTCATACTAATGCAAGGGGGCATTGAGGTACAACTGTATGGTGATTCTGGGTCCCCTTCCTTTGGACAATAAGCCCGGGGTCCACCCGAAGTTCAAACACCACCATTTCCACATATTGGGGTGCCATTCTTTGTTCTATTTCACATCAGGGTATTTCAGTCTCAAGTCCAAGGGCACAGGGGTTTGATGGAGGGTGCGTTCAATCAGTTGCACGTCCACATGGAGCAAGACTCAGAGCTCAACTGAGGGACCAGCATCTTCCCCAGACTTTCTCTCCCGCTCGTGAGGAGCCAGACCCTGCAGACCCAGCTTGTCTCCATCAGGTGTAGGGTATCCAGTCACCGGAGCTCTGTCACACACAACTGATGTTCAATCAAGTCACTATTTTCACTGCGTGTGGCTGCCATTCCTCTCTTTGTGTCTGGGAAACAGCCTCGGCCAGCGTGTGCATATACAGGCTGCCCCTGGTCTCCTATCCTGTACACGTGGAAATGAAACATCCAATCTCTGGAATCCACTGGTCTCTACAACCTGACAAGCGCGACTGGGTCCCACTGTCCCGCTTGTGCCCACCCTGCAGCAGCAGGACTAGACAGCTGAATCACACGGTGCCACTCTGTCCGTCCCAGTGTGCTCTGCTGGAGGGGCAGGCTGGCAGGTTTCTGTGTCACTTCCCCGTGTGCCTGTGTCACTGTGACCAGCACCACTGTCCCACACCTGACAGTAGTAGTCAGCCTCGTCATCAGCCTGGGTCCTGCTGATGGTCAGAGTGGCTGTGTTTCCAGAGTTGGACCCAGAGAATCGGTCCGGGATGCCTGAGGGTCGGTTGCTATCATCATAGATGACCAGCTTGGGAGCCTGGCCCGAGATCTGCTGGTACCAGTGCACACTTTTATCCTCAATGTTGTTTCCCCTGCAGGGGATGCTGGCCGTCTGTCCCAGAGTCACTGACACTGAGGGCGACTGATTCAGCTCATAGGAGACCGCGAAGCCTGCAGGAGACAGAAGGACAGATGAGCTTGTAGCTGAGGGGAATTGCAGCTACACCCCCATTTTCTCAGCTGCCCTCAGTTCCAGGTATCTCTGAACCCCAGAGACCCTCCAGCAACCCTCACCACAGGGTCTGAGGTCTTGGACAGAGTAGAGAACTCTCAAAAAAAAAAAATACAGCCTTGTGCACTGGGCCGGGCCAGAACTTCCAGGATCTCAGTCTTCAGAGCACAGCAGCTGCCTGAGGCTGCTCCCTGCTGAGCTCAGAGTCGCTCCAGACAACTAAAATGAGATAGAGGGGCATTTGGGCAGCACCTGTGCAGTGAGCGAGGAGGGTGAGGAAGAGGGGGCTCCAGTTCATGGTGGTGCTGCTCAGAGTCCTGCTCCCGAAGACGGTGCTGGGCCTGGTATCTAGGGCCTCTGTCACCCGGTGTTGAAGAGGCTCTGGGTATGCAAATCAGCAGAGCAGGCTGCCCTGGGGGAGGAATCCGTGTGTTTCCAGAGAACGAAGCCCACACCCTCAGCTCCGGGGCCTCCTTGCCCCAGTCCCACACCCCCAGGGCTACCCTCTGCACGCCCACAATACATTCTGTCTTCACACACTGAGGACTGAAGGGCCCAGAGACAACATCTGTTCTTACGCTGCAGGGCCTAGTCATCCGTGTCCACAGATCCTATGGGAGAGGGTCCAGAGACACCCAATGCATGTCAGAGATATCTCCCACCCAGGGCTCTGCCTCTGCCTGTCCTGGCTCCACAGGGACCAGAGCAGTCCTGTCCATGAGCATTTGTGGAGTGCCAGGTGCTGCTTCCTGTCCAGCTTTCCCTTTGGAAGCTTTCCATCTGACACCCTTTGTGACCTCAAAGGGCCCATGGCCTTCCTCCCTCACCTGTCCCACAGGTGGTGCTGTGAACCTTTTCCTCCCCAATGTTGTTTCACCCGCAGGGGATGCTGGCCGTCTGTGCAGGGTCCCTCCCAGGTCACACCCTGAGTCAGAGTTCCATGGGCACTGGGGAATGTGGAAGGGGCTGTCCTGGTGTCAGAGTTTGGGTTATGTGGTTGGCTGCTAACTAAAAGGAAGCAATTAGAAGCCACCAGCTACTCGTCATGAGGAAGACATGGCTTTCTACATGTGTAAGGACTTAAAGTTTGAGAAACTAACCCGGGCAGTTAACTCTACTCTTTCCAATGGGGACCCTGAAGAAGATGAAAATAGGGCTCCTCCCCCTGGAGCGAGATTATTTGCGAGTAGGGTACAGGCATTGGAGAATTTTCCAGAGACTTTTAGGAACAGCCATGTGGAGGGACAAGCAGGTATTCAGAGCACTAAGGTGGGAACGGATGTGCGATCCTGGTGAGATCTGGGACCAGGGGCAGAGTTTGCCTGACCGGGCTGGGCTGAGAGAAGAAAGTACATGCTCGGACCTGGGGTCCGAGAGAGGATGGTGTCTGGCAAGGAGGGTGTTGCAGAAAAGTGCCCTTTCTGCCAGGTCTGAGGTCACAGGGAGCACTCTGGGTGCATGGTGGGATCCCTGGAGTGATTGATGGCTTGCTTCCAGGGCTCACTGTTAGTGTCTGCTTGCTGACTCTCTCCTGCCCTCTGGTGGCTCCTCCCCTGTGGTGCTGGAGCTTCGAGGGGCCTTTGGTTCAAATGCCAAAGAGAAGCCCCTTGGGATCCTGGACAAGCCCAATGAAGGGGTGGTGTTCCTGTCTGGGGATAACCTGTCAGCAGGACAAGGTCCCTACCCACTGGGGTTTTGAGTATTTCTGGTGGGGACCATGTAGTGGGTTCACCAGTTTGCAGACCCAGAAGCCATGGCCATCCCCTCCTACCTGTGGGTCATCGCCTTTGTTGACTTCAGACTCAGACCTGGCCTTCTCCCAGGGTCCTGACCCCCCAGAACTGACCTCGAGCCCTTGGTGGGAGCATGGGTCAGTTGGCTGCGGGCCTACGGTTCTTCTTAGAAGTAGAGCCCTCGTCTGCGCGTCCTGGCAGCAGCATCACGTTATCACCATGCGTGGTGCCCGCAATTGCCTTTAGGAACGACCATCCCCTTTGCTAGTCCAGTGACCCTGGTTGCGTAGTGGCTAAAGCCCTCCGTGAGTGAGCCAAAGGTGAGTGGTTTGATCCCACCAGCTTCGCCTTGGGGGGAAGACGAGGCTGTTTGCTCCCGTGAAGACCGGCAGATTTGGACACCCCATGGGGACAGTTCTACTGACTTGCTGTACTTGGAATTTAATGTGACAACGTTGGGTTTGGATTGTCTTCGTGTGCTTGCCAGCCAGCTGGAATGAGCAGTCAGGCACCTCTTTAGTTTTCGGGAGCTCGGGTGCATCTGCAGGGTGTTTTCCAAAAATGGTGAGCAAGAGGAAGATGCGTGGGGAGACCAGCGCATGGGAATCCCTGGAGGTCCCACTGTCTGAGGATTTGTTCTGGGAGAATAAGGTAATGCTGCTACTTCTTCACCGTGTATCTGATCACCCTTGTCCACAGTCCACAGCCCAGAGGCTGCCACGCCATCTCCTCCTTTATCTTGAAAACTCACCAAGTCGGACACCAGGTTCTCTGAAGGACACAGACAGTGTGACACACAACATCAAAGTGCACCTCATGTAGGGAAGCCAAAGGCGGCATGAGATGTGAACCTCCTTCAAAGTCTCGAACATTCCTCGCCCTCGTGAGCCTCGCTGTCCTCAGGTGCATCCAGGTGGGGGTGTGGTGCGCAGTTGAGATGCAATAGGTGAACAGGCCTGACCTGTGTCTTCAGCATTCCATGGCACCAGCAGACTTTGTGCCCTTCCTAAGTCCAAGCATCTTCCCAAAGTAACTTAGTGCTTTACCCGTGGATGGCCTCATTCTGGAATCTTCCACAGCGGAATGTCCTTGCCAGCGGAACCTGGTTCTGCTACACACAATGAACGGGCCTCAAATGGATCCCACCAACCCCTCTGTCTTTTGGGGAGCCGTTTCCCCCCATGCTGAGCTCCAAGGGGTCCTGTGTATGAAATGCGGAACTGGGAGAAGTCACACTGAATTGGGGAGGTCTGCATCTCAGGAGGCTCCCGAGGCCCACTTGGTGGTCTCTGATCAAAGCAGGACCCACAAATAGGTAGCAAGGAAGGGGCAATACTTCACTCACACAGAGACGAGACGGCGCACGGCCAGCCTCTCTGGAAGGCAGGGGTTCCCCATGGGGAGCAGATGGCTTCCTGTAGCGGACACAGGGGGCGTGTTCTGCACACGCTCCCCTCTGTGAGAGAGGAAGACATGCTTCTGTCCTCACCAGGGCCTGGGAGAACAGTGGGCTTGACCCCCTGCCACGTGACCCCACACAGAAGCAGAACAAGAAGCCTCATTAGGCATAGAACAGAGAAGGAATCTGCCCACCGAGATGGGGCAGGGGGTGTGCACGGGCTGTCCATGACTTGGAATCAACCCAAAGCACTTGACACCAACCTCCGTCAGGGAGTGTCCTGGCCTCCTGGTTCTTTATTGGAGGTCATGCTCAGGAGATTGAGGGTCTGTGGTCGGCCATATTCTGCCCTCATTTCAAAATCCAGCAACTGGACTGGATATTCAAGTGCACTTGGTGAGCACATGGCCATGGACCTGCCCAGGGGTCATGGTGAGTAAGCATTCCCGCTCGTGGGCTGAGTCGAGTCACGTGTATAGCTTCATTTTTTAAAAATGTTCTAGTTCCAGTTGTGGTTTTTTATGCAATTATTCACTTTGAATGGATTTTTATTGAGACACGGGGCTGGGGGCTTACATTACAGACTGTATACCCTCACGTTGATGGAGAGAGAGATGAGAGACGGAGAGAGCAAGGAAGCCCAGTGAGCCTGGCCCCGCAGCCCTGGCAATAGGCATCTTTGTGGGGAGGATGTGCCAACACTTGCCCATCCGGGACCTGCTCCTCATACCTGCAGTTGGGAAGGTGGAAAGACAGACGGAATCCGCCCTGGGCCTTGCTGGAGAGCTCAGCCCAAGGCAGCGATCAGATCAAATCACACGACCTGAGCTGGCCCCTTGGGGTGTGGGTCATCTCCTGGGGCACCAAGAGGAGAGGGAGGCCAGGAGGCCTTCCCCAGGTTCCACCCAGGCAGGAGCCGTGCTCACTCCACAACTGCGACACCAGGAAGGGCCCAGGGCTGGGAGGAACCTTTTTAAAAAAATCATTTAAAAAATTCATTATTTATTTATTTATTCGTTTGTTCATTTATTTATTTTTCTGGTGTCCATGTTTTTTTGGATTTATTTACTTTATTAGGGGCTCATACAACTCTTTTCACAATCCGCACATACATCATCCATGTGTCAAGCACATTCGTACATATGTTGCCATCATCATTCTCAAACACCTGCTTTCTACTTGAGACCTTGGTATCAGCTCCTCATTTTCCCCTCCCTCCCCACTCCCTCTTCCCTCCTCTCTCCTCCCCATGAACCCTTGATAATTTATAAATAATTATTATTTTATCACATCTTACACTAAAAATCATTTTATTGTACAACTCTTATCACAATCCATCCATGCATCCATGTGTCGAGCACATTTGTACATTTGCTGCCTTCATCATTCTCAAAACATTTGCTTTCTACTTGAGTCCTTGGTATCAGCTCCTCATTCTTCCCCTCCCTCCCAGCCACTCCCACCCTTCCTCATGAACCCCTGATAATTTATAAATTATTATTATTTTGTCACATCTTACACTGCCCAATGTTTTTTTTTTTGGAGGAGTCTTTTGATACACAGCCGAACAGCAGTCCCCTTAGCTCAATCCAGGCTGTCCAGTCCTCAGAGGGCTAAAAGGAGGCCCTTAGAAGACAGTGGGTTTGCTCAAAGTCTCCTGACTGGGGAGGAGGGTCAACAACGTTGGTCAAGGTTCCAGGAGGGAATGCTCATCATCAGCCAGCAGGGCAGCCTGGCCTGGCTTTTGGCGCCTACCAGTAAGCATATTTATTGCCAACATTCTTTCCAGAGCAGGTGGTTGGTTAGTCTGGGGGGGGGGGTCCCAGGACCACCAATGCTGATGATGATGGTTGAGTCCGCTCCTAGGAGACCACGAAACCTGCAAGAGAAGAGTGTTCCAGGCTGAGGGGCTCCTTCCCAGGAAGTCACCTGGAGGCCGTGTCTTGACTGAGCTCCGGATAAGGGGCAGGCCATCACAGGGGTCCTCAGGAGGCAGTTTACTATTTGAGAGAATCCAGCAGAGACGATAAAGGCCTTCCCTTTTGTGCATACCCTGAGCATCCCCCCACCCACCAGTACCCCCAGTTCTCCTCCTTGGCTCAAGGAGGCCCTGGCACACCCTCAGGTCAAGCACAGAGGGGACTGTAGTCATCACCACTCTCCCAGCCTTCATCCTGACCTCTGACCTCTGGTCCCCCATGGAGGGTTCGCTCTTCCTGCGAACAAGTGTACGTTCAGGAAGGGACCCTAACAGTGAATCATAATGCTCCCCACAGAGGTGCCTTCAATGGTTTCGTCTGGATGAAAGAGCACCCCAAAGAGCTGTTTGTGGATCCTTCCTTGACATGAAGAGCGACACAATTATTGCAATGAATTGGAGACAGGAGGAACTGGGTGGTGCCCGACTGCCACTCCGAACTGCTCTGAAGAGGATCCCATTCGGATCCGAAACACAGAATGGGGCAAACCATCAGAAGAGACCAGACCATTTACTTATCTATTTTAATGAAAAGATCATTTTATTGGGGGCTCCTACAGCTCTTAGAACAACCCAGCCATCAATTGTATTAGGCACATGTGTACATATGTTTCCATCAGCATTTTCTAAACATTGACTTTCTGTTTGAGCCCTTGGGATCAGCTTCTCTTCCCCTCTCCCTCTCCCTCCTCCTGCCCTTGTGAACCTTGGATAAATTATGATTATTTTCATATCTTATACAGACCACTGCTTTCTTTCGCCCACGTTTCTGTTCAGACTTACTTTGAATAGAGAGTTGTGGGAGCCCCCCCCACCCCAGGCCGAGACCCTTATCCTTCAAATCTGTAACTGAGCTCACCTCTGTGCTAGAATAATCGACCATTTAAGGGACAAAGGGGGGCGTTTCCCACAGAGCCAGGTTCATTTGGAGAGAAGAAATCACAGGGAGGAGACAGGCCAAATGAGGCTCCATGGTGGGACTGTAATCGGTGCATGGACACAAGATGTGTGTGAACTGTTGAATGTCAGATGGAGGATCTGCTCTGTAAACCTCCACCTCGTTCACAACAAGATGTCAGCCAACAAAAACAACAGAGTGACAGTTCACCACTGTATGGGGCTTTTGTATTTCACGAGGAAGGAGGTTGCACAATCAACACTGATATTGATGTTGGTAGGTGCCACTGAGCCTATTCCGACTGAGAGCAACCCAATGTACAACAGAATGAAACACTGCCTGGTACTGCTCCATCTCACAAAAGTTATTCTGTGTGAGTCCATTATTGCAGTCACTATGTCTATCTATCGTGTTGAAGGACTGCCTCTTGCTTTACTGCTCCTCTACTGTATCAAGCACGACATCCTTCTCTAGGGACTGGTCTCTCCTGAAAACATGTCCAAAGTGCTTCTGAAGACTCTGATATTACAAGACCTTATTCATGAGAACAAGTACATATGCTTATATCTCTGTGTTAGTCTGGGTTGACTAGAGAAACAAATTCATAGCTACTCATATGTGAATAAGAAAGAGTTTTCTATAAAAGAGCAATTGTATATTGAGAAACCATCCCAGCCCAGTCTACATCAAGTCCATAAGTCTGATATTGCTCCGTATGTCAATAGTAGTCCATAAATTCCTCTTTAGACTCATGCAACCATGCAATGATGCAGAATGCAGGAAGATCACAGGCCAGTGAGTGGAAAGTCTTGTGGATCCAGTGGTGGTGGAAACATCTCAGCACTGGCGTGGGTCTCCATGTGGCTCCTCCAGCTCCAGGGCTCTGGTTGTATCAGTGTAGCAACATGTTTTATCAGCAGGAAGATGAAGCAGAGAGAGTGTGTGTGTATCTGACCTCCGGTGAGCTATTTATCTCTGTGGTGCCTCCAAATGAGGTCATCAAGCTGCGACCTGATTGACAGGCTAGACTCCACCCCTTCACAAGTTGACAGGAGAGTATGTAACTGCCAGAATCTGTAAACCCAAATCCAGTGGGGAATTGAGGCAGAACCCCGCCTTTTTGTAGCTGTTAGCAGCAACAAGGCACGGCTATGTGAAATAGAGCTATTTAGTGAGTATGGCAATTTAACATGTCCATCTTGTGTCTGCTCACATTTTACTAATAATCTTGATAAAGCTAAAGAATGGGAGGGGCAAACCTTAGAACTGTATACTAGCAGCAAGTAAGCACAATTTACACCTTAAATGCTTATACTGTCTTGGAGACAGACAACTTGAGAATGAATAAAAAATTCGGAAGTCTAGGAACATATTCAGCCAACCACAGCTGCCTTTGAATCTACTTTAACCCTCCGTGATCTCACATATTTCAATGGATCCTGCGACCTTGCAGAAAATTCTGAGGGTGGATTCTCATTCTCCAGGGTGGATGCAGACTGCTGGGCTTTTAAGGCCTCATTGTTCATGGCACCCACAAAACCAACCGGCCAACACAACGCATGTCCCCTGCTGTTTAGATGGCTCTGGCTCATGGTGAGCCTACTGAAACGAGCGTAAAGGCTGCTTAGTGAGGGTTGGTGAGACTGTCACGCTTCACGGGAACGGAACCTGGTCATGCTTCTCAAGGTGGCGTCCCTGACCTGCAGTTACAAAGTCAATGCTTAACCAAGGGCATCCCGAGGACTCCTTTGCACCTCTCAGAGAAATGGGCTCACAGAGCTGATAAAACAGACATCAGGGTCGTGGGATGGGGACAGCACCGAAGGGGAAGGGTGAAGTTCCCCAAAGTTAGAAAGGAATTTAAAGACGATGACGGCAACGCACGATGATCTTGATCCTCACAGAGCCTGTGTCTGAGTGATGCGGATGGAGGCCTGGACATGGCTATTTGTCCTCCTAGGAAGGGACAAGACAACAGGGTGCATACCACTTCCACCTTATTGTCCAGGGGCGGTGGGGAGCAAAGGAGTGAGACCCGGACCTTGTCTTCAGCCTCAAGCCCTCCATCACCTACTCCAGGAGACACTTGTCCCTCGAGCAAAGGTGCCCAGACTTTTGCTTGGGTGGAGTGGATGGGGGCGGGGGTGAGGGTTCCAGCCCCCCAGGTTGAATCCCAGAGATCTGGTTTCCTAGCTGGAATTGAACTTGGTAAAGAACTCGGTGGAGGATGGCTGCGTGTCTCTAGAAATCACCCCCTGGTGCTGAGATGGGTGTCCTCAGAACCGGCATCTCATTCTGACCAGGGATTGTCTAGGTGTGGCTGGGGGTCCACACCCAAGAGAACCTCCCTCTGAAGTGCCCCCAGGCTGAGGGGCATCAATCTGGGTTGATTCTATGTATAGAAGTGGTTCTCAACCTTCCTGGTGCTGCAACCCTTTCATACAGCTCCCCATGTGGTGGTGATGCCCCAACCATATAATGATTGTCTTTGTGACTGCATCACTGTCATTTTGCTACTGTGATGAATCGGACGACCCCTGTGAAAGGGTTGTTCGACCCCCAAAGGGGTCGCGACCCGCAGGTTGAGAACCACTGATATAGAGGGACACAGAGAGGGAAGGGGTCTCTGTCTGAGCCTCTACCTGCAGACCTTCCGTGTCCCCTCAGAAAGAGGTAAAGGTCCCTGCCCTTTACCCTGTAGCTCCACAGCTTGTCCTGAAGGAGGGGAGACCAGACATCCATTTCCTACTGGTGCTGATGACCCAAGGGGAGCTTGGTGACAGTGACCCCGTGCCCGGCCCCGCCTCCCTCTCCAACAGATAGGAGGACCTATATCCATAGACTGCCTATGGTGCAGCAAGAAGACTTGTATCATCACCAATAATGGAAGAGTAATCACATGCTCCCCTTTTTTGCTCTACCTATGGAAAGACCAGTTATGTCACTGAAGGACGAGCCATGTGGGCAAACAGCTTGCTTCTCCGATCCAAGTGTACTGTGAACACGTGCTTTTACGAGCTTCCCTCTTGGTGCCCAGCACTGTGTGGTTCTCTGGGGCCCATTTCTGGACATTTCTTTCATGGGAAGTCCTGCCTCATGGAAACCCAGGCAACCCCGGCCCTAGAAACACCCCCACACCTCTCTAATAGCCCACAGTGGCTGGTGGCCTCTCCCTCAGTCCTCACACACGTGGATCTCTGGGTTTCCAGGCACCTGGTGGCTCACTGGATTAAGTCGTGGGCCGCTAATGGCAAAATCAGCAGTAGACACCCACCAGTCACTTCCAGGCTCAGCTGGGCAGTCTGCTTTCTTGAAGGTGGGCAGCCTTGGGGCAGAGGGGGAAGGGCTGTTCTAGGCCGCAGGTTCATGGTGAGTGGAACCCACTAGAAGGCAGACCGTGTGGCCGAGCTTGGGGGGCTTTGGGGAGCAGATGGTGAGACTCAGGACGCCGGCTCGCTCTGCTTGGAGAGAGGTGACACTGGTGATGCAGGAAGGAGTTGGCTTCAGTTAAAGGTGTAAAGACGGATGTGGGACTATGAAGCTCCCCATGATCTGATTCTGTGCAGCTCAGTGTGAGCTGGATGGGAGCCAGGAGCACAGGCTGTGGGGCAGGTTTCTGTCTGACTTCCCCATGCGCCTGTGTCACTGTGCCCAACGTTACTGTCCCACACCTGACAGTAGTAGTCAGCCTCATCGTTGACCTGGGTCCTGCTGATGGTCAGGGTGGCCGTGTTTCCTGAGTTGGAGCCAGAGAATCGGTCCGGGATGCCCGAGGGTCGTTTGCTATCTTCATAGATGACCAGCTTGGGTGCCTGGCCTGAGTTCTGCTGGTACCAGTACACATCTTTCCTCCCAATGTTGTTTCCCCTGCAGGCGATGTTGACCGTCTCTCCCAGGCTCACGGACACTGAGGGCGACTGATTCAGCTCATAGGAGGCCACAGAGCCTGCCGGAAAGAGAAGTCAATGTGAGGTGGTCCCCGAGGGCCCCCATTATAGGACCCCTCCTCCCCCAGATCATCCACAATGGGGCACTCTCTAAAACCTGAGACTTCCTGGGCTGGCTGAGGGAGAGACCAGAGGCAAGGCCAGGCCCCTCTTCTGGGCAGGGCCAGTGCCTCCAGGGTCTCAGACCAGGCCTGTCCCAGATCCAGGGTCTGAGAGGGGACGTCGTGGGGCAGCACCTGTGCAGTGAGCAAGGAGGGTGAGGAAGAGGGGGCTCCAGTTCATGGTGGTGCTGCTCAGAGTCCTGCTCCTGGAGACGGTTCTGGGTCTGGTGTCTAGGACCTCTGTCACCTGGTGTTGAAGAGGCCCTGGGTATGCAAATCAGCAGAACAGGCTGCCTTGGGGGAGGAAGCTGTGTGTGTCCAGAGAAGGGTGAAGTCTCGGGACACAGAGATGGGGGCAGCCTGTGAGTGCTGCAGTCTCCCCACACACTGTGTCCCCGGCTGCAGAGCGGCCATGTCTGTGATGTCCACCACTCTCTCCTTTCCTTGACTCTTAGTACCTGATGCCCGGATGTGATGGCAGGGTCCCTCCTAGACCACAGCCCGAGCTGAGGCTCCCAGATGCCCAGGGAGAGTGTAGAGACCATCAGGAGGTACTCCACCTCTGGCCTGGCCTCTGCCCTCCTGGGCAGGGGACAGGTTCTTTCCCCTCCTGACCTGGGGCCATCTTCAGCAGCAGGGACACAGGAGGAATGAAAGGCAGCGTGTCGTAAGAGAGAATGGGAGCAGCTGGCAGACCTGAGCCTCCCACGATTCCTACTGTTATGAGGGTGCCTGCGGGTGCTGGGCACACCGCTGAGGATCCGGAACATCATGAGACCTTTATCAGAAGCTGCACTGGGCCCTACGTAGGACCAGAAAGCATGGTCTATGTCTCTGGTGTTCAGATTGCTGTTGTCCTCACCCGCGGACAGGGTTGTGTGCGGAGACTCCAGAGGCCTGGGGAGCAGCCAGGAGACTCCCAGCAGGTGCTGAGAGCATGTGGGATGGCAGTGGGTGGTGTCATCTATGGAGACGTGCATTTGGGGACATGACAGAGGTTGTCTGAATGACTGGTCTGGGTGAGAGCAGAGAGGCCACGCTGGGACCTGTGGGCAGAGACAGGGCCAGCACCCCTGAGATCTGCTCTCAGGAGACAGTGGGGGAGGGGCTCAGAGGGAGCCCTAGACCAGGCTCCTTTCCCCTGGGTCTGTGGTCACAGTGAGCTCCCTCCTGCACCTTGGCACCCTGGGAAGATTCTCAAGTTCAATGTCCCAGTGTCTGTTGGCTTCTCTTGCCCTCTGGTGGCTGCCGTGCTCAGATGCTGGTCCCTAGAAGTGGCTTTCATTCAGAAGCGGATCAGAACTCCTTCTGGGACCCCAGTACCAGGGCTGTGTGTCCAGGGAAGGGATTTCTCTTACAGTCTGAGGACGAGCTGTCCACTGGCCACGTCCTCACCCACGGGAGTGTCGTGGACACACTCAGTTTTGGACCCAGTGGACATTGTTACGCCTTCCTCCCTGTGTCTCATATCACATGGTCACTTCAAAGCCAGACTCAGGCTTCTTCCCCTTGGCTCCCGACAACCAGACTGGATCTTGGGTTCAGGGATGGGCATTGACATGTGAGGCCAGGGGACTGATGTCCTTCTTAGGGGCTGATCCTAGACGCTTGAGACATGGCTGCAGTGCCAGGTTCTCACATGAGTGAAGCCCCCTCCTCAGGACACGACCTCCCGATGCTAACCATGCTCCTTCTCCATCGTCCCCGGGGGACCTTGATCTCAGGAGTGTTTCTCTGTGCCCTCTGAGTCCTCAGGAGATGTCTTGGCTGCTCTCAACACTCAAGCAGCTCTGGTGTCCCCGTGGCTGAAGCGCTCCCTGTGGAATGGAAAGGCTGGTGGTTTGACCCCACCAGCTGCTCCTTGGGGGAAAGACGTGGCCCTTGGATGCTGTGTTGACTGACCGCCTTGGAAACCGCGTGCAGTAGTTCTCCTCTGTCCCATGTGCTGCTGTCCTGGAGAGTCAGGAATGAGGTACAGGCACTCTCAAGGGCAGGGCAGAGCCTCCAGGACCTCAGTCCCCTGAGCACAGCTGCTGCCTGCAGGACCATCCTGCTGAGCTCAGAGTCAGACCAGGCCTGTCCCAGGTGTGTACATGGAGAGGGGACATTCAGCAGCACCTGCACAGAGAGTGAGGAGCGTGAGGAAGAGGGGGCTACGTTCATGGTGGTGCCACTCAGCGTCCTGCTTGCTGACAAGTCGTTGGTCCTGGTGTCCCTGGGTCTCTGTCACCACTTGCTCAAGAGGCTCTGGGTATGCAAATCAGTCAGGTCACAGCTGCCCTGGAGGAAGCTGTGTGTCTCCAGAGGAGACTCAGCCCCAGGGATGCAGGGCACGTGCCCCTGCACCCACACTATGCTAGAGTCAGGCTCTGCAGCAGCACCAGGTCCCCAGGGCTGACATCTTCATGTCCATGAGTCCTAGTCTTGATCCTGTGTGTCCTGATACCCCTAGAACCCACCAGTGGCACCGTTCTCATTGTACAGGGCCTGGCGGTCTGTGTCCCCTGGTTATTCCTGAGAATTGTCTTGAAAGACCAAGAATCACAGTGGGATACTCAGATTGTCCTGCACCCCAGACTCCTCCCCTACTCACCCTGCCTCTCTGGGGACGCTTACTCACAGGGCAGGGTCAGCGTGGTCCTGTCCATGCACGTCTGGGAGCAGTCAGACGCTGAATCTTGCCCCAGTCCCAACTCCCAGGCTTGTCTCTGTCCTCTGTCTCCTCTCTGTCCAGCCTGATGTGAACTCAGAGAAGCTGTGCTGAGCACGTGGACAGCGAGTGTGCATTCCAGAAGGGTTTCTGCCCTGATCACAGTGCCCGCACTGGGGTCTCCGTGAGTCCTGCATTGTCCACTGCTCTGACTTTGATGGAGTGGAGGAAACACTAAGCAGTCAATCTAGTGGTTGATGATTCACCTGTATGTGAATGATGGTATTTAAATAGGAAGGGGCTTTCTTGGTTGAATGCATCTCAACGATATTAGAAAACGTTTCTTCACCAGGACAATAAATATGTTCACATCTGTCAAACCAAAAGGCAGAGGAGAATTCAGGCAGAAATCTGTGTTCTTGAAGCTGTGAGTCTCAGCATCTCTGTTGCTCCACGCAGCTGTGACATTCAGTGAGTCTTGATGAGCTATTAGTTCTCAGGTTAGAGTGATGTGATCATGTTTTACTAAAAATCCACACAGTGAAACTAAATGGGGGAGAAATCCCTTGTCATTTTCTGGTCCCAGTAAATAAACACTTTGATGCATTTAAATGTGCATACACGTTGTCATCAGGGAATAGGAGAACAAGACAGTGAATGGAGACGATGAAGTGTAGAATGCATCTAAGCAACAGCTGTTGCCTTCCAGCTGTTCTGGCGCCCAACAACTCCTATGCTTCAGAGCCCTCTTCTCTTCAGAGCTTCCAGTGGATGGCACCGTCCAAGGTGGGTTCCAGGAGTCAGTTCTTCTGAAGGGGCATTGGCCTGATTCAGTGTGGATTCAATTGACCCTATGCTGTGGGCCTCAGTGCTGAGCCACCCAAGAGACAAGGCATCAAGCTGAATACAGACCCTCTGCTCTTCCCTGTGTATGACTCAGAGAGAGCCCAGGAGAGAGCACTGAACTGCTCCTCAGAGTTTCTGGGATGGCCCTGTTTCCGTGAACACGCGGCCTCTTCTTTGAATTTCCCTTGTACTCAGCAGCCCTGTGCTTAACCAACTGCACCACCTGGGTTTCTGCCAGGGCCCTGATCTTCGGTTATATTTCCCTTCATCAAGCCTTATCATACCTACATCCTCCTTTCCACTGATTTTGGATTACTTGTTCCCTTGTTCCTGGGTTTGTTAATATCACTTCCTCTTTCATGACTCCCACTCTGCCATGTCCTCCCGGAACTGTCTTCCCCTTGTTCTCTCTTCTGGGTTGTTTGTCCTGCCTATCCCATCCAGGGACACATGCAATGACAACAATATGCACAAATACAAGTCCGAGCCCAACAAAGCAGCGATGGAAAATAAAACAATCACTGCAAAAACAAGAACAGCCAAAGGCAACGAAAAAAAAGAATTTAAAAAAAGCCTGTAAATAGTTCAAAGTCTATTTGATGTCCCTTACAAGTGTTTTCTAGTCACGTCTGCTGGGGCGTCACGTGCCAGCTCCACAGTCTATTTTTGGGGTTCCGTGGGCACTTCACTGCTCTGCTCCCCTTGCTGCTCTGTTGCACTCCACCAGTGTCTCGCTTCATTGTACAGGAGTCAGTGAAAGAACGATTCCTTTTGTGTGTCTCCAGTATTGGTGGGCCCATGATTTTTAAAAAATTTTTTAAAACATTTTATTAGGGGCTCATACAACTCTTATCACAATCCATGCATATACCTACATCAATTGTATAAAGCACATCCATACATTCTTTGCCCTAATCACTATCAAAGCATTTGCTCTCCATTTAAGCCTTCTGCATCAGGTCCTCTTTTTCCCCCCGTCCCTCCCCTCTCCCCCCTCCCTCATGTGCCCTTGGTGATTTATACATCATTATTTTGTCATATCTTGCCATATCCGGAGTCTCCCTCCCCCCCCCTTCTCTGCCGTCCCTCTCCCAGTGAGGAGGTCACATGTGGATCCTTGTAATCAGTTCCTGTTTTCCAACCCACTCGCCCTCCACTCTCCCAGCATCGCCCCTCACACCCTTGGTCCTGAAGGTATCATCCACCCTGGATTCCCTGTGCCTCCAGTCCTCATATGTACCAGTGTACAACCTCTGCCCTATCCAGCCCTGCAAGGTAGAATTCGGATCATGGTAGTTGGGGGGAGGAAGCGTCCAGGATCTGGGGGAAAGCTGTGTTCTTCATCGGTACTACCTCGCACCCTAATTAACCCATCTCCTCTCCTAAACCCCTCTGTCGGGGATCTCCAGTGGTTGACACTTGAGCCTCGGGTCTCCACTCTGCACTTCCCCTTTCATTCACTATGGTATACACACACACACACACATATGTATATATTCTTTTTTTTGCATGATGCCTTATACCTGGTCCCTTTGGCACCTCGTGATCGCACCGGCTGGTGTGCTTCTTTCATGTGGCCTTTATTGCTTCTGAGCTAGATGGATGCTTGTTCACCTTCAAGCCTTTAAGACCCCAGACACTATCTCTTTCGATAGCCGGGCACCATCTGCTTTCTTCACCACATTTACTTGTTCACCCACTTTGGCTTCCGCAGTTGTGTCGGGAGAGTGAGCATCATAGAGTGCCAATTTAATAAAAGAAAGTATTCATGCATTGAGGGAGTGCCTAAGTAGAGGCCCAAGGTCCGTCCGCCACCTTAATACTAAACCTATAAATGTAGACACTTAGATCTATTTCCCCATCCTCATATATATATATTTGCATGTACATGTCTTTGTCTAGACTTCCATAAATGCCCCTTGACTCCCAGCTCCTTCCTCCATCTCCCTTGACTTTCCTCCTGCCCTACTACCATGCTCCGTCCCCACCTGGGCTACAGCTATACCTCTTCTCTACACAACCTTACCCTTGATCATTCCCCACCAGGCCTGCCACTCCCCCCTCACTACCATTTTGGGTCCCATGTTGTTCCTTTGCCCCTGTGTTTCTTAACACCACTTTCTTACCCCCCTCGCCCTCCCCCACCCCAAGTCCCAATGGAACTGTCGGTTCCATTGTTTTTCCTCCAGATAGTTCATCCAGCCTGTCCTATTCAGACAGACCTGTGGAGACACTAACATGCACGAAAACAAGACAGAAGAAAACAAAGCAACAGTATGCAACCAGACAACAAAACCACAAAAACAAACCACTGAAAAAGAACAAAACAAAACACTTCACAAAAGAAAAGCTTGTAGTTCGTTCAAGGATCGTTTGCTGGCCCTTAGGAGCGTTTTCCAGTCCAGTCTGTTGGGGCACCATGCCCTGGCCCCGAAGTCCACTTTCAGTGTTCCCAGGGGACCTTGCCACTCCATTCCCTTGCTGTTCCGCTGCACTCCCCCAGTGCTTTGCCTCGGTGTGGTGGGATCAGGTCAGGTGCAATTCCCACACTGTCTCCGATGCTGTCCCCTGTATCGCCCTTAGTCACTGAGGGGCATCATTTCTCATAGTAGGGCCAGCCATGTTGTTCTCTCTATGGACTGGCTGCTCTACTCAGGAACATCATCCTCATGGCCTGGTGGGCCATGCTGTGCTCCACTCTCTCCTCCTTCCCCTTCATCTGCTCCCGTGTGCTCTGATCAGATGTCCATCTCCTGGAGATGCAGAATCAATGTCATCCTTTGAAACAAATTCTTTTCGGGGGAGGGGCAGGAATCCACTTAATTTTTGGTGCTGGGGCCAGCCTCCCAGACCTCTCCACTGGTTCCCTACTCCACGCCGGGATATTGCATTCACACCTTGGGGCACTGGGTTGAAGTCTGGTCCCACTTTCCCTGTGGAGATATAAACAATACCCTCCCCTTGGGTGGATTAATGCCCCATGCCCCCACTACCCCTTTCTTCCTTGTATTCATCCTTTTGTTTTCCTTTCCCCACCTCCTCCACCATTGGGACCATGACTTCTAAGAACCGTGTTGGACCCTGTTCCACAAAGTCACTGTGAGTCAGCATCAACTTGATGGCACTGGGTTTGGGGAGGTTGTTAAGGAACCACGTCTTGAAGATGTGGAACCCCCATCGAACATTGATCCGGGAGGGGAGAATATTGACCATGTATAGCAATGCATCCTTGTCCCCCTGGGTGGTGGAGGGAGATGTGCAACACTGTCTCATTCTTGTAGAGTCTGGGCAGTCAAGGAGACTGAGGGCCATGCCTGCAGCCTCCAGGTTCCCCTGCCCCTCTCTGCATGGCCTCGTGTTAGGGTCCAAGACTTCCTGCCCTTGACCCAGCGAGGTCTGCGTTTCCAGCCCCACAGGCCTGAGTGTCTGAGGGAGCATTCCTCAGCTGCCTTTCCAGGGTTCATAAAGGACCTGAGAGTCTTTGTTTGTTTCTAGGAATAATCCTGTGAGGCACAGATGGGGTCTTCAGAGCTGGCCTGTCTCAGAGATGAGCCCTGCTGTAGCCGGGATGGGTTTGCAACTTAAGTTCCATACGCATGTGATTTTCGCACTGAAGAACCCACCAGGCTAAAGGGGTCTGTTTCAAGGTAGCTGAGTTCCAGTGTCCAGGCATTCACTGTCCCCTTATAAGGAGGTCTCTATCTGTTCAAGTGCAGGGTCACACCCTGTCCTGAAGGAGAGGAGTCCAGGCCATGTTCTGTAGGGAGGACACCCAAGGGGACTTGACGTCAACGCTGCCCCTGCAGTCGTGGTGAGTCCCATGGGATGGAGACTGAGGGCAGTGTCTTATGTCATGAAGACAATGAAGAACCTGAACATGAGCTGTGGACCGTTTCCTTTAGCTGCAGGACACTGATGAGCTGGACAACCGTTTCTCCATCCAAGCAAAGAACTCACTTCTCTGATCCAAGTTCATCATGGAAACATCCTGTTGGACGCTCTCCTCTGTTCCTTCAATTCTGAGTCCTTTCCTCCAAGATGTGTCCCATTTCCAGGTGATCCCTTCCTTGGAAGTCTAGCCTCCCACAGTCCACGCTGACGCTGGCCTCTGCCCAAACACCTGTAACCCTGTGAGACCTCACTGACGTCTGTCTTGGCGCTCCCTTCCTTCTTAATACACGGAACCTGGGGAGAAGCCCTGAGGATCGAGGGCCTTAAAGGTTTGTCTGCTAACTGCCATGTCAGCGTTCAACCCCACCAGCCATGCTCAGGAACACGTACTTGCTGTCTCCTTCTCTGAAGAGCGACAGGTTTGGAGGTCTGAGGGGCCACTCCACTGTCCCCACAGGCTGGATATGAGTCCGCATGGACTAGAGGGTCAGATGTTGGGGAGTGTGTGAAGGTCTGTAATGAGCAGGGGATCTGCTGCAGGTACAGTGGGATGTGCTGGGGTCTGCAGGTGCAGGACGACGTTGGCTGCAGTGAACGCATAGGGACTGAGGCAGGACTCGAACGTTCCCCTGCCTGCTGGGAGTCTGTGCTGCCAGTGTGAGCTGGATGGGAGCCAGGAGACCAGGCTGTGGGGCAGGTTTTTGTCTGACTTCCCCATGTGCCCGTGTCACTGTGACCAACACCACTGTTTATTACATGACAGTAGTAGTCAGCCTCATCGTCGGCCTGGGTCCTGCTGATGGTCAGGGTGGCCGTGTTTCCCGAGTTGGAGCCAGAGAATCGGTCCAGGATGCCCGAGGGTCGGTTGCTATTTCTATAGATGACCAGCTTGGGTGCCTGGCCAGAGGTCCGCTGGTACCAGTGCACACGGTTCCACCCAATGTTGTTTCCCCTGCAGGGGATGTTGACCGTCTCTCCCAGGCTCACGGACACTGTGGGCGACTGATACAGCTCATAGGACGCCACAGAGCCTGCATGAGAAAGAAGTCAATGTGAGGCAGTTCCCAAAGACATCCCTCCCAAGACCCCTCCTCCCCCAGATCATCTGCAATGTGGGCACTCTAAATCCTGAGACTTCCTGGGTTGGCTGAGGGAGAGACCAGAGGCAAGGCCAGGCCCCTCTCCTGGGCAGGGCTGGTGCCTCCAGGGTCTCAGACCAGGCCTGTCCCAGATCCAGGGTCTGAGAGGGGACGTTGTGGGGCAGCACCTGCGCAGTGAGCGAGGAGGGTGAGGAAGAGGGGGCTCCAGTTCATGGTGGTGGTGCTCAGAGTCCTGCTCCCAGAGACGGTGCTGGGCTTGGTGTCTAGGGCCTCTGTCTAGGGCCTCTGTCACCCTGTGTTGAAGAGGCCCTGGGTATGCAAATCAGCAGAACAGGCTGCCCTGGGGGAGGAAGCTGTGTGTGTCCAGAGAAGGGTGAAGTCTCGGGACACACAGATGGGGGCAGCCTGTGAGTGCTGCGGTCTCCCCACACACTGTGTCCCTGGCTGCAGAGTGGCCATGTCTGTGACGTCCACCACTCTCTCCTTTCCTTTACTCTTAGTGCCTGATGCCCGGATGTGATGGCAGGGTCCATCCTGGACTGCAGTCCTTAACTCAGACTCCCAGACGCCCAAGGGGAGTGTAGACACCATCAGGAGTTTCTCCACCTCTGCCCAGGCCTCTGCCCTCCTGGGCAGGGGACAGGTTCTTTTCCATTGTGACCTGTGACCATCTTCAGCAGCAGGGACACAGGAGCAGTGTAAGGCAGCGTGTCGTAGGAGAGAATGGGAGCAGCCCCCAGACCTGAGCCTCCCATGATTCCTACTGTCATGAGGGTGCCTTCGGGTGCCAGGCACACCGCCGAGGGTCCGGAACATCATGAGACCTTTATTCAGAGCTGCCCTGGGCCCTACATAGGATCAGAAAGCATGGTCTGTGTCTCTGGTGTTCACAGAGCTGTCGTCCTCGACCAGGGACAGGATTGTGTGGGGAGACTCCAGAGGCCTGGGCAACAGCCACGAGACTCCCAGCAGGTGCTGAGAGCACGCGGAGTGGCAGTGGGTTGTGTCATCTATGGAGACGTGCATTTGGGGACATGACAGAGGCTGTCTGAATGACCGGGCTGGGTGAGAGGAGAATGGCCATGCTGGGACCTGTGGGCAGATACAGGGCCAGCTCCCCTGAGAGCTGCTCCCAGGAGACAGTGGGCGAGGGGCTCATAGGGAGCCCTAGACCAGGCTCCTTTCCCCTGGGTCTGAGGTCACAGTGAGCCCCCTCCTGCACATTGGCACCCTGGGAAGATTCTCAAGTTCAATGTCCCATTTTCTGTGGCTTATCCTGCCCTCTGTTGGCTGCCGGGCTAGGATGTTGGGCCCTAGATGTGGCTTTCATGCAGAAGCAGATCAGAACCCCTTCTGGGACCTCAGTACCCTGGCTGTATGTCCAGGGAAGGTATTGCTCTTACAGTCTGGGGACGAGCTGTCCACAGGCCACATCCTCACCCATGGGAGTGTCGTGGACACACTTGGTTTTGGACGCAGTGGACATTGTTGCACCTTCTTCCTGTGTCTCACATGATGTGGTCACTTCAAAGCTTGACTCAGGCTTCTTCCCCCTGCTCCCGACAGCCAGCCTGGATCTTGGGCTCAAGGCTACACATGGACATGTGAGGTCAGGAGGCTGATGTCCTTCTTAGGGACTGATCCTCAGCGCTTGAGACATGGCTGCAGTGCCCGGTTCTCACATGGGTGTAGGCCCCTCCTCAGGACACGACCTCCCAATGCTAACCATGCTCCTTCTCCATCGTCCCCCGGGGACCTTGATCTCAGGAGTGTCTCTCTGTGCCCTCCGAGTCCTCAGGAGACGGCCTGGCTGCTCTCACCGGTCAAGCAGCTCTGGTGGCCCCGTGGCTGAAGCGCTCTCTGGGGAATGGAAAGGTTTGTGGTTTGACCCCACCAGCTGCTCCTTGGCAGAAAGATGTGGCCCTTGGATCCTGTGTAGACTGACCGCCTTGGAAACCGCGTGGGGCAGTTCTCCTCCGGCCCTTGTGCTGCTGTCCTGGAGAGTCCGGTGCATGGTGGGGAGCTTGGTTGAGGTTGGTTTCGTCATGAAATGTAAGTGACGGGAAGTGTGTCATCCGTTAGTGCGCTGGAACTTTTGCTGCAAGTTGGGGCATTTTCCAAATGACACATGAGGAAGAGGACCTGGGTGTCCGGTTGCTTAGAGGAGACCCCTCCTGAGGCACTGTGCTTTTGAGTCAGCTCCTAGGAGTTATGCAGCCTGGGGAGACGGAGAGAGCAGACACTGTGAGACCCAGAGCTCCTCCCCAAGGTTCCTCACTGAAGTCATGATTGGGCTGGGCTCAGGGTGAGTGGAGGGCTGGTGGGGGTGAACCTGAGGGCGGTGGCGGGAGGCAATACCTGTGCAAGAGTTCAGGGGAGAGACCAGGGCTCCTCGCGATGATGGAGAAGTGCCAGTCTTCCTTCATCTTCCCTGTTGGGCAGAGCCTCAGGCCCCTGGTGTCCCGGTGCGGTAGTTACATAATCTGGTATCAATTTGAGGAATGAGCATGTAGTGGTGGAGTCTAGCCTCTCAATCCTGAGAGAGCCAATGAGACCTCTGTGTCGGCATGGCCTTCTTTTGAGAATTGTGGAAACTGTCGTATATTTTCCTGCTTGGAGGCCGGAGACACAAACTCTCTTTCTCTCTCACTCCTGACAGACATCTCTGAGGGGAAGCCCCATGGACCACCCCTGATGCAGCCAGAGCCCTGGGAGCTGGAGAAGCCATGTGGAGACGCCTGCCAGCACGAGCTGCTTACAATCCCTCTAGATTTAAAGATTTCCCACCCACTGGCCTGCGATTGTCCTGAATTCAGCATCATTGCGTGTGTTTCATGAGTCTGAAGAGGACTTTATGGATTGGTGTCAGACATCTGGGCTAATAGCAGACTTAAGGACTTGATCTGGACAGGGCTGGGATGTTTCCTCAATATTCAACTGCTCTTGTATAGAAACCTTTTTCTTATGCACATATGAGTTTCCAGGGATTTATAGCTCTAGTCTACCCTGGCTAACACACCCGGGGAGGGAGCAGAGCACTTGCAATGGACCTGCTATCACCGGGGGCTCCGTAGATCCTGGAGATATGAGAGAAGGCTGTTCTCATCATCAACACCGACAAGGGGGCCCTCTCTTTGAGGGCACACCCTAATTCCTCAATTCCCCCCACCAAGAACTCCAGGAGACCCTGTCACCCCTTGTGGTCCTGAATCAGTGTCTTCTGATTCTCATGACCCTCTCAACCTTCATTCTGATCTCTGCCCATCATGCTCTGCTTTGCAGCCACCCATGACGGGTATGCTCTGTCTGATCACAACTGTCCATTCTTGAAAGGACCCTGCTGGCCAACCCCAGTGTCCCCACAGAAATCCCTCAGTGTCAGGATGTCGGGTGCTTTGTCTTCAGCTGCACTGAGAGAAGCCTGGATCGGTCTGCTTCCTGGTGGGAATTCCTTAGACGATAAATGATCTGAGCGTCTTGAGTGTCTCTAGAGAGGACACCACGAGGCACAGGTGGCGGACTTCAGAGGCGGCCTGTCTCTGAGGTTCAAGATCCTCCTCTAGGACTGATGCGTGTGAGACTCTATGTCTACAGCCATGAGGCTGTCCCTGTGAAGACCCTGTCCCCTTGTAGTCTGAGGACAGACCTTCTGGCCATCTTCATGAATATGGTAAGGTCAGGGATCCTAATGGAGGTGCCCTGTCCAGCCCCCACTGTCCACTTTTAATAAGGAATCTGTGCCATTCACACTGCAGTGTCACTTGTTTTGAAGGTGCCGAGTCCAGCCTCCCTGTCCTGGACCACTGACCCTCACAGGGACTTTATGACAACCCTGTCCCCTATGTGTGCGTTGACTTCCATACAATGAACAGTAGGAGATGACTCATTTCACAAGGACCCATGTAAAATAGAACCCCAAATTTTGGAGAATTTCTTTTCCTGCTGAAACCTGATGAGCAGACCCTACGTGGTCTGTTCCAGGCAGAGAGGTCATGTCACAGGTTCAAGTTTACCAATGAGTATTCCTCTTAGACCGTTCTCCATGTGTCTTCAATGCTGTGTCATTTTCTGAGAGGTGCCCCCCTTTTCTAGATGATTCCATCCTGAAACACCAGCCTCCTCCAGCCCCATGCAGACCCTGGTCCACCCCAGAGACCCTCCCGCCTCTGAGCTCCAGGAAATCGGTACACCTTTGGACCCCCCTCATGGCACCAGAAGGTCCCATGGGCCACTTGCGGGAGACAGTCAGGAATAAGGGACAGGCCACTCTCAAGGGCAGGGCGGAGTCTCCAGGATCTCAGCCCTCTGAGCACAGCTGCTGCCTGCAGGAGCTGCTCAGCTCAGAGTCAACCAGGCCTGTCCCAGGTGTGCACACGGAGAGGCGGCATTCAGCAGCACCTGCACAGAGAGTGAGGAGGGTCAGGAAGAGGGGGCTCCAGTTCATGGTGGTGCCACTCAGAGTCCTGCTTGCAGACATGTCGCTGGTCCTGCTGTCCCTGGGCCTCTGTCACCACTTGCTCAAGAGGCTCTGGGTATGCAAATCAGCCAGGTCACAGCTGCCCTGGAGGAAGCTGTGTGTCTCCAGAGGAGACTCAGCCCCAGGGATGCAGGGCACGTGCCCCTGCACCCACACTCCCCTGGAGTCAGGCTCTGCAGCAGCACCAGGTCCCCAGGGCTGACATCTCCATGTCCATGAGTCCTAGTCTTGAACCTGTGGACCTGATACCCCAAGAACCCACCAGTGGCGCCGTTCTCATTGTACAGGGCCTGGGGGTCTGTGTCCCCTGGTTGGTTGAGGGATTTGTCCTGGAGCGACCCAAGGACCACAGCACAGTGGGACCCTCAGATTGTCTTGCACCCCAGACTCTCCCTACTCACCCTGCCTCTCTGGGAGACCCTTCCTCACAGGGCAGGATCAGCATGGTCCTGTCCATGCACGTCATGGAGCAGTCAGACGCTGAATCTTGTCCCACTTCCCAGGCTTCTCTCTGTCCTCTGTGTCCCCTCTGTACAGCCTGATGTGAACCCTGAGAAGCTGTGCTTAGCGTGTGGACAGTGAGTGTGCATTACAGAAGGGTCTCTGCCCTGATCACAGTGTCCAAACCGGGGTTTCCTTGAGTTCTGTGTTGTCCACTGCTCTGACTTTGATGGAATAGGGGAAACACTAAGCATTCAATCTCGTGGTTGATGATTCACCTATGTCTGAGTGATGGTATTTAAGTAGCAAGGAGCTTACCTGATTGAATGCATCTCAACGATATTAGAAAATGTCTCTTCACCAGAACAATAAACATGTTGAAGCTGTGAGTCTCAGCATCTGTGCTCCTGCGCGCAGCTGTGACACTCAGTGTGTCTTGATGAACTATTAGTTCTCAGGTTAGAGTGATATGATCTTGTTTTACTAAAAATCCACAGAGTGTAACTAAATGGGAGAGAAATCCCTTGTCATTTTCTGGTCCCAGGAAATAAACACCGAGATGCATTTAAATGTACACACACGTTGTCATCAGGGAATATGAGAACAAGACAGTGAATGGAGACGATGAAATGTAGAATGCATCGAACCAACAGCTGTTTTCTTCCAGCTGTTCTGGCGCCCAGCAACTCCTGTGCTTCAGAGTCCTCTTCTCTTCAGAGCTTCCAGTGGACAGCACCTTCCAAGATGGGGTCCAGGAGTCAGTTCTTCTGAAGGGGCCCCGGCCTGATTCAGTGTGGACTCAAATGACCCTATGCTGTGGGCTTCAATGCTGAGCCACCCATGAGACAAGGCAGCAAGCTGAATACAAAGCCCCGGCTCTTCCCTGTGTATGACTCAGAGAGAGCCCAGGATAGATCACTGAGCTGCTCCTCAGAGTTTCTGGGATGGTCCTGTTTCTGTGAATACCCAGCCTCTTCTTTCTCGCTCTGAGTACAGATTTGAACCATTGCCCTTGAACTCAGCAGCCCAGTGCTTAACCAATTGTGCCACCAGAGAACCTGCTCAGGCCGTGATCTTCATCACTTAGTCTTGTAATTGACAAGATCAACGTCTGTGGAACCAAACCCTGAGGGAGATATTCCTGCTCAGACCAGACAATGCACCGAGAGGACCATAGGCCAGGCCTCACTATGACACACAATGTCCTTCACTGACCCATACCTCTGTAGGGACAACACTGGAAACACAGGGTGGAAATTGTGCCCATTCTGACCCCATCACACTGGGCGAAACATGAAAGGCAGGCAACAGAGCAGCAAGGCGAGCAGAGCAATGAATTGCCAGGGTAACATCATAAATAGACTTTGGGGCCAGGTCATGGCACCCAACCTGACCTGAGTGAGATAAGCTTCTAAAAATTAAAAATACAGACCTGGAACTATTTAAAGGCTTCTCCCTTTTTTTCATTGACTTTCTTTTTGTTGTTGTTGGTTTTGTCTTCCTTTGTTGTTTAATTTGGCTCTGCCTTTTTATCCCCTATTATTAATGTCTGCACGTCTATCTAGATAAGATAGGCAGAATGAACAATTTTGAGAGGAAAACAATGGGACCGCAGGTTAGGGAGGGAAATGGAAAAGGGGATATGGGAGAAAGGAAGGGGGGGGGGTGTCCGTGTCAACCAATCCAGGGACAAGGGAACAACAAGTGACCAAAAAATGATGGAGAGCAGGGTGTAGGAGGCCTAGTGGGGCTTAACCCAGGGCAATGTAAAAGCAGGGGATTACTAAAACCCGAATGAAGGCTGAACATGATAGTGGGACAAAAGGACAGTCAAAGGAAATAGAGGAAAGAACTAGGAGGCAAAGGATATTTCTAGAGGTCTAAATACAGAAATTTTCATATGTAAATATATTTTATATAACTATAGGGAAATAGATCCATGGACTTATATTTATATGTTGAATATTAAGAAGCAGATGGCATTGGTGCTCTACTTCCTCAATGCAAGAACACTTTGTCCTAATAATCCAACATTCTGTGTTGATCCCTTCCCAACAGGATCGCTGAAGACAAATGGGTGCATAAGCAAATGTGGTGAAGAAAGTTGATGGTGCCTGGCTTTCACAAAGTATAGCATCTGGGGTCTTAAAGGCTTCAAGATAAACAAGCAGCCATCTAGCTGAGAGGCAACAAAGCCCACGTGGAAGAAACACATCAGCCTGTATGTTTGTGATGTGTTGATGGGAGCAGGTGTCAGACATTAAACATCCAGAACAAAAAACAAACCAATGTTAATGGGTGGGGGAATCAACGATTGGAGACCCAAAGCCCATCTGTAGACCATTGGAAATCCCTTTTCAGAAGGGCCACAATGAGAAGACGAGCGATCCAGGACACAGTATAACACTGATGAAACACATAGCTTTCCTCTAGTCCTTTAAAGGTTCCTGCCTCCACCATTATGACCCCTATTCTGCCTTACATATCCGGGTAGACAAGAGCATGTACACGGGTACAAATAAGAGCTGGAAACACAGGGAATCCAGGACCTATAAACCCCTCAGGACCCATATTGAGAGTAGCTATAGCAGGAAGGGCAGGGGAAGGTGGGAGGAGAAAGGGGATATCAATCATAAGGATCAATATATAAACCCCTCCCAGGGAGATGAACAACAGAAACGTGGGTGAAGGGAGACAGTTGATGTAAGATTTGAAAATAATAATTTATAAATTATCCAGGTTTCATGAGAGAGGAACGGTGGGGGAGGGAGGGAAAAATGAGGAGCTCATATCAAGAACTTAAGTAGAAAGAAAATGTTGATGGCAGGAAATGTTCAAATGTGCTTGACATAATGGTTGGATGTATGGATTGTGATCAGAGCTGTAAGAAACCCCGATAAAAGTACATTATATATATATATATATATATATATATATATATATATATATATATATATATATATATATATATATATATACCCTGGTGGATGTGAAATGAGAACTGTCTGGAAAGAGAGGTGCACAGTTTCCAACTGGGGTACAATGATTTTTCAAAAAAATCACCTTATTGGGAGCTCATACAACTCTTTTCACAATCCATACATACATACATCGTCTCAAGCACATTTTTGCATGTGTTGTCATCATCGTTTTCAAAGCATTTTCTTTCTACTTCAGCCCTTGGCATCAGCTCCTCCTTTATCCCCTCCCCCCTTATGAACCCCTGATAATTTATAAATTATTATTATTTTGTCATGTGTTGTGCTGCCTGATGTCTCTCTTTACCCCTTGTCTCTTGTCCATCCTCTTGGAGGGGTTATAGGTAGGTCAGTGTGATCGGTTCCTACATTCTCCCCCTACATTCCTGTTCCCCTACTGGTAAGGCTACTCTCAATATTGGTCCCGAGGAGTTTATCTGTCCTGTATTCCCTGTGTTTCCAGCTCTTGTCTGTACCCATGTACATGCTGTGATATAGCCAGATTTTTAAGGTAGAATTAAGGTCATGCTATTGTGGGGAAGAATTAAATCTAGAAGAAAGCTGTATGCTTCATTGGTGCTGTATGTACCATGGCTGGCCTGTCCCCTTCCCATGACACTTCTGTTAGGGGATGTCCAGTTGCTTACAGATTGGCTTTGGGCCTCCGCTCTGTGCTCCCCACCTCATTCACATTATGCCTTTTGTGCTCTGGGTCTTTGATGCCTGATACCTGATTCCACGGACACCTCATGATCACACAGGGCAGTGTGCTTCATCCATGTGGGCTTTGGTGCTTCTGAGCTAGATGGCTGCTAGTTGATCTTCAAGCCTTTAAGACCCCAGACTCTATATCTTTTGATAGCCTGGCATCATCAGCTTTCTTCACCACATTTACTTATGCATCTGCGTTGTCTTCAGCGATCGTGTCCTGAAGGTGAACATCTCACAGTGCTGGATTTTTAGACCAAAGTGTTATTGTGTTGAGGGAGTGCTTGAATAGAGGCCCAATGTCCATCGGCTTCCTTAACACTAAAGCTATAAATATTTGTGCACAGATGTATTTCCCTCTGATCATATATAAGTGTATTTGTATATGTGCATCCTTGTATTTAGATCTCTATAAATGCCCTTTGCCTCTTAGTTCTTCCTCTATTTCCCTTAACTTTCCTCTTGTCCCACTAACATGTTCAGCCTTCATTTGGGTTTCAGTAATTCCTCTCGGTTACATTGCCCTTGATCAAGCCTTATCTGACCTACTACACCCACCTTGCCACTGATTTCGGATCACTTGTTCTTCCCTTGTCCCTGGGTTTGTTAGCACCACTTCCTTTCCCCCGATTCGCACTCTCCCATGTCCTCCTGGAACTGCGGACCCGTTGGTCTCTCTTCTGGCTTGTTTATCCTACCTCTCCCATCCAGGTAGACATACAATGACAACAATATGCACAAATACATGACAGAGCACAACAAAGCAACAATAGGACATAAAACAATTGCTACAAAAACAACAGCAGCAAAATGCAACGACAAAAAAATAAAAGCCTATGAACGGTTCAAGGTCTATTTGTTGTTCTTTACAAGTGTTTTCCAGTCGAGTCTGATGGGGTGCCATGCCTTGACCCCATCGTCTATTTTTGGTGTTCCCTGGGGACTTGACTGCTCTACTCCCCTTGCTGCTCTGTTGCACACCCCAGTGTCTCATCTCATTGTACAGGGCTTATTGCAAGAACAATTCCCACCTTGAACTCCAGTGTTCGGGGGACCTTGAATTTTTAGAACCGTGTGGGACCCTGTACCACAGGGTCACTAGGACTCAGCATCCACTTGATGGCACTGGGTTTGGGGCTGTGTTGGCACTACGTCTTGAAGACGTGGATTGGCCACGAAACATTGATCAGGGTAGGGGAGAACATTGACCATGCATGGCAATGCTTCCTTGTCCCCCTGGGAGGTGAAAGGTGGGAGGGTCTAACACTGTCTCATTCTTGTAGAGGCTGGGCAGCCAAGGAGTCTGAGGGCCATGCTTGCATCCTCCAGGTTTTCCCCTGCTCTCTCTGCAGGGCCTTGTCTTAGGGTCCAAGACCTCCTGCCCTTGACCCAGTGGCATCTCGTGCTCCAGCTCCACAGGCCTGAGTGTCTGAGGTAGCATTGCTCAGCTGCCTTTCCAGAATTGATAAAGGATCTGAGAGTCTTTGGGTGTTTCTAGAAATAATCCTGTGAGGCACAGATGGGAGACTTCAGAGATGACCATGTCTTAGAGAAAGGCCCTGCTATAGCTTGGCTGAGTTACACACTTGAGTTCTACATGCTTGTGGTTTACTGACTGAAGGAACCCCCCAGACTGAAGAGGCCCGTTCCAGCCGAGGTCCAATGTCCAATGATCAGACCTTCCTTGTCCCCTTATAAGGAGGTCTCTGCCTGCCAAATTCAGGGTCACAGATTGTCCTGAAGGAGAGGAGTGCAGGCCATGCCCTGCAGTGCGGGCACCCAAGGGGACTTGACGTCAAGGTTGGCCCTGAAGGCACGGCGATGCCCATAGAATGGAGACTGAGGGCAGTGACATCTCATGAAGACCAGGAACAAGCTGACCCTGAGCTGTAGAACCTTCCCTTCAGGTGCAGGAGACTGAATAGCCGGCCAACCGTTTCCTCATCCAAGCAGAGAACTGGCTTCTCTGATCCAAGTTCACCAGGGAGACATCGTGTTGGATTCTCCCCTCTGGTCCTTCAGCTCTGAGTCCTTTCCTCCAAGATGTTTTCCATTACCAGCTGTTTCCTTCCTTGGAAGACCAGCCTCCTCCAGCCCACACTGACGCTGACCTCTGGCGAACCCCCTGCCACCCTTTGAGACCTCACTGATGCCTATCCGGAATTCTCCCTTCCTTCTCACCCCAAGGAACCTGGGGAGAAGCCCTGAGGATCGAGGGTCTTAAAGGTTTGTCTGCTAACTGCCATGTCAGCGTTCAACCCCACCAGCCACGCTCAGGAACACGTACTTGCTGTTGCCTTCTCTGAAGAGCGACAGGTTTGGAGGTCTGAGGCGTCTCTCCACTGTCCCTACAGGCTGCCTATGAGTCCGCATGGACTAGAGGGTCAGTTGTTGGGGAGTGTGTGAGGGTCTTTAATGAGCAGGGGACCTGTTCCAGGTACAGTGGGATGTGCTGGAGTCTGCAGGTGCAGGACGACGTTGGCTGCAGTGAACGCATAGGGACTGAGGCAGGACTCGAACGTTCCCCTGCCTGCTGGGAGTCAGTGAAGCTCAGTGTGAGCTGGATGGGAGCCAGGAGCCCAGGCTGTGGGGCAGGTTTCTGTGTCACTTCCCCATGTGCCTGTGTCACTGTGACCAACATTATTGTCCCACACATTACAGTAGTAGTCAGCCTCGTCGTCGGCCTGGGTCGTGCTGATGGTCAGGGTGGCTGTGTTTCCTGAGTTGGAGCCAGAGAATCGGTCCGGGATGCCCGAGGGTCGTTTGCTATCTTCATAGATGACCAGCTTGGGTGCCTGACCCGAGTTCTGCTGGTACCACTGCACATATTTGCTCCCAATGTTGTTTCCCCTGCAGGCGATGCTGGCTGTCTCTCCCAGGCTCACGGACACTGAGGGCGACTGATTCAGCTCATAGGAGGCCACGAAGCCTGCATGAGAGAAGTCAATGTGAGGTGGTCCCTGAGGGCCTCCATCCCAGGACCCCTCCTCTCCCAGATCATCTGCAATGGGGAACTGTCTAAAATCTCAGACTTCCTCAGCTGGCTGAGGGAGAGACCAGAGGCAAGGCCAGGCCCCTCTGCTGGGCAGGGCCAGTGCCTCCAGGGTCTCAAACCAGGCCTGTCCAGATCCAGGGGCTGAGAGGGGACATCGTGGGGCAGCACCTGTGCAGTGAGCGAGGAGGGTGAGGAAGAGGGGGCTCCAGTTCATGGTGGTGCTGCTCAGAGTCCTGCTCCTGGAGAAGGTGCTGGGCTTGGTGTCTAGGGCCTCTGTCACCTGGTGTTGAAGAGGCCCTGGGTATGCAAATCAGCAGAGTATGCTGCCCTGGGGTAGGAAGCTGTGTGTGTCCAGAGAGGGTGAAGTCTGGGAACACAGAGATGGTGGCAGCCTGTGAGTGCTGCGGTCTCCCCACACACTGTGTCCCCGCTGCAGAGACGCCATGTCTGTGACGTCCACCACTCTCTCCTTTCCTTGACTCTTAGTGCCTGATGCCCGGATGTAATGGCAGGGTCCCTCGTAGACCACAGCCCGAGCTGAGGCTCCCAGACACCCAGGGGGAGTGTAGACACCATCATGATATTCTCCACATCTGCCTTCACCTCTGCCTCCTGGGCAGTGGACAGGTTCTTTCCCATCATGACCTGGTCCATCTTCAGCAGCAGGGACACAGGAGCAGTGAAAGGCAGTGTGTCTTAGGAGAGAATGGGAGCAGCCGGCAGACCTGAGACTCCCGTGATTCCTACTGTCATGAGGGTGCCTTCGGGTGCCGGGCACAACGCCGAAGGTCCAGAACATCATAAGACCTTTATCCGGAGCAGCACAGGGCCCTACGTAGGACCAGAAAGCATGGTCTGTGTTTCTGGTATTCAGAGAGCTGTTGCCCTCACCTGGGGAAGGGATGTGTGGGGAGACTCCAGAGGCCTGGGGAGCAGCCACAAGACTCCCAGCAGGTGCTGAGAGCATCCGGGGTGGCAGTGGGTGGTGTCATCTAAGGAGACATGCATTTGGGGACATGACAAAGGCTGTCTGAATGACTGGGCTGGGTGAGAGGAGAAGGGCCACGCTTTTACCTGTGGGCAGAGACAGGGCCTGCTCCCCTGAGAGCTGCTCCCAGGAGACAGTGGGGGAAGGGCTCAGAGGGAGCCCTAGACCAGGCTCCTTTCCTCTGGGTCTGAGGTCACAGTGAGCCCCCTCCTGCACATTGGCACCCTGGGAAGATTCTCAAGTTCAATGTGCCAATGTCTGTTGGTTTCTCCTGCCCTCTGGTGGCTGCTGGGCTCGGATGCTGGGCCCTAGAGGTGGCTTCCATGCAGAAGCGGATCAAACTCCTTCAGGGCCCCCAGTACGGGGGCTGTGTGTCCAGGAAAGGGTTTGCTCTTACAAGCTGGGGATGAGCTGTCCACAGGCCACATCCTCACATGGGTGAAGGCCCCTCCTCAGGACACGACCTCCTGATGCTAACCATGCTCCTTCTGCGTCGTCCCCCGGGGACCTTGATCTCAGAAGTGTTTCTCTGTGCCCTCTGAGTCCTCAGGAGACGGGTTGGCTGCTCTCACCACTCAAGCAGCTCTGGTGGCCCCGTGGCTGAAGCGCTCCCTGTGGAATGGAAAGGTTGGTGGTTTGACCCCACCAGCAGCTCCTTGTGGGAAAGACGTGACCTTTTGCTCCTTTGAAGACTGACCGCCTTGGAAACCGCGTGGGGCAGTTCTCCTCTGCCCCCACTGTGCTGCTGTCCTGGAGAGTGCGGTGCATGGTGGGGAGCTTGTTGGGGTGGGTGTCCTCATGCAATGTAAGTGATGCGTAGTGAGTCATTGTCAGCGAGCTGGAGCCTTTGCTGCATGTCTGAGGCGTTTTCCTGATGACCTTCAGGAAGAGGACACAGGAGGCCAGTTGTGTCGAGGGGACCCCTGGTGATGACACTGTGCTGTGAGTCAGCTCCTAGGAAGCTGCACAGCCTGGGGAGAAGGAGAGAGAGGGCACTGTGAGGCCCAGTCCGCTGCCCCAGGATGCCTCACTGAAGCCATGGCTGGATGACTCAGGGTGAGGGCTCATACTGATGCCTAGAACCTGAGGGCAGGTGGTCTGAGGCAGCACCTGTGCAGTAGGTGTTTGGGGGGAGGCCAGGGGTCCAGGCGATGGTGGCGATGCCCCAGTTCTTCCTTCTTCAGCCACAGGTGGGCAGAGTCTCAGGCCCCTGGCGTCCCCCTGTGTGGGTTACATAATCTGGTGCCAGTGTGGTTGTCAAGAGTGCAGGGGTGGTGTAGAGCTTGTCAGTCCTGAGACAGCCAATGAGACCTCTGTGTGAGCATGGCCTTCTTCTGAGAATTCTGGGAACTGCTGTATATTTTCCTACTTGGAGGCCGGAGACACAAACTCTCTTTCTCTCCCACTCCCTGACACTCATCTCTGAGGAGAAGCCACATGGACCACCCCTGATGCAGCCAGAAACTGGATCTGGATCTGCAGAAGCTAAGTGGAGACCCCTGCCACCACTGAGATGCTTACAGTCCCACTAGATCTACAGTCTTCCCATCCACTTTCCCTTGACAATCCTGCATTCAGCATCATGGCAAGTGTTTCATGCTTCTGAAGAGGACTTTATACATTGGTATTGGACATATGGATAATTGCAGGCTTTTGGACTTGGTCTGGACTGGGCTGGGATGTTTCCTCAATTTTCAACTGCTCTTGTAAATAACCCTTTTTCTTACACACATGAGTGTCTGGGGATGTGTTTCACAAGTCGGCTCTTGCAACAATCAGGGAAGGAGGAGAGTATATGCAGAGGGGGCCTGCGTTCACCGGGGGCTCAGGAGACTGGAGATGTGAGAGAAGACTGTTCTCATGATCAGCACTGAGTAGGGCGGCCTCCCCTTGAGCGAACACCCTGAGCCCTCCTCCGCCCCACCCGGAACTTCAGGAGACCCTGTCGCCCCATGCGGTCCTGAAGGCAGGGTTGTCACACTCGCATGGTTCTCTCAAACTTCATTCTGATCTCTGCCCCTTCCTTCTCTGCACTGAGCCACCCAGGCCGGGCAAGCTGTGTCTGTGCACAACTGTCCATTTTTGAAAGGACCCTGCTGGCCAACCCCAGTGTCCCCACAGGAATCCCTCAGAGTCTGGTGTCAGGAGCTTTGCCTTCAGCTGCACTGAGAGAAGCCTGGATAGGTCTGGTTTCCCAGAGGGATTTACTTAGATGATACAAGACCTGAGCGCCTGTGGAGAGGACACAATGAGTAATGAGGGGTGACTTCAGGGGCGGCCTGTCTCTCAGGTTCTCGGTCCTGCTGTAGGACTGCTGAGCGTGAGACTGCATGTCCACAGCCACGAGACTGTCCCTGTGAAGACCCTGTTCCCCATAGACTGAGGCTTGCCTCCTCTCACCATCTTCAGTGACACGGTGAGGGTGGGGATCCTTAAGGAGGTCCCCTGTCCAGTCCCCACTGTCCCTTTCTAATAAGGAGCTCTTAGCCCTTCACGCTGCAGTGTCACAGTTTGTCCTGAAGGACAGGAGTCCAGTCTCCCTGTCCTCGACCGCTGACCCCAGGGAGACTGTAAAACAACGCTGTCCCCTGCAGGCGCGGCGACTTCCATGCAATGAGGAGGGAGGACATGACCCATTTCACCAGGAACCACGCGAAATAGAACGCTGACTTTGGGAGAGTTTCCTTTCCCCACAGAAACGTGAAGGCAGGCCCCTCGTTGGCTCTTCCCGGCAGACAAGTCACGTCTCTGGTTCAAGTTTACCATGGAGACTTCCTCTTAGACCGTTCTCCATGTGTCCCCAATGCTGTGTCATTATCTCAGAGTTGCCCCATTCTAGATGATTCCTTCCTGGAGACATGAGCCTCCCTCAGCCCCATGCAGACCCTGCTCCTGGAAAACGTGCCTGCCTTCCTGGGAGACCTCACCAAACTGTCCCCAGTCTCCTTGCCTTCGCACACATGCGGAGCTGCTGGGTGTGAAGTGCCTGGGGTGTTGAGGGGACCTGGTGGGCCAATGGTTTATAATATTGGCTGCTCCCTGCAAGGTTGGAGGATCAAAGCCACCTGCCACATCCAAGAACCTATATTTGGAAGTCTGCTTCCCTGCATATTGACTGTCCTGCAACCTTGTGGGGCCATTTCAGTCTCAAAATGAGTTGCTGCCAAGGGCTCAGGTAGAAATAAAATGTTTTGAGAATGACGTCGGCAATAAATGTATAAGTGTGCTGGACACAATGGATGAATATATGGATTGTGAAAAGCTTTTTATAAGCCCCCAATAGTATGATTTTTTAGATTGCGCTTGATACAATGGATGTATAGATTCTTATAAGAACTTTAAGGGCCTCCAACAAATTAGTCTTTTAATAAAAATAAAATATATCAGCAAAGTGATCATTGGTGGAGTAATCTCATAAGCCTATAGTTTTGGCAACTAAACACAGTGATCCATTTACATTAATATACATGTTCTTATTACTGACTATGTTGTGGAAATTGCTGGAAAACATAGGCATGCAATGGCTACACATGTTGTATGATTCTTTTAAACAATCATTTTATTGGTGGCTTGTACAACTGTTATCACAATCCATCCATCCATCCAGTGTAAGATATGACAAAATAATAATAATTCATAAATTATCAAGGGCTCATAAGGGAAGGCGACTGGGGAGTAAGGGGAAAATGAGGAGCTGATACCAAGGGCTCAAGCAGAAAGAAAATGTTTTGAGAATGATGAGGGCAGCAGATGTACAATGGATGATGGCTTCTTTCATGGAGGTCATGAAACATCTTATCATGGCTTTTTGATAGACTCCTTTTAATTAAGGAAACCCTACTGCACCCGGTAACCATCTCTCACCCAGCCAGAGAATTCACTCCGCACATCCAGTGACGAGGTTGACTCCCTGGTAGACCTTCCCTGCGTCCTCTGTGCCGTGTCGTCTGCTTCCTCCTGTGCTCCCTTGCTCGGCGATCCCTTCCCTGAAAGAGCAGCCTCCCCTGGCCCCATGCTGACCTGGGTCCCTGTCACATCCTAGGACCTCCCTGTGGGCATTCACTGTGAGCTGTGCTGCGCTCTACCTTCCTTCTCACACATGGGGCACTGCGGGGTGTTCACGTGCCTGTGGTGCTGAGGGGAGGTCCCCCGGTGCATCCGCAGACTGATTAGAAGGTTGGTTCATAGCCTTCCAGTCTGATGATGTAATCCATCAGCCACTGGCAGGGATATGTACCCTGTATATTGACAGGATGCTTCTCTGGGGATGGACAGCCTTCGAGCGCTGTGGGGCAGTTTGCCTCTGTCCCACAGGCTGCTAGGACCCAGGAATGGGAACGATGGCAGTGGATTTGGGGTTTTTGGGTGCTCAGGGAGCAGTCTGACGCTGAGTCTTGTCCCAGTCCCACCTCCCAGGCTTCTCTCTGTCCTCTGTGTGCTCTCCGTCCAGCCTGATGTGAACCCTGAGAAGCTCTGCTGAGCCAGTGGACAGTGAGTGTGCATTCCAGAGAGGTCTCTGTGCCGTCAAAGTGTCCCCTCAGGGGCTGCTTGTAGTCACGTGTTTTTGACTGCTCTGACTTTGATGGAATGGAGGAAACACTAAGCATTCAATCTAATGGCTGATGATTCACCTGTATCTGAGTGATGGTATTTAAATAGGTAGGAGCTGACCTGATTGAATGTGGGACAACGACATTAGAAAACGTTTCTTCACCAGAACAATAAACATGTTCACATCTGTCCAACCCCAAGGCAGAGGAGAATTCAGGAAGAAATCTGTGTTGTTGACGCTGTGAGTCTCAGCATCAGTTTTCCCCCACACAGCTATGACATTCAGTGAGACTTGATGAGCTATTAGTTCTCAGGTTAGAGTGATGGGATCATGTTTTACTAAAAATCTACAGAGTGTATCTAACCGGGGGAGAAAAACCTTGTCATTCTGATTGCAGGAAATAAACCCCTAGATGCATTTAAATGTACACACACATTGTCATCAGGGAATAGGAGAACAAGACAGTGAATGGAGATGATGAAGTGTAGAATGCATCTAAGCAACAGCTGTTGCCTTCCAGCTGTTCTGGCGCCCAGCAGCTCCTGTGCTTCAGAACCCTCTTCTCTTCAGAGCTTCCAGTGGATGGCACCGTCCAAGGTGGGGTCCAGGAGTCAGCTCTTCTGGAGGGGCATTGGCCTGATTCAGTGTGGACTCAAATGACCCTATGCTGTTGGCCTCAATGCTGAGACACCCAAGAGACAAGGCATCAAGCTGAATACAGACCCCCTGCTCTTCCCTGCGTGTGGCTCAGAGAGAGCCCAGGATAGAGCACTGAGCTGCTCCTCAGAGTTTCTGGGTTGGTCCTGTTTCTGTCAACACGCAGCCTCTTCGTTGAACTTCCCTTGAACTCAGCCACCCAGTGCTTAACCAACTGCGCCACCTGGGTTCCTGCCCACTGACTTTTGGTTACATTGCCCTTGATCAAGCCTTATCATACCTACACCCCCCTTTCCACTGATTTTGGTTACTTGTTCCCTTGTACCTGGGTTTGTTAACATCACCTCCTTTCTCCCGACTCCCACTCTGCCATGTCCTCCCGGAACTGTGGTCCCATTGTTCTCTCTTTTGGGTTGTTTGTCCTGCCTATCCCATCCAGGGAGACATGCAATGAGTACAATATGCACAAATACAAGACTGAGCACAACAAAGCAACGATGGAAAAGAAAACAATCACTGCAAAAACAAGAACAACAGCCAAAGGCAACGGCAAAAAAGAATAAAAAGAAAAGCCTGTAAATAGTTCAAAGTCTGTTTGATGTCTTTACAAGTGTTTTCTTGTCACGTCTGATGGGGCGTCACGTGCCAGCCCCATAGTCTATTTTTGGGGGTTCCCTGGTCACTTCACTGCTCTGCTCCCCTTGCTGCTCCGTTGCACTCCACCAGTGTCTCGCTTCATTGTACAGGAGTCAGTGAAAGAATGATTCCCTTCATGTGTCTCCAGTGTTGGTGGAACCAAGATTTTTAAGAACCGTGTTGGACCCTGTTCCACAGGGTCGCTATGAGCCAGCTGGAACTGGGTTTGGGGCACTGGGTTTGGGGAGGTTGTTAAGGAACCACTTCTTGAAGATGTGGAACCACCCCCCCTCCCCAAAATCAAACATTGATCCGGGAGAGGAGAATATTGACCATGGATAGAAATGCATCCTTTTCCCCCTGGGTGGTGGAGGTGGATGTGCAACACTGTGTCATTCTTGTAGAGTCTGGGCAGCCAAGGAGACTGAGGGCCATGGCTGCAGCCTCCAGGTTCCCCTCCAGGTTCCCATGCCTTTTACTTCAGGGCCTCGTGTTAGGGTCCAAGACTTTTTGCCCTTGACCCATTGAAGTCTGGAGTTCCAGCCCCACAGGCCTGAGTGTCTGAGGGAGCATGCCTCAGCTGCCTTCCAGAGTTCATAAAGGATCTGAGAGCCTTTGGGTATTTCTAGGAATAATCCTGTGAGGCACAGATGGGGTCTTCAGAGCTGGCCTGTCTCAGAGATGAGCCCTGCTGTAGCCGGGATTGGTTAGCAACTTAAATTCCAAATGCATGTGATTTTCGCACTGAAGAACCCACCAGGCTGAAGGGGTCTGTTTCAAGGTAGCTGAGTTCCAGTGTCCAGGCATTCACTGCACCCTTATAAGGAGGTCTCTAACTGTTCAAGTGCAGGGTCACACCCTGTCCTGAAGGAGAGGAGTCCAGGCCATGTTCTGTAGGGAGGACACCCAAGGGGACTTGACGTCAACGCTGCCCCTGCAGTTGCGGTGAGTCCCATGGGATGGAGACTGAGGGCAGTGACTTATGTCATGAAGACAATGAAGAATCTGACCATGAGCTGTGGACCGTTTCCTTCAGCTGCAGGACACTGATGAGCTGCACAACCGTTTCTCCATCCAAGCAGAGGACTCACTTCTCTGATCCAAGTTCATCATGGAGACATCCTGTAGGACGCTCTCTTCTGTTCCTTCAGTTCTGAGTCATTTCCTCCAAGATGTGTCCCATTTCCAGGTGATCCCTTCCTTGGAAATCTAGTCTCCCACAGTCCTCGCTGACACTGTCCTTTTCCCAAAACCCTGTCACTCTGGGAGACCCCACTGATGCCTGTCCTTGACTCTCCCGTCCTATCACCACATGGAGCCTGGGAGAAACCCTGAGGATCCAGGGCCTTAAAGGTTTGTCTGCTAACTGCCATGTCAGCATTCAACCCCACCAGCCATTCTCAGGAACACATACGTGCTGTCTCCTTCTCTGAAGAGCGACAGGTTTGGAGGTCTGAGGGGCAAGTCCACTGTCCCTACAGGCTGGCTATGAGTCCACATGGACTAGAGGGTCAGATGTTGGGGAGCGTGTGAGGGTCTGTAATGAGCAGGGGACCTGCTGCAGGTACAGTGGGATGTGCTGGAGTCTGCAGGTGCAGAGCGACGTTGGCTGCAGTGAACGCATAGTGACTGAGGCAGGACTCGAACGTTCCCCTGCCTGCTGGGAGTCTGTGCTGCCAGTGTGAGCTGGATGGGAGCCAGGGGCCCAGGCTGTGGGGCAGGTTTCTGTCTGACTTCCCCATGTGCCTGTGTCACTGTGACCAACATTACTGTCCCACACCTGACAGTAGTAGTCAGCCTCGTCATCGACCTGGGTCCTGCTGATGGTCAGGGTGGCCGTGTTTCCTGAGTTGGAGCCAGAGAATCGATCCGGGATGCCCGAGGGTCGGTTGCTATCACTATAGATGACCAGCTTGGGTGCCTGACCCGAGTTCTGCTGGTACCAGTTTACAACTTCACTCCCAATGTTGTTTCCCCTGCAGGGGATGCTGACCGTTTCTCCCAGGCTCACGGACACTGAGGGCGACTGATTCAACTCATAGGAGGCCACGAAACCTGCCGGAAAGAGAAGTCAATGTGAGGTGGTCCCCATAGACCTCCATCCCAGGACCCCTCCTCCCCCAGATCATTCGCAATGGGGGACTCTGTAAAATCTGAGACTTCCTAGGCTGGCTGAGGGAGAGACCAGAGGCAAGGCCAGGCCCCTCTCCTGAGCAGAGCTTGTGCCTCCAGGGTCTCAGTTCAGGCCTGTCCCAGATCCAGGGGCTGAGAGGGGACATCGTGGGGCAGCACCTGTGCAGTGAGCGAGGAGGGTGAGGAAGAGGGGGCTCCAGTTCATGGTGGCACTGCTCAGAGTCCTGCTCCTGGAGACGGTTCTGGGTCTGGTGTCTAGTGCCTCTGTCTAGGGCCTCTGTCACCTGGTGCTGAAGAGGCCCTGGGTATGCAAATCAGCAGAACAAGGCTGCCCTGGGGGAGGAAGCTGTGTGTGTCCAGAGAAGGGTGAAGTCTCGGGACACAGAGATAGGGGCAGCCTGTGAGTACTGCGGTCTCCCCACACACTGTGTCCCCGCTGCAGAGACGCCATGTCTGTGACGTCCACCACTCTCTCCTTTCCTTGACTCTTAGTGCCTGATGCCCGGATGTGATGGCAGGGTACCTCCTAGACCACACCCCGAGCTGAGGCTCCCAGATTCCCAGGGGGAGTGTAGAGACCATCAGGAGGTTCCCCACCTCTGCCCCGGCCTCTGTCCTCCTGGGCAGGGGACAGGTTCTTTCCCATCATGACCTGGGCCATCTTCAGCAGCAGGGACACAGGAGCAGTGAAAGGCAGCGTGTCGTAGGAGAGAATGGGAGCATTCGGCAGACCTGAGCCTCCCACGATTCCTACTGTCATGAGGGTGCCTTTGGGTAACGGGCACAACGCCGAGGGTCCCGAACATCATGAAAGCTTTATCACGAGCTGCACTGGGCCCTACGTAGGACCAGAAAGCATGGTCTATATCACTGGAGTTCAGAGAGCTGTCGTCCTCGCCCACGGACAGGGATGTGTGGGGAGACTCCAGAGGCCTGGGGAGCCGCCATGAGACTCCCAACAGGTGCTGAGAGCATGCAGGGTGGCAGTGGGTGGTGTCATCTATGGAGAAGTGCATTTGGGGACATGACAGAGTTTGTCTGAATGACTGGGCTGGTGAGAGGAGAATGGCCATGCTGGGACCTGTGGGCAGAGACAGGGCCAGCACCCCTGCAATCTGCTTCCAGGAGACTGTGGGGGAGGAGCTCAGACGGAGCCCTAGACTAGCTCCTTCCCCTGGGCCTGAGGTCACAGTGAGCTCCCTCCTGCACCTTGGCACCCTGGGAAGATTCTCAAGTTCAATGTCCCAGTGTCTGTTGGCTTCTCCTGCCCTCTGGTGGCCGCCGTGCTCAGATGCTGGGCCCTAGAGGTGTTTTTCATGCAGAAGCGGATCAGAACTCGTTCTGGGACCCCAGTACCAGGGCTGTGTGTCCAGGGAAGGGGTTGCTCTTACAGTCTGGGGACGAGCTGTCCACCGGCCACGTCCTCACCCACGGGGGTGTCGTGGACACACTTAGTTTTGGACCCAGTGGACATTGTTACGCCTTCCTCCCTGTGTCTCATATCACATGGTCACTTCAAAGCCAGACTCAGGCTTCTTCCCCTTGGCTCCCGACATCCAGCCTGGACCTTGGGTTCAGGGCTGCACATTGACATGTGTGGTCAGGGGGCTGATGTCCTTCTTAGGGGCTGATCCTCGGCGCTTGAGACATGGTTTCCGTGCCAGGTTCTCACATTAACGAAGCCCCGTCCTCTGGACAAGACCTCTTAATGCTAACTATGCTCCTTCTGCGTCGTCCCCCGGGAGACCTTGATCTCAGAAGTGTCTCTCTGTGCCCTCTGAGTCCTCAGGAGACGTCTTGGCTGCTCTCACCGGTCAAGCAGCTCTGGTGGCCCCGTGGGTGAAGAGCTCCCTGTGGAATGGAAAGGTTGGTGGTTTGACCCCACCAGCTGCTCCTTGGCAGAAAGACGTGGCCCTTGGATCCTGTGTAGACTGATAGCCTTGGAAACTGCGTGGGGCAGTTTTCCCCTGGCCCATATGCTGCTTCCTGGAGAGGCTGGTGCATGGTGGGGAGCTTGTTTGGGTGGGCTTCCTCATGACATGTAAGTGACGGGTAGTGAGTCATCTGTTAGTGTGCTGTAGCTTTGCAGCCACCCATGACGGGTATGCTCTGTCCTATCACAACTGTCCATTCTTGAAAGGGCCCAACTGGCCAACCCCAGTGTCCCCACAGGAATCCCTCAGAGTCAGTGTGTCGGGTGCTTTGTCTTCAGCTGCACTGAGAGAAGCCTGGATAGGTCTGCTTCCCGATGGGCATTCCTTAGATGATACATGATCTGAGCGTCTCGAGTGTCTCTAGAGAGGACACCATGAAGCACAGGTGGCAGACTTCAGAGTTGGCCAGTATCTGAGGTTCAAGGTCCTGCTCTAGGACTGATGCGTGTGAGACTCTATGTCTACAGCCATGAGGCTGTCCCTGTGAAGACCCTGTCCCTCTGTAGTCTGAGGACAGACCTTCTGGCCATCTTCACGAATATGGTAAGGTCAGGGATCCTAATGGAGGTCCCCTGTCCAGCCCCCACTTTCCTCTTCTAATAAGGAATCTGTGCCATTCACACTGCAGTGTCACTTGTTTTGAAGGTGCCGAGTCCAGCCTCCCTGTCCTGAACCGCTGTCCCTGACAGGGACTTTATGACAACCTGTCCCCTCTGCATGCGGTGACTTCCATACAATGAAGAGTAGGAGATGACTCATTTCACAAGAATCCATGTAAAATAGAACCCCCAATTTTGGAGAATTTCTTTTCCTGCCAGAAACCTGATGAGCAGATCCTACATTGTCTCTTCCAGGCAGAGAGGTCACGTCTCAGGTTCAAGTTTACCAATGAGTATTCCTCTTAGACCGTTCTCCATGTGTCTTCAATGCTGTGTCATTTTCTGAGAGGTGCCCCCCTTTTCTAGATGATTCCATCCTGAAACACCAGCCTCCTCCAGCCCCATGCATACCCTGGTCCACCCCAGAGACCCTCCCGCCTCTGAGCTCCAGGAAATCGGTACACCTTTGGACCCCCCTCATGGCACCAGAAGGTCCCATGGTCCACTTGCAGGAGACAGTCAGGAATGAGGGACAGGCCACTTTCAAGGGCAGGGCAGAGCCTCCAGGAGCTCAGCCCCCTGAGCACAGCTGCTGCCTGCAGGACCCTCCTGCTGAGCTCAGAGTCAGACCAGGCCTGTCCCAGGTGTGCACACGGAGAGGGGACATTCAGCAGCACCTGCACCGAGAGTGAGGAGCATGAAGAAGAGGGGGCTATGTTAATGGTGGTGCCGCTTAGTGTCCTGCTTGCTGACAAGTCGTTGGTCCTGGTGTCCCTGGGCCTCTGTTCCCCCTTGCTCAAGAGGCTCTGGGTATGCAAATCAGCCAGGTCACAGCTGCCCTGGAGGAAGCTGTGTGTCTCCAGAGGAGACTCAGCCCCAGGGATGCAGGGCATGTGCCCCTGCACCCACACTCCCCTGGAGTAAGGCTCTGCAGCAGCACCAGGTCCCCAGGGCTGACATCTCCATGTCCATGAGTCCTAGTCTTGATCTTGTGTGACCGGATACCCTAAAACCCACCAGTGGCGCTGTTCTCATTGTACAGGGCCTGGGGGTCTGTGTCCCCTGGTTGTTCCTGAGAATTGTCTTGAAAGACCAAGAATCACAGTGGGATATTCAGATTTCCCTGCACCCCAGACACCTCCACTACTCACCCTGCCTCTCTGGGGACCCTTCCTCATAGGGCAGGGTCAGCGTGGTCCTGTCCATGCACGTCTTGGAGCAGTCAGACGCTGAGTCTTGTCCCACCTCCCAGGTTTGTCTCTGTCCTCTGTCTCCTCTCTGTCCAGCCTGATGTGAACCCAGAGAAGCTGTGCTGAGTGGTGGACAGTGAGGGTGCATTCCAGAAGGGTCTCTGCCCTGATCACAGTGACCGCACCGGGGTCTCCTTGAGTCCTGTGTTGTCCACTGCTCTGACTTTGATGGAATGGAGGAAACACTAAGCATTCAATCTAGTGGTTGATGATTTACCTGTATCTGAGTGATGGTATTTAAGTAGGAAGGGGCTTACCTGATTGAATGCGTCTCAACGATATTATAAAACGTTTCTTCACCAGAACAATACACATGTTGAAGCTGTGAGTCTCAGCATCTGTGCTCCTCCGCGCAGCTTTGACACTCAGTGAGTCTCGATGAGCAATTAGTTCTCAGGTTAGAGTGATGGGATCATGTTTTACTAAAAATTTACAGAGTGTAACTAAATGGGAGAGAAATCCCTTGTCATTTTCTGGTCCCAGGAAATAAACCCCTAGATGCATTTAAATGTACACACACGTTGTCATCAGGGAATATGAGAACAAGACAGTGAATGGAGATGATGAATGTAGAATGCATCTAAGCAACAGCTGTTTTGTTCCAGCTGTTCTGGCGCCCAGCAGCTCCTGTGCTTCAGAGCCCTCTTCTCTTCAGAGCTTCCAGTGGACGGCACCGTCCACGGTGGGTTCCAGGAGTCAGTTCTTCTGAAGGGGCATTGGCCTGATTCAGTGTGGACTCAAATGACCCTATGCTGTGGGCTTCAGTGCTGAGCCACCCAAGAGACAAGGTATCAAGCTGAATACAGACCCCCTGCTCGTCCCTGCGTGTGGCTCAGAGAGAGCCCAGGAGAGAGCACTGAACTGCTCCTCAGAGTTTCTGGGATGGTCCTGTTTCTGTGAATACCCAGCCTCCTCTTTCTCGCTCTGAGTACAGATTTGAACCATTGCCCTTGAACTCAGCAGCCCAGTGCTTAACCAACTGTGCCACCAGGGTTCCTGCTCAGGCCGTGACCTTCATCACTTAGTCTTGTAATTGACAAGATCAACGTCTGTGGTACCAACCCCTGAGGGAGATATTCCTGCTCAGACCAGACAATGCACCGAGAGGACCATAGGCCAGGCCTCACTATGACACACAATGTCCTTCACTGACCCATAGCTTTGTAGGGACAACACTGGAAACACAGGGTGGAAATTGTGCCCATTCTGACCCCATCACACTGGGCGAAACATGAAAGGCAGGCAACAGAGCAGCAAGGCGCGCGGAGCAATGAATTGCCAGGGGAACATCATAAATAGACTTTGGGGCCAGGGCATGGCACCCGACCTGACCTGAGTGAGAAAAACTTCTAAAAATTAAAAATACAGACCTGGATCTATTTAAAGGCTTCTCCCTTTTTTTCATTGACTTTCTTTTTGTTGTTGTTGGTTTTGTCTTCCTTTGTTGTTTAATTTGGCTCTGCCTTTTTATCCCCTATTATTAATGTCTGCACGTCTATCTAGATAAGATAGGCAGAATGAACAATTTTGAGAGGAAAACAACGGGACCGCAGGTTAGGGAGGGAAATGGAAAAGGGGAGATGGGAGAAAGGAAGGGGGGGGGGTGTCCGTGCCAACCAATCCAGGGACAAGGGAACAACAAGTGACCAAAAATTGATGGAGAGCAGGTTGTAGGAGGCCTAGTGAGGCTTAACCCAGGGCAATGTAAAAGCAGGGGATTACTAAAACCCGAATGAAGGCTGAACATGATAGTGGGACAAAAGGACAGTCAAAGGAAATAGAGGAAAGAACTAGGAGGCAAAGGATATTTCTAGAGGTCTAAATACAGAAATTTTCATATGTAAATTTATTTTATATAACTATAGGGAAATAGATCCATGGACTTATATTTATATGTTGAGTATTAAGAAGCAGATGTCATTGGGGCTCTACTTCCTCAATGCAAGAACACTTTGTTCTAATAATCCAACATTCTGTGTTGATCCCTTCCCAACAGGATCGCTGAAGACAAATGGGTGCATAAGCAAATGTGGTGAAGAAAGTTGATGGTGCCTGGCTATCACAAAGTATAGCATCTGGGGTCTTAAAGGCTTCAAGATAAACAAGCAGCCATCTAGCTGAGAGGCAACAAAGTCCACGTGGAAGACACACATCAGCCTGTATGTTTGTGATGTGTTGATGGGAGCAGGTGTCAGACATTAAACATCCAGAACAAAAAACAAACCAATGTTAATGGGGGGAGGGTGGAGAATCAACGATTGGAGACCCAAAGCCCATCTGTAGACCATTGGACATCCCTTTTCAGAAGGGCCACAATGAGAAGACGAGCGATCCAGGACACAGTATAACACTGATGAAACACATAGCTTTCCTCTAGTCCTTTAAAGGTTCCTGCCTCCACCATTATGACCCCTATTCTGCCTTACATATCCGGGTAGACAAGAGCATGTACACGGGTACAAATAAGAGCTGGAAACACAGGGAATCCAGGACCTATAAACCCCTCAGGACCCATATTGAGAGTAGCTATAGCAGGAAGGGCAGGGGAAGGTGGGAGGAGAAAGGGGATATCAATCATAAGGATCAACATATAAACCCCTCCCAGGGAGATGAACAACAGAAACGTGGGTGAAGGGAGACAGTTGATGATGTAAGATTTGAAAATAATAATTTATAAATTATCCAGGTTTCATGAGAGAGGAACGGTGGGGGAGGGAGGGAAAAATGAGGAGCTGATATCAAGGACTTAAGTAGAAAGAAAATGCTTTCAAAATGTTGATGGCAGGAAATGTTCAAATGTGCTTGACATAATGGTTGGATGTATGGATTGTGATAAGAGCTGTAAGAAACCCCAATATAAGTACATTATATATATATAAAAGCCCTGGTGGATGTGAAATGAGAACTGTCTGGAAAGAGAGGTGCACAGTTTCCAACTGGGGTACAATGATTTTTCAAAAAAATCACCTTATTGGGAGCTCATACAACTCTTTTCACAATCCATACATACATACATCGTCTCAAGCACATTTTTGCATGTGTTGTCATCATCGTTTTCAAAGCATTTTCTTTCTACTTCAGCCCTTGGCATCAGCTCCTCCTTTATCCCCTCCCCCCTTATGAACCCCTGATAATTTATAAATTATTATTATTTTATCATGTGTTGTGCTGCCTGATGTCTCTCTTTACCCCTTGTCTCTTGTCCATCCTCTTGGAGGGGTTCTAGGTAGGTCAGTGTGATCGGTTCCTACATTCTCCCCCTACATTCCTGTTCCCCTCCTGGTATGGCTACTCTCAATATTGGTCCCGAGGAGTTTATCTGTCCTGTATTCCCTGTGTTTCCAGCTCTTGTCTGTACCCATGTACATGCTGTGATATAGCCAAATTTTTAAGGTAGAATTAAGGTCATGCTATTGTGGGGAAGAATTAAAGATCTCGAAGAAAGCTGTATGCTTCATTGGTGCTGTATGTACCATGGCTGGCCTGTCCCCTTCCCATGACACTTCTGTTAGGGGATGTCCAGTTGCTTACAGATTGGCTTTGGGCCTCCACTCTGTGCTCCCCACCTCATTCACATTATGCCTTTTGTGCTCTGGGTCTTTGATGCCTGATACCTGATTCCACGGACACCTCATGATCACACAGGGCAGTGTGCTTCATCCATGTGGGCTTTGGTGCTTCTGAGCTAGATGGTTGCTAGTTGATCTTCAAGCCTTTAAGACCCCAGACTCTATATCTTTTGATAGCCTGGCATCATCAGCTTTCTTCACCACATTTACTTATGCATCCGCGTTGTCTTCAGTGATCGTGTCCTGAAGGTGAACATCTCACAGTGCTGGATTTTTAGACCAAAGTGTTATTGTGTTGAGGGAGTGCTTGAATAGAGGCCCAATGTCCATCGGCTTCCTTAACACTAAAGCTATAAATATTTGTGCACAGATGTATTTCCCTCTGATCATATATAAGTGTATTTGTATATGTGCATCCTTGTATTTAGATCTCTATAAATGCCCTTTGCCTCTTAGTTCTTCCTCTATTTCCCTTAACTTTCCTCTTGTCCCACTAACATGTTCAGCCTTCATTTGGGTTTCAGTAATTCCTCTCGGTTACATTGCCCTTGATCAAGCCTTATCTGACCTACTACACCCACCTTGCCACTGATTTCGGATCACTTGTTCTTCCCTTGTCCCTGGGTTTGTTAGCACCACTTCCTTTCCCCCGATTCGCACTCTCCCATGTCCTCCTGGAACTGCGGACCCGTTGGTCTCTCTTCTGGCTTGTTTATCCTACCTCTCCCATCCAGGTAGACATACAATGACAACAATATGCACAAATACATGACAGAGCACAACAAAGCAACAATAGGACATAAAACAATTGCTACAAAAACAACAGCAGCAAAATGCAACGACAAAAAAATAAAAGCCTATGAACGGTTCAAGGTCTATTTGTTGTTCTTTACAAGTGTTTTCCAGTCGAGTCTGATGGGCTGCCATGCCTTGACCTCATCGTCTATTTTTGGTGTTCCCTGGGGACTTGACTGCTCTACTCCCCTTGCTGCTCTGTTGCACACCCCAGTGTCTCATCTCATTGTACAGGGCTTATTGCAAGAACAATTCCCACCTTGAACTCCAGTGTTCGGGGGACCTTGAATTTTTAGAACCATGTGGGACCCTGTACCACAGGGTCACTAGGACTCAGCATCCACTTGACGGCACTGGGTGTGGGGCTGTGTTGGCACTACGTCTTGAAGACGTGGATTGGCCATGGAACATTGATCAGGGTAGGGGAGAACATTGACCATGCATGGAAATGCTTCCTTGTCCCCCTGGGAGGTGAAAGGTGGGAGGGTCTAACACTGTCTCATTCTTGTAGACGCTGGGCAGCCAAGGAGTCTGAGGGCCATGCTTGCAGCCTCCAGGTTCCCCTGCTCTCTCTGCAGGGCCTTGTCTTAGGGTCCAAGACCTCCTGCCCTTGTCCCAGTGGCATCTCGTGCTCCAGCTCCACAGGCCTGAGTGTCTGAGGTAGCATTGCTCAGCTGCCTTTCCAGAATTGATAAAGGATCTGAGAGTCTTTGGGTGTTTCTAGAAATAATCCTGTGAGGCACAGATGGGAGACTTCAGAGATGACCATGTCTTAGAGAAAGGCCCTGCTATAGCTTGGCTGAGTTACACACTTGAGTTCTACACGCTTGTGGTTTACTGACTGAAGGAACCCCCCAGACTGAAGAGGCCCGTTCCAGCTGAGGTCCAATGTCCAATGATCAGACCTTCCTTGTCCCCTTATAAGGAGGTCTCTGCCTGCCAAATTCAGGGTCACAGATTGTCCTGAAGGAGAGGAGTGCAGGCCATGCCCTGCAGTGCGGGCACCCAAGGGGACTTGACGTCAAGGTTGGCCCTGAAGGCAGGGCGACGCCCATAGAATGGAGAATGAGGGCAGTGACATCTCATGAAGACCAGGAACAAGCTGACCCTGAGCTGTAGAACCTTCCCTTCAGGTGCAGGAGACTGAATAGCCGGCCAACCGTTTCCTCATCCAAGCAGAGAACTGGCTTCTCTGATCCAAGTTCACCAGGGAGACATCGTGTTGGATTCTCCCCTCTGGTCCTTCAGCTCTGAGTCCTTTCCTCCAAGATGTGTTCCATTACCAGCTGTTTCCTTCCTTGGAAGACCAGCCTCCTCCAACCCACACTGACGCTGACCTCTGGCCAACCCCCTGCCACCCTTTGAGACCTCACTGATGCCTATCCGGAACTCTCCCTTCCTTCTCACCCCAAGGAACCTGGGGAGAAGCCCTGAGGATCGAGGGCCTTAAAGGTTTGTCTGCTAACTGCCATGTCAGCGTTCAACCCCACCAGCCACGCTCAGGAACACGTACTTGCTGTCGCCTTCTCTGAAGAGCGACAGGTTTGGAGGTCTGAGGGGTCTCTCCACTGTCCCTACAGGCTGCCTATGAGTCCGCATGGACTAGAGGGTCAGATGTTGGGGAGTGTGTGAGGGTCTTTAATGAGCAGGGGACCTGCTCCAGGTACAGTGGGATGTGCTGGAGTCTGCAGGTGCAGGATGACGTTGGCTGCAGTGAACGCATAGGAACTGAGGCAGGACTCGAACGTTCCCCTGCCTGCTGGGAGTCTTTGCAGCTCAGTGTGAGCTGGATGGGAGCCAGGAGCCCAGGCTGTGGGGCAGGTTTCTGTGTCACTTCCCCATGTGCCTGTGTCACTGTGACCAGCACCACTGTCCCACACCTGACAGTAGTAGTCAGCCTCGTCGTCGGCCTGGGTCCTGCTGATGGTCAGGGTGGCTGTGTTTCCTGAGTTGGAGCCAGAGAATCGGTCCGGGATGCCCGAGGGTCGTTTGCTACCTTCATAGATGACCAGCTTGGGTGCCTGGCCCGAGTTCTGCTGGTACCACTGCACATATTTGCTCCCAATGTTGTTTCCCCTGCAGGCGATGCTGGCTGTCTCTCCCAGGCTCACGGACACTGAGGGCGACTGATTCAGCTCATAGGAGACCACGAAGCCTGCATGAGAGAAGTCAATGTGAGGTGGTCCCTGAGGGCCTCCATCCCAGGACCCCTCCTCTCCCAGATCATCCGCAATGGGGAACTCTCTAAAATCTCAGACATCCTCAGCTGGCTGAGGGAGAGACCAGAGGCAAGGCCAGGCCCCTCTGCTGGGCAGGGCCAGTGCCTCCAGGGTCTCAGACCAGGCCTGTCCCAGATCCAGGGGCTGAGAGGGGTCGTCGTGGGGCAGCACCTGTGCAGTGAGCGAGGAGGGTGAGGAAGAGGGGGCTCCAGTTCATGGTGGTGCTGCTCAGAGTCCTACTCCCGGAGACGGTGCTGGGCTTGGTGTCTAGTGCCTCTGTCAGGGCCTCTGTCACCTGGTGTTGAAGAGGCCCTGGGTATGCAAATCAGCAGAGCAGGCTGCCCTGGAGGAGGAAGCTGTGTGTGTCCAGAGAAGGGTGAAGTCTGTGGACACAGACATGGTGGCAGCCTGTGAGTGCTGCGTTCTCCCCACACACTGTGTCCCCGCTGCAGAGACGCCATGTCTGTGACGTCCACCACTCTCTCCTTTCCTTGACTCTTAGTGTCTGATGCCCGGATGTAATGGCAGGGTCCCTCGTAGACCACAGCCCGAGCTGAGACTCCCAGACCCCCAGGGGGAGTGTAGACACCATCATGATGTTCTCCACATCTGCCTTCGCCTCTGCCCTCCTGGGCAGGGGACAGGTTCTTTCCCATCATGACCTAGGCCATCTTCAGCAGCAGGGACACAGAGGCAGTGAAAGGCAGTGTGTCGTAGGAGAGAATGGGAGCAGCCGGCAGACCTGAGCCTCCCGTGATTCCTACTGTCATGAGGGTGCCTTCAGGTGCCGGGCACAACGCCAAAGGTCCGGAACATCATAAGACCTTTATCCGGAGCTACACTGGGCCCTATGTAGGACCAGAAAGCATGGTCTGTGTTTCTGGTATTCAGAGAGCTGTTGCCCTCACCCGGGGAAGGGATGTGTGGGGAGACTCCAGAGGCCTGGGGAGCAGCCACAAGACTCCCAGCAGGTGCTGAGAGCATCCGGGGTGGCAGTGGGTGGTGTCATCTAAGGAGACGTGCATTTGGGGACATGACAGAGGCTGTCTGAATGACTGGGTTGGGTGAGAGGAGAAGGGCCACACTTCGACCTGTGGGCAGAGACAGGGCCAGCTCCATTGAGAGCTGCTCCCAGGAGACAGTGGGGGAAGGGCTCAGAGGGAGCCCTAGACCAGGCTCCTTTCCTCTGGGTATGAGGTCACAGTGAGCCCCCTCCTGCACATTGGCACCCTGGGAAGATTCTCAAGTTCAATGTGCCAATGTCTGTTGGTTTCTCCCGCCCTCTGGTGGCCGCCGGGCTCCGATGCTGGGCCCTAGAGGTGGCTTCCATGCAGAAGCGGATCAAACTCCTTCAGGGACCCTAGTACCAGGGCTGTGTGTTCAGGAAAGGGATTGCTCTTACAAGCTGGGGATGAGCTGTCCACAGGCCACATCCTCACATGGGTGAAGGCCCCTCCTCAGGACACGACCTCCCAATGCTAACCATGCTCCTTCTGCGTCGTCCCCAGGAGGACCTTGATCTCAGAAGCGTCTCTCTGTGCCCTCTGAGTCCTCAGGAGACGGGTGGGCTGCTCTCACCACTCAAGCAGCTCTGGTGGCCCCGTGGCTGAAGCGCTCCCTGTGGAATGGAAAGGTTGGTGGTTTGACCCCACCAGCAGCTCCTTGTGGGAAAGACGTGACCTTTTGCTCCTTTGAAGACTGACCGCCTTGGAAACCGCGTGGGGCACTTCTCCTCTGCCCAATGTGCTGCTGTCCTGGAGAGTGCGGTGCATGGTGGGGAGCTTGTTGGGGTGGGTTTCCTCATGCAATGTAAGTGACGGGTAGTGAGTCATCGTCAGCGAGCTGGAGCCTTTGCTGCATGTCTGAGGCATTTTCCTAATGACGTTCAGGAAGAGGACCCAGGAGGCCGGTTGTGGCGAGGGGACCCCTGGTGATGACACTGTGCTGTGGAGTCAGCTCCTAGGAAGCTGCACAGCCTGGGGAGAAGGAGAGAGAGGGCACTGTGCGGTCCAGTCCGCTGCCCCAGGATGCCTCACTGAAGCCATGACTGGCCTCACTCAGGGTGAGCACCCGAACTGTGGACAAGAACCTGAGGGCAGGTGGTGGGAGGCAGCAGCTGTGCAGGAGGTGGCGGGGGGCAGGCAGGGGTCCAGGCTAACTTGGAGATGCATCAGTTCTTCCTTCTTCATTCACTGTTGGGCAGAGCCTGAAGTCCTAGGAGTCCCCCAGAATGGGTTACATAGGCTGATACCAGTTTGAGTGTGAAGAGTGCAGGGGTGGAGTGGAGCTTGTCAGTCCAGAGACTTCCAATGAGACCTCTATGTGGGCATGACCTTCTTTTGAGAATTCTGGAAACTTGTATATTTTCCTGTTTGGAGTCCGGAGACACAAACTCTTTCTCTCTCACTCCCTTACAGACATCTCTGAGGGGAAGCCACATGGACCACCCCTGATGCAGACAGAGCTTTGGACCTACAGAAGCTAAGTGGAACCCCCTGCCAGCACTGAGATGCTTACCATGCCACTAGATCTACAGTCTTCCCATCCACTATCCCGTGACAATCCTGCATTCGGCGTCATGGCAAGTGTTTCATGCTTCTGAAGAGGATTTATAGATTGGCATTGGACTTATGGGATAATTGCAGGCTTATGGACTTGGTCTGGACTGGCTGGGATGTTTCCTCAATTTTCAACTGCTCTTGTAAGTAACCCTTTTCTTACACACATGAGTGTCTGGGGATGTGTTTCGCAAGTCGGCCCTGACAACAACCATGGAAGTAGGAGAGTATATGCAGTGGGGCCTGCGTTCACCGGGGGCTCAGGAGACGCTGGAGATGTGAGAGAAGACTGTTCTCATGATCAGCACTGAGTAGGGCGGCCTCCCCTTGAGCGAACACCCTGAGCCCTCCTCCGCCCCACCTGGAGCTTCAGGAGACCCTGTGGCCCCATGCGGTCCTGAATGCAGGGTTGTCAGACTCGCATGGTTCTCTCAACCTTCATTCTGATCTCTGCCCCTTCCTTCTCTGCACTGAGCCACCCAGGCCGGGCAAGCTGTGTCCGTGCACATCTGTCCATTTTTGGAAGGATCCTGCTGGCCAACCCCAGTGTCCCCACAGGAATCCCTCAGAGTCTGGTGTCAGGAGCTTTGCCTTCAGCTGCACCGAGAGAAGCCTGGATAGGTCTGGTTTCCCAGAGGGATTTCCTTACATGATACAAGACCTGAGCGCCTGTGGAGCGGACACAATGAGTAATGAGGGGTGACTTCAAAGGCGGCCTGTCTCTCAGGTTCTCGGTCCTGCTGCAGGACTGCTGAGCGTGAGACTGCATGTCCACAGCCACGAGACTGTCCCTGTGAAGACCCTGTCCCCCATAGACTGAGGATTGCCTCCTCTCACCATCTGCAGTGAAACGGTGAGGGTGGGGATCCTTAAGGAGGTCCCCTGTCCAGTCCCCACTGTCCCGTTCTAATAAGGAGTTCTGAGTCATTCATGCTGCAGTGTCACAGCTTGTCCTGAAGGACAGCAGTCCAGTCTCCCTGTCCTCGACCGCTGACCCCAGGGAGACTGTAAAACAACGCTGTCCCCTGCAGGCGTGGCGACTTCCATGCAATGAGGAGGGAGGACATGACCCATTTCACCAGGAACCACGCGAAATAGAACGCTGACTTTGGGAGAGTTTCCTTTCCCCACAGAAACCTGAAGGCAGGCCCCTCGTTTGCTCTTCCAGGCAGACAAGTCACGTCTCTGGTTCAAGTTTACCATGGAGACTTCCTCTTAGACCGTTCTCCATGTGTCCCCAATGCTGTGTCATTATCTCAGAGATGCCCCATTCTAGATGATTCCTTCCTGGAGACACGAGCCTCCCTCAGCCCCATGCAGACCCTGTTCTTTGAAAACGTGCCTGCCTTCCTGGGAGCCCTCACCAAACTGTCCCCAGTTTCCTTGCCTTCGCACACATGTGGAGCTGCTGGGTGTGAGGTGCCTGGGGTGTTGAGGGGACCTGGCGTGTCAATGGGATATAATATTGGCTGCTCCCTGAAAGGTTGGAGGATCAAACCCACCTGCCACTTCCAAGAACCTATATTTGGAAGTCTGCTTCCCTGCATATTGACTGTCCTGCAAACTTGTGGTGGCAATTTCAGTCTCAAAATGAGCGGCTACCAAGGGCTCAGGTAGAAAGAAACTGTTTTGAGAATGATGTCGGCAATAAATGTATAGCTGTGCTGGACACAATGGATGGATATATGGATTGTGAAAAGTTTTTTATGAGCCCCCAATCGTATGATTTTTTAGAATGCGCTTTATACAATGGATGTATGGATTCTTATAAGAACTTTATGGGCTTCCAACAAATCAATCTTTTAATAAAAATAAAATATATCAGCAAAGTGATCATTGGTGGAGTAATCTCATAAGCCTATAGTTTTGGCAACTAAACACAGTGATCCATTTACATTAATATACATGTTCTTATTACTGACTACGTTGTGGAAATTGCTGTAAAAACATAGGCGTGCAATGTCTCCACATGTTGTATTATTCTTTTACACAATCATTTTATTGGGGGCTTGTACAACTGTTATCACAATCCATCCATCCATCCAGTGTAAGATATGACAAAATAATAATAATTCATAAATTATCAAGGGCTCATAAGGGACGGGGAAAATGAGGAGCTGATACCAAGGGCTCAAGCAGAAAGAAAATGTTTTGAGAATGATGATGGCAGCAGATGTACAATGGATGATGGCTTCACTCATGGAGGTCACGAAACATCTTATCATGGCTTTTTGATAGACTCCTTTTAATTAAGGAAACCCTACTGCACCCGGTAACCATCTCTCACCCAGCCAGAGAATTCACTCCGCACATCCAGTGACGAGGTTGATTCCCTGGTAGACCTTCCCTGCGTCCTCTGTGCCGTGTCGTCTGCTTCCTCCTGTGGTCCCTTGCTTGGGGATCCCTTCCCTGAAAGGGCAGCGTCCCCTGGCCCCATGCTGACCCGGGTCCCTGTCACAGCCGAGGACCTCCCTGTGGGCGTTCACTGTCAGCTGTCAGGGCTCTGCCTTCCTTCTCACACACAGTGCGCTGTGGGGTGTCCACCTGCCTGTGGTGCTGAGGAGAGGTCCCCCAGTGCATCCGCAGACTGATTAGAGGGTTGGTTCATAGCCTTCCTGTCTGAGGATGGAATCCACCAGCCACTGGCAGGGTTATGTACCCTGTATGTTGACAGGACGCTTCTCTGCGCATGGATAGACTTTGAGCCCTGTGGGGCAGTTTGCCTCTGTCCCACAGGCTGCTAGGGCCCAGGAATGGGAACGAAGGCAGTGGATTTGGGGGTTTTGGGTGCTCAGGGAGCAGTCTGACGCTGAGTCTTGTCCCAGTCCCACCTCCCAGGCTTTCTCTGTCCTCTGTGTCCTCTCTGTCCGGCCTGATGTGAACCCAGAGAAACTGTGCTCAGCCCGTGGACAGTGAGTGTGCATTCCAGAATGGTCTCTTCCCCGATCACCATGTCCCCTCAGGGGCTGCTTGAAGTCATGTTTTTGACTGCTCTGACTTTGATGGAATGGAGGAAACACTAAGCAGTCAATCTAGTGGTTGATGATTCACCTGTATTTGAGTGATAGTATTTAAATAGGTAGGAGCTGACCTGATTGAATGTGCGACAACGACATTAGAAAACGTTTCCTCACCAGAACAATAAACATGTTCACATCTGTCCAACCCAAAGGCAGAGGAGAATTCTTGAGCTTCTGGAAGCTGTGAGTCTCGGCATCTGTTTTCCTCCACGCAGCTGAGACATTCAGTGAGTCTGGATGAGCAATGAGTTCTCAGGTTAGAGTGATGGGATCCTGTTTTACCAAAAATCCACAGATTGTAACTAACCGGGGGAGAAAATTCTTGTCATTTTCTGGTCCCAGGAAATAACCCCCTAGATGCATTTAAATGTGCATACACGTTGTCATCAGGGAATAGGAGAACAAGACAGTGAATGGAGACGATGAAGTGTAGAATGCATCTAAGCAACAGCTGTTGCCCTCCAGCTGTCCTGGCGCCCAGCAGCTCCTGTGGTTCATAGCCCTCTTCTCTTCAGAGCTTCCAGTGGACGGCACCGTCCAAGGTGGGGTCCAGGAGTCAGCTCTTCTGAAGGGGCATTGGCCTGATTCAGTGTGGATTCAATTGACCCTATGCTGTGGGCCTCAATGCTGAGCCACACAAGAAACAAGGCATCAAGCTGAATACAGACCCCCTGCTCTTCCCTGTGTATGACTCAGAGATAGCCCAGGATAGAGCACTGAGCTGCTCCTCAGAGTTTCTGGGATGGCCCTGTTTCCTTGAACACGCCGCCTCTTCTTTGAATTTCCCTTGTACTCAGCAGCCCTGTGCTTAACCAACTGCACCACCTGGGTTCCTGCCAGGGCCCTGATCTTCGGTTATATTTCCCTTCATCAAGCCTTATCATACGTACATCCTTTCCACTGATTTTGGATTACTTGTTCCCTTGTTCCTGGGTTTGTTAATATCACTTCCTCTCTCATGACTCCCACTCTGCCATGTCCTCCCGGAACTGTCGTCCCCTTGTTCTCTCTTCTGGGTTGTTTGTCCTGCCTATCCCATCCAGGGAGACATGCAATGACTACAATATGCACAAATACAAGACCTAGCACAACAAAGCAACGATGGAAAATAAAACAATCACTGCAAAAACAAGAACAACAGCCAAAGGCAACGGCAAAAAAGAATAAAAAGAAAAGCCTGTAAATAGTTCACAGTCTATTTGGTGTCCTTTACAAGCCGTCACGTGCCAGCTCCACAGTTTTTTTTTGGGGTTCCGGGGGCACTTCACTGCTCTGCTCGCCTTGCTGCTCTGTTGCACTCCACCGTGTTTCGCTTCATTGTACAGGAGTCAGTGAAAGAACGATGCCCTTCTTGTGTCTCCAGTGTGGGTGGGACCATGATTTTTTAATTTTTTAAAAAACATTTTATTAGGGGCTCATACAACTTTTATCACAATCCATGCATATACCTACATCAATTGTATAAAGCACATCTGTACATTCTTTGCCCTGATCATTTTCTTTCCTTACATTTTATTAGGGGCTCATACCACTCTTATCTCAATCCACACATATACATACGTCAATTTTATAAAGCACATCCATACATTCTTTGCCCTAATCACTATCAAAGCATTTGCTCTCCACTTAAGCCCTCTGCATCAGGTCCTCTTTTTTTTCCCCCTTCCCTCCCCGCTCTCCCCTCCCTCATGAGCCCTTGATAATCCACAGATTGTTATTTTGTCATATCTTGCCCTATCCAGAGTCTCCCTTCCCCCCCTTCTCTGCCATCCATCTCCCAGGGAGGAGGTTATATGTGGAACCTTTTATCAGTTCTCCCTTTCCAACCCACTCACCCTCCACTCTCCCAGCCTCGCCCCTCACACCCCTGGTCCTGAAGGTATCATCCACCCTGGATTCCCTGTGCCTCCAGCTCCCATATGCACCAGTGTACAATCTATGCCCTATTCAGTCCTGCAAGGTAGAGTTCGGATCATGGTAATTGGGAGGAGGAAGCATCCAGGATGTGGGGGAAAGCTGTGTTCTTCATCGGTAGTACATCGCACCCTGACTGACCCACCTCCTCTCCTAAACCCCTCTGTGAGGGGATCTCCAGTGGTCAACACTTGGGCCTCGGGTCTCCACTCTGCACTTCCTCGTTCATTCACTATGGTAAATACACACACACACACACACACACACACACACACATATATATTCTTTTTTTTTTTTGCATGATGCCTTATACCTGGTCCCTTTGGCACCTGGTGATCGCACCGGCTGGTGTGCTTCTTCCATGTGGGCTTTATTGCTTCTGAGCTAGATGGCTGCTTGTTCACCTTCAAGCCTTTAAGACCCCAGACACTATCTCTTTCGATAGCCGGGCACCATCCGCTTTCTTCACCACATTTACTTGTTCACCCTTTTTGGCTTCAGCAGTGGTGTCGGGAAAGTGAGCATCCTAGAGTGCCAATTTAATAAAATAAATTATTCATGCATTGAAGGAGTGCTTGAGTAGAGGCCCAAGGTCCTTCTGCCACCTTAATACTAAACCTATAAATGTAGACACTTAGACCTATTTCCCCATCCTCATATATATATTTGCATGTACATGTCTTTGTCTAGACCTCCATAAATGCCCCTTGACTCCAAGCTCCTTCCTCCACCTCCCTTGACTTTCCTCCTGCCCTACTATCATGCTCTGTCCCCACCTGGGCTAGAGTATACCTCTTCTCTACGCAACCTTACCCTTGATCATTTCCCACCAGGCCTGCCACTCCCCCCTCTCTACCATTTGGGGTCCCATGTTTTTCCCTTGTCCCTGGGTTTGTTAACACCACTTCCTTACCCCCTCCACCCCACGTCCCCCCGGAACTGTCGGTCCCGTTGTTTTTCCTCCAGATAGTTCATCCAGCCTGTCCTATTCAGACAGACCTGTGGAGACACTAACATGCCCGAAAACAAGACAGAGGAAAACAAAGCAACAGTATACAACCAGACAACAAAACAACAACAACAAACCACTTAGAAAGAACAGAACAAAACACTTCACAAAAGAAAAGCTTGTAGTTCATTCAAGGATCATTTGCTGGCCCTTAGGAGCGTTTTCCAGTCCAGTCTATTGGGCACCACGCCCTGTCCCCGAAGTCCACTTTCAGCGTTCCCTGGGGACCTTGCCACTGCATTCCCCTGCTGTTCCACTGCACTTCTCCAGTGCTCTGCCTCGGTGTGGTGGGATCAGGTCGGGTGCAATTCCCACCCTGTGTCTCCGGTGCTGTCCCGTGTATCGCCCTTAGCCACTGAGGGGCATCATTTCTCATAGTGGGGCCAGCCATGTTGTTCTCTCTGTGGACTGGCTGCTCCACTCAGGAACATCATCCTCACGGCCTGGTGGGCCAGGCTGTGCTCCACTCTCTCATCTTGCCCCTTCATCTGCTCCCATGGTCTCTGATCAGATATGTTCATCTCCCGGAGCTGCAGAGTCAATGTCGTCTTTTGAAACAAATTCTTTTTGGGTGAGGGGCAGGAATCCACTTAAGTTTTGGGGTTGGGGCTATCCTCCCAGACCTCACTTCTTTGATCCAAGTTCATCATGGAGACATCCTCTTGGTCTCCTCCGTTCCTTCAGTTCTGAGTCATTTCCTCCAAGATGTGTCTCATTTCCAGGTCCTTTCCTTGGACGTCTAGCCTCCCACAGTCCACGCTGACACTGTCCTTTCCCAAAAACCCTGTCACTCTGTGAGACCCACAGATGCCTGTCCTTGACTCTCCCTTCCTATCACCACACGGAGCCTGGGGAGAAGCCCTGAGGATCCAGGGTCTTAAAGATTTGTCTGCTAACTGCCATGTCAGCGTTCAACCGCACAAGCCATGCTCAGGAACACATATGTGCTGTCTCCTTCTCTGAAGATCAACAGGTTTGGAACCCCAAGAGGAAAGTCCACTGTCCCTACAGGCTGGCTATGAGTCCGCATGGACTAGAGGGTCAGATGTTGGGGAGTGTGTGAGGATCTGTGGTGAGCAGGGGCCCTGCTGAAGGTACAGTGGGATGTGCTGGGGTGTGCAGGTGCAGGACGACGTTGGCTGCCGTGAACGCATAGGGACTGAGGCAGGACTCGAACGTTCCCTGCCTGCTGGCAGTCTGTGCAGCTCAGTGTGAGCTGGATGGGAGCCAGGAGCCCAGGCTGTGGGGCAGGTTTTTGTCTGACTTCCTCAAGCGCCTGTGTCACTGTGACCAACATTACTGTCATACACCTGACAGTAGTAGTCAGCCTCGTCGTCGGCCTGGGTCCTGCTGATGGTCAGGGTGGCCGTGTTTCCCGAGTTGGAGCCAGAGAATCTATCCGGGATGCCCGAGGGTCGTTTGTTATCATTATACATGACCAGCTTGGGAGCCTGGTCGGAGGTCTGCTGGTACCATTGCACATTTTTCCTCCCAATGTTGTTTCCCCTGCAAGGGATGTTGACCGTCTCTCCCAGGCTCACAGACACTGAGGGCGACTGATTCAGCTCATAGGAGGCCACGAAGCCTGCATGAGAAAGAAGTCAATTTGAGGTGGTCGCCGAGGACCCCCATCCCAGGACCCCTCCTCTCCCAGTTCATCTGCAATGGGGCCACTCAAAGCCTCAGACTTCCCAGGCTGGCTGAGGGAGAGACCAGAGGAAGGCCAGGCCCTTCTACTGGGCAGGGCTTGTGCCTCCAGGGTCTCAGACCAGGTCTGGCCCATATCCAGGGGCTGAGAGGGGATGTCGTGGGGCAGCACCTGTGCAGTGAGCGAGGAGGGTGAGGAAGAGGGGGCTCCAGTTCATGGTGGTGCTGCTCAGAGTCCTGCTCCCGTAGAAGGTGCTGGGCCTGGTGTCCAGGACCTCTGTCACCTGGTGTTGAAGAGGCCCTGGGTATGCAAATCAGCAGAGCCAGGCTGCACTGGGGAGGAAGCTGTGTGTGTTCAGAGAAGGGTGAAGTCTCAGGACACAAAGATGGGGGAAGCTTGTGAGTGCTGCGGTCTCCCCACACACTGTGTCCCCGCTGCAGAGTGGCCATGTCTGTGACATCCACCACTCTTTCCTTTCCTTGACTCTTAGTGTCTGATGCCCGGATGTGATGGCAGGGTCCCTCCTAGACTACAGCCTGAACTGAGGCTCCCAGACACCCAGGGGGAGTATAGACACCATCATGATGTTCTCCACCACTGACTTGGCCTCGGCCCTCCTGGGCAGGGGACAGGTTCTTTCCCATCATGTCCTGGGCCATCTTCAGCAGCAGGGACACAGGAGCAGTGAAAGGCAGCGTGTCATAGGAGACAATGGGAGCAGCCGGCAGACCTGAGACTCCTGGGATTCCTACTGTCATGAGGGTGCCCTCGGGTGCCAGGCACCCGCCGAAGATCTGGAACATCATGAGACCTTTATCAGGAGCAGCACTGGGCCCTAATAGGACCAGAAAGCATGGTCTGTGTCTCTGGTATTCAGAGAGCTGGTGCCCTCACCCGGGGAAGGGATGTGTGGGGGACTCCAGAGGCATGGGGAGAAGCCATGAGATTCCCAGCAGGTGCTGAGAGCAAGCAGGGTGACAGTGGGTGGTGTCATCTAAGGAGCCATTCATTTGGGGACATGACAGAGGCTGTCTGAATGACTGGGTTGGGTGAGAGGAGAATGGCCATGCTGGGACCTGTGGGCAGAGACAGGGCCAGCTTCCCTGAGAGCTGCTCCCAGGAGACAGCGGGGAAGGGCTCAGAGGGAGCCCTAGACCAGGCTCCTTTCCCCTGGGTCTGAGGTCACAGTAAGCCCCCTCCTGCACATTGGCACCCTGGGAAGATTCTCAACTTCAATGTCCCAGTGTCTGTTGGCTTCTCCTGCCCTCTGGTGGCCTCTGGGCTCGGATGCTGGGCCCTAGAGGTGGCTTTCATGCAGAAGCGGATCAGTACTCCTTCAGGGACCCCAGTACCGGGGCTGTGTGTCCAGGAATGGGATTGCTCTTACAAGCTAAGTATGAGCTGTCCACCGGCCACATCCTCACATGGGTGAAGGCCCCTCCTCAGGACACGACCTCCCAATGGTAACCATGCTCCTTCTGCGTCGTCCCCCGGGGACCTTGATCTCAGAAGACTTTCTCTGTGCCCTCTGAGTCCTCAGGAGACGGCTTGGCTGCTCTCACCACTCAAGCAGCTCTGGTGGCCCCGTGGCTGAAGCGCTCCCTGTGGAATGGAAAGGTTGGTGGTTTGACCCCACCAGCAGCTCCTTGTGGGAAAGACGTGACCTTTTGCTCCTTTGAAGACTGACCGCCTTGGAAACCGCGTGGGGCACTTCTCCTCTGCCCCCACTGTGCTGCTGTCCTGGAGAGTGCGGTGCATGGTGGGGAGCTTGTTGGGGTGGGTTTCCTCATGCAATGTAAGTGACGGGTAGTGAGTCATCGTCAGCGAGCTGGAGCCTTTGCTGCATGTCTGAGGCGTTTTCTTAATGACCTTCAGGAAGAGGACCCAGGAGGCCGGTTTTGTCCAGGGGACCCCTGGTGATGACACTGTGCTGTGAGTCAGCTCCTAGGAAGCTGCACAGCCTGGGGAGAAGGAGAGAGAGGGCACTGTGAGGTCCAGTCCGCTGCCCCAGGATGCCTCACTGAAGCCATGGCTGGATGACTCAGGGTGAGGGCTCAGACTGATGCCAAGAACCTGAGGGCAGGTGGTCTGAGGCAGCACCTGTGCAGTAGGTGTTTGGGGGGAGCCAGGGGTCCAGGCGATGGTGGCGATGCCCCAGTTCTTCCTTCTTCAGCCACTGGTGGGCAGAGTCTCAGGCCCCTGGCGTCCCCCTGTCTTGGTTACATAATCTGGTGCCAGTGTGGTTGTCAAGAGTGCAGGGGTGGTGTAGAGCTTGTCAGTCCTGAGACAGCCAATGAGACCTCTGTGTGAGCATGGCCTTCTTCTGAGAATTCTGGGAACTGCTGTATATTTTCCTACTTGGAGGCCAGAGACACAAACTCTCTTTCTCTCCCACTCCCTGACACTGATCTCTGAGGATAAGCCACATGGACCACCCCTGATGCAGCCAGAAACTGGATCTGGATCTGCAGAAGCTAAGTGGAGACCCCTGGCACCACTGAGATGCTTACAGTCCCACTAGATCTACAGTCTTCCCATCCACTTTCCCGTGACAATCCTGCATTCAGCATCATGGCAAGTGTTTCATGCTTCTGAAGAGGACTTTATAGATTGGTATTGGACATATGGATAATTGCAGGCTTTTGGACTTGGTCTGGACTGGGCTGGGATGTTTCCTCAATTTTCAACTGCTCTTGTAAATAACCCTTTTTCTTACACACATGAGTGTCTGGGGATGTGTTTCGCAAGTCGGCTCTGGCAACAACCAGGGAAGGAGGAGAGTATATGCAGAGGGGGCCTGCGTTCACCGGGGGCTCAGGAGACTGGAGATGTGAGAGAAGACTGTTCTCATGATCAGCACTGAGTAGGGCGGCCTCCCCTTGACCGAACACCCTGAGCCCTCCTCCGCCCTACCCGGAACTTCAGGAGACCCTGTCGCCCCATGCGGTCCTGAATGCAGGGTTGTCACACTCGCATGGTTCTCTCAAACTTCATTCTGATCTCTGCCCCTTCCTTCTGTGCACTGAGCCACCCAGGCCGGGCAAGCTGTGTCCGTGCACAACTGTCCATTTTTGAAAGGACCCTGCTGGCCAACCCCAGTGTCCCCACAGGAATCCCTCAGAGTCTGGTGTCAGGAGCTTTGCCTTCAGCTGCACTGAGAGAAGCCTGGATAGGTCTTGTTTCCCTGTGGGATTTCCTTAGATGATACACGACCTGAGCGCCTGTGGAGAGGACACAATGAGTAATGAGGGGTGACTTCAGGGGCGGCCTGTCTCTCAGGTTCTCGGTCCTGCTGCAAGACTGCTGAGCGTGAGACTGCATGTCCACAGCCACGAGACTGTCCCTGTGAAGACCCTGTTCCCCATAGACTGAGGCTTGCCTCCTCTCACCATCTTCAGTGACACGGTGAGGGTGGGGATCCTTAAGGAGGTCCCCTGTCCAGTCGCCACTGTCCCGTTCTAATAAGGAGTTCTGAGTCATTCATGCTGCAGTGTCACAGCTTGACCTGAAGGACAGGAGTCCAGTCTCCCTGTCCTCGACCGCTGACCCCAGGGAGACTGTAAAACAACGCTGTCCCCTGCAGGCGCGGCGACTTCCATGCAATGAGGAGGGAGGACATGACCCATTTCACCAGGAACCACGCGAAATAGAACGCTGACTTTGGGAGAGTTTCCTTTCCCCACAGAAACCTGAAGGGAGGCCCCTCGTTTGCTCTTCCAGGCAGACAACTCACGTGTCTGGTTCAAGTTTACCATGGAGACTTCCTCTTAGACCGTTCTCCATGTGTCCCCAATGCTGTGTCATTATCTCAGAGATGCCCCATTCTAGATGATTCCTTCCTGGAGACATGAGCCTCCCTCAGCCCCATGCAGACCCTGCTCCTGGAAAACGTGCCTGCCTTCCTGGGAGCCCTCACCAAACTGTCCCCAGTCTCCTTGCCTTCGCACACATGTGGAGCTGCTGGGTGTGAGGTGCCTGGGGTGTTGAGGGGACCTGGTGGGCCAATGGTTTATAATATTGGCTGCTCCCTGCAAGGTTGGAGGATCAAAGCCACCTGCCACATCCAAGAACCTATATTTGGAAGTCTGCTTCCCTGCATATTGACTGTCCTGCAAACTTGTCGGGCCATTTCAGTCTCAAAATGAGTTGCTGCCAAGGGCTCAGGTAGAAATAAAATGTTTTGGGAATGACGTCGGCAATAAATGTATAAGTGTGCTGGACACAATGGATGAAATATGGATTGTGAAAAGCTTTTTATGAGCCCCCAATAGTATGATTTTTTAGATTGCGCTTGATACAATGGATGTATGGATTCTTATAAGAACTTTAAGGGCCTCCAACAAATTAGTCTTTTAATAAAAATAAAATATATCAGCAAAGTGATCATTGGTGGAGTAATCTCATAAGCCTATAGTTTTGGCAACTAAACACAGTGATCCCTTTACATTAATATACATGTTCTTATTACTGACTATGTTGTGGAAATTGCTGGAAAACATAGGCATGCAATGGCTATACATGGTGTATTATTCTTTTAAACAATCATTTTATTGGTGGCTTGTACAACTGTTATCACAATCCATCCATCCATCCAGTGTAAGATATGACAAAATAATAATAATTCATAAATTATCAAGGGCTCATAAGGGAAGGCGACTGGGGAGTAAGGGGAAAATGAGGAGCTGATACCAAGGGCTCAAGCAGAAAGAAAATGTTTTGAGAATGATGAGGGCAGCAGATGTACAATGGATGATGGCTTCTTTCATGGAGGTCATGAAACATCTTATCATGGCTTTTTGATAGACTCCTTTTAATTAAGGAAACCCTACTGCACCCGGTAACCATCTCTCACCCAGCCAGAGAATTCACTCCGACATCCAGTGACGAGGTTGACTCCCTGGTAGACCTTCCCTGCGTCCTCTCTGCCATGTCGTCTGCTTCCTCCTGCGCTCCCTTGCTCGGCGATCCCTTCCCTGAAAGAGCAGCCTCCCCTGGCCCCATGCTGACCCGGGTCCCTGTCACAGCCTAGGACCTCCCTGTGGGCATTCACTGTGAGCTGTGCTGGGCTCTACCTTCCTTCTCACACACAGGGCGCTGCGGGGTGTCCACGTGCCTGTGGTGCTGAGGGGAGGTCCCCCGGTGCATCCGCAGACTGATTAGAAGGTTGGTTCATAGCCTTCCAGTCTGATGATGTAATCCATCAGCCACTGGCAGGGATATGTACCCTGTATATTGACAGGATGCTTCTCTGGGGATGGACAGCCTGCGAGCGCTGTGGGGCAGTTTGCCTCTGTCCCACAGGCTGCTAGGACCCAGGAATGGGAACGATGGCAGTGGATTTGGGGTTTTTGGGTGCTCAGGGAGCAGTCTGACGCTGAGTCTTGTCCCAGTCCCACCTCCCAGGCTTCTCTCTGTCCTCTGTGTGCTCTCCGTCCAGCCTGATGTGAACCCTGAGAAGCTCTGCTGAGCCAGTGGACAGTGAGTGTGCATTCCAGAGAGGTCTCTGTGCCGTCAAAGTGTCCCCCCAGGGGCTGCTTGTAGTCACGCGTTTTTGACTGCTCTGACTTTGATGGAATGGAGGAAACACTAAGCATTCAATCTAATGGCTGATGATTCACCTGTATTTGAGTGATAGTATTTAAATAGGTAGGAGCTGACCTGATTGAATGTGGGACAACGACATTAGAAAACGTTTCTTCACCAGAACAATAAACATGTTCACATCTGTCCAACCCCAAGGCAGAGGAGAATTCAGGAAGAAATCTGTGTTGTTGACGCTGTGAGTCTCAGCATCAGTTTTCCCCCACACAGCTATGACATTCAGTGAGACTTGATGAGCTATTAGTTCTCAGGTTAGAGTGATGGGATCATGTTTTACTAAAAATCTACAGAGTGTATCTAACCGGGGGAGAAAAACCTTGTCATTCTGATTGCAGGAAATAAACCCCTAGATGCATTTAAATGTACACACACATTGTCATCAGGGAATAGGAGAACAAGACAGTGAATGGAGACGATGAAGTGTAGAATGCATCTAAGCAACAGCTGTTGCCTTCCAGCTGTTCTGGCGCCCAGCAGCTCCTGTGCTTCAGAGCCCTCTTCTCTTCAGAGCTTCCAGTGGACGGCACCGTCCAAGGTGGGGTCCAGGAGTCAGCTCTTCTGGAGGGGCATTGGCCTGATTCAGTGTGGACTCAAATGGCCCTATGCTGTCGGCCTCAATGCTGAGACACCCAAGAGACAAGGCATCAAGCTGAATACAGACCCCCTGCTCTTCCCTGCGTGTGGCTCAGAGAGAGCCCAGGATAGAGCACTGAGCTGCTCCTCAGAGTTTCTGGGTTGGTCCTGTTTCTGTCAACACGCAGCCTCTTCGTTGAACTTCCCTTGAACTCAGCCACCCAGTGCTTAACCAACTGCGCCACCTGGGTTCCTGCCCACTGACTTTTGGTTACATTGCCCTTGATCAAGCCTTATCATACCTACACCCCCCTTTCCACTGATTTTGGTTACTTGTTCCCTTGTACCTGGGTTTGTTAACATCACCTCCTTTCTCCCGACTCCCACTCTGCCATGTCCTCCCGGAACTGTCGTCCCATTGTTCTCTCTTCTGGGTTGTTTGTCCTGCCTATCCCATCCAGGGAGACATGCAATGAGTACAATATGCACAAATACAAGACTGAGCACAACAAAGCAACGATGGAAAAGAAAACAATCACTGCAAAAACAAGAACAACAGTCAAAGGCAACGGCAAAAAAGAATAAAAAGAAAAGCCTGTAAATAGTTCAAAGTCTGTTTGATGTCCTTTACAAGTGTTTTCTTGTCACGTCTGATGGGGCGTCACGTGCCAGCCCCATAGTCTATTTTTGGGGTTCCCTGGTCACTTCACTGCTCTGCTCCCCTTGCTGCTCCGTTGCACTCCACCAGTGTCTCGCTTCATTGTACAGTAGTCAGTGAAAGAATGATTCCCTTCATGTGTCTCCAGTGTTGGTGGAACCATGATTTTTAAGAACCGTGTTGGACCCTGTTCCACAGGGTCGCTATGAGCCAGCTGGAACTGGGTTTGGGGCACTGGGTTTGGGGAGGTTGTTAAGGAACCACTTCTTGAAGATGTGGAACCACCCCCCCTCCCCAAAATCAAACATTGATCCGGGAGAGGAGAATATTGACCATGGATAGAAATGCATCCTTGTCCCCCTGGGTGGTGGAGGTGGATGTGCAACACTGTGTCATTCTTGTAGAGTCTGGGCAGCCAAGGAGACTGAGGGCCATGGCTGCAGCCTCCAGGTTCCCCTCCAGGTTCCCATGCCTTTTACTTCAGGGCCTCGTGTTAGGGTCCAAGACTTTTTGCCCTTGACCCATTGAAGTCTGGAGTTCCAGCCCCACAGGCCTGAGTGTCTGAGGGAGCATGCCTCAGCTGCCTTCCAGAGTTCATAAAGGATCTGAGAGCCTTTGGGTGTTTCTAGGAATAATCCTGTGAGGCACAGATGGGGTCTTCAGAGCTGGCCTGTCTCAGAGATGAGCCCTGCTGTAGCCGGGATTGGTTAGCAACTTAAATTCCAAATGCATGTGATTTTCGCACTGAAGAACCCACCAGGCTGAAGGGGTCTGTTTCAAGGTAGCTGAGTTCCAGTGTCCAGGCATTCACTGCACCCTTATAAGGAGGTCTCTAACTGTTCAAGTGCAGGGTCACACCCTGTCCTGAAGGAGAGGAGTCCAGGCCATGTTCTGTAGGGAGGACACCCAAGGGGACTTGACGTCAACGCTGCCCCTGCAGTTGCGGTGAGTCCCATGGGATGGAGACTGAGGGCAGTGACTTATGTCATGAAGACAATGAAGAATCTGACCATGAGCTGTGGACCGTTTCCTTCAGCTGCAGGACACTGATGAGCTGCACAACCGTTTCTCCATCCAAGCAGAGGACTCACTTCTCTGATCCAAGTTCATCATGGAGACATCCTGTAGGACGCTCTCTTCTGTTCCTTCAGTTCTGAGTCATTTCCTCCAAGATGTGTCCCATTTCCAGGTGATCCCTTCCTTGGAAATCTAGTCTCCCACAGTCCTCGCTGACACTGTCCTTTTCCCAAAACCCTGTCACTCTGGGAGACCCCACTGATGCCTGTCCTTGACTCTCCCGTCCTATCACCACATGGAGCCTGGGAGAAACCCTGAGGATCCAGGGCCTTAAAGGTTTGTCTGCTAACTGCCATGTCAGCATTCAACCCCACCAGCCATTCTCAGGAACACATACGTGCTGTCTCCTTCTCTGAAGAGCGACAGGTTTGGAGGTCTGAGGGGCAAGTCCACTGTCCCTACAGGCTGGCTATGAGTCCACATGGACTAGAGGGTCAGATGTTGGGGAGCGTGTGAGGGTCTGTAATGAGCAGGGGACCTGCTGCAGGTACAGTGGGATGTGCTGGAGTCTGCAGGTGCAGAGCGACGTTGGCTGCAGTGAACGCATAGTGACTGAGGCAGGACTCGAACGTTCCCCTGCCTGCTGGGAGTCTGTGCTGCCAGTGTGAGCTGGATGGGAGCCAGGGGCCCAGGCTGTGGGGCAGGTTTCTGTCTGACTTCCCCATGTGCCTGTGTCACTGTGACCAACATTACTGTCCCACACCTGACAGTAGTAGTCAGCCTCGTCATCGACCTGGGTCCTGCTGATGGTCAGGGTGGCCGTGTTTCCTGAGTTGGAGCCAGAGAATCGATCCGGGATGCCCGAGGGTCGGTTGCTATCACTATAGATGACCAGCTTGGGTGCCTGACCCGAGTTCTGCTGGTACCAGTTTACAACTTCACTCCCAATGTTGTTTCCCCTGCAGGGGATGCTGACCGTTTCTCCCAGGCTCACGGACACTGAGGGCGACTGATTCAACTCATAGGAGGCCACGAAACCTGCCGGAAAGAGAAGTCAATGTGAGGTGGTCCCCATAGACCTCCATCCCAGGACCCCTCCTCCCCCAGATCATTCGCAATGGGGGACTCTGTAAAATCTGAGACTTCCTAGGCTGGCTGAGGGAGAGACCAGAGGCAAGGCCAGGCCCCTCTCCTGAGCAGAGCTTGTGCCTCCAGGGTCTCAGTTCAGGCCTGTCCCAGATCCAGGGGCTGAGAGGGGACATCGTGGGGCAGCACCTGTGCAGTGAGCGAGGAGGGTGAGGAAGAGGGGGCTCCAGTTCATGGTGGCACTGCTCAGAGTCCTGCTCCCGGAGACGGTTCTGGGTCTGGTGTCTAGTGCCTCTGTCTAGGGCCTCTGTCACCTGGTGCTGAAGAGGCCCTGGGTATGCAAATCAGCAGAACAAGACTGCCCTGGGGGAGGAAGCTGTGTGTGTCCAGAGAAGGGTGAAGTCTCGGGACACAGAGATAGGGGCAGCCTGTGAGTACTGCGGTCTCCCCACACACTGTGTCCCCGCTGCAGAGACGCCATGTCTGTGACGTCCACCACTCTCTCCTTTCCTTGACTCTTAGTGCCTGATGCCTGGATGTGATGGCAGGGTACCTCCTAGACCACACCCCGAGCTGAGGCTCCCAGATTCCCAGGGGGAGTGTAGAGACCATCAGGAGGTTCCCCACCTCTGCCCCGGCCTCTGTCCTCCTGGGCAGGGGACAGGTTCTTTCCCATCATGACCTGGGCCATCTTCAGCAGCAGGGACACAGGAGCAGTGAAAGGCAGCGTGTCGTAGGAGAGAATGGGAGCATTCGGCAGACCTGAGCCTCCCACGATTCCTACTGTCATGAGGGTGCCTTTGGGTAACGGGCACAACGCCGAGGGTCCCGAACATCATGAAAGCTTTATCACGAGCTGCACTGGGCCCTACGTAGGACCAGAAAGCATGGTCTATATCACTGGAGTTCAGAGAGCTGTCGTCCTCGCCCACGGACAGGGATGTGTGGGGAGACTCCAGAGGCCTGGGGAGCCGCCATGAGACTCCCAACAGGTGCTGAGAGCATGCAGGGTGGCAGTGGGTGGTGTCATCTATGGAGAAGTGCATTTGGGGACATGACAGAGTTTGTCTGAATGACTGGGCTGGTGAGAGGAGAATGGCCATGCTGGGACCTGTGGGCAGAGACAGGGCCAGCACCCCTGCAATCTGCTTCCAGGAGACTGTGGGGGAGGAGCTCAGACGGAGCCCTAGACTAGCTCCTTCCCCTGGGCCTGAGGTCACAGTGAGCTCCCTCCTGCACCTTGGCACCCTGGGAAGATTCTCAAGTTCAATGTCCCAGTGTCTGTTGGCTTCTCCTGCCCTCTGGTGGCCGCCGTGCTCAGATGCTGGGCCCTAGAGGTGTTTTTCATGCAGAAGCGGATCAGAACTCGTTCTGGGACCCCAGTACCAGGGCTGTGTGTCCAGGGAAGGGGTTGCTCTTACAGTCTGGGGACGAGCTGTCCACCGGCCACGTCCTCACCCACGGGGGTGTCGTGGACACACTTAGTTTTGGACCCAGTGGACATTGTTACGCCTTCCTCCCTGTGTCTCATATCACATGGTCACTTCAAAGCCAGACTCAGGCTTCTTCCCCTTGGCTCCCGACATCCAGCCTGGACCTTGGGTTCAGGGCTGCACATTGACATGTGTGGTCAGGGGGCTGATGTCCTTCTTAGGGGCTGATCCTCGGCGCTTGAGACATGGTTTCCGTGCCAGGTTCTCACATTAACGAAGCCCCGTCCTCTGGACAAGACCTCTTAATGCTAACTATGCTCCTTCTGCGTCGTCCCCCGGGAGACCTTGATCTCAGAAGTGTCTCTCTGTGCCCTCTGAGTCCTCAGGAGACGTCTTGGCTGCTCTCACCGGTCAAGCAGCTCTGGTGGCCCCGTGGGTGAAGAGCTCCCTGTGGAATGGAAAGGTTGGTGGTTTGACCCCACCAGCTGCTCCTTGGCAGAAAGACGTGGCCCTTGGATCCTGTGTAGACTGATAGCCTTGGAAACTGCGTGGGGCAGTTTTCCCCTGGCCCATATGCTGCTTCCTGGAGAGGCTGGTGCATGGTGGGGAGCTTGTTTGGGTGGGCTTCCTCATGACATGTAAGTGACGGGTAGTGAGTCATCTGTTAGTGTGCTGTAGCTTTGCAGCCACCCATGACGGGTATGCTCTGTCCTATCACAACTGTCCATTCTTGAAAGGGCCCAACTGGCCAACCCCAGTGTCCCCACAGGAATCCCTCAGAGTCAGTGTGTCGGGTGCTTTGTCTTCAGCTGCACTGAGAGAAGCCTGGATAGGTCTGCTTCCCGATGGGCATTCCTTAGATGATACATGATCTGAGCGTCTCGAGTGTCTCTAGAGAGGACACCATGAAGCACAGGTGGCAGACTTCAGAGTTGGCCAGTATCTGAGGTTCAAGGTCCTGCTCTAGGACTGATGCGTGTGAGACTCTATGTCTACAGCCATGAGGCTGTCCCTGTGAAGACCCTGTCCCTCTGTAGTCTGAGGACAGAACTTCTGGCCATCTTCACGAATATGGTAAGGTCAGGGATCCTAATGGAGGTCCCCTGTCCAGCCCCCACTTTCCTCTTCTAATAAGGAATCTGTGCCATTCACACTGCAGTGTCACTTGTTTTGAAGGTGCCGAGTCCAGCCTCCCTGTCCTGAACCGCTGTCCCTGACAGGGACTTTATGACAACCTGTCCCCTCTGCGTGCGGTGACTTCCATACAATGAAGAGTAGGAGATGACTCATTTCACAAGAATCCATGTAAAATAGAACCCCCAATTTTGGAGAATTTCTTTTCCTGCCAGAAACCTGATGAGCAGATCCTACATTGTCTCTTCCAGGCAGAGAGGTCACGTCTCAGGTTCAAGTTTACCAATGAGTATTCCTCTTAGACCGTTCTCCATGTGTTTTCAATGCTGTGTCATTTTCTGAGAGGTGCCCCCCTTTTCTAGATGATTCCATCCTGAAACACCAGCCTCCTCCAGCCCCATGCAGACCCTGGTCCACCCCAGAGACCCTCCCGCCTCTGAGCTCCAGGAAATCGGTACACCTTTGGACCCCCCTCATGGCACCAGAAGGTCCCATGGTCCACTTGCAGGAGACAGCCAGGAATGAGGGACAGGCCACTTTCAAGGGCAGGGCAGAGCCTCCAGGAGCTCAGCCCCCTGAGCACAGCTGCTGCCTGCAGGACCCTCCTGCTGAGCTCAGAGTCAGACCAGGCCTGTCCCAGGTGTGCACACGGAGAGGGGACATTCAGCAGCACCTGCACCGAGAGTGAGGAGCATGAAGAAGAGGGGGCTATGTTAATGGTGGTGCCGCTTAGTGTCCTGCTTGCTGACAAGTCGTTGGTCCTGGTGTCCCTGGGCCTCTGTTCCCCCTTGCTCAAGAGGCTCTGGGTATGCAAATCAGCCAGGTCACAGCTGCCCTGGAGGAAGCTGTGTGTCTCCAGAGGAGACTCAGCCCCAGGGATGCAGGGCATGTGCCCCTGCACCCACACTCCCCTGGAGTAAGGCTCTGCAGCAGCACCAGGTCCCCAGGGCTGACATCTCCATGTCCATGAGTCCTAGTCTTGATCTTGTGTGACCGGATACCCTAAAACCCACCAGTGGCGCCGTTCTCATTGTACAGGGCCTGGGGGTCTGTGTCCCCTGGTTGTTCCTGAGAATTGTCTTGAAAGACCAAGAATCACAGTGGGATATTCAGATTTTCCTGCACCCCAGACACCTCCACTACTCACCCTGCCTCTCTGGGGACCCTTCCTCATAGGGCAGGATCAGCGTGGTCCTGTCCATGCACGTCTTGGAGCAGTCAGACGCTGAGTCTTGTCCCACCTCCCAGGTTTGTCTCTGTCCTCTGTCTCCTCTCTGTCCAGCCTGATGTGAACCCAGAGAAGCTGTGCTGAGTGGTGGACAGTGAGGGTGCATTCCAGAAGGGTCTCTGCCCTGATCACAGTGACCGCACCGGGGTCTCCTTGAGTCCTGTGTTGTCCACTGCTCTGACTTTGATGGAATGGAGGAAACACTAAGCATTCAATCTCGTGGTTGATGATTTACCTGTATCTGAGTGATGGTATTTAAGTAGGAAGGGGCTTACCTGATTGAATGCGTCTCAACGATATTAGAAAACGTTTCTTCACCAGAACAATACACATGTTGAAGCTGCGAGTCTCAGCATCTGTGCTCCTCCGCGCAGCTTTGACACTCAGTGAGTCTCGATGAGCAATTAGTTCTCAGGTTAGAGTGATGGGATCATGTTTTACTAAAAATTTACAGAGTGTAACTAAATGGGAGAGAAATCCCTTGTCATTTTCTGGTCCCAGGAAATAAACCCCTAGATGCATTTAAATGTACACACACGTTGTCATCAGAGAATATGAGAACAAGACAGTGAATGGAGACGATGAATGTAGAATGCATCTAAGCAACAGCTGTTTTCTTCCAGCTGTTCTGGCGCCCAGCAGCTCCTGTGCTTCAGAGCCCTCTTCTCTTCAGAGCTTCCAGTAGATGGCACCGTCCACGGTGGGTTCCAGGAGTCAGTTCTTCTGAAGGGGCATTGGCCTGATTCAGTGTGGACTCAAATGACCCTATGCTGTGGGCTTCAATGCTGAGCCACCCAAGAGACAAGGTATCAAGCTGAATACAGACCCCCTGCTCTTCCCTGCGTGTGGCTCAGAGAGAGCCCAGGAGAGAGCACTGAACTGCTCCTCAGAGTTTCTGGGATGGTCCTGTTTCTGTGAATACCCAGCCTCCTCTTTCTCGCTCAAGTACAGATTTGAACCATTGCCCTTGAACTCAGCAGCCCGGTGCTTAACCAACTGTGCCACCAGGGTTCCTGCTCAGGCCGTGACCTTCATCACTTAGTCTTGTAATTGACAAGATCAACGTCTGTGGAACCAACACCTGAGGGAGATATTCCTGCTCAGACCAGACAATGCACCGAGAGGACCATAGGCCAGGCCTCACTATGACACACAATGTCCTTCACTGACCCATAGCTTTGTAGGGACAACACTGGAAACACAGGGTGGAAATTGTGCCCATTCTGACCCCATCACACTGGGCGAAACATGAAAGGCAGGCAACAGAGCAGAAAGGCGCGCGGAGCAATGAATTGCCAGGGGAACATCATAAATAGACTTTGGGGCCAGGGCATGGCACCCCACCTGACCTGAGTGAGAAAAACTTCTAAAAATTAAAAATACAGACCTGGATCTATTTAAAGGCTTCTCCCTTTTTTTCATTGACTTTCTTTTTGTTGTTGTTGGTTTGTTGTTGTTGGTTTTGTCTTCCTTTGTTGTTTAATTTGGCTCTGCCTTTTTATCCCCTATTATTAATGTCTGCACGTCTATCTAGATAAGATAGGCAGAATGAACAATTTTGAGAGGAAAACAACGGGACCGCAGGTTAGGGAGGGAAATGGAAAAGGGGAGATGGGAGAAAGGAAGGGGGGGGTGTCCGTGCCAACCAATCCAGGGACAAGGGAACAACAAGTGACCAAAAATTGATGGAGAGCAGGTTGTAGGAGGCCTAGTGGGGCTTAACCCAGGGCAATGTAAAAGCAGGGGATTACTAAAACCCGAATGAAGGCTGAACATGATAGTGGGACAAAAGGACAGTCAAAGGAAATAGAGGAAAGAACTAGGAGGCAAAGGATATTTCTAGAGGTCTAAATACAGAAATTTTCATATGTAAATTTATTTTATATAACTATAGGGAAATAGATCCATGGACTTATATTTATATGTTGAGTATTAAGAAGCAGATGTCATTGGGGCTCTACTTCCTCAATGCAAGAACACTTTGTTCTAATAATCCAACATTCTGTGTTGATCCCTTCCCAACAGGATCGCTGAAGACAAATGGGTGCATAAGCAAATGTGGTGAAGAAAGTTGATGGTGCCTGGCTATCACAAAGTATAGCATCTGGGGTCTTAAAGGCTTCAAGATAAACAAGCAGCCATCTAGCTGAGAGGCAACAAAGCCCACGTGAAAGACACACATCAGCCTGTATGTTTGTGATGTGTTGATGGGAGCAGGTGTCAGACATTAAACATCCAGAACAAAAAACAAACCAATGTTAATGGGGGGAGGGTGGAGAATCAACGATTGGAGACCCAAAGCCCATCTGTAGACCACTGGACATCCCTTTTCAGAAGGGCCACAATGAGAAGACGAGCGATCCAGGACACAGTATAACACTGATGAAACACATAGCTTTCCTCTAGTCCTTTAAAGGTTCCTGCCTCCAACATTATGACCCCTATTCTGCCTTACATATCCGGGTAGACAAGAGCATGTACACGGGTACAAATAAGAGCTGGAAACACAGGGAATCCAGGACCTATAAACCCCTCAGGACCCATATTGAGAGTAGCTATAGCAGTAAGGGCAGGGGAAGGTGGGAGGAGAAAGGGGATATCAATCATAAGGATCAATATATAAACCCCTCCCAGGGAGATGAACAACAGAAACGTGGGTGAAGGGAGACAGTTGATGATGTAAGATTTGAAAATAATAATTTATAAATTATCCAGATTTCATGAGAGAGGAACGGTGGGGGAGGGAGGGAAAAATGAGGAGCTCATATCAAGAACTTAAGTAGAAAGAAAATGCTTTGAAAATGTTGATGGCAGGAAATGTTCAAATGTGCTTGACATAATGGTTGGATGTATGGATTGTGATCAGAGCTGTAAGAAACCCCAATATAAGTACATTTTATATATATAAAAGCCCTGGTGGATGTGAAATGAGAACTGTCTGGAAAGAGAGGTGCACAGTTTCCAACTGGGGTACAATGATTTTTCAAAAAAATCACCTTATTGGGAGCTCATACAACTCTTTTCACAATCCATACATACATACATCGTCTCAAGCACATTTTTGCATGTGTTGTCATCATCGTTTTCAAAGCATTTTCTTTCTACTTCAGCCCTTGGCATCAGCTCCTCCTTTATCCCCTCCCCCCTTATGAACCCCTGATAATTTATAAATTATTATTATTTTATCATGTGTTGTGCTGCCTGATGTCTCTCTTTACCCCTTGTCTCTTGTCCATCCTCTTGGAGGGGTTCTAGGTAGGTCAGTGTGATCGGTTCCTACATTCTCCCCCTACATTCCTGTTCCCCTCCTGGTATGGCTACTCTCAATATTGGTCCCGAGGAGTTTATCTGTCCTGTATTCCCTGCGTTTCCAGCTCTTGTCTGTACCCATGTACATGCTGTGATATAGCCAGATTTTTAAGGTAGAATTAAGGTCATGCTATTGTGGGGAAGAATTAAAGATCTAGAAGAAAGCTGTATGCTTCATTGGTGCTGTATGTACCATGACTGGCCTGTCCCCTTCCCATGACACTTCTGTTAGGGGATGTCCAGTTCCTTACAGATTGGCTTTGGGCCTCCACTCTGTGCTCCCCACCTCATTCACATTATGCCTTTTGTGCTCTGGGTCTTTGATGCCTGATACCTGATTCCACGGACACCTCATGATCACACAGGGCAGTGTGCTTCATCCATGTGGGCTTTGGTGCTTCTGAGCTAGATGGCTGCTAGTTGATCTTCAAGCCTTTAAGACCCCAGACTCTATATCTTTTGATAGCCTGGCATCATCAGCTTTCTTCACCACATTTACTTATGCATCCGCGTTGTCTTCAGCAATCGTGTCCTGAAGGTGAACATCTCACAGTGCTGGATTTTTAGACCAAAGTGTTCTTGTGTTGAGGGAGTGCTTGAATAGAGGCCCAATGTCCATCGGCTTCCTTAACACTAAAGCTATAAATACTTGTGCACAGATGTATTTCCCTCTGATCATATATAAGTGTATTTGTATATGTGCATCCTTGTATTTAGATCTCTATAAATGCCCTTTGCCTCTTAGTTCTTCCTCTATTTCCCTTAACTTTCCTCTTGTCCCACTAACATGTTCAGCCTTCATTTGGGTTTCAGTAATTCCTCTCGGTTACATTGCCCTTGATCAAGCCTTATCTGACCTACTACACCCACCTTGCCACTGATTTCGGATCACTTGTTCTTCCCTTGTCCCTGGGTTTGTTAGCACCACTTCCTTTCCCCCGATTCGCACTCTCCCATGTCCTCCTGGAACTGCGGACCCGTTGGTCTCTCTTCTGGCTTGTTTATCCTACCTCTCCCATCCAGGTAGACATACAATGACAACAATATGCACAAATACATGACAGAGCACAATAAAGCAACAATAGGACATAAAACAATTGCTACAAAAACAACAGCAGCAAAATGCAACGACAAAAAAATAAAAGCCTATGAACAGTTCAAGGTCTATTTGTTGTTCTTTACAAGTGTTTTCCAGTCGAGTCTGATGGGGTGCCATGCCTTGACCCCATCGTCTATTTTTGGTGTTCCCTGGGGACTTGACTGCTCTACTCCCCTTGCTGCTCTGTTGCACACCCCAGTGTCTCATCTCATTGTACAGGGCTTATTGCAAGAACAATTCCCACCTTGTACTCCAGTGTTCGGGGGACCTTGAATTTTTAGAACCATGTGGGACCCTGTACCACAGGGTCACTAGGACTCAGCATCCACTTGACGGCACTGGGTTTGGGGCTGTGTTGGCACTACGACTTGAAGACGTGGATTGGCCACGAAATATTGATCAGGGTAGGGGAGAACATTGACCATGCATGGCAATGCTTCCTTGTCCCCCTGGGAGGTGAAAGGTGGGAGGGTCTAACACTGTCTCATTCTTGTAGACGCTGGGCAGCCAAGGAGTCTGAGGGCCATGCTTGCAGCCTACAGGTTCCCCTGCTCTCTCTGCAGGGCCTTGTCTTAGGGTCCAAGACCTCCTGCCCTTGACCCAGTGCCATCTCGTGCTCCAGCTCCACAGGCCTGAGTGTCTGAGGTAGCATTGCTCAGCTGCCTTTCCAAAATTGATAAAGGATCTGAGAGTCTTTGGGTGTTTCTAGAAATAATCCTGTGAGGCACAGATGGGAGACTTCAGAGATGACCATGTCTTAGAGAAAGGCCCTGCTATAGCTTGGCTGAGTTACACACTTGAGTTCTACACGCTTGTGGTTTACTGACTGAAGGAACCCCCCAGACTGAAGAGGCCCATTCCAGCCGAGGTCCAATGTCCAATGATCAGACCTTCCTTGTCCCCTTATAAGGAGGTCTCTGCCTGCCAAATTCAGGGTCACAGATTGTCCTGAAGGAGAGGAGTGCAGGCCATGCCCTGCAGTGCGGGCACCCAAGGGGACTTGACGTCAAGGTTGGCCCTGAAGGCAGGGCGACGCCCATAGAATGGAGACTGAGGGCAGGGACATCTCATGAAGACCAGGAACAAGCTGACCCTGAGCTGTAGAACCTTCCCTTCAGGTGCAGGAGACTGAATAGCCGGCCAACCGTTTCCTCATCCAAGCAGAGAACTGGCTTCTCTGATCCAAGTTCACCAGGGAGACATCGTGTTGGATTCTCCCCTCTGGTCCTTCAGCTCTGAGTCCTTTCCTCCAAGATGTGTTCCATTACCAGCTGTTTCCTTCCTTGGAAGACCAGCCTCCTCCAGCCCACACTGACGCTGACCTCTGGCCAACCCCCTGTCACCCTTTGAGACCTCACTGATGCCTATCCGGAATTCTCCCTTCCTTCTCACCCCAAGGAACCTGGGGAGAAGCCCTGAGGATCAAGGGCCTTAAAGGTTTGTCTGCTAACTGCCATGTCAGCGTTCAACCCCACCAGCCACGCTCAGGAACACGTACTTGCTGTTGCCTTCTCTGAAGAGCGACAGGTTTGGAGGTCTGAGGCGTCTCTCCACTGTCCCTACAGGCTGCCTATGAGTCCGCATGGATTAGAGGGTCAGATGTTGGGGAGTGTGTGAGGGTCTTTAATGAGCAGGGGACCTGCTCCAGGTACAGTGGGATGTGCTGGAGTCTGCAGGTGCAGAGCGACGTTGGCTGCAGTGAACGCATAGGGACTGAGGCAGGACTCGAACGTTCCCCTGCCTGCTGGGAGTCTGTGAAGCTCAGTGTGAGCTGGATGGGAGCCAGGAGCCCAGGCTGTGGGGCAGGTTTCTGTGTCACTTCCCCATGTGCCTGTGTCACTGTGACCAACATTATTGTCCCACACATTACAGTAGTAGTCAGCCTCGTCGTCGGCCTGGGTCGTGCTGATGGTCAGGGTGGCTGTGTTTCCTGAGTTGGAGCCAGAGAATCGGTCCGGGATGCCCGAGGGTCGTTTGCTATCTTCATAGATGACCAGCTTGGGTGCCTGGCCCGAGTTCTGCTGGTACCACTGCACATATTTGCTCCCAATGTTGTTTCCCCTGCAGGCGATGCTGGCTGTCTCTCCCAGGCTCACGGACACTGAGGGCGACTGATTCAGCTCATAGGAGACCACGAAGCCTGCATGAGAGAAGTCAATGTGAGGTGGTCCCTGAGGGCCTCCATCCCAGGACCCCTCCTCTCCCAGATCATCTGCAATGGGGAACTGTCTAAAATCTCAGACTTCCTCAGCTGGCTGAGGGAGAGACCAGAGGCAAGGCCAGGCCCCTCTGCTGGGCAGGGCCAGTGCCTCCAGGGTCTCAAACCAGGCCTGTCCAGATCCAGGGGCTGAGAGGGGACATCGTGGGGCAGCACCTGTGCAGTGAGCGAGGAGGGTGAGGAAGAGGGGGCTCCAGTTCATGGTGGTGCTGCTCAGAGTCCTGCTCCTGGAGACGGTGCTGGGCTTGGTGTCTAGGGCCTCTGTCACCTGGTGTTGAAGAGGCCCTGGGTATGCAAATCAGCAGAGCATGCTGCCCTGGGGGAGGAAGCTGTGTGTGTCCAGAGAGGGTGAAGTCTGGGAACACAGAGATGGTGGCAGCCTGTGAGTGCTGCGGTCTCCCCACACACTGTGTCCCCACTGCAGAGTGGCCATGTCTGTGACGTCCACCACTCTCTCCTTTCCTTGACTCTTAGTGCCTGATGCCCGGATGTAATGGCAGGGTCCCTCGTAGACCACAGCCTGAGCTGAGGCTCCCAGACACCCAGGGGGAGTGTAGACACCATCATGATATTCTCCACATCTGCCTTCACCTCTGCCTCCTGGGCAGTGGACAGGTTCTTTCCCCTCCTGACCTGGGGCCATCTTCAGCAGCAGGGACACAGGAGCAGTGAAAGGCAGTATGTCATAGGAGAGAATGGGAGCAGCCGGCAGACCTGAGCCTCCCGTGATTCCTACTGTCATGAGGGTGCCTTCGGGTGCCGGGCACAACGCCGAAGGTCCGGAACATCATAAGACCTTTATCCGGAGCAGCACAGGGCCCTACGTAGGACCAGAAAGCATGGTCTGTGTTTCTGGTATTCAGAGAGCTGTTGCCCTCACCTGGGGAAGGGATGTGTGGGGAGACTCCAGAGGCATGGGGAGCAGCCACAAGACTCCCAGCAGGTGCTGAGAGCATCCGGGGTGACAGTGGGTGGTGTCATCTAAGGAGACGTGCATTTGGGGACATGCCAAAGGCTGTCTGAATGACTGGGCTGGGTGAGAGGAGAAGGGCCACGCTTTGACCTGTGGGCAGAGACAGGGCCAGCTCCCCTGAGAGCTGTTCCCAGGAGACAGTGGGGGAAGGGCTCAGAGGGAGCCCTAGACCAGGCTCCTTTCCCCTGGGTCTGAGGTCACAGTGAGCCCCCTCCTGCACATTGGCACCCTGGGAAGATTCTCAAGTTCAATGTGCCAATGTCTGTTGGTTTCTCCCGCCCTCTGGTGGCCGCTGGGCTCCGATGATGGGCCCTAGAGGTGGCTTTCATGCAGAAGCGGATCAGGACTCCTTCAGGGACCCCAGTACAGGGGCTGTGTGTCCAGGAAAGGGATTGCTCTTACAAGCTGGGGATGAGCTGTCCACAGGCCACATCCTCACATGGATGAAGGCCCCTCCTCAGCACACGACCTCCCAATGCTAACCATGCTCCTTCTGCATCGTCCCCCGGGGACCTTGATCTCAGAAGCGTCTCTCTGTGCCCTCTGAGTCCTCAGGAGATGGCTTGGCTGCTCTCACCAGTCAAGCAGCTTTGGTGGCTCCGTGGCTGAAGCGCTCCCTGTGGAATGGAAAGGTTGGCGGTTTGACCCCACCAGCTGCTCCTTGTGGGAAAGACGTGACCTTTTGCTCCTTTGAAGACTGACCGCCTTGGAAACCGCGTGGGGCAGTTCTCCTCTGCCCCCACTGTGCTGCTGTCCTGGAGAGTGCGGTGCATGGTGGGGAGCTTGTTGGGGTGGGTTTCCTCATGCAATGTAAGTGACAGGTAGTGAGTCATCGTCAGCGAGCTGGAGCCTTTGCTGCATGTCTGAGGCGTTTTCCTAATGACCTTCAGGAAGAGGACACAGGAGGCCAGTTTTGTCGAGGGGACCCCTGGTGATGACACTGTGCTGTGGAGTCAGCTCCTAGGAAGCTACACAGCCTGGGGAGAAGGAGAGAGAGGGCACTGTGCGTTCCAGTCCGCTGCCCCAGGATGCCTCACTGAAGCCATGACTCAGCTGACTCTGGGTGAAGGCCCGGAGTGTGGGCATGATCCGGAGGGCAGGTGGTGGGAGGCAACACCTGTGCAGGAAGTGGCGGGGGGCAGGCAGGGGTCCAGGCTAACTTGGAGATGCATCAGTTCTTCCTTCTTCTTCCACTGTTGGGCGGAGCCTCAAGCCCTAGGAGTCCCCCAGAATGGGTTACATAAACTGGTACCAGTTTGAGTGTGAAGAGTGCAGGGGTGGAGTGGAGCCTGTCAGTCCTGAGACTTCCAATGAGACCTCCGTGTGACCATGGCCTTCTTCTGAGAATGCTGGGAATTGCTGTATATTTTCCTGCTTGGAGGCCGGAGACACAAACTCTCTTTCTCTGATCACTCCCTTACAGACATCTCTGAGGAGAAGCCACATGGACCACCCCTGATGCAGCCAGAACCCTGGACCTGCAGAATCTAAGTGGAGCCCCCTGCCACCACTGAGATGCTTACCATGCCACTAGATCTACAGTCTTCCCATCCACTGTCCCGTGACAATCCTGCATTCAGCATCATGGCAAGTGTTTCATGCTTCTGAAGAGGATTTATAGATTAGCGTTGGACTTCTGGGATAATTGCAGGCTTATGGACTTGGTCTGGACTGGCTGGGATGTTTCCTCAATTTTCAACTGCTCTTGTAAATAACCCTTTTTCTTACACACAGATGAGTGTCTGGGGATGTGTTTTGCTAGGCGGCCCTGGCAACACCCCCAGGGAAGGAGGAGAGCATATGCAGTGGGGGCCTGTGCTAACTGGGGCTCAGGAGATGCTGGAAATATGAGAGAAGACTGTTCTCATGATCAGCACTGAGTAGGGCGGACTCCCCTTGAGCGAACACCCTGAGCCCTCCTCCGCCCCACCCGGAGCTTCAGGAGACCCTGTGGCCCCATGCGGTCCTGAATGCAGGGTTGTCAGACTCGCATGGTTCTCTCAACCTTCATTCTGATCTCTGCCCCTTCATTCTCTGCACTGAGCCACCCAGGCCGGGCAAGCTGTGTCCGTGCACAACTGTCTATTTTTGAAAGGACCCTGCTGGCCAACCCCAGTGTCCCCACAGGAATCCCTCAGGGTCTGGTGTCAGGAGCTTTGCCTTCAGCTGCACCGAGAGAAGCCTGGATAGGTCTGGTTTCCCAGTGGGATTTCCTTAGAAGATGCATGATCTGATCGTCTCTGAATGTCTCTAAAGAGGACACGACGAGGAAAGGTGGTGACTTCAAGGTGGGCTGTCTCTCCGGTTCTAGGTCCTGCTTTATGACTGCTGAGCCGGAGATTGCATGTCCACAGCCACGAGACTGTCCCTGTGAAGACTCTGTCCCTCCATAGACTGAGGCTTGCCCCTTCTCACCATCTTCAGCGACATGGTAAGGGCAGGGATCCTGAAGGTGGTCCCCTGTTCAGCATCCACTGTCCCTTTTCTAAAAATGAGCTCTGTTCCATTCACTCTTCAGTGTCCCAGGTTGTCTTGAAGAACAGGAGTCCAGCCTCCCCGTCCTCGACTGCTGACCCCAGGGAGACTGTAAAACAATGCTGTGCCCTGCAGGCGCGGCGACTTCCATGCAATGAGGAGGGAGGACATGACCCATTTCACCAGGAACCACGCGAAATAGAACGCTGACTTTGGGAGAGTTTCCTTTCTCCACAGAAACCTGAGGGGCAGGCCCCTCCTTTGCTCTTCCAGGTTAAGTCACATCTCTCTGCCTGGTCCCTCTGGTTCAAGTTTACCATGGAGGCTTCCTCTTAGACCGTTCTCCATGTGTCCACAATGCTGTGTCCTATTCTCGAAGGTGCCCCTTTTCCAAATGATTCCTTCTCGGAAACACTAGCCTCTTCCAGCCCCATGCAGACCCTGCTCCTTGTAAACGTGTCTGCCTTCCTGGGAGACCTCCCTGAACTGTCCCGAGTCTCCTTGCCTTCGCACACATGCGGAGCTGCTGGTTGTCCAGGAGGCTAGGGTGTTGAGGGGACCTGGTGGGCCACTGGGTTATAATATTGGCTGTTCCATGCAAGGTTGGAGGATCAAACCCACCTGCCACTTCCAAGACCCTATATTTGGAAGTCTGCTTCCCTGCATATTGACTGTCCTGCAAACTTGTGGGGCCATTTCTGTGTCAAAATGAGTTGCTGCCAAGGGCTCAGAGAGAATGAAAATGTTTTGAGAATGATGTCCGCAACAAATGTATAAGTGTGCTTGACACAACGGATGAATGTATGGATTGTGAAATGATATTATGAACCCCTAATAATATGATTTTTTAGAATGCGCTTGATACAATGGATGTATGGATTCTTAAAAGAAGTTTAAGGGTCTCCAACAAATTAATCTTTTAAATAAAAAGAAAAATATCAGCATAGTGATAAATGGGGGAGCAATCTCATAAGCCTATAGTTTGGCAACTAAACACAGTGATCCATTCAAATTAATATACATGTTCTTATTACTGACTACATTGTGGAAATACTGTTAAAACATAGCCATGCTTATGTCTGCACATGGTGTATTATTCTTTTAAACAATCATTTTAATGGAGGCTCGTACAACTGTTATCACAGGCCATTCATCCACCCAATGTAAGATATGACAAAATAATAATAGTTCATAAATTATCAAGGGATCATAAGGGAAGGCGACTGGGGAGTAAGGGGAAAATGAGGAGCTGATACCAAGGGCTCAAGCAGAAAGAAAATGTTTTGAGAATGATGAGGGCAGCAGATGTACAATGGATGATGGTTTCTTTCATGGAGGTCATGAAACATCTTATCATGGCTTTTTGATAGACTCCTTTTAATTAAGGAAACCCTACTGCACCCGGTAAACATCTTTCACCCAGCCAGAGAATTCACTCCGCACATCCAGTGACGAGCTTGACCCCCTGGTAGACCTTCCCTGCGTTCTCTGTGCCGTGTCTTCTGCTCCCTCATGTGCTCCCTTCCTCGGGGATCCCTTCCCTGAAAGAGCAGCCTCTCCTGGCCCCAAGCTGACCCATGTCCCTGTCACAGCCGAGGACCTCCCTGTGGGCATTCACTGTGAACTGTGCTGGGCTCTGCCTTCCTTCTCACACACGGGGCGCTGCTGGGTGTCCATGTGCCTGTGGTGCTGAGGGGAGGTCCCCTGGTGCGTCCACAGACTGAGTAGAGAGTTGGTTCATAACCTTCCTGTCTGAGGATGGAATCCACCAGCCACTTGCAGGGATATGTACCCTGTATATTGACAGAACGCTACTCTGGGGATGGGCAGGCTTAGAGCCCTATGGGGCATTTTGGCTCTGTCACACAGGCTGAAGGACCCAGGAATGGGAAAGAAGGCAGTGGATTTGGGGGGGTTTGGGTGCTCAGGGAGCAGTCTGACGCTGAGTCTTGTTCCAGTCCCACCTTCCAGTCTTCTCTCTGTCCTCTGTGTCCTCTCTGTCCAGCCTGATGTGAACCCGGAAAAGCTCTGCTGAGCCCCTGGACAGTAAGTGTTCATTCAAGAGAGGTCTCTGCGCCATGAAAGTGTCCCCTCACGGGCTGCTTGAAGTCGTGCTTTTTGACTGCTCTGACTTTGATGGAATGGAGGAAACACTAAGCAGTCAATCTAGTGGTTGATGATTCACCTGTATTTGAGTGATAGTATTTAAATAGGTAGGAGCCGACCTGATTGAATGTGGGACAACGACATTAGAAAACGTTTCCTCACCAGAACAATAAACATGTTCACATCTGTCCAACCCAAAGGCAGAGGAGAATTCTTGAGCTTCTGGAAGCTGTGAGTCTCAGCATCTGTTTTCCTCCAGGCAGCTGAGACATTCAGTGAGTCTGGATGAGCAATGAGTTCTCAGGTTAGAGTGATGGGATCCTGTTTTACTAAAAATCCACAGATTGTAACTAAACGGGGGAGAAAACCCTTGTCATTGTCTGGTCCCAGCAAATAACCCCCTAGATGCATTTAAATGTACACACACGTTGTCATCAGAGAATAGGAGAACAAGAGAGTGAATGGAGACGATGAAGTGTAGAATGCATCTAAGCAACAGCTGTTGCCTTCCAGCTGTTCTGGCGCCCAGCAGCTCCTGTGCTTCAGAGCCCTCTTCTCTTCAGAGCTTCCAGTGGACGGCACCGTCCAAGGTGGGTTCCAGGAGTCAGCTCTTCTGAAGGGGCATTGGCCTGATTCAGTGTGGACTCAAATGGCCCTATGCTGTGGGCTTCAGTGCTGAGCCACCCAAGAGACAAGGCATCAACTGAATACAGACCCTCTGCTCTTCCCTGCATGTGGCTCAGAGAGAGCCCAGGAGAGAGCACTGAACTGCTCCTCAGAGTTTCTGGGATGGCCCTGTTTCTGTGAACACGCAGCCTCTTCTTTGAACTTCCCTTGAACTCAGCAGCCCAGTGCTTAACCAACTGTGCCACCTGGGTTCCTGCCAGGGCCCTGACCTGCGATTACATTTCCCTTGACGAAGCCTTATCATACCTACACCCTCCTTTACACTGATTTTGGATTACTTGTTCTCTTGTCCCTGGGTTTGTTAACATCACTCCCTCTCTCCTGACTCCTACTCTGCTATGTCCTCCCGGAACTGTCGTCCCCTTGTTCTCTCTTCTGGGTTGTTTGTCCTGCCTATCCCATCCAGGGAGACATGCAATGAGTACAATATGCACAAATACAAGACCGAGCACAACAAAGCAACGATGGAAAAGAAAACAATCACTGCAAAAACAAGAACAACAGCCAAAGGCAACGGCAAAAAAGAATAAAAAGAAAAGCCTGTAAATAGTTCACAGTCTATTTGGTGTCCTTTACCAGTGTTTTCTAGTCAAGTCTGATGGGGCGTCACGTGCCAGCCACACAGTCTATTTTTGGGGTTCCGGGGGCACTTCACTGCTCTGCTCCCCTTGCTGCTCTGTTGCACTCCACCAGTGTCTCGCTTCATTGTACAGGAGTCAGTGAAAGAACGATGCCCTTCGTGTGTCTCCAGTGTTGGTGGGACCATGATTTTTTAAAACTTTTAAAAAACATTTTATTAGGGGCTCATACAACTCTTATCACAATCCATGCATATACCTACATCAATTGTATAAAGCACATCTGTACATTCTTTGCCCTGATCATTTTCTTTCTTTACATTTTATTAGGGGCTCATACCACTCTTATCTCAATCCACACATATACATACGTCAATTTTATAAAGCACATCCATACATTCTTTGCCCTAATCACTATCAAAGCATTTGCTCTCCACTTAAGCCCTCTGCATCAGGTCCTCTTTTTTCCCCCCTTCCCTCCCCGGTACCTCCCCACCCTCATGAGCCCTTGATAATCCACAGATTGTTATTTTGTCATATCTTGCCCTATCCAGAGTCTCCCTTCCCCCCCTTCTCTGCCATCCATCTCCCAGGGAGGAGGTCACATGTGGATTCTTTTATCAGTTCTCCCTTTCCAACACACTCACCCTCCATTCTGCCAGCCTCGCCCCTCACACCCCTGTTACTGAAGGTATCGTCCACCCTGGATTCCCTGTGCTCCAGCTCCCATATGCACCAGTGTTCAATCTCTGCCCTATTCAGTCCTGCAGGGTAGATTTCGGATTATGGTAATTGGGAGGAGGAAGAATCCAGGATGTGGGGGAAAGCTGTGTTCTTCATCGGTAGTACATCGCACCCTGACGGACCCTTCTCTCCTAAACCCCTCTGTGAGGGGATCTCCAGTGGTCAACACTTGGGCCTCGGGTGTCCACTCTGCACTTCCCCTTTCATTCACTATGGTATATATACATATATATATATATATATATATATATATACACACACACACACACACACATATATATATATTCTTTTTTTTTTGCATGATGCCTTATACCTGGTCCATTTGGCATCTCGTGATCGCACCGGCAGGTGTGCTTCTTCCATGTGGGCTTTATTGCTTCTGAGCTAGATGGCTGCTTGTTCATCTTCAAGCTTTTAAGACCCCAGACACTATCTCTTTCGATAGCCGGGCACCATCGGCTTTCTTCACCACATTTACTTGTTCACCCTTTTTGGCTTCAGCAGTTGTGTCGGGAAAGTGAGCATCCTAGAGTGCCAATTTAATAAAGAAATTATTCATGCATTGAGGGAGTGCTTGAGTAGAGGCCCAAGGTCCTTCTGCCACCTTACTACTAAACTTATAAATATAGACACTTAGATCTATTTCCCCATCCTCATATATATGTTTGCATGTACATGTCTTTGTCTAGACCTCCATAAATGCCCCTTGACTCCAAGCTCCTTCCTCCACCTTCCTTGACTTTCCTCCTGCCCCACTACCATGCTTCGTCGCCACCTGGGCTAGAGTATACCTCTTCTCTACGCAACCTTACCCTTGATCATTTCCCACCAGGCCTGCCACTCCCCCCTCTCTACCATTTTGTGTCCCATGTTGTTCCCTTGTCCCTGTGTTTTTTAACACCACTTCCTTACCTCCCTTCCCCTTCCACACCCCAAGTCCCCCGGAACTGTTGGTCGTGTTGTTTTTCCTCCAGATAGTTCATCCAGCCTGTCCTATTCATGCAGACCTGTGGAGACACTAACATGCACGAAAACAAGACAGAGGAAAACAAAGCAACAGTATACAACCTGACAACAAAACAACAAAAACAAACCACTGACAAAGAACAAAACAAAACACTTCACAAAAGAAAAGCTTGTAGTTCATTCAACAATCATTTGCTGGCCCTTAGGAGCGTTTTCCAGTCCAGTCTATTGGGGCACTACGCCCTGGCCCCAAAGTCCACTTTCAGCATTCCCTGGGAACCTTGCAGCTCCATTCCCTTGCTGTTCCACTGCACTCCCCAGTGCTCTGCCTCGGTGTGGTGGGATCAGGTTAGGTGCAATTCCCACACTGTGTCTCTGGTGCTGTCCCCTGTATCGCCCTTAGCCACTGAGGGGCATCATTTCTCATAGTGGGGCCAGCCATGTTGTTCTCTCTATGGACTGGCTGCTCTACTCAGGAACATCATCCTCATGGCCTGGTGGGCCAGGCTGTGTTCCACTCTCTCCTCCTGCCCCTTCATCTGCTCCCGTGTGCTCTGATCAAATATGTCCATCTCCCGGAGCTGCAGAGTCAATGTCGTCTTTTGAACAAATTCTTTTTTGGGTAGGGGCAGGAATCCACTTAATTTTTGGGGTTGGGGCCAGCCTCCCAGACCTCACTTCTTTGATCCAAGTTCATCATGGAGACATCCTGTTGGACGCTCTCCTCTGTTCCTTCAGTTCTGAGTCATTTCCTCCAAGATGTGTCTCATTTCCAGGTGATCCCTTCCTTGGGAGTCTAACCTCCCACAGTCCACGCTGACACTGTCCTTTTCCCAAAACCCTGTCACTCTGTGAGACCCACAGATGCCTGTCCTTGACTCTCCCTTCCTATGACCACACGGAACCTGGGAGAAGCCCTGAGGATCCAGGGCCTTAAAGGTTTGTCTGCTAACTGCCATCTCAGCGTTCAACCCCACCAGCCACGCTCAGGAACACATACGTGCTGTCTCTTTCTCTGAAGATCAACAGGTTTGGAACCCCAAGAGGAAAGTCCACTGTCCCTACAGGCTGCCTATGAGTCCGCATGGACTAGAGGGTCAGATGTTGGGGAGTTTGTGAGGGTCTGTGGTGAGCAGGGGCCCTGCTGAAAGTACAGTGGGATGTGCTGGAGTCTGCAGGTGCAGGACGACGTTGGCTGCAGTGAACGCATAGGGACTGAGGCAGGACTCGAATGTTACCTGCCTGCTGGGAGTCTGTGCTGCCAGGGTGAGCTGGATGGGAGCCAGGAGCCCAGGCTGTGGGGCAGGTTTTTGTGTGACTTCCTCATGCGCCTGTGTCACTGTGACCAACATTACTGTCCCACACCTGACAGTAGTAGTCAGCCTCGTCGTCGGCCTGGGTCCTGCTGATGGTCAGGGTGGACATGGTTCCCGAGTTGGAGCCAGAGAATCGATCCGGGATGCCCGAGGGTTGGTTGCTATCACGATAGATGACCAGCTTGGGAGCCTGGCCAGAGTTCTGCTGGTACCAGTGTACATAATTACCCCCAATGTTGTTTCCCCTGCAGGGGATGTTGACCGTCTCTCCCAGGCTCACAGACACTGAGGGCGACTGATTCAGCTCATAGGAAGCCACAGAGCCTGCCGGAAAGAGAAGTCAATGTGAGGTGGTCCCTGAGGGCCCCCATCCCAGAACCCCTCCCTGCCCAGATCATCTGCAACGGGGTACTCTCTAAAACCTGAGACTTCCTGGGCTGACTGAGGGAGAACAGAGGCAAGGCCAGGCCCCTCTCCTGGGCAGGGCTGGTGCCTCCAGGGTCTCAGACCAGGCCTGTCCCAGATCCAGGGGCTGAGAGGGGACGTCGTGGGGCAGCACCTGTGCAGTGAGCAAGGAGGGTGAGGAAGAGGGGGCTCCAGTTCATGGTGGTGCTGCTCAGAGTCCTGCTCCCGGAGACGGTGCTGGGCCTGGTGTCTAGGGCCTCTGTCACCCACTGTTGAAGAGGCCCTGGGTATGCAAATCAGCAGAGCAGGCTGCCCTGGAGGAGGAAGCTGTGTGTGTCCAGAGAAGGGTGAAGTCTGTGGACACAGACATGGTGGCAGCCTGTGAGTGCTGCGTTCTCCCCACACACTGTGTCCCCGCTGCAGAGACGCCATGTCTGTGACGTCCACCACTCTCTCCTTTCCTTGACTCTTAGTGTCTGATGCCAGGATGTAATGGCAGGGTCCCTCGTAGACCACAGCCCGAGCTGAGGCTCCCAGACCCCCAGGGGGAGTGTAGACACCATCATGATGTTCTCCACATCTGCCTTCGCCTCTGCCCTCCTGGGCAGGGGACAGGTTCTTTCCCATCATGACTTGGGCCATCTTCAGCAGCAGGGACACAGAGGCAGTGAAAGGCAGTGTGTCGTAGGAGAGAATGGGAGCAGCCGGCAGACCTGAGCCTCCCGTGATTCCTACTGTCATGAGGGTGCCTTCGGGTGCCGGGCACAACGCCAAAGGTCCGGAACATCATAAGACCTTTATCCGGAGCTACACTGGGCCCTACGTAGGACCAGAAAGCATGATCTGTGTTTCTGGTATTCAGAGAGCTGTTGCCCTCACCCGGGGAAGGGATGTGTGGGGAGACTCCAGAGGCCTGGGGAGCAGCCACAAGACTCCCAGCAGGTGCTGAGAGCATCCGGGGTGGCAGTGGGTGGTGTCATCTACGGAGACGTGCATTTGGGGACATGACAAAGGCTGTCTGAATGACTGGGCTGGGTGAGAGGAGAAGGGCCACACTTTGACCTGTGGGCAGAGACAGGGCCAGCTCCCCTGAGAGCTGCTCCCTGGAGATAGTGGGGGAAGGGCTCAGAGGGAGCCCTAGACCTGGCTCCTTTCCCCTGGGTCTGAGGTCACAGTGAGCCCCCTCCTGCACATTGGCACCCTGGGAAGATTCTCAACTTCAATATTCCAGTGTCTGTTGGCTTCTCCTGCCCTCTGGTGGCCGCCGGGCTCAGATGCTGGGCCCTAGAGGTGGCTTTCATGCAGAAGCAGAACAGAACCCCTTTGTAACCCCAGTACCCTGGGCTGTGAGTCCAGGACAGGGATTAGTCTTACCTGCTGGGATGAGCTGTCCACCAGGCGGAGCCTCACCCACTAGAGTGTCTTGGACACACGGCTTTAGACCCAGTGGACATTGTTGCATCTTCCACTCTGTGTCTCAGGTCACATATTCACTTCAACGCCCGATTCAGGCTTCTTCCCCATGTTTTTTGACAGCCAGACTGAATTTTGGGCTCAGTGCTGGATATTGACATGTGTGGTCAGGGGGCTGATGTCCTTCTTAGGGGCTGATCCTTGGCGCTTGAGGCATGGCTGCAGTGCCCGGTTCTCATATGAGTGAAGCCCCCTCCTCAGGACGCGGCCTCCCGATGCTAACCATGCTCCTTCTGCATCGTCCCCCGGGGACCTTGATCTCAGAAGCGTCTCTCTGTGCCCTCTGAGTCCTCAGGAGACGGGTGGGCTGCTCTCACCACTCAAGCAGCTCTGGTGGCCCCGTGGCTGAAGCGCTCCCTGTGGAATGGAAAGGTTGGTGGTTTGACCCCACCAGCTGCTCCTTGTGGGAAAGACGTGACCTTTTGCTCCTTTGAAGACTGACCGCCTTGGAAACCGCGTGGGGCAGTTCTCGTCTGACCCCACTGTGCTGCTTCCTGGAGAGTGCTGTGCATGGTGGGGAGCTTGTTGGGGTGGGTTTCCTCATGCAATGTAAGTGACGGGTAGTGAGTCATCATCAGCGAGCTGGAGCCTTTGCTGCATGTCGGGCATTTTCCTAATGACCCCCAGGAACAGGACACAGGAGGCCGGTTGTGTCGAGGGGACCCCTGGTGATGACACTGTGCTGTGGAGTCAGCTCCTAGGAAGCTGCACAGCCTGCGGAGAAGGAGAGAGAGGGCACTGTGAGGTCCAGTTCACTTCCCCAGGATTCCTCACAGAAGCCATGGCTGGATGATTCAGGGTGATGGCTCAGACTAATGCCTAAAACCTGAGGGTAGGTGGTCTGAGGCAGCACCTGTGCAAGAGGTGTCGGGGGGTGAGGGGGGGCCAGGGGTCCAGGCGATGGTGGCGATGCCCCAGTTCTTCCTTCTTCAGCCACTGGTGGGCAGAGCCTCAGGCCCCTGGCGTCCCCCTGTGTGGGTTACATAATCTGGTGCCAGTGTGGGTGTCAAGAGTGCAGGGGTGGTGTAGAGCCTGTCAGTCCTGAGACAGCAAATGAGACCTCTGTGTGGGCATGGCCTTCTTCTGAGCATTCTGGGAAGTGCTGTATATTTTCCTACTTGGAGGCCAGAGACACAAACTCTCTTTCTCTCCCACTCCCTGACACTCATCTCTGAGGATAAGACATATGGACCACTCCTGATGCAGCCAGAACCTGGATCTGGACCTGCAGAAGCTTAGTGGAGACCCCTGCCACCACTGAGATGCTTACAGTCCCACTAGATCTACAGTCTTCCCATCCACTGTCCCGTGACAATCCTGCATTCGGCGTCATTGCAAGTGTTTCATGCTTCTGAAGTGGATTTATAGATTGGTATTGGACATATGGATAATTGCAGGCTTATGGACTTGGTCTGGACTGGGCTGTTTCCTCAATTTTCAACTGCTCTTGTAAATAACCCTTTTTCTTACACACAGATGAGTGTCTGGGGTTGTGTTTTGCTAGGCGGCCCTGGCAACAACCAGGGAAGGAGGAGAGCATATGCGGAGGGGGCCTGCTCTCACTGGGGGCTCAGGAGACCCTGGAGATGTGAGAGAAGACTGTTCTCATGATCAGCACTGAGTAGGGCGGCCTCCCCTTGAGCGAACACCCTGAGCCCTCCTCCGCCCCACCTGGAGCTTCAGGAGACCCTGTGGCCCCATGCGGTCCTGAAGGCAGGGTTGTCACACTCGCATGGTTCTCTCAACCTTCATTCTAATCTCTGCCCCTTCCTTCTCTGCACTGAGCCACCCAGGCCGGGCAAGCTGTGTCCGTGCACAACTGTCTATTTTTGAAAGGACCCTGCTGGCCAACCCCAGTGTCCCCACAGGAATCCCTCAGAGTCTGGGGTGTCAGGTGGTTTGTCTTCAGTTGCACTGAGAGAAGCCTGGATAGGTCTGGTTTCCCAGTGGGATTTCCTTAGAAGATGCATGATCTGATCGTCTCTGAATGTCTCTAAAGAGGACGCGACGAGGAAAGGGGGTGACTTCAGAGGTGGATGTCTCTCCGGTTCTAGGTCCTGCTCTATGACTGCTGAGCCAGAGATTGCATGTCCACAGCCACGAGACTGTCCCTGTGAAGACTCTGTCCCTCCATAGACTGAGGCTTGCCCCTTCTCACCATCTTTAGCGACATGGTAAGGGCAGGGATCCTGAAGGTGGTCCCCTGTTCAGCATCCACTGTCCTTTTCTAATAATGAGCTCTGTGCCATTCACTCTGCAGTGTCCCAGGTTGTCTTGAAGGACAGGACTCCAGTCTCCCTGTCCTTGACCGCTGACCCCTTGGATGCTTTAAAACAACGTTGTCCCCTGCAGGCGCGGCGACTTCCATGCAATGAGGAGGGAGGACATGACCCATTTCACCAGGAACCACGCGAAATAGAACACTGACTTTGGGAGAGTTTCCTCTCCTGACAGAAACCTGAGGGGCAGGCCCCTCCTTTGCTCTTCCAGGCTAAGTCACATCTCTCTGCCTGGTCCCTCTGGTTCAAGTTTACCATGGAGACTTCCTCTTAGACCGTTCTCCATGTGTCCACAATGCTGTGTCCTATTCTCGAAGGTGCCCCTTTACTAGATGATTCCTTCTCGGAAACACCAGCCTCTTCCAGCCCCATGCAGACCCTGCTCCTTGTAAACGTGTCTGCCTTCCTGGGAGACCTCCCTGAACTGTCCCGAGTCTCCTTGCGTTCGCACACATGTGGAGCTGCTGGTTGTCCAGGAGGCTAGGGTGTTGAGGGGACCTGGTGGGCCAATGGGTTATAATATTGGCTGTTCCCTGCAAGGTTGGAGGATCAAACCCACCTGCCACTCCCAAAACCTATATTTGGAAGTCTGCTTCCCTGAACATTGACTGTCTTGCAGCCAACTTTTTGGGGGCAATTTCACTCTCAAAATGAGCTGCTGCCAAGGGCTCAGGTAGAAAGGAAATATTTTGAGAATGATGTCGGCAACAAATGTATAGTGTGCTTGATACAAGGTATGAATGTATGGATTGTGAAAAGCTTTTTATGAGGCCCAATAGTATGATTTTTTAGAATGAGCTTGATACAATGGATGTATGGATTCTTATAAGAACTTTAAGGGCCTCCAACAAATTGATCTTTTAATAAAAAAGAAAAAATATCAGTAAAGTGATCATTGGGGGAGTAATCTCATAAGCCTATAGTTTGGCAACTAAATACAGTGATCCATTTAAATTAATATACATGTTCTTATTACTGACTACATTGTGGAAATTGCTGTTAAAACATAGGCATGCTTATGTCTGCACATGTTGTGTTATTCTTTAAACAATAATTGTATTAGGGGCTCATACAGCTCTTATCACAATCCATCCATCCAGTGTAAGATATGACAAAATAATAATAATTCATAAATTATCAAGGGCTCATCAGGGAAGGAGACTGGGGAGGGAGGGGGAAATGAGGAGCTGATACCAAGAGCTCAAGCAGAAAGCAAATGATGGCAGCAGATGTACAATGGATGTTGGCTTCGCTCATGGAAGGTCATGAAACATCTTATCATGGCTTTTTGATAGACTCCTTTTCATTAAGGAAACCCTACTGCACCCGGTAACCATCACTCACCCAGCCAGAGAATTCACTCCGCACATCCAGTGATGAGGTTGACTCGCTGGTAGACCTTCCCTGCGTCCTCTGTGCTGGGTCCTCTGCTCCCTCCTGTGCTCCCTTCCTCGGGGATCCCTTCCCTGAAAGAGCAGACTCCCCCGACCCCATGCTGACCCGGGTCCCTGTCACAGTGGAGGACCTCCCTGTGGGCGTTCACTGTGAGCTGTGTTGGGGAGGTCCCCCGGTGCGTCCGCAGACTGAGTAGAGGGTTGCTTCATAGCCTTCCTGAGGATGGAATCCACCAGCCACTGGCAGGGATATGTACCCTGTACGTTGACAGGACGCTTCTCTGGGGATGGATAGCCTTAGAGCCCTATGGGGCAGTTTGCCTCTGTCCCACAGGCCGCTAGGACCCATGAAACACTAAGAAGGCAGTGGCTTTGGGGGCTTTGGGTGCTTAGGGAGCAGGAGGGGACGATTGAGGGTCTGCTCCCCTTGTGTGGACCATGCAGGGATGGAGGGGTGGAAGTCATTGGCTTCAGTTCAGCGTGTCAACATGGAGGCAGGAGACGAGCTGTACCGGACGCACAGCACAGTGCAGTCGCGTCTAGCTCACAGGGACCAGGACATCAGCTAGAGGAGCAGAGGGTTGGGGCGGGTTCTGTGTGACTTCCCCATTTGCCTGTTTCACTGTGAGCACCATCACTGGCCCACTCCTGACAGAAATAGTCGGCCTCGTCCTCTGGGTGGATGCTGCTGATGGTCAGGGTGGCCATGTTCCCTGAGTTGGTGCCTGAGAATCGGTCTGGGATTCCTTAAGGTTGTTTGCTATCTTCACAGATGACCGGATTGGGAGCCTGGCCTGGCTTCTGCTGGTACCAGTGAATTTCTGCCATTTCAATAATGTCACCCATACATGGGATCCTTGCCGTCTCTCCCAGGGTTACGGACACTGAGGGGGGTTGAGTCAGTTCATCAGAGACCATTGAGCCTGCAGGAGAGAGAAGTCGAGGTGAGGCTGCAGTGGAGGGCTTCCACCCAGGGACCCTCCTGCCTCTGAGCTCCAGGAAGTCGGTGCTCCCCGTGGAACCCCCTCATGGCACCATGCAGAGGGTCCCATGGGCCACCAGTGGCAGATAGTCAGGAATGAGGGACAGGCCACTCTCAAGAGCAGGGATGGAGCCTCAAGGACCTCAGCACAGCTGCTGCCTGCAGGACCCTCCTGCTGAGCTCAGAGTCAGACCAGGCCTGTCCCAGGTGTGCACACGGAGAGGGGCATTCAGCAGCACCTGCACAGAGAGTGAGGAGCATGAGGAAGAGGGGGCTACGTTCATGGTGGTGCCGCTCAGTGTCCTGCTTGCTGACAAGTCGTTGGTCCTGGTGTCCCTGGGCCTCTGTTCCCCCTTGCTCAAGAGGCTCTGGGTATGCAAATCAGCCAGGTCACAGCTGCCCTGGAGTGTTTACAGAGGAGACTCAGCCCCAGGGATGCAGGGCACGTGCCCCTGCACCCACACTATGCTAGAGTCAGGCTCTGCAGCAGCACCAGGTCCCCAGGGCTGACATCTCTATGTCCATGAGTCCTAGTCTTGATCCTGTGGACCTGATACCCCTAGAACCCACCAGTGGCGCCATTCTCATTGTACAGGGCCTGGGGGTCTGTGTGCCCTGGTTGGTCATGGCAGTTGTCCTGGAGGGACTCAAGGACCACAGTGGGACTCTCTAATTGCTCTGCACCCCAGACTCTTCCCCTACTCACCCGGCCTGTCTGGGAGGCCCTTCCTCACAGGGCAGGGTCAGCGTGGTCCTGTCCATGCACGTCTGGGAGCAGTCAGACGCTGAGTCTTGTTGCAGTCCCACCTCCCAGGCGTCTCTCTGTCCACTCTGAGGTCAATCCAAGAAGGTCTACTTTGTCCGTGGACGAGCAGTTTCATTCCAGAAAGGTCCCTGTATCCTCGCAGCGATCTTCCTGAAGTCGTGGGGTGTGCACTGCTGTGTCTGCACTGGGGGAGCCGTCAGCAGAGCCGCCAGCGGATCCAGCATGAAATCCAGTGTTCGATGGTTCACCCCCATAAGCACACTGCCACTGCTGTAGGAAGGAGCTTCTATGACTGCGTGGCCATGACAGTACACAAGCCATTCCGTCATCAGAACAAGCCGGCATGATGACATCTGTGAAACCTGGGCCAGTGGAGAACTGAGAGGGCCTCTGCCTTCTTGGCGTGTCAGTCACAGCACCCGTGTTCTTCCACACAGTAGGGACATGAAGCGGGACTCTATGACAAGCGGTACCTTTGGTGGTCATAGTTTACCGAAAATCAGCACGGCCAACATGATTGGTGGAGAAAATAGCATCATTGTGTAGTTGCAACAAATAAGCATCCCGCTCAGTTTAAAGTTGCCTCCAGGTTCCTCTTACTGACCCCACTGACAAATACGGACTTTGAAAGGTACCAATATAGACCCTGCTCCCATATGACCTTGCACTCCACACACCACATCCGGTTCAGTTTTATTTTCCTTCCTTCTTCACCCACTCAGATCAATATCTACTTCTGAGGCATAAAAATCAGGAAGGTCTTTTATTTTATGAAGCGATTTTTCAATTATGTTTGCTTTTCCCGTTAAATCTTTCCTTTTTCGGTCTCCCTATCCCTTCTAAGCCCCCTGTCCCTGTGCCCACCCCCGTCTCTGCCAATCTCGCGTCATCAACGTCGAGTCTATTAGTATATAAGCTGCATTCCTTCTTTGTTTCCTGCTTCAAGCAATGGTGATATTAAATACATGTCTTTGTAAGACTGATTGATGTGATTGAACGTTCTAAGTATAATGTTCTCTGGGTTTGTCATATCTTGTGATATTTAAGAGATTTGTCATGGCTTTTTATTGAATCATACCAGTCCATGGTCTGACTATCATAGAGCTTGTTTATCCATTCATCTCCAGTTGCGTCTTTTTTCCGTGTTACTGCTATTGTGGAAAGTGCTGTAGTAACATAAGTTGAGATAGTTAAGATTTACTGTGCCAACCTGGCCGATAAACACATGTGGGATTAATTGAAGGGTGGAGAGAAAATGTCTCCGTGAGCCTCGCCTTTCTAGTTCTCTGGTCTCTTGCTCTCTGATGGTCGGACCAGGGTGCAGCTGTCTTATCCAGTTCCCTGCTTCAGCTTCCAAGGCTCACTTTTTAGAAGACATCCCTGAGGAGAAGCCACATGGACCTACCCCGATGTAGCCCTGGGTGCTGGAGCAGCCGTATGGAGACCCCTGCCAGCACTGAGATGCTTACACATTCACTGATTCAGCTTTCCTCCTGCAGTCGGCGTCATTGCATTTGTTTTGTGAGATAGAGGAGGACTTTGATTGCTGTAGGACATATGGGCTAATGCTGGACTTATGGGTTTGGGCAGCACTGAGTTGCGATGCTTTCTTAATGTACACATACCCTTTATATAAAATTCTCTTTTATATACATATGAATTTCTGTACTTTACCCAAACTAACACATAGGTGTACATATGTGTGTTCATATTATATTCTTCATTTCCCTAGGGTTTATTCCTAGTAGAGAAATTGCTGGATCACAAGGCACTTACATTTGCATTTGTTTAAGGAAGTGCAATGACTTCCATCACGGTGGCCAGTTCTACAGTCCCACCTGCCATAAAAAAACAACCTCTTCTCTCCACATCCTCCCAAGCATTTGTGATTTTCTGTTTATGAAAATATATTTATCGCTTCCATTCATTCTTTTTGGTAACTGTTTTTTCCCATCCCTCTATTATGGATAGTAGGAAATCATCCTATCTAGATCTCACAAATGTATCTTGGCCTTCCGCTGTCATCCATAGCCTTCTGAAAACCAGATTCCCACAACTTAGGCTCTGGTACTATTTTCTCCTTCAGCTTATATCATTATATAATTTCCTTGATGCCGGTATATACGCTTCTTCCATGTGGACTTAGTTGACATCTCACTTAGATGGCTGCTTGTTTGGAAACAAGCCTTTAAGACCCCAGACACTACTTTATCTGACAGCTGGACACCATCTGACTGCTTCACCACCGTTTGCTACAGCACCCATACCTTCTGTGTCCCCTTCTTGAAGATGAGTGTCGAGCAGGTCCATGATGTAAGGACTAATTGTTCTTAAACTGGAGCTAGGGTTTGCTGTGAGCCCCAAACCCATTTCTGGATCTATGCTATTTTTATCTGCCTTTGGCTCCTTTGAGAGATGACTCTCGGAGATCAAAAGGACAAACCTGACTTGAACGGTCAGAACCTTGTCGGTTGATCCCCCCTCTGGGCGTGTTGGGCCCAATCTGGTTGCCAACATTTTACGTGTTTTATTTGCATATTGGCATTTATCTCAGGTGTACTTTGTCCCTGGTGGTAACCCTTTCAAATTTTTATGATGTTTCTTTCCGCTTTTCAGTATATGAAACCCGGGATGGATGAATCTAAGGAGACATCAAGTAGAATAAGAGTCCCTTGGTGTGTGTGTGTGTGGGGGCAGTGTAGGGGGGTGGGGAAGAGGAGCTGACGTCAAGGAATTCCCAAAGGAATTCCCCAAGGAAGAGAGGAACCTGATTGTTGTAGCAATTGCACAACACTGCTTGATGGGATTGAACTATGGAATGGCATCGTATCTGTATTAGCCCCCCTCCCCACCCCCCTGTGAAATGGTTTTGGAAAAGAAAACAAAGAGTGAAGAAAATTCTCTAAAACTGATTGTGGTGATGGTTGTACAAGTGTTCTTGAGGTGATTAAACTATTGAATGGAATGACTATGAAGTGTGCCAATAAAAATGTTGACATTTAAAAAATATTTGTATATAAAATATGAACAGATCGATATCTAGATACATGTTATAACAATGTATCTATTCAACCCACAACAACCACCGTCACGTCATTCTGATTCTCAGCCACCTCCTGAGTCTCAGAGCACACTGCTCCAGTGTTTTGGATGGACGGGACCCTCTGCAGGGAGGTCTCCGAAGTCCATGATTTCGAGGGCAGAGTCACATTATCTAATGAAGACTTGCATTGCCAAACGTATAGGGCTTCCCCGTGGAGCCTCTCAAAGACCAAGGGAGCCAACTCAAATCCCACCCACTGCTGTTGATTTGCGTCTGGCTCATGGGTCCCCCATTAATCAAAGCAGACCTGCTCCTTGGTGTTGCTGAGACTGTCCATGATGCTGGGGACACTCCTGTATTTGCTGCCACCTGCCTGGCTCCTTGAACACTGGAAGGAGGACGGCGGGGGATGACAGACAGACAGGAAGTGGATACAGAAAGCTGAGGCCTGGTGGAGCCCCCCTTCCCCCATCCTACCCCCTCCCCCACCAAGGAGGGAGAAGCCCACCGCCACGCAACTGCAGCGCCATTTATCCATTCAGGGAAGACTGCCCAAGGGATGTTATCACAAGCTCAAGGGGAGGATCTTTTCCAGAACATTGTGCTTCAGCAGTTTCGCAGAGAACGAGAGGGCAAGTGTCCACTTTATCTCAGGCCAAGGTCAGACCAGCCATTGCTCCTTGGGCTGAGCTGTCAGCACCTGCCCATGGGACCCTGACTCAACCGTGGGTAGTGCCGGTCCCGTCCTACTTACCCAAGGACTACACAGCGTCCCCCCCGCATATTTTGGGTTTTATATTGGACATAATCGAGGTCATTCGGGGTGTGGGCTGAGAGCAACACTGAGAGAGAGGCACAACGCTTCCACCCGTTGGACAACGATTTTTAAGAACTGTGAGGGGATAAGTCCTGAGACATTGGTTCTTCACGGGCCATCTCTCAGGGTGAGGAGAACATCGACAAGCGATGGGAAAGCTTCAATGTCCTCCTGGGAAAAGGCAAGGGCTGCCCAACACTCTCAGGCTCTTGCAGAGGGCGGGCAGCCAAGGAGTCTCAGGGGCATGCCTGTAGCTTCAACCTGCCACGAACCTGCCCAGCAGGGCCTCCTCTTAGAAGCCAAGATCTCAAGGCTCTTGACTGGGTGGGGATTGAAGGTTGCAGTTCCACATTCCTGGGTTTCCCAAATGGATTTCCAGAGTTGGTAAGGAATCCTGAGGGTCTCGGGTGTCTCTAGACACAATGAGGTCCAGATGGATGTCTTTAGAGATGGCCTGTCTCTCAGAGAAGGGCTCTGCTGTGAGAGGGATGAGTCTGAGCCCGAAGCTCCATACCCATGAGGTTCTCCCCATGAAGAACCCCCCAGGCGGAAGGGGTCCCTTCCACCTTAGCCGAGGTCCAATGTCCAGCCCCTCACCGTCCCCTTGAAAGGAGGTCTCTGCCAGTTCAAGTGCAGGGTCACAGCTTGAACTGAAGGACAGGAGTTCAGAGCCCATGTCCAGTAGGGAGGCCACCCAAGGGGACTTGATGTCAATGTTGCCCCCGCAGGTGACTCCCATGGAATGGAGACTAAGGTCAGTGACTTATTTCACGAAGACAAGAAGAAGCTGACCATGAGTTGCTGATTGTTTCCTTCAGCTACACAGCACTGTTTAGCAGGACAATGGTTTCCTCATCCAAGCAGAGGTCTCACCTCTCAGATCCAAGTTCACCATGGAGACATCCTGTTGGACCCTCTCCTCTGTTCCTTCCGTTCTGAGTCCTTTCCTCCAAGAAGTGGCCCATTTCCAGGTGATCCCTTCCTTGGAAGACCAGCCTTCCCCAGCCCCATGCTGACCCTGGCTTCTGCCCAACCCCCTGGCCTCCCTGTGAGACCTCACTAAGGACTCTCCCTTCCTTCTCACATAGGTAGAACTGCGGGGTTCCAGGTGCCCGGGGCATTGAAGAGAGCCAACCAGATTGGTCAGTGGGTTTCAGATTTGACAGATAATTGCAATATCAGTGGTTCAACCCCACCATCCCCTCTCAAGAGCATATATTTGGCAAAAATGCTTCTGTGAAGCTTGACAGTCTCAGAACCCTAGAGGGCAATTCTACTCTGCCCCACTTCCTGGCTGTGATTCAACATTGGCTAGAAGGCAGGGGTGTTCGGGAGTGTGTGAGGGTCTGTAATGAGCAGTAGGGGAGAGTTTGAGGGACTTGCTCCAGGTTCAGGGGGAAGGGTTGACATCGGGAGGCGCAAGAGGAGGTTGGCTTCAGTTAAGGATATAAAGACTGAGGCAGGACTCGAACGTTCCCCTGCCTGCTGGGAGTCTGTGCTGCTCCGTGTGAGCTGGATGGGAGCCAGGAGCCCAGGCTGTGGGGCAGGTTTCTGTCTGACTTCCCACGTGCCGTGTCACTGTGAACAGCACCACTGTCCCACACCTGGCAGTAGTAGTCAGCCTCGTCCTCTGGCTGGATGTTGCTGATGGTCAGCATAGCCGCATTCCCTGAGTTGGGAATGTGGGATTCCATAGGGTCGGTTGCTGTTTTGATAGATTACCACCTTTGGGGACTGGCCTGGCTTCTGCTGGTACCAGTAAGCATTTCTACCTCCAATATTGCTTCCCCCACAGGGGATTCTGGCCCTCTCTCCCAAGGCCACAGACACCGAGGGTGGCTGAGTCAGCTCACAGGAGGCCACGGAACCTGTAGGAGAGAGTGGGGATGGCGAGGTTGTAGCTGAGGACCTCCACCTCAGGAAGCCTCCCCTCCTTGAACTTCAGGCGATCTGTCTACCCTGGGGGCTTCCCCCTCATAGCCTCATCCACACGTTTCTAAGGTCTCACTGGAGGTGGGAGGCCTTGACCGGAGGATGGGTCACTCTCAAGGATGGGGCCGGTGCCTCCAGGACCTCAACTCCCCTAAGCATAGGCAGCACTGGAGGCAGAGCCCTGCTGAGCTCAGAGTCAGACCATGCCTGACTCAGATCCACAGGCCCAGATGGAGAAAGCAGGGCAGCACCTGTGCAGTGAGCCAGCAGGGTGAGGAAGAGGGGGCCCCAGTTCATGGTGGTGGCACTCAGAGTCCTGCTCCCTGAGAGGATGCCCGGCTGGTGTCCCTGGACCTCTGTAATCCCTTGCTCAAGAGGCTCTGGGTATGCAAATCAGCAGAACTCAGCATTGCCCTAGAGGGAGCTGTGTGCCCCCGTGTGCAGGAAGCTCCCGAAAATCCACCCTCAGCCCTGAGACTCCAGGGAAGACATCTCTGTGTCCTAGTCCTTGGTCCTTGGTCGTAGGGTGACCTGATGACTGGAAGGCCCAGGAGTGACACCCTTTTCTAATTGCACAGGACCAGAGGCCCGTCCCCTTGGCGTGCTACTGGACGAGCCTGGAGAATCAAAAAAGGACTCTGGAGTTGTCCTGTGCCCACCCTGGCTCGGCAGGCAGGCCGTTCTTCACGGTCCACGACCGGAGCTGTCCTGGCCCATGGACATCTGTGGAGCAGTCAGATGCTGAGCCTCGCCTCAGCTTCAGCTCTGAAAGTTTTCAGCCTGATGTCTGATCTGACCTTCAAGGGCCCCTGGCCTTGCTTCCTCACCATGTCCCACAGGTGGCAGCTGGGGCCTCAAGGAAGTGCAAGGCTGATGGCAGCTTACAGACCTGAGCCCAGCTCCCCCATGTGCCCATGAGGAGTGTCAGCTCCATCTAGAGGTGCTCAGCCTCTTTCTTGGTCGTTGACCCACTGGGCAGGTGACAGGCACGCTCCCTGATGTCCTGAGGGTACAGTCGGCAACAGGGACAGATGAGACATGAGTGACAGCCTTATACAAGAGGGTTACTCTCAGAACTCTCCTGTGACCCATTGTTGTCATGAAGACACCTTCATGTGCTGGGCAGAATGCACCCTGTGCATTTGAAATTCTTAACACTGGCTAAATTAATGGTCTTTCCCAGAGAGTGATCATATGCTCCATGGCGATGATTTATAATGTTCTTCAATAAAAATGGACCTGGGACCTAAGTAAACCATAGATCCATGAGTGGATTTGGGGCTCACGCTGAACTGTCGTCCTCATCTCAGAACAGGTAGTTCTTTTGACATGGCCCGACTTGATACCTGCACTCCTGAAGAGGCCACGGCAGTACTCATTAAAGGGTGGTGAAGAAACCAGGTGGTGCTTAGCCTCTGGGGTCTTCAAGTCTTCAAACAAGCAGCCGTCAAAGTGAGGCCTCAACCGAGTCCAGTGGAAGAAGCATAACAGCCGGTGTGATCCAAAGATGGTCAGTAACACAATCCAAATCAGAAGGAGGGAATGGTATTAGAACATACACCCTGAGCACCTAGTTTGCAGAAGGATAGAAGTGACCGTGAGAGCCCCAAATTCCCACGGACGGGGTCTCCACATGGATTAAGACTCTGATGAACCCCCTCTCGCCTTTGGCCAGGGATGGGAATAGCCTGGTCATCAGAGTGCATTGGGATGTGCATGTAGTTGAGTTAAAATATAACACCTAATATTGATTCTCTTTTGGGCCATTTTAAATTTGCTTGTCTTTTAAAGTTCCTGTAATCCTTTTCAACTGAAGTTTTTCTATGTTTTATGTTGTTATTATTATTGGGTTTTTTTTGGGGGTTGTTGGTGGTTTGGCTTTGATTTTGTATGTTGTTGTTTTTTTTGGTTTTTTTTAAATTTATTTTTATTTATTTATTTATTTTAAACAATTTATTGGGGCTGATACAATTCTTTTCACAGTTCATACATATACATACATCAATTGTATAAAGCACATCTGTACAGTCTTTGCCCTAATCATTTTTTTCTCTTTTCTTCTTTTACATTTTATTAGGGACTCCAACAACTCTTACCACAATCCATACATACACATACATCAATTGTATAAAGCACATCCATACATTCCCTGCCCCAATCATTCTCAAGGCATTTGCTCTCCACTTAAGCCCCTTGCATCAGGTCCTCTTTTCCCCCCCCCCTCCCTCCCCTTTCCCCCCTCCCTCATATGCCCTTGGTAATTTATACCTCGTTATTTTGTCATATCTTGCCCTATTCGGGGTCTCCCTTCCCCCCTTCTCTGCTGAATCCAGGATAGGAAAATGTATAGAGATAGTGTCTGTACTAATAGTTTCTTGGGATTATGCAGGAGTGCTTGGGGGCAGGGGAAATGGAGAGTAAATAAAAATGAGTACAAAGGGGAAGAAAATGTTCCAAAGGAGATTGGAATGATGATTGAGCAACTCTTTTTAATGTGTTTAAACTATTGAATTGTATGATATGCAGATTATATGTAGATAAGCTTGCTAAAATTGACTAAATAAAAAAGAAACAAAGCATAAAAAAAGTAGGTTCCCGGCTGACTTGCTCTGGGACCTACCTGTAATAAACTCGAGAAGAAAGCCTGTGTTTATGTGCCCTGAACCCGTCATGTCATCTCACATATGTGCCTCCGCTCTGAAGTATCCTGCTTGAGAACCCCCTGGTGGTCCATCTGTCCATTACAGTTTTGTGCCTCCGTTCTGCTTCCCCTGGCAGAAGCGCCCTCTCCTTCGCCGTCCCCTGAGAACACGAGTCTTCTCGGTCTGCCCATCTCTGTGTTTTCAACACATCTCTTCGTTTCCCTTTCACATGGTGGGCTTTTCACTGCGGAGCACCTGATACATACTCAGGGCAGCACGCCTGGTGTGTCAGTCTGGGTCAACTAGAGAAACACATTCATAGACGTTCATATGTGCGTAAGAAAGAGCTTTATATAAAAGAGCAATTGTATATTGAGAAAACATCCCAGCCCAGTCCAGATCATATCCATAAGTCCAATACTAGCCCATATGTTGATACTAGTTCATAAATTCCTCTTTGAACTCACGCAGCCATACAATGATGCCAAATGAAGGAAGCACAGGCCAGTGGGTGGAAACTCTTATGGATCCATCCCAGGGGTGGTGGAAGGATCTCAGCATTGGTGTGGGTCTCCATGTGGCTCCTCCAGCTCCAGGGCTCTAGCGTAGCTCCATGTGGCTTATCAGCAGGAATGTCTCGCAGGGAGACAAAGCAGAGAGGGTGTGTGTCCCACCTCCAGGGAGAAAGACAGGAGTTCCCAGAATCCTCAGGAGAAGTCTATGCCCACACAGAGGCCTTATTGGCTATGACCTGATTGACAGGATAGACTCCACCCCTTCTCAAGTTGACAGGAGATTATGTAACTGCCACACCCAGGTCCGGGGCTTCTTCAAGGGGAGGCCACCAGCTTGTCTGCATCCTTCAGCCTCATGCTTATCACGCCCCTCAGCAGAATGGTGGCCTGGGAGACACACAGTCACCGCAGACAAGGTATCTGTGTGATTGTTTGTACAGGCAATCATCAACCCCCGGATGCATGATCAACTGTGGCTCTACCTGGAAAGTCAGGCCTCAGGGATCCGTGTTAATGAGTCTGTAAGCACTGAAACTCCATTCAGCTCTACCTGCCCGTCTGTAGCCCACCTTGCCCCTGCTGTGCTAAAAAGAGTCTTGACTTGGAGTCTGGAAACCTGTGTCCCTATCTCTCAAACCATTCACCCTACTAGGATTATTTCCAACACCTTAGGGGCTTGGTCTACTGTCCTGCCCAATGCCAGGAGCAACCTCTACCCCAATGGCTCTGGGAGGACCACCACGGGTCGGAGCTCTGAGCTCACGAATCACAGGGCAGTCGAAGACATGACTGGGTGTCAGGGACACAAGAATACCTTTCTAGTCCCAGGCAGCTTTGGGGTCTGGGTTGACGTTTTCTGGAAGGTCAGCATTTCCCACCTCAGCCCCCAGGGTGCAGCAAGCACCTGGCTTTGGGGAGGGCCATGTTCCGCTTTCTCTGGTTATTTATTCTGCCTTGCAGAGATCCTAAGGGACCCAGGAGGACTGCCCCTGTGGGGCTTTGAGACTGTCAGTATTTATGAGGGAGCAGCTGGTGGTTTCGTAGCGTTAACCTTGAGGTTAGTAGCTCAACGTCTCCCCCACGTTGCCACCAGGGCTCCTGCAGAACTTCTTTATCCCGCTCTGAATGGGAAAGAGGCACCGGTCCACTATCTCCACTCAGTCCCTTCTCTGCAGAGCCCAACCACAAGTCTGAGATCCAATCTCAGACCATTTCAGAGACAGCACTGAGCATCCACCAGGAGAAGAACTTGAGAGGGAACACGGGATGGGGGGGGGGGGAGGAGGGGGCATCTTGCCCCCTGTTCCTACAAGGGAGAACGAGGGGCTTTTTCCTAACTAGCTGGAGTCCTCTCCTCACCTCATTCAGAGCTGGAAGGGGATGACTTCAGCCTTCTTCAGAGCTGGGAAGAAGGAACGTGGAAGAAATCAAGATCCTGTAGATTTAGGACAGAGCGTAGACTCTGCTGATAGGACCCTCTCCTCCCCTAAACCTTAGACCCATGGGAGAGAAAATGAGTCCCCAGAAACAAAGACTTTATCGAACCCTTCAACATCACCGGGTTGGTTGAGCTTCTAGATGGTCCCCATCCTCTGTCCCTTCTTTGTTAGGAACTTCATTTTCATGTACACGGGCTCACTCCAAGGACTCACAGCCATCAAGTCCATTCTGACGCAAAGCGACGCTATCGGACAGGTTTGAACTGGCCGGCTCTGAGGGTTTCCAAGGCGGCATCTCTTTACTAGAGCAGAAAGCCCTGCCCATCTCCTGAGGAGCGGCGGGTGGTTTTGATTCGATGCCCAATGCATACTCACGATGCCACTGTGGGCACAACTCATGAACACCGTCAGCAGGCGAGATGTCCACTAGGTCCTGCCAGCAGAGCAAACCCCCCTGAAGACCAGCTGGCCTGTCTTGGGGTTCACCACCGCAAGCCTGTTGCTTGTTCCCGAAGGCTATCCTCTCTTGACTGACAGGAGCTCTATGAGAACCTTTGCCCCTTGTTGCTCAGGGCCGGAGTTGTGTTGGACTGGGTCCACAACAATGTCTCCTCTAATATGCAGACTCAGAAGATAGCAGCGGGAGGTGGGCTGGGGGTGGTGGGGGCGGTTGTTCAGGGGCCTAGAACCCACCTCCTCGCTGCTTGTCACAGAGATGGAGACATCAGGAAGGTAGCTCAACCCCGTAATCATGAGAGCTCCAGATTCCACGATCCCAGTTCCCTCTTAAAGGCTAACTCTACAGAGCTCCCTGGAGGGGCCCTGGTGGAGCAGTGGTTACATGTGGCGCTGCAATCCAGCAGGTCAGCGGTTCGAAGATGGGGGCTTCTACTCCTGTAAACAGTGACAGCCAACAAAACTCACGGGGGCAGTTCTACGCTGTCCTGTAGGGTCACTATGAGTCAGCATTGACTCCATGGAAGCTTCTGACCTCTTATAGCCACCCCCTCCCTGACTATTCAACACCCGATGACTTACTGATAAAGGGCAGGTCACAAGTTGCATGATTCAAACACAACGGGCATCAAGGCCCTGGCTCTGCCATTCTGGAGCGGGCTCTCCAAGCAAGGAGAAGGGAGAGCGTGGAAGCCTGTTGATACCAAAGCACACGCACATTCTATCCAAGTAGCCCTTTGGACTTGCAGTAAAGAGCTTGTAGTGAAGCTTGACCGAAAGACCCTTCATTGCCATCGCCCCTTTAACAGCTCAAGACCATGCTGGAACGAGTTCTGGTCCCTGGTTTCAGGGACATTTTCTCGAGCCCTTGAAAGTCGCTTGTCCTTCTGCTCCATTCAATTGTTGCACATAGGTCCCAAGGTCACTGCCATAGAGTCGATGCCTGCTCATAGTGATCTTATATGACAAGGTAGTACTGACCCTGTGGGTTTCCAAGTCTTTATGGGAATAGAAAGACTCATCTCTCTCCCTCTGAGCTGCTGGCGGGACAAGAACCTTTGAAAGATCCATTGATTCAGACCTCAGGACTGCAAAGAAACGGACACGTTGCTGCAGGTTCAAATAAAAGACAGCCCAAATTTACGATCTTTTGTTTGGTTATAACCAGACTGTGGTAATCTAAAAGGCAATCTTTAGATTGCACTCCCAAGTGGACCGCTCAGTCCTTACCATGTATAAGCAAGCATAAGACAAAAGTAGAAACCAAAATTAATGCTAACATTCTTTAGTTAGTGAGCATTACAGAGTACAGGATTGCTGATAACATCCTGGTTAATAAAATAAGAAGAGTAATATCCTGGTTACAACATCAAAGGTAACAATGTTATAATGTTCTGATCCTGGGAGCATAAGAGTACATTCTAAAATCAATCACAAGTGGGGATTTCCTAGAAGGGAAGGGGGAAGGAGGCTTCAGAAGCCAACTAAAAGGCGTCACTTTGATCAGTTTGCCTCACTTTCTCTGCCAAATCTCTAGCCAAATTAGAAGACGGTTGTTTTAAGATCTGTTCTCTTGAGGAATGTGTCAGTCTGGGTACATTAGAGAAACAAATCCACAGAAACTCATGTATAAGAGAGTTTTATATAAAGGTTAAGTGCACATCAAGAAACCCAGTGCTGCCCAAGCCCACAAGTCCAACATTAACCCATATGTCTGACACCAATCCACAAAGTCCTCCTCCTTCTCACAAAACAGACGCAATGATGCGGACTGCAGGAGGAAAGCAGAATCAGTGAATGTGTAAGCATCTCAGTGCTGGCAGGGGTCTCCCCACGGTTGCTCCAGCACAAAGGACTGCATCGGGGTAGGTCCATGTGGCTTCTCCTCAGCGATGTCGTGCAGGAAGTGAGCCTTGCCAGCTAAAGCAGGGAACTGGCTAAGGCAGCTGCACCCTGGTCCAACCATCAGAAAGCAAGAGACTCGAAAACTAGAAAGATGAGCCTCACCGAGCCATTTATTTCTCCGCTCTTCAATTAGCCCCCCCCCCCCATGTGTTTATCGGCCAGGTTGGCACAATAAACTACCTACCTTAAGGAACAACTTTTTTGAACATCTGTGGTTGCTCGCCATTCAAGTTCTTGTTTTCATACAGAGAGAACACTCCAGAGAGAGGTCACATTGACCTGCGTAGGTCAAAGGTGTGTGGAACTTGACCTCGATTATACCACAGTTGTAACTGCATCCTTAGGTCATGGATGTGGCAGAAACACAGAGAGGACCAGAGGGGATCGAATGGAACAGGTCAAGTGGCTTCCTGCCAAGGAAGCTCAAGGAGTGCTCCTTGCCCACTTGCTTCTATGAAGATGGTCACAATTCTGGGAGAGTCCCAATAAGAGGACCCCCCCCTCCAGGTCACACGAGAAATGGGGATGTTATCATAAACCTAGTCATTCCTCATCACTTCCCAACATGCTGTGTGGGAAACGGAGAACCAGGAAGACAGTATATGGGGACAAACTCTTAACACTAAACATTAAGGAGTCTGGGGCGCCAAAATTTCAGGTGACCCGTTAATGCAGTTCCTTATGCTGTGGTGACCCCCCCCACCAACCATAAAATTAGTTTTATTGCTACTTCATAACTATAAGTTTGCTACTGTTATGAATCGAAATGTAAATATCTGATATGCAGGGTGGATTAGGTGACCCCTGTGAAAGGGTCATTCAAACCCCGCAGGTTGAGAACTGCTGTATTAGAGAGATACAAATTAAAACTACAATGAGATATCACCTCATCCCAGTATTTATGGCAAAGTTAAACACACACACATGCACACACAAAACAATAATTGCTAAGGTGCATGTGGAAAGGCTGGAATCTTCATACGTCACTGTTGTGACTTTAAAATGGCACCACCACCATGCCAAGTGGCATGGTGCTTTCTCAAAAACTGGGAATAGAAATAGCATATGAGCCAGAAATCCCTGAACTTTGCTTGTATTATAGGGAGCTATGGGGTACCACAGAAATACATGTGTACTTCTGTTCACTACAGCACTGTTCACAATAGCAAACAGATGCCAACCACTAACATGCCCATCCGTGGGAGAATGGATCACTCAACTGAAATACAAAACAATGCCAACGAATCATCATCCTTGCACGATGAAGCTGGAGGACATAATGCTGAAAGTCTTTGTTTAAAAGCTGGACAACAATCTGGAAGCATGAAGAAAATTCCTCTCTGGGACTGAATGTTAAAAGGAGCCTGTGCGCAGGCTGAGATGCTTGCTAGGAGACCACCTGGATCCACTTGTTGCGTGGAAGTGGGAGAAATGCAGCAAATAAAGAGACGGGTTGAATTTGGTCACTGACACCTGTGGACTTGGTTTACAGGAAAAAGAGGAGAAGATAAGAGCGGGTTGACTGGTCTAAAGTTCATGACCTAGCACGAGGGGGCTAGGCTTGTTGAGTATTGGTGAGAGCCCATGGTCTAAAGGCAAGGTGACCAATGGGCACCCTGAGTGAGGCAGCCCACATTGAGTTGACCAGAACCTGACCAGCTGGCTTCATGGATGACCTGTCCAGATTTGACTTTGCTTGCGAATGCAGACTTCACAAGGTTCCAACTGGAATGAAGATTTCTTCATGTCGAAAAACATGATTGTCTCCTCAGAGCACTGGGTTGATGTAAGTGGGCAGTATAGAAATTGGATGCCCCAAATTGGGGGGATAACAGCATGAAGTGGTTGGCTTACAAACTTTCATAGTGGGGGAACATATTCCCAGGATTATAAGATTAAGGTGTGGGTGTTACTTAATTGCAATTGTGAGGCTAAAGAATGATGTACAGGTGCCAACTTGGCAAGGAGTGGATTGAGGTAGTTAGTTTATTGTGCCAAGCTGGCTGATAAACACATGTAGGGTTAATTGAAGGGCAGGGGGGTAAATGGCTCAGTGAGCCTCAGCTTTCTAGTTCTCTAGTCTCTTGCTTTGTGATGGTTGGATCAGGGTGCAGCTGCCTTAGCCGGTTCCCTGCTTTAGCTGGCAAGGTTCACTTCCTGCAAGACATCCCTGAGGAGAAGCCACATGGACCTACCCTGAGGCAGCCCTGGGTGCTGGAGCAGCCGTGTGGAGACCCCTGCCAGCGCTGATATGCTTACGCAGTCACTGATTCAGCTTTCCTCCTGCAGTCGGCATCATTGCGTCTGTTTTGTGAGATGGAGGAGGAACTTGTGGATTGGTGTTGGACATATGGGTTAATGTTGGACTTGTGGGCTTGGGCAGCATTGGGTTGGGATGCTTTCTTGATGTGCACATAACCTCTACATAAAACTTTCTCTTATACATGAGTTTCTGTGGATTTATTTCTCTAAAGAACCCAGACTAACACACTGAATGACCTGAGTCAATCGCTAAAGCAAAAATACCTTATGAGACCACCATGTTAAGATGAACAGGTTTCACAGTAAAAGGAACAATCTTTAATCCACGTGGGGACCCTGCAAATGGATTTGGGGCATCCACTGTCATCCATAGCCTTCTGCGAGCCAGCTTTCCAGAATTTAAGCTCTGATACGGTTTCCTCCTATGGATGTGGATTTTATTATTTACGATCCTGGGATCACACCTGCTGGCGTGGTTCTTCTTCCATGTGCACTTAGTTGATGCCTCACTTAGACGGCTCGTTTGGGATATGCATATGAATCGCCGTGCCATCTGAGAGCATTGTGTAATTGGCTTATGGCAGATGTTGTTAGGTTAAAATGCAACGCCTTATCATTTGATTTCCCTTCTGACCCATATTAATGTCATTTTTAATATTTCCTGCTTTCTTCTCAGTTGAGGTTTTTCTGTTTTGTTTTATTGTTAAATTTGGTTCTTGTTTGCCACTGGCTTATGTTTTGTATGATTTTCTGCATATGAAATTCAAGATAGGTCAACCTACCCAGGCAGTAAGTAGACGAATAATTGCCCAGGGCACGGCAGGTGAGGTGGAGGGGGAACTGGGGAGCTAGCAACAATGAGTAGGAGGCGAAAATGTTCTGGGATTCCTGGGAGTGGTGTTTGCACAACTCTTTTCAGTAAGATTGATTGATTGATTAAAAAGGAAGCATCTTTGATGGTTACCAGTGGTGGGAATGGCTAGAAAGGACGCTTATGGCTAGTAATCCAACCCAACCTGCTGCCCTCAGATTCAGCGACCCTCTGTGGGGTTTCAGGAGCAGGGAAGTGGCTGTTGAGTATGACCCACTGACCACGTGGTTGGCACTCGACACTTAGCCAGTTGCACTACCAAAGCCAGACAAGGACTACAAATGCCTCGATATAAGCAATGAAATTGAACAAGGCCGTAGAATGAACAGAGCTGAGTTCCATGGAGGCGCAACTGAGGTCTTCAGATCCCTGCCATGCCTGGAGGTGAGACCAGAACCTGCCACCCCCAACACAGGGCCAGAGTCCTGGGGAAGCACCAGAGTGACACAGGTGGTCATATGCGGGTGGGCCGAGGACTGAGAGGGCTTGTCAGATGCTGGAGAGGCCTCCTCAAGCCCTCCGATTCTCAGGGCTCAGGGCCCGGACCACTGGGGACTGCGTGCTGCTCTGTGGTGAGAGGGGTGTTCACAACTCTCCCAGGAAATCCTTCCCCCTGGGCACATGAGTTGGGGATCCTTCATGGAAAATACGGCAGCCCATAGAAAAGGACAGTGCCCCATATACCTGGGTGTTGTGGGGGAAGGTGGTCTAATTGAACTGGTTGGGAATGTGATGAGCCTGCCTCTTCAATTCCGAGATCCATACAATCCTGGAGAACGCCCGTTTCCCCCGAAGTTACTGGACCCACGGGGTTCACCTGTAGGTACTTTGTAAAGAATAACAGGGGTCAAGAGTAGGGAACAAAGCAGGTTTACTCCTTGCAAGGGTTCATGGAGGCAGGGAGATGGTTCTCCAGAGACTGACTCTTTGAACCAAGAGCTAGGCACATCTTCTGTGTGTTTTAAGTCTGTGGGATGTCCTCTGTGGGGTGCACTGCCTGCAAGTGGCAGTCCTGGCCGAGGATGGTGCTGTGTGCTGGCCTCATGACGCTGTCCTCCTCCATCCTGAAGTCCGGTGCCTGCCCACCCTACTGGGGCTGTGCAGGGACTCCTGGGACATGACCCCCGCAGTCCTGGCCTCACATGGTCTCTTCTCATTGTCCTCGGTGCTCTGGGACCAGGGCAGGAGGTGGCAGACGCTGTGGTGGCGGCACTCCTCCTTGGGCTGGTTTTCGGTGGCCTTGATGGAGCCTGGAGGTGGCAGCTTAGGACACCCTGAGAGCTGGGCGACAAGATGGGAAGGGGAGGTGGGCTGAGCCCAAGGTCAACCCTGGCTCCTGCTTGGCCTGCTTCTTCACAGCTGGGGTCTCAGGCTGGCCCCAGCTGCTGGAGGGCCCTGCCTCAAGCTCACTGCCATGGAGTAAAGGCACACTCAGAGTGGCCCTCTGGTGCAAGGTGGAACTGCCCACCTGGGCGTTTCCCAGATGGCAACTCTTTCAGGGGAATACAAAGTCCTATCTTCCTTCCTGGGAGCAACCGGTGGTTTCCAACTGCTGACCTTGCCGTTAGTAGCCCAACCTGTCACCACTATGTCACCTGGGCTCCAAGGCACCCCCGAGCCCCACCCTTGACTCTCCAATGTCTAAAGCGAAAACAACCCAGGTATGGTCATGGGTAGTGAATCCTCACGGAAATCACAAGATGGAGAAGAAAAGTCAGCAAGTGCATGAGCCCCGGAAGTTCTTGGAGGCCCAATGGGACATCAGCATCCCCACCCTGGTCCCTGCACCTCCCATCCTGGCCCTGCTGCACCTCTGGACCCCAGGGGGTCCTCCTCTGGGGGCAGCTTCCCGGAGAACTGCTCCAGGTGGCCAGACACAGGGAGGAGGCCTGCAGAGATGGCCCTGGAAGGCGTGGGAAGGCACAGATGCTCAGAGAGAGAAAAGTCACTGCTTAGAAGAGGCAGGTACAAGAGGTCTGAGGTGCGTGGCGTTTTGCATAAATGACCTCATGACAGCCTCCTTACCACAGTAGCCTTGTATTCGTTTTACAGTGAACCGAGTGGAGCCCTGCATGCTTCAGAACGTAGGTCCCCAACTTACTGGGCCTTCTTCCCCTTTGGTAGCTGCAGCTCGGGTGGCGGGTGCCATGGTTACCTGCGTACGACAAGGTCGGCACTTGGACACCACCAGCCACTTCTCCGGAGAAAGACAAGGCTTTCTGCTCCTGTAGAGAGTTGCCGTTTGGAAGCTCACAGGGGCCGTTCTCCCTGTCCTATGGGGCTGCTCCGAGTCGGCATCGACTCAATGGCAGTGAGGTTTTGCTTCTTTTCTTATGTTTTCCTTCTTGGCCGAAAAAAATGGCCGGGCACCCCTGGGAATGAGTCGGGTTGTTCACTGCAAGGTCGGCAGTTTGAAACCACCGGCCGCTCTGCTGGAGAGAGAGGGGTCTCTCCGCTCCTGTAAAGAGGGACAGTCTCAGAAGACACCCACAGTGGCAGTTCCACCCTGTCCTGTTAGGTCTCTGAGTGGTGGCATTGACCAGATGCCAGTGTGCTTGGTTTTATTTTACTGACCCCACCTGACCCCAATCATTCCAGCACCACCCCCTGGGGGGGCGGTATTGCCCACTGTGGGAAACTGGGTACTATCGGGAAAAGAAAACCCAAGCGGGTTACTGGTGGGTCAGTGCTGACTCAGAGTGGCCCTGTGTGAAACAGAGCAGACCTGCCCCATAGGGCTTGCATGTCTCTCTCGGGATGGATCAGCTCCCAGACTCTTTCCCATGGCGTCACTCAGGGGGCTCAAAGCAACCACTTCTAGGCTGGTGGACAGATATCACAAGAGAACCGGAAACCTCCTCCTCGTGACTAAAAATGACTCAGCTATCATCGACCAAACCAATAAACAAACAAACAAATAAATAAGCAAAATACCAAACAATAGGAATTTGGGCGCTAGTCAATTGGAAAGAGAATGCTTATGAATATCGGAGAATTAAAACCACGAGGACCCAGAGGCTGCAGCAATGAGCTCAAGGATAGAAATACTTGGGAGACTGTCGCGAGACCGGGCGTTGGGCAGACTGGATGGCCCCCCGACGGCCACAGCATCAACCGGGAAGTGCAGCCCCATCACAGTGCATACCTGGGCAGCTATGGCTCTTTTCGATGCCCTGCAAGGCCTTCTCCCTCTGGGAACTCACGTGGGCCAGAGGAATATCTGCAACAGAAACACGGCAGCCTGACCCAATGGGGAGACACTGATGGGGACAGAGAATGGAACCCCTAAGGTGGACTGGGAGACCCAGGGGCTCCTCAGACGCTGGACTTACACCTCACCCTAATACCCTTAAGTCTATTCCGACTCTGGAGGTCCCCCCACGTGAGCTCCGGGGACAAACCGCTCCATAGGCCTGTCATGGCTATCATCTCCTGGGGAAGCAGGCCCCCCCCCGACTTTCCCCCAGGGTGCCCGTGACTGGGATCCACGAGCCTCTAGACCTTTAGGGTGGTCCGTAGAGGTCCAACCACCATGAAAATCCCCCACTCTCACTCTGAGGCCGTTGACTGGCATAAACAAGCGTCCCGAGGCTCAAGGCACAGAAAACCAACCTACCCCAACCCCGCAGGCATGGAAAGATGACCCGTTTGTCAGCATAGGACAATGAGAGAGTGGCACAGGAAGGGGAGCTCCAGAGGGCACTTACTGGGACAGCTGCGGTTGTGTGGCTGCGACCCTCCATCCTGCAGGGCAGGGTTTCCCAAATCAGGTGATTCTGCCCTTTGGGGGCCTGCCAAAGCAGAGACCTACACTTTATCCTGAGTCTTGGGCTAGAGTCCAGATGTTTTGCATTGGCTGGAGTGGGGTGGGGTGGGGTGGGGTGGGGTTGGAGGCTCTAGGAGCCTTTTTTTTTCTGAAAATGGAGCGGTAGGCCAAAGACGTTTGGAGACTCAGGATGCGGAGAAATAGCTGCAGCATCCACACGGGTACCCGAGTCAGGGGCTATGCCCACATAGACAAGTGAGGAGCAGCAGACCCTGGTGGGGGGGTACCTTAACCCAAACCCACTGCCTTCGGGTAGATTGAGACTCCCTCCCTCCCAGTGACCCTATCTGGAAAGGGAGGGGTTGCTTAAGCACATCCCATTCAACGCCCACAGACCGAACACCTCCCCCTATGAGGTCCAGAAAACGTGGGCAGGAGAGAGACTTCCCCACACAGTCCCCCTTTCTTTCAGATTCCACACCCCCTCCCTCAGACTGCTCCCAGGGACCATCTCCCATGGGAGCCTACCTCGAGGGTCGTTCCTTACCTGCAGCTGGTTCTGCGTTTCTACTGGTGTAACTGAAGCATCTGAGGGCGCATGCTTTAGACACACAAACACCCCCACCAAATATGTCAGAGAGAGTGGCCCACCCATGCCTCTCCACACGAGCTCATGCGGCCCTCTTAACAGGGAGGACAACCTGGAGCTAGAGGGCAAGAGCATCTCCCAGCAAACCCTTTGGAGCAGGAGCAGAGGGGCAAGGCACCCCCTTCACCGTCTCCCGGAGGCTGCCCTTGTCACCCTGAACATTGGAATCAAATTCAGCCAGACACCCTAGCTTAGAATGGGTCCCAACCGATCTAGAAAGGCTGAACAGGGAATGTTTCCCCAGTTGGACTATGATTTGGTTCAGAATCCAGGGCCCTGTTCCTCAGATGGTTCAGTGGGATTTCACAGGGTGGGGCACGGGGATAAAGGAGGCAGGAGGAAGACTCGGTCATCAACCTGGCAGTGAACACCCATGACCAACAGTCTGGTCCCCATGAGAGGGAGGATACTGACAGAGTGTTGGGCCCGGGAATTCCCAGGCCTTTTCAGAGACACTCTGCAACACCCTCTCCTCCTTGTCAGACAGGAGAGCTCCCAGACACCTGGACTTGGATTGACCCACCCTTCTCTGCTGATAAACTGTGGCGATGGACTTGTCTAATAGAGAAAGCCAGCACTGGCAATTGGGATGGTTGAGGGACACACACACACACACACACACACACACACACACACAAGCGCGCGCGCGCACTCTTTCAGAATCGCATCACATAGAGTCCCGTGCAGATACACGTCACTCCCCTGAACACAAACTCACCCCACCTAAAGGAAACACAACAGTTTGTAGAGAGCTGGCCAGAGTGCCTCACCAGCAGAGGCAATTTCTTACCCCTCTCCCCTCCAACCTCATGCCCACCAAGAATCTCAAATCAGGGTGGCTCCCCAGACTGAACCCAGCAAGAAAACCCCACCTTCCTGTCACCTCTGTGTTCCTCAACAAATGAGGGGGTGAAGCATACATACCACTTTCAGTTCTTTTTGAGACCCTCTGAAAGCACAGAACAGAAAACACTCTGAGGATCAGTCTGACCTTTGGTCCTTGTAAGAAATTTAGGAATTTGGATGCAAAGCAGTGTTCAAAGCCCCCAAAGGAACGCCAAAGGACCCCAGCGGAGAAGGTATGGGTTTTCTGCAAGATGCATCTTTCCAGTCTATTTCTGATGGCCTTGATTTGAATCCCTAGACAAATGGTTGCTAAGGAAAGGGTCTTTACCATTTAATGTGTGACCTCACACTGCAATCTTCGAGTACCTTGTTAATTCGGGTAGCAGTGGTGAAAACACCCCCTTCTCCCTCAAGAAAGCACGATCTCAAGCGACAACGAGCGTGATCAGGTTCCCCCTTATCCATTCAGTTGACAAAGAAAGAAACCAAGACGGAGGCCCAATCTCACCTTGAGGAATGATTGGGTCTCCTCCTCTGTCCCATTTGATGAGTCCTCCATGAAAACTATGGAAACACAGAGAAACTGTCAGTGTCTTGGTGTTGCTACTCATAAATTTTCAATGTTGTTTGGAGTGGGGCGGATTGGGGGTGGGGGCCAGGTGTCGCTTGATTTGAAAAGGTGTGTTGGGTTAAAGCATATGAACCACTGTTGAGTCCTCTTGGTTTTGGGGGGAAGAAAGATGGCAGAGGCCATTGGGAAGAAAGAATGAAGACACAAGGACCTTATTCATCATTCTTGCTATGCTCGGAGCAATCGAGGCAACAAGATCCCTTCTTGATCAGGTCTAGAAGCACATGGCATCAGGTTTGGAGGAAGGCTTATAAACAACCTGCAATTTTTGCAGGTGACACAATCTTGCTGGTTTAAAGTGAGGAGGACTTGAGCATTTGCTGAGGAAGTTCAAGGAACCCAGCTTCAGTATAGGTTGCAAATCAGTATTACGAAAACCCAAAGCCTCAAAATCAAATCCACAAGAAACATCATGGCAAATGGAGAAAAAGTTGACGTTGTCAAGGATTTTGTCTTGCTTGGATCCTCCACAATCAGTGATCACAGAGGGAGCAGACAAGAGCTCAAAAGACGAGTTTCATTAGGTGAATCTGCTGCATGGGACCTCGTTAGAGTGTTGAAAAGTAAGGATGTTCCTTTGAGGACTACCATGGTTCCTGATCCATGACATGGTATTTTCAATGGCTCAAATGCATGTGAAAATTGGACGTTAACTAAGGAAGGCTGAAGAGAAATAGATGCCTTTGACTTGTGGGGCTCGAGAAGGGTGTTGAAAGTACCATGGGCTGCTAAAAGGACAAACCAATCTGTCTTGGAAGAAGAATGTCCATAGCTCCCGATAGCTGTATATAAATTGAGTACACCTGGTAAGAAGATACAACGCTGATGCATACCTTTATTGATTTTAAACCTTGCAGTTTGCCCTTATTCTGTTCTTACACCTGTCGCTTGATCCATGTTCAGGTGTCCCAGAAGCACAAGGAAGTGTTCCAGAATTCCCATTCTCCTCAATGCTCTCCGTAGGTTGTTGTGATCTACACACCCAAATCCCTTGACATAGTCAACGAAATGCAAATAAACATCTGTCTGGTTTTTCTCTGCTTTCAGTCAAGAGCTATCTGACATCAGCAATGATAGCCCTTGTTCCATGTCCTCTTCTGAACCCAGCCTGAACCTCTGGCAGCTAGCTCCCTGTCAATGCATTGCTGCAACTGTTGTCGGGTTATCTTCAGCAAAATTTTACTTGCATGTGATATCAAGGCTATTGTTCTGTATCTTGAGCATTGTGTTGGGTCACCTTTCTTTGGAATGACGACACAGATGGATCTCTCCCAGTCAGTTGGCTAAGTAGTTGTCTTCCAAATTTCCTGGCATAGACAGGTGAGTCCTTCTGTTGAAACATTTCAACATTTCAATTCCTGGAGCCTTGATTTTGGCTACTGCTTTCAGTGCAGCCTTAACGTCTTCCTTCGGGACCATTGCTCATATGCTACCACCAGAAAGGTGGAATGTCGACTGTTTTTTTTTTTTGGGGGGGGGTGTACAGGGACTCTGTGTATTCTTTCCGTCTTCTTTTGATACGTCTTGTATCATTCAATATTTTTTCCCCTAGAATCTTTTAATCTTGAAACACAAGGCTTGGGTTTTTATTTTTCTTCAGTTCCTTCAGGGAAAGATATGCTGAGGGTGTTCTTCTATTTTGTTTTTTTTTTGCTTTTACAACTTTATGCCTTTTCACATCTCATTATAATATATTACTTTGTCTTCTTGGGCTTCCCTTTGAAATTTTCTGCTCTGCTGTTTGGCTTCATTGTTTCTTCCATTTGTCTTAGCTACTCTATCATTAAAAGCAAGTTTCAGAATATCTTCTGACATCCACACTGATCTTTTTTCATTAATTGGTATTAACATATATATATATAATCATGGCATTTTCTTTCCTGTCTTTTTAATGACCTTCTGCTTTCTTCATGAGTAATGTCCATGAGGTCATCCCACAGCTCATGAGGTCTTCTGTTATTAGTGTTCAATGCAGCACATCTATTCTTGAGATGTTCTCAGAATTCAGGTGGGATAGACTCAAGGTCGTATTTTGGCTCTCGTGGACTTGTTTTCATTGTCTTCAGCTTCAACCTGAACTTACATGTGAGCAATGGGTAGTCTGCTCTGCAGTCAGCCCCTTGCCTTGTGTTAACTGCTCATATTGAGCTTCTCTGTTATCTCTTCCCACAGATAGAGTCAACTAGATTTCTACATATTCTATCTGGGGAAGTCCACGTGTATAGGCGCCATTTGTGTTGGTGAAAAAGAGGTATTTACTATGAACAAGTCGTTGGTCTTGCAACATTCTGTCATACAATCTCCAGCTTTATTTCTATCCCCAAGACCATATTTTCCAACTACTGTTCCTTCCTCCTTGCTTCCAATGTTTTATTCCAATTGCCACTGATGATCACTGCAACTTGCTTGCATGTTTGATTTGTTGCAGACTGAAGACGTGAGTAGAATGCTTCAGTTTCTGCATTACTAGCTTTCAGAGCGGTTGCATAAATTTGAATAATAGTTGTATGGATTGGATATCCTAAATGTGGATAAATATAATCCTAATGCAGGCATTATTGTACTTCAAGATCAATCTTGAAATGGCCTTTTTTAACGATGAATGCAGTGCCCTTCCTCTTCATTCTGTCATTCCCAGTATAAGAAGCCATATGATTTTCTACTTCAAAATGGCCAATACCAGTCCATTTAATACTTTGGGTATTGATCTTTATGTGTTCCATTCCTAGGACGGAGGTCATGATGTCAGCATATGAAAAAAAATCTGATTTATTCTAATCTAATTTGGACCGGTGGCCAGGAGTGACGATGAAACTGACAGATGGTGTATCAGTTCTTCTCATATTCTCAGCATCTGTGGCTGATTGGAAGACCATGCAGGCTTTTTCACACTATATGTGTGATTTTCACACTAATAAATATGATGATTCCCACAGTAAAATAGACCTTTATCTTCAAGGTCTCTGTGACCTGGAGACAGTGTAGACTAATTGATAAGGGTTGTTTTGTTCAGAAGGCTCCGGTACGTCCCTGCCCGTACATGGAGCCTAACACTCCCATGTCCCATGACTAACAAATACATAGCTTAGAGATACATGTCATTCATGATTCAGGGCATCATGATTGGGCCCACCACTCAGATACCCACTGTGGATCCAAAACAAGGAACTAAATCATTGAGGCCATTCAACTCCGCACCTCACTTTGTCCATCATAAGGGTGGAGATAGTAAACAAGGTACAGTCATTGAGAAACTTGCAACCTATCTGTGTGGAGTATACAGTGGCAATGGAATCTTTCGGAGGAAATCGACACTGACTATTGTCTGTTCAAACGATGCATAACACAATCACAAAAAAGGGGGCAAACATCCAGTCACACCATAGAGACTCCCACCAAGGTCATGCATGCAATTCCAATCTACCAAACAGAACCAAGTGTGTCTAGGGTTGTGTGAAATGAAGAAGATTTTTTTTTTTATCCAGAACATAATTTTGTTCCCTACAACCACAGCCCTCATTGTCCCCAAGAAGAGGATTAGAGTTGCTTCTAAGACCGAACCCAGCAGGACAGCCCTGCTTGTTGTTCTTATCCCTGTTTCCCAGAGCAGTTGACTGACTCCAGAACACATACCATTTTCCTCAGAGGACACCTGCAATCACAGAAAGGGAAACACTATAAGGATGAGATCATTCTGCGTACAGTTGGTGTGTTTGTTTGTTTCTTCTTCTTTTTTTTTTTTTACTTTAGTAAACCAGCTCTACATGGTGGTGAAGTGGATGGACCCAAAGCCAGCCTAGAGGATACCTAAGGAAAAGACATACGCTTTTCTTGTGGGAGTGTCTCTCCAGCCCGATTGGGTTGATGGTTAACAGTAGTTGTAATCCAAGGGGAAAACCGAATAAAGAAAACACTCCTTGTCACATTTAATGACCTGCCAATAGAGTCTTTGAATACTCCCAAGAATCAGGTATCAGATGAGAAGGGTGACCCTTTGAGCCCCACCTTAATGTACCCTAGTGGGGGAAAAAGTCTATCAACTATAATGAACCTCAGCAATTCTTAAAATCTGACGTCAAATGAAATAGAAATCATACCGGAGAGCAACATTTCTACCTCAGACAAAGATGGACGAGCTCACCTTGTCACCAGATTGAGTTCCGTCATATTCCCAGACTTTCCTACCAGTTGTGTTCTCCCACGATGCTAGAAGGATACAGAGAAACTGTCAGTACATTGGTGGGTCATAGCTCGCTTGGGTAACTTTGCTGGAAGAGGCCTGCTAGAGTATGGATGTAAGTTTCCTAAAATGCACTGAGCTGACGCTGGGCCATCCTTCTTGGTAAAAGAAAGATGTCAAAGGAGAGAAGCACAAGAGGGATAATGGGGTCCTTGGATGGGTCCGTTCCATAATCGAACCCAACATGAAATAGTTTATCTACACATGGTACTTCTAACACATTCTATGATAATTAGTAATACAATAGACAATTATGGAAGCTTTGAAAAGACTAAAAGCTCATTATGTGTGTCCTTCTGGTCTCCTTATTTACGCCACACATGTGTGGTTATTCATTGAGACACCCGTCTACGCAGCAGTAGTCATTCATCTGGCGGTGTTCGTTTTGGATGGGAGGTTGAGGCTCAGTGTAGTGCTGTTTAACCCAGTCCACCAGAGAGCCACCACAAGGGCGATGGACTTGTTTACCAGTTGGTCCTTTTTCCCATTCCTTGTCACTGCCCCCTCAATGTGGCACGTAGCTTTCTGGAATTGAGCATGTAAAGGCCTTGTAGCGATCATGCTACTGTAGAGGTCATGCTTATTTAGAGAAGACTGGGATTGTCATTAATTTGGGCCCAGTTACTGTGGAGTGACCCAGCACTGGCAGCGGTTCCAAGTGGTGTCCCACTGATGACTCTTCAGAGTCTTGAGGACATTTACCCACATTGGACAGACAGACGGTATTTCTGTCCTTAGGTATGTTGTTGTTAGGAACCCTGATGGTGTCGTGGGGTTTCTCCCCTTGGGCTGCCAACCTAAAGGTCAGTATGTTTGACCCTCACATTACTGTGTGGGTGATAGAGGCAGTCTGCTCCCACAGACATGTACAGTTTTTAAAACCAACACGGGCAATTCTCTTCTGTCCTGGCGAGTCTCCAGTTGGTAGGAACCAACTCGATGGCAGTGAGTTTGGGAGACTTTTGATGTTCTTGCTCTTAGGTGCCCTTAGCTTGGTTGTGCCTCCCATTGACCACAGAACAAGACACGGCCAAATCCCGCACCATCCTAAGAATGGTGCCTATGTTCACACCCACTGTTACAGCCACACTGTCAATCCACCCCTTTGACCATCTTCCTCTCCTTGCGGACCCTTTCTATTATCAAGTGTGATGTCCTTCTCCAGCAACTGGTCTCTCCTGATGACTTGGCCAAAACACCTGGGGTTAACTCTCACGTGGCATCCTCACTTACAAAGAGCGTTCTGTCCGTATTTCTTCAAACCCAGATTTGCTCCACCGGGTGTCAGTCAGTGGTACAGTTAATCATTTTTTCCCACAGCACAATTCATAGACATTAATTCTTCTTTCTGTGAATCCATTGTCCAGCTCTTGCCTACCTATGAGGGGCTGAAAATAGCATGAAGCGGGTCAGGTGCATCTTAGCCTTTAAGAGACATGTTTGCATTTTAACTCTTTAAGGAGATTAAAAAAAAAACATTTTATTAGGGACTCATACAACTCTTATCACAATCCATACATCTTTTGTAGTACATTTGCCCAATGACATCAACACGACCCCATTGAGGTTTGGTGGCAGCCCCATTTTAGTCATATTCAGAAAAATTATACTTCCACGTGATATTAATGAGATTGTCCAATCACTTCCATATTCTTTGGACTGGGCACACGTATAGATCTCTTTCCCTTGGTTGGTCAGGTAGATGTCTTCCCAACATATTGGCATAGACTAGTTGTTCCCAGTGCTGCAACCATTTTGGGAAACATTTCAAATGGTTTTCCTCCACGTCCTCAAGAATTGTTTGTCACGAATGCCTTTGATGCAGCTTGAATGGCCTCCTTTAAGAACTATCCGTTCTTGATTACGTGCCCGTTCCTGAAACGGTTGCATTTCAACCAATTCTTTTTGGTACAGTAACTCTTGGTATTCCTTCCCACTTTTGGGGGATGCTTCGTCCATCATTCAAGGTCCCCCTAGAAGTCTTCAATACTGCAACCCCAGACTTGATTTTTCCCTTCAGTTCATTTAGTTTGAGAGATGGCTTTGCGTCTACGACTCCACGTTTTTGTACAATGCCTTATATGACGTTTTCTTTTTGAACTGCTTTTGAAAATCTCTATTCAGCTCACTGTTTTCATCATTTCTTCCTCTCGCTTTAGTTCTCCTGTATTCAATTGCAGGTTTCAGAAGGCCTCTGATACCAATACTGGTCATTTTAAATCTCTTGTCTTCATCATGACCTTTTGAATTTTTCACACTTGATGTCATCCTACAACTCCCCGAACTTTGGTTACTAATGTCCTGTGTATTGAATCCATTGTTGAGATGAGCTCTAAATCCCAGGGGAGTAGGCTGAAGGTTGTACTTAGTTTTCTTCTGCTTCAACTAGAACTTGCATAGGAGCAATTGATGGTTTATTCCTGCTCTTGGCCACTGGCCCTGTTTTGGTGGATGATATTGAGTTTCTCCTTTATCTCCTTGAAGAGATAACATCGAGGTGAATTTTGTACCACTTCATGAAATCCGCATGCACAGTCACCGTTTTTGTTGCACTTGATCTTAGCCAAAAGGCCGAGAAGCGATATGTCACCGTTTTTGTTGTTGAAAACTGGCATTTGCAATAACTAAGTTGTTGATTTTTTTCAATGCAATATCAAAAGCCTTTATCAATGCATCTTGATAGTTTGTCAATTTCAGATGACAAAAGTTGGTAAAAATTTAGAATTCTCATCGTGTGCATGATTGGTTATCACATACTTTGAAGTTCTAGTCATATTAACATGTCTTCCTCGTAAACATATGGAAAGTGTCCCATCAGGGTTGGCACTGGGAATTCTTAAGAACAATGAACGCAGTGCTATTCCTTCAATTTATCACTCACAGCACAGTAGCCATAGGATTATCTGATTCAAAATGGGCAAATACATTTCAGGACTTTCGTCCCAAATTGCCTTCCAGAACCGAGATTCATTTTGGCACATTTGATGTTCTGAATACTAAGGCACATTTGCAGCTGTTTGTTCTCTTTTTGGGCCACACCACATCATCAAAAGGAGATCTGCAAACATCATTGATGTCAATTGTGCTTAAAAGAGACAGCTCTGTTCCAGTCGCGTTTTGAGGATCTCCCAACCTGAGAGGTCAACTTCTCCCATGATGTCATACAATGCTTTAGTGCTATGTAGGTTGCATAAACACAGCCGCAAGTTGTCCAGTGGCTACTTTGTCAGAAGTGGACCATCTTTTTTTCCCCTTCCTAGTGTGTCTTGCTCGAGAGCCCTCACTGAAATATGTCTGCCATGGCATAGCTTGGATAATCATTGAAACACACAGTCATCACAGTAAGACAAAGCGACCAACCTCACCTGCCGGTGAGTTCTCTACAGGGTTGTGTGATACCAGGTATTCATGGAGGTAAGCAGTACTTTGCCCTGTGACTACTGAATACTTGACTTAGAGAGAAGTGGAGATCCAGAATCAGAGAATCACCACTGAATCCACTCCGTGGGTACCCACTTTGGTTCCAAGATAAAAGAACTCGATTATTTAGACCATTCAACTCTGCACTTCAGTTTGCCCATCATAAACAAGATACACATATGGTGAAATCTGACCAAACGATTTGTGTCAAGTAAACAGTGGTAATGAAATATTTTGGAGAAAACTGACACTAATTAGTGTGTGTTCGAATGGGGCATATCTCCTGAGAAGAGACACTGGCAAAGCAGCACATACATTCAGTCACACCACGGTGACACCTTCCAAAGTCATGCATCCATTGCACACTACCAGGCAGGATGCCTAGGGATTGTGGGAAAGTAAGTAGAGTTCTTTACTCAGAATGCTGTTTGCTTTCATTACAATCACAGTCTTCATATTAAAAACAAACAAACACACAAACTCACTGCCATCAAGTCAATGCTGACTCAATGACTCAGAAACCTGTGGAGTTCTGAGACTGTAACTGTTTCCAGGAGTGGAAAGTCCAGTCTTTCTCCAGGAGCTCCTGGTGGTTTGGAACCATTGACCATGCAGGTCACAGCCCAACTCGTAACCACTCTGCCACCAGGGCTCCCTGTAGCCACCAGAAAGTTGATCAGAGTTGCTTTCCAGACTCTGCTTTCTGCTCTCCGGCAAAACCGCCCTGCTTTTCTTGTTCCTATTTTCTCCTAGCAGGTGACTGATGCCAGAGTACGTACCAAACTCCCCAGGGGCCACCTGCAATCACAGAAAGGAAACCATTATGAGAATAAGCTCATTCTGAGTACAGTTTGCATTTTTTTTAATTTAGGAAGCAGGCTCTATATCATAGCAGAGCTGATGGATCCAAAAGCCAACACAGAGGACTCCTAAGGAAAGGTACAAGCTTTGTTTCTAGGAGTGTCTCTCTAGCCCATTTGAGTGGAAAGTTAAAAATAGCCTTAATCTAAGGGGGAAATAGAGGGAAGATAACACTCTATCACACTTTATGATATGCCAGTATGGTTTAAAATACCCTCACGAATCAGGTATCGGATGGACAGAGCATCCATTTGAGCACCTCCATGCACCCTAGAACAAAAGCGTCTAGCATCTCTAATGAACCTTAGAAAGTATTCATATCTGATATGAAATGAAATAGAACCCATCCAGGGGAGCAACATGGCTACCTCAGACAAAGATGGACAACCTCACCTCGTCAGATGAGGTTTCCGAATATTCAAAAACTTTTCGCTCCCTCGTTTCTTCCCACGACACTAGAAGGACACAGAGAAACTGTCAGAACATGGGGGGGCCGTAGCTCACTGGGGGGACTTTGCTTGATCAGGAGGAGGCACACTAGAGGATGGATGTCCATGTTTGTTTGTTTTACCATCCTTCTTGGTAAAAGAGGAACACAAAGGAAGAGTGGAGTCCTTGGATTGGACCTACCCCTAACCTAAAGCAACCTGAAACCATCCATCTACACTCGGGACTGCAGCACATGCTATGGCTTTGTGACAGAGCCCCATTCCCCTGTCTACCCGGTCGAAGTCCACCTGCATGGCCAGACTCTTTTCTGCCATCTTCCCAAATCATTTCTGCCTCCATGGGTCCACACAGGTTGAAAGTGCCTTTATCATGACTTGGATAAAACTTTACCCTCGATTAAAAGCAACCTTATGTTTGGAACTGGTTACAGCTCTAGACCAAACTTACTATGTTAGTTATTCACTGATAATTGTCGTTGGTAAAGCAGCATCGAGTCTATTTTGCCCCACAGTGACACAATGCGCGACACCACGCGACACCGCCTGGCCGCGGACCGTACTCACAATTGTTCCTACGCTTGAGCCCTTTGTTGCAATCCATCTCGTTGAGGGTTTTCTGCTTTGTTGCTGCCCCACCTCTTTGCTGAGCGTGATGTCCTACTCCAGGGACTGGCCTCCTCTGACAACCCATAACTGCTCTCTCCCGACACTAATCACCAGTGATACAAACCGTCGATTATGGACACTTTAAAAAAGATCGAAATCCTACCATTGACAAACACCGTGGCAAAAATTCATGATAAGGCCTATCTGGTCTTCTTATATATGCCAATATATACGTGTCTATCCTTGAGGGAGACACCCTTCTGTACAGCATAGCCATCCACCTGGAGCCTTCATTTGGGATGGGAGGCTGGGGCTCATGTGGTGCTCTCTAACCCAGCCCACCCGAGAGCCATCACAAGGGGAATAGACTCGTTCACCAGTTGTTCCTTCTTCATCGCTGCCCCTAGATGTTTCCTGTAGCTTTCTGGAGTTGTGGATGTAAAGGCCTTGTAGAGACAATGCTTATGTAGATGAGACTGGGGTTGTCATTAATTTAGGGCCAATTGCTGTGCAGTGACCCAGCAGTCACAGAGGATGGCCAGAGGTACCATGTGGTCTTGACGAAATTTACCCAAATCAGTGCTATAGCAAAGAGTGCCAAAGAAACGAGATGAAGCCCAGCGTTCAGAAAGGATAACATCGAGGGTCTTAAAAGCTCGCCCTCAAAAAAGCGGCCATCTAAGGGAGGCATCTACCAAGTCCACACAGAAAAAGCACACCAGCCTGTGTGATCCGAGGCTTGCAAATAATACAATCCAAATCAAAAGGAGGGAATGGCATCAGAGCTAAAATTGTGACTGCCTGGTTTGCATAACTCTATAAACGACCGTGGAAGCCCAAAACTCATTTGCAGGGTCCACACAAAGATTAAGCCTCTGATGATCGGCCAGGATGTGAACAGCCTTGTTATCAGACAGAGAACATCATAAAGTCTACTCTGGCAGATAGAGTATGGTTAGAATGTAATATCATTTGATCACCGTTTTAAGCAATTTAAAAGTTGTAGCATTTAGAAACAAGTGAAGGGGAATCTATGTGGATTAAGGCACCGATGAATTCCCTCTGACCACACACAGTCCAGGACGTGAACAGCCTTGTTATCAGACAGAGAATTTTATAAAGTCTACTCTGGAGGATACAGTTACGATGTAATATCCTTTGATCACACTTTAGACCAATTTAAAAATTGCTTCAGTTTTTAAAAAGTGAAGGGAAACACACGTGCATTAAGGCAGTGGTGAACCCCTGCTGACTACGGGCCAAGGACGTGGATAGCCTGGCTATCATGCAGGGGCCATTGAAAGTGGATTCTCACAGATGCAGTCAGGTTGCAATTTGACGCCTTATCATTTGACCTTCCTTTAGACCCATTTTAAATTTGTTCTAGTTTTTAATTGTTTCTACTTTCATGTTGATTGGAGTTTCTCTTTGTTTTAATTTTCTTTTCCTTATTTATGGTGTATTTTTCTATAGATGAAATCCTGGATAGGATTTCTGTATATGAAATCCGGTAATGGGTCTAATGACTCCTGGTGGTTCTGGCAGGAGCAGGAGGGGGGATGCAGGGAGCTAATAACAATGAGTACAAGAAAGAAGAAAATAATTGATTGTGGCAACGACTGTACAACTCTTCTTGATATGATTGGACCATTTAAGTGCATGATGTATGGATAGTATTCCAATAAAACAGCTAAAAAAAACAATAAAGATTCTTCACCCACAACACAATTTTCTTTCACTATGCCCACAGCTCTCCTAGCCACCCAGAGAAGGTTCAAAGTTGCTTTCCAGACTGACCAAAGCATGACAGACCTGCTTCTCTTAGTCCTATTTTCCCACAGGAGTGACTGGTTTCAGAATACGTACCAAATTCCCCGGAGGCCACCTGCAATTACAGAAAGGGAAACACTGTAAGGATAAGATATCTAGGTACCATTTTCCTATTTGTTTGTTTGTTTGTTTACTTTCCTATTTTTGACTTTAGCAAGCCAGCACTATATCATGGCAAGTTGATGGGCCCAAAATCCAGCCTAGAGGACACCTAAGGAAAAGGCACTGTGGGGTTATAAAGAGACTTCCCCGCCAGCTTTGTCTCCCCCAAACACATGCCTAACATTAGAGGCTATTTACCAGCATGTGGTGGGAGGTCAGATGCTTAGAGACATCCTCCCTGAAGGCAGTTGCCAGACTACTTTCTGGACCCACCACAGGTAGGCCCACTCCCTGCTGTTAAGGACAATGGGCTACCTCTCCCTGAAGGCTTGTGGTCATCAGTCTGTTCCCTGTAGATGGAGTTTACACCCTACTGATAATGGTTTCCATGGAGAGCCAGAGAACAGGTCAAACCTGCACAGTACATCCAAAGTTAGGCTGTCATCCTGAATCTAGGATCCTCCCTTCTTGTCACATGTGTGTCCCCAGTCCCTCCCCTTCCTATTGCGTGTATATCCCTAGATTGTCCCCCTCATTGCTGTATCACCTATAGTACAACCCCTTCCCATGACGCAGGTCTTTATCTGTAATTAGGAAGGAGGCTTGCATGCCCCCACCCAAAGTTATATAAGCCTGGGTTAGCAATAAAGGTCTCCTTGGCCTCTCATCAGCTCCCCCTACCTCTCCCCTGGTCCTTGCTCCCCTGTTCCTTTTTCCCTTGTCCTCCTTCCCCTCCCCCTCTTGCCTGCCCTCTGACCTGTCTCTCCCTCCACGTGGACCACCAAGTGAGGCTGAGGTGAGCATGTTACTATGAAATGTGTCTGACTCCATTATTTCAATCTCTTTTCTATTTCTCATGCTCTCTATGACTTTACTATAATGTACATATCTCAACTGTACAATTGTACCTATCGAAGCCGCGATTCGTTGTGGGAGCTGGCCTTTCCCCCACAAGGCATAAGCTTTTCTTGTAACTTGTCTCTGGTGTCTCTCCAACCCATTTGGGTTGACAGTTAACAATAGTCTTAATCTAAGGGGAGCTGTCAATATGGCTTTTGAATACCGTCACAAATCAGGTATCCGATGGAAACAGTGTCCCTTTGGGAACCTTAATGTATCTTAGAAAAAATTGTCTATCAACTATAACGAACCTCAGCAATGTTTCATATCTGACATGAAATAGAAATCATCCAGGAGAGGAACATTCCTACCTCAGACAAGCTCACCTCATCATCAGTTGGGGTCCCTGGATATTCCAAAATTTTTTTCACATGTTTTTCTTTATCAAGCACTGGAAGGACATAGAGAAACGTTCAGACCATTGATGGGGTCGTAGGTCGCTTGAACTTTGCTTGATCTCCAGGAGGCACCCTGGAGTACAGATGTACATTTTTTATATCATGTATTGATCTAACACTGGGCCACCCTTCTTGATAAAAGAGGGATGCCCACAGAGAGTGGTACAAAAGGAAGAACGGAGCCCTTGGCTTGGCCCCACCCATAACCTAATGCAACATGGAATAGTCCATCCACACCCAGTACTACAATACAAGCTGTGATTTCATCCCGTGGCTCCTCCTTCCCAGTCACAGCGCATCTCAACCACCTGAATGTTCTTGTCATCTCCCAAGATTATTTCGACTGCAAGGGCCTTTACCGTCAAGAGATAGGATTAGAAGCAACCTTACATTTGGGACGGATTCCATTCTAGGCCAAACTTATTACTTTATTTATTCATGAACAATCTGTGATATAATGAATGGTCAGTCTTTGAAAAGATTGAATCGGTGGCTTACAGAGAAGTGATGTTCAGGAGTCAGGCAGAGGATCATCACTGGCCCATCCCTCGGGAACCCACATTGGCTCTGAAGCCAAGCAATGCAATAATGTAGGCCATTCAACTCTGCACCTCAGTTTGTCCATCATAAAGAGTGGCGATAGCAATCAAGGAACAGCTGTGGTGAAAGTTGAACAACTTATTTGTCTCGAGAAGCAGTGGAAGGGGGATATTTTGGAGATGTTTGACACTGACAATTGTGTGTTCACACGGACACATACCTCCCGAGAAAAAGACTCCGGGGCAAAGTAGCCCAAATGGCCACCAGAAAGTGGCGACGTCCACCAAGGTCAAGCATCAATTGCACACTACCCAGCAGCAGGAAGGGTGCTTAGGGATTGTGGACATTAAAGAGTGTTCTTTACCCACCGCATCATTGCAGACTACGTACCAAGTTCCCTGGAGGCCACCTGCAATTACAGAAAGGGAAACACGATGAAATAATTCTGAGTACCGATTGTCAGTGTGTTTTCCCTCTTTTTGACTTTAGTAAGCTAGCTGTACATCATGGTGGAGTTAATGGACCCAAAAGCCAGTCTAGGGGTTCATCTCAGGGAATGTCATGAACTTCTCTTAGAGGAGAGTCCCTCTCTAGCCCATTTGAGTAACAGCCTTAATCTCGGGGGCAATTGAATGAGGAAAACACTCCTCATCACTCTTGATTACCTGTCAATATGGCTTTTGAATACCTTCATGAATCGGTTAGTAAGAGTGTCCATGTAAGTGCCTCAATCCACCCTGGAATAAGTGCCCATCAGCTATCATGGACCTCAGCAGTTTTTCCATGTCTGACATCAAATGAAAGAGAAATAATCAACGAGAGCAACAGGAAAAGATTGAAGATCGCACCTCAGAGTCAGATTGGAAGTCCTCAAGTTCCAGAGGGTGTTGGCTAGCAGTTTTCTCCAATAACACTAGAAGGACACAGAGAAACCGTCAAGACATGGGTGGGTCGTAGCTCACGTGGAAGAGGCCCACTAGAGCATAGGTGTACATGTTTGAAGCATGCACTGAGTGATGCTGGCCAGTCCTTCTCAGTAGGAGAAAGATGGCAGAGGACAGGAACACAAAGGAAGAATGGAGTCCCTGGATTGGTCCTGCTGATAACCTGATGCCACGTGAAATAGTCCACCCACACACGGTAGCACAACACATACTCTGGTTTAGTGACAGAGTCCCATGATTCCCCTCTACCCACTCAAAGTTCAAGGGAACTGCAAGACTCTTCCTGCCGTCTTCCAAGATCAAGTTGGGCAACCATGGGGGCACACAACTACAAGTGCATTCATCAGCAACACCATTCGATTTTGCACTTCCTTAAAAGCAGCTGTATATTTGAGACTGCTTTTAATCCCAGGCCAAACTTACAATTTTATTTGTCCACTAATATTGGTGATATAAATAGTCAGTCATAGAACTTTTGACAAGACTGAAATCCTCATTCTATATGTTATGCTGGTCTTCCTATCTATGCCAGATATATGTGTCTGTCATTGAGTGAGACATCCTTCTATGCAACAGTAGCCTTCCAGCCAGCCATCTGGGGCATTTGTAGGGGATGGGAGGCTGGGGCTCCGTGTGGTGCTCTCTAACCCAGCCCACCCGAGAGCCATCACCAGGGGAATAGACTTGTTCACCTGCTGGTTCTTTTGGGTTTTTTTCTTCATCACTTCCCCTAGATGTGGCACGTAGCTTTCTGGAGTTGAGTATGTAAAGGCCTTGTAGCGATCATGCTACTGTAGAGATCATGTTTATTTAGAGAAGACTGGGATTGTCATTAATTTGGGCCCAGTTAGAGTGGAGTGACCCAGCAGTGACAGACAATGACCAGAGGTTCCAAGTGGTGTTCCACTGATGACTCTCCAAAGTCTTGATGACTTTTATCCACATTGGCCTGTGTCCCGGTACACCTCATGCCACATTGGACAGACAGATAGTATGTCTGTCCTCAGGTATGTTGTTAGTAGGAACCCTGACAGTGTAGTGGGGTTTCTCCACTCGGGCTGCCAATCTAAAGGTCAGTATGTTTAACCCTCACATTACTGTGGGGGCGATAGGGACAGTCTGCTCCCACAGACATGTACAGTTTTTGAAACCAACAGGGGCGATTCTCTTCTGTCCTAGCGAGTCTCCAGTTGGTAGGAACCAACTCGATGGCAGTGAGTTTGGGAAACTTTTGATGTTCTTGCTCTTAGGTGCCCTTAGCTTGGTTGTGCCTCAGCTAGTCCATTGACCACAGAATAAGACACAGCAAGTCCCGCCATCCTAACAATGGTTCCTATGTTTGCACCCGCTATCACAGCCACATTCTCCATCCATCTCTCTGAGCATCTCCCTCTCTTTGCAGACCCTCTCTATTACCAAGTGTGATGTCCTTCTCCAGCAACTGGTCTCTCCTGATGACATGGACAAAGCAGTTGTAGTGAATTCTCATCACCCTGACTTCCAAGGAGTATTCTGATTGTACTTCTTCAAAAACCAGATTTTCTAAATAATTTGACAGTCGGTGGTCTAGTTAATAATCTTTCCCAACAGCATAAATTCATAGGCATCAATTCTTTCTGCTTCCTAATTCATCGCTAGTTTTCTCAGACATGCGATGGCCTAAAAATATCATGGCTTGGGACAGGTGGCACCTTAATTTTCAAAGAGACATGCTTAAATTTTAATTCTTTAAAGAGATCTTTTGTAGCATGTTTTCCCAATGACACCAACTCTCCCATATTGATAGGTGGAGTGTTAGTCCAGGTAGACTAGAAAAACAAATCTGGGGAGAATCATATGTGTATACGAAAGAGCTTTATATCAAAGAGTAATTGTGCTTCTTCCATGTGGGCTTTGTTGCTTCTCAGCTAGATGACTGCTTGTTTATCTTCAAGCCTTTCAGACCCCAGATGCTATATCTTTTGTTAGACGGGGACCATCAGCTTTCTTCACCACATTTGCTTATGCACCGCTTTGTCTTCAGTGATTTTGTCAGGGAAGATGAACATCACAGAGTACCATGTTAGTAGAACAAATTGTTCTCTACTTGAGTAGAGGCTCAATGCCCAACTGCTCCCATAATACTTTGTAAGTAACTATATGTACATCTATTCCCCTGCCATTATATATAAATGTATTTACATATATACATACCTGTATTTAGACCTCTATAAATGTCCTCCGCCTCCCAGCTCTTTCCTCTATTTCCTCCCATACCACTATCATGTTCGGCCTTCATTCCAGTTTTGGTAATTCCTCTAAGCTACACTGCCCTTGATTGAGCCCCCCACCCCCACCTCCACTCCCCCAAACATCCTATGCCCTGCTCGCCATCGATTTTAGATCACTTATTCTTCCCTTGTCCTGGGTTTGTTGGCACCCCACTCCTTTCACACATCTCCCCTTCTCCTGTGTCCCCCTGGAACCATCAGTCCCATTGTTCTTTCCTCCGGATTGTTCATCCTGCCTATTTTGTCCAGATAGACGTACATAGACAATAATATCGCAAAAACAAAGCAAAGCATTACAACAACAAAAGAATAACCTATAATTTATCAAGGAGACATGGGGGAGGGAGGGTGGAGGAGGGAAGGGAAAAATGAGGAGTTGATGCCAGGGGTTCAAATAGAAAGAAAATGTTTTGAAAAAGATGATGACAACATATGTACAGATACGTTTGACACAATGGATATATATATGGGTTGTAATAAGAGCTGTAAAAACCCCCAGTTAAAAAAAGATTAATTGTATATTAAGAAACATCCCAGCCCATTCCAGATCAAGACCATAAGTCTGATGTTAGCCCATATGTCTGATACCAGTCTATAAATTCCTCTTCAGACTCATGCAACACATGCAATGATGTGGAATGCAGGAAGATCACAGGCCAGTGGGTGGAAATTCTTGTGGCTCCAGTAGTGGTGGAAGCATCTCAGCGCTGGCAAGGATCTCCATGTGGCATCTCCAGCACCAGGGCACTGACTATATCAGCATAGCTCCATATAGGAATGTCTAGCAAGAAGAGTGTGTGTCCTACCTCCATGGAGGAAGACAGGAGTTCCCAGAATCCTCTGGAGAAGGCCATGCCCCAAGAGGCCTCATTGGCTATGACCTGATTGACAGGCTAGACTCCACCCCTTCTCAAGTTGACAGGAGATCATATAACTGCCACATATGGCTGCAACCACATTTGAGTAACATTGAGCAAAAAATACCCACATGCCAAATTAATGGCATTGTTCTATAATTTTCATAATCTGCTGGGTCACCTTTCTTTGGAATGGATCAAATATGTGTCTCTTCCAGTCAGTTGGCCAGGTAGATGTTTCCTCAACATCTTGGCATAGAGTACTGATTGCTTCCAATGCTGCATCCACTTTTGGAAACATTACAGATGATGTTTCCTCAATTCCTGGTGCCTCGCTTGTCTCTAGTGATTTTAATGCAGCTTGACAACTTTCCTTCAAGAACCATCCATTCTTGGTCACGTGTTAACTCCTGAAATGGTTGAATGCCAATCAATTCTTTTGGGTACAGTCACATTCGGTATTCCTTCCCACTCCATTTGAAGCTTCCTCCACCACTCAGGGTTTCCCCATAGAATTATTCTGTACTGCAACTCTCGACTTGAATTTTTCTTTAGTTCATTTAGTTTTGATAGACCGTCTTGGGTCTCCAATTCCAAGTTTTTCTGCACTGTCTTATACGACGCTTTCTTTTTGAGCTGCCTTTGAAATTCTCTGCTCAGCTCACCGACCTCATCATTTCTTCCCTTCGGTTGTCCTGCATCCAGTAGCGTTTCAGAATGCCTCTGACATTGGTTTGTTTGTTTCATTATCTTCTCTCGTCATTATCGCCTTTGGGTTCCTTCACAAATGAGGTCTTTGATGTCATTCTCCAACTCTTTGGGCTGTGGTTGCTAATGTTCTGTGTTTCACACGGTTCTTATTTTTTAATTAAAAGATCATTTTATTGGGGCTGGTACAGCTCTTACACCAATCCATACATCAATTGTATCGTGTATATTTGTACGTATGTCGCCATCATTATTTTATAAACATTTACTTTCTATTGAGCTCTTGGTAGCAGAGCCTCTTTTTTCCCCTCTCTCCTCCCCACCCTCGTGACCCCTTAGTAAATGATAAGTTGTTATTTTTATATCGTACCGCTGTCTCCCTTCCCCCATGGTTTCTGTTGTTTGTTCCCGTGCTGTGTGTGTGTGTGCTTATGTGTCTGTCATTGAAATCGGTTCCCCCTTCCTTCCCTCCTCTCACCACCTTCCTCCTACCCTCCTGGCATCGCCACTCCCGTTACTGTTCCTGGGTTCAGTGTGCCATGAGCTCGTAGATCTTATCTGCACCTATGCACATGCTCCAGTCTAGTTGGTGGTGAAAGACAGTAATGTGGTCATGATAGAGGAGGGTGAGGAAGCCTCAAGGAACCAGAGGAATATTGTGTGTTTCATCAGTGCTGTACCGCACCCTGGTTGACTCATCCCTTCCTGTGATCCTTCTGTGAAGGGATGGCCCATTGTCTACAGATGAGTTATCCAACTGTCCTTGAGATGACCTCTAAATCCTGGGGTAATAGACTGACGGTTGCATTTCTGCTGTTTCAAGTTGGGCTTGCAATATCCCGGCGTGGAGGACGGAACCGGTGGAGAGGTCTGGGAGGCAGGCCCCAGCACCATAAATTAAGTGGATTCCTGCCCCTCCCCCGAAAAGAACTTGTTCCAAAGGACGACATTGACCCTGCAGCTATGGGAGATGGACATATTTGATCAGAGCACACGGGAGCAGATGAAGGGGCAGGAGGAGAGAGTGGAGCACAGCCTGGCCCACCAGGCCGTGATGATGATGTTCCTGAGTAGAGCAGCCAGTCCACAGAGAGAACAACATGGCTGGCCCTACTATGAGACATGATGCCCCTCAGTGACTAAGGGCGATACAGGGGACAGCACCGGAGACACAGTGTGGGAATTGCACCTGACCTGATCCCACCACACCGAGGCAATGCACTGGGGGAATGCAGCGGAACAGCAAGGGAATGGAGTGGCAAGGTCCCCAGGGAATGCTGAAAGTGGACTTTGGGGCCAGGGCGTGGTGCCCCAACAGACTGGACTGGAAAACGCTCCTAAGGGCCAGCAAAGATCCCTGAACTAACTACAAGCTTCTCTCTTGTGAACTGTTTTGTTCTGTTCTTTTTCAGTGGTTTGCTTTGGTTGTTTTGTTGTCTGGTTGTATACTGTTTCTTTGTGTTCCTCTGTCTAGTTTTCGTGCATGTTAGTGACTCCACAGGTCTGTCTGAATAGGACAGGCTGGATGAACTATCTGGATGAAAAACAACGGGACCGACAGTTCCGGGGGGACTTGGGGTGGGGGGTAGGGGGGGGTAAGGAAGTGGTGTTAACAAACCCAGGGACAAGGGAAAAACATGGGACCCCAAAGGGTAGAGAAGGGGAAGTGGCAGGCCTGGTGGGAAATGATCAAGGGTAAGGTTGCTTAGAGAAGAGGTATACTCTAGCCCAGGTGGCAATGAAGCATGGTAGTAGGGCAGGAGGAAGGTCAAGGGAGATGGAGGAAAGAGCTAGGAGTCAAAGGGCATTCATGGAGGTCTAGACAAAGACATGTACATGCAAATATATATAGGAGGTTGGGGAAATAGATCTTTGTGTCTATATTTATAGGTCAAGTATTAAGGTGGCGGAAGGACCTTGGGCCTCTACTCAAACACTCCCTCTATGCATGAATACCTTCTTTTATTAAATTGGAACTCTATGATGCTCACTCTCCCGACACAACAGCTGGAGCCAAAATGGGTGAACAAGTAAATGTGGTGAAGAAAGCTGATGGTGCCCGGCTATCAAAAGAGATAGTGACTGGGGTCTTAAAGGCTTGAAGATAAACAAGCGGCCATCTAGCTCAGAAGCAACAAAGTCCACATGGAAGAACACACCAGCCTGTGGGATCGAGTGGTCCCAAAGGGAGCAGTTACCAGGCATCAAAGAACAAAAAATCATATCATTGACTGCACACCTCCATGATAGGATCGCTGAAGACAAATGGGTGCATAAGCAAATGTGGTGAAGAAAGCTGATGGTGCCCGGCTATCAAAAGAGATAGTGTTTGGGGTCTTAAAGGCTTGAAGGTGAACAAGCGGCCATCTCGCTCAGAAACAAATAAGCCCACATGGAAGAAGCACACCGGCCAGTGCGATCACGAGGTGCCCAAGGGACCAGATATAAGGCATCATGCAAAAAAAAAAAGAAAAAAAAGATATAAGTGTGTGTATGTATGTGTATATATGTGTATATGTATATATGTATGCGTATATATATATTATATTAAATGAAGGGGGAAGTGCAGAGTGGAGACCCAAGGCCCAAGTGTCGGCCAATGGAGATCCCCTCATAGAGGGGCTTAGGAAAGGAGATGGGTTAATTAGGGTGTGAGGTAGTATCGATGAAGAACACAGCTTTCCCCCAGATCCTGGATGCTTCCTCCCCCCAACTACCATGATCCGAATTCTACCTTGCAGGGCTGGATAGGACAGAGGCTGTGCACTGGTACATATGAGGGTTGGAGATACAGGGAATCCAGGGTGGATGATACCTCCAGGACCAAGGGCGTGAGGGACGATGCTGGGAGAGTGGAGGGTGAGTGGGTTGGAAAGGGGGAACTGATTACAAGGAGCCACATGTGACCTCTTCCCTGGGAGAGGGACAGCAGAGAAGGGGGGAAGGGAGACCCCGAATAGGGCAAGATATGACAAAATAACGAGGTATAAATTACCAAGGGCATATGAGGGAGGGGGGAAAAGGGAGGGAGGGGGGGGAAAAAAAAGAGGACCTGATGCAAGGGGCTTAAGTGAAGAGCAAATGCCTTGAGAATGATTGGGACAGGGAATGTATGGGTGTGCTTTATACAATTGATGTATGTATATGTATGGATTGTGGTAAGAGTTGTTGGAGTCCCTAATAAAATGTAAAAGAAGAAAAGAGGAGAAAAAAATGATTAGGGCAAAGACTGTACAGATGTGCTTTATACAATTGATGTATGTATATGTATGAACTGTGAAAAGAATTGTATCAGCCCCAATAATTTGTTAAAAAATAAAAAATAATTAAAAAAAAAAAAAAGTTGGGCTTGCATAGGTGCAGTTGATGGTTTGCTCTGCAGTTGGCCCCTGGTCCTGTTTTGACCAATGACATCAAGTTTCTCCTTTGTCTCCTTGAAGACATGAGTTTGTGTATTCTATCCTGTGAGGGCCATGTGTATAGTCACTGTTTATGTTGTTGAAAATATGTATTTGCAATGACTAAGTCTTTTTAAAAATTTAATGCAACGTCAAGAGTTGTTTCTTTCATACTTTGTAGCTACTGGTCCTTCCACATTCCAGTCCCCAGGAATTATCAATGCATCTTGGTAGCATATCAATTTCAGATGACTAAAACTGGGAAACTCTTAGAATTTCCTCATCTTTGGCAATTGTTGTCACATGCATTTGACTTACAGTCACCTTAGCGTGTCTTCTTCATAAGAAGATACGTATCATCCTATCAAGGGTGCCAGTGACAGGTTGTTTTATTAATGATGAATACAGTGCTACTCCATCAATCCATCATTCACAGAAAAGTAGCTGTATGATTGCTGGTTCAAAGTCACCAAAGATCAGTTGCACTTCAGTACCTAATTTCCAAATCAACTTCCAGATTCAATGTTGTATATTTGATGTTGTGATTCTGAAGGCCCATCTGCAGCTGTTTGTTCTCATTTGAGTCATGCCACAACATCAAGTGGAGACCTGAAGACTTCGGTCCATTCACATCCTTCCTGTGGATTGTATCTAGAAGAGGCAGCTCTTTCCCAGTCGTATTTTGAATGCCTTCCAACCTGAAAGGTCAACTTCGTCCACTACATCATAGGATATTCTGCTGCTACTTCTAAGCTTCCCAGTGCCTACTTTTTCTGAAGTGGGTAAACTTTTCTTTCTTCCTAGTGTGTCTGGCTCTAGAATCCCTGCTGGAACATGTCCATCTTGGACTAGTTTCAGCAACACACAAGATACCACAGTAAGGCAAAGTGACCACCACTCGCCTGTCCATGGGTTTTCTAAAGGCTCATGAAATCTCACGTATTTGTGGAGGTAGGGATGTCCTTGTTCTGTGACCACTGACTTCACAGCTCGGAGAAGCGTCATTCAGGATTCAGAGCACCAACACTGGGCCCACTCCTTGGCTACCCACTTTGGCTCCTAAACCAAGTAACTCCATTGGTTAGGTCACTCAACTCTGCCCCTCAGTTTGCCCATCAAAGGGTGGAGATAGGAAAGAAGGAACAGCCGTGATGAAAGTTGAACAAGCTATTTGTGTAGCGTCAACAGTGGTAATGGCATCCATTGGAGAAACTTGACTGGCTATTGTGTGTTTAGATGGGACATATTTCGCAAGAAGAGACCAACACTGACAGAGTAGCACACACATTCAGTCACACCACAGAGACACCCACCAAGGTCATGCATCAATTGCACCCTACCAAACAGACGCAAGTGTGCCTTGGGATTGTGGGGAATTCATAAGAATTTTTTTAAACCCACAACATTGATTTCTTTCTTTATACCCACAGCCTTCGTAGCCACCAGGAAGTGCATCAAAGTTGTTCTTCAGATTGGCCCCTGTAAGACAGCCCTGCTTTCTTACCCGTAATGTCCCAGAGCAGTTGACTGATTCCAGAATACATACCGTGTTCCCCAGAGGTCACCTGCAATCACAGAAAGGGAAACACTGTGAGGATCAGATCATCTGGGTACCGTTTGCATGGTTGTGTGTTTGTTTATGTTCCTACTTTTGACTTTAATAAGCCATCTCCACATCACAATGGTGCTGATGGACCCAAAACCCAGCCTAGAGGCCACCTATGGAAAAGGCATAAGCTTTTCTTGCAGGGGCGTCTCTCCAGCCCATTTGGGGTGACTGTTAACAATAGTCTTAATCTAAGGGGACAATAGAATGAAGAACGCACTCCCTGTCACACTTGATGGCCTGTCATTGTGGTTTTGGAATACCGTCAGGAATCAGGTATCCGACGGAAAGAGTGTCCCTTTGAGCACCTCAATGCATAGTGGGAAAACGTGTCTATCAACTATAATGAACCTCAGCAATTTTTCATATCTGACATCAAAGTCATCCAAGAGAGCCACCTTGGTAACCTCACTCACGTCATCTTCCAGTGGGGTTCCTGAATATTGCTGTACATCGTACACAAGTGTTTCTTCATTAGACACTAGAAGGACACAGAGAAACTGTCAGAGAACTGATGGGTTGTAGCTCACCACAAGAACTTTACTTGATCTGGAAGACACACACTAGAGTGTGGATGTACAGTTTTTAAGCATGCACCGAGCTGATGCTGGGCCATCCTTTAAAAACGTCAATCAATGTAATATATGCTATTAGTGAGCTAAAGAACAAAAGTTACAGGATCATCACATAAATGCAGCGAAAGTAATGACGAAATCTTTTAATATCTTTTCACATTAAAACACAACTATTACAAATAGCCCTTCTTTAGCCTGATGAGAGTCACCATGAAAAAAATCCAGGCAAAATAAACTTCAAAGTAAAAGACTAAATGCTCTCCCCTTAAAATCAGAAACAAGAAAAGGGTGTTTGTTTTAGTCTTACCATTGGTTAATAGATAAATAGAAAAAAAGACTATGGTATTTTTATATGTGTAACAAGGGGTTTTTTTGCGTGTAATTTTCAAATGCCAACAATACTCTCCCTGAGAGATACTTCGTAAATTCCCTACGATATATTTTTTTAACATGCTGCTGTTAAAATAACAACCAAATACTAAGTGGATGCATGTCCCTCCCCCCAGAAGAATTTATTTCAAAGGAAAGCATTGAATCTGCAGCTCTGGGAGAGGGGCATGTCTGATCCGAGCACACAGGAACAGATGGAGGGGGAGTAGGAGAGAGTGGAGCACATCCTGGACCAGCAGGCCCTGAGGCCGCTGACCCCAATTAGAACAGCCAGTCCACAGAGAAGACCACATGGCCAGCCCCACTATGAGACATGAGGTCCCTCATTGACCCATGGCACTACAGGGGACAACACCGGAGACAGTGGAGGAATTGCGCCTGACCTGATCCCACCACACTGAGGCAAAACACTAAGGGGATGCAGTGGAATTGGGTGCCAGGGCATGATGCCCCAACAGAGTGGACTGGAAAACATTCCTAAAGGCCAACAAATGATCCTTGAACTAACTACAAAAAAAAATAAGTAAAATAACAACCATCACCTTGGTGCTTATGAATATCTTTTTACCACCTCCCAAGTCATACAGAATCAATCTTTAACATTTATAACAATGCACTTAGCAAGCTGAGTTTTCCTTCTAGACAACTACTGGCTTCGTCTTCATGTTCCTAGGATGTGAGGTAGGAAGGAGAATGGACTTCTCGATTATTCCTAGGACAGCCACCGGAGTGCTCTGGCATTTCTAGTAGCAGGGAAAAAGCCCGGCAGCAAGAAGGCCATATTCCTGAGACCGCACCCTGGTGTTTTTCTTATGCAATTGGATCAAAATAACAGAATAATGAGATGAGTGAACTATGAGCTATATTGTCCCCAGTGAAGAAGGCCCAAAGATTCTCTGACCCTAGGCCTGGCCCAATCCACACTGGGGATGCGTCCTGGTTTGGGCTCTTGTCTTGGAAAACCAAAAGGCATTCAAGTCTAGAACATGGCCTTCCCTGTGTCTGCTGATGAGATTTTAGATGTCTTTGATGACAATGAGGGGACCCCGCAGTGGCCTTTAAGTCTAGGGATGAAGCCACAGCTAGGGTCATTTGTTTAAATGACAGCCCTGTAGGGGCAAGGAACGTAAAACTTAAATTACGATAACTCTTCACATCAATTCTTTGTAGGTTGCAGCTTCGTGGCACTGTGGTTCCTGTATCAAGTTTGTTCGAGTATTTGCAGGCTAGGCCCCTGGATTGTTTCCATTACAAACAGATTGGGTTTTCCATAAGATAGCACATACTGATGAACATTTACAGAAGACTCCACACCAGAATAAACATGGCTGTATGTTACAGTAGAGCTCCTTGGAGTGAACACAACAATTATTTTGACGTACCATTTTAGAAACTATGTGTAAAACTCAAACAAACACATAAAACATATCCAGGTGTCTAGACTGGCTCTGTTTGATACCGTCAGGCGGGAGGAACCTAGGACTGTCAGGAGAACTCATTGAGTGCCCTGGCCAGCCACTGAGAAATGGAAATGGGTTACTCTTGGATTCCAGTTTAAAGCTGGAGAGATTTGTTTTGTTACATGGTCCAAGTTTTTTGAAAAAAATAATCTTCATTTTCTTTTAAAAAGGAATAAAATCTCTATATACAGAAAGAAAAAGCAATCCCCACTCTATGGCTTAAGGAGCTAGATCAACACAGTGGCTGCAGCAATGGGCTCAGGCATAGGAACAATGGTAGGAAGACGCAGGACCAGACAGTGTTTCATTCTGCTGTGCGTTGCATCGCTATGGGTTCAAACCAGCTTGATGGCACTGAACAACAACTCTTCATCCTTTTCTCCCAAGTGCGGAGTACCTGGCAGTGCAATGCTGAACCACACCTGGCAAGGTCAGCCGTTTGAGTCCACCCAGAGGCCCCACGGAAGAAATGTTTGGCCATCTACCTCTGATGGATCCCCACTCTTGAAAACATGGAGAAGAACCGCTGTACTCTGAAACACTGGGAACCAGGAGTTGGAATTGACTTGCTTCCACCTGGTGGTTTCTGCTCAGTACAGGACACTGAATAAACCATCCTTGTTATTCTTGAATCAAATTAATCATTGAATTAGTACAGCACCTTCCACTTTTATATTACCTGATGGTGTTATGCAGTCGATTTTGTTCTTCCACCTGACCTCTGGGGTGTTTGGCAATTTCTTTTCTAAGAATCATGGGAAATCAATTCAAAAGGAGAGAGTGTTCAGCATATTGCAGAAGATCCTAGGACAATGGTAAATAGCAGATTCACAGTTCCAACTATACTTCCCCTTATTGACCATGCAGGAGCCCTGGTGGCATACTGGTTACACATTGGGCTGCGGTCTAAAAGGTCAGAAGTTTGAAACCACCAGCCACTGCGAGGGAGAAAGATGAGGCTTTCTATTCATGTAAAGAGTTACAGGCTCTGAAACTTATAAGGGCAGTCCTACCTTGTCCTATAGGGTTGCTAGAGAGTCTGCATTGACTCAGTGGCAGTACATTTTGTTTGTTTATTGACCATGTACATGGAAGAGCCCCTGACTCCAAATTGGTTTTGACTTAGGTGTGGACTTAACCCAGCCAGCAGGCAGAGTGCATGGGAATGCCTTTATTTATGCAAGATAGTATGAAAATGTGAAAGGCAGCCAGGTTGTTCTCCATGGCTCGGCCCAACCTTCAGGGTCAGTGACTGACCAGAAGCATATTTCATGATGCCCAGACAGGGTTGATAGGTCCCTAAAACTTCCTGACTGTGGCCTGGAGCTATTTTCCTTCGTGTGTGTGTGTGTGTGTGTGTGTGTTTGAGATGGACTTGTTTGTCATGAAAAACTTCAAGTCCATTTCAATTTGATTTCTCTTCCTTTGTTTTGTTAGCCGCTCAGACTACTGTTTAGGCATCAGGGTAAGCAAGTTGGAGTGATTCTTTCTTTCCTTTGTTTTTAAAAAGAAACAAGCCACATATATCTACACTGTCTGCCTGAGAAATGAAGTCAACAGCAATATCCTGCCAAACTCTTGAAATATGGGCTTCCTTTTCCTCTCTCCATCTCTCCTCCCTCCCTTCTTAACAATCCAACTCTCTCCTCTCCCTGTCCCCGCCCTCGTCCCAGGCCTTCTCAAAGTCGTCCAAGTCTTGTCTGTTGGTTTATAAACATGTTTCTTTACCTTTGTTTTTCCTGATAACAATGGTGCTATTAAATATCTTGGTAAGACTGACTGTTTGCTAAGCATAATGTTCTCTAGTTTTATCTCTATTTCTCAGGGTTTAAGTGAGTTGCCATTACTTTTCTTGGATGCATAAGTGTATTCCAGTGTATGGATGTACCAGAGTTTGTTTATCCTGGGTTTTCATGTTTTTGCTCTTATGGAAATTGCGGCAATAAATTTAGGCATGCGTCTGTCTGTCTGTATTCTATTCTTGATTTCTTTAGGGCATATACCCAGTAGAGGAGATTGTTGGATCACAAGATACTTGCGTTTGCACTTGTTTAAGAGGAAATACTTCTGATTGATGCACAACAGGAGAGATCTCTAGTCTCTGGGAGTTCCAGGCAGAGGCAGAAACTGGGCACCCAGTCGTGAGCCCCTGGCAGAGCGATAAGTGAAGGCTAGTAGGTCCAAGCACCAGCACTGGACCTCACGCCCGGACCTCACTCTGTCTTTCCAGAGCTCATGTTCATCTCTTCACATGAGCCTGGAGATCGTCCACGGACTTTGTCGTGTGCCTGTGCTAAGGGTCGAGGAGGGACAATACGGAGCATGTGCAGTGTCAAGGCCAAGCTATTCCATGAGAGGTGGAATCCCTGCCTGAGAGCTCACAGCTCAAGAGTTAGAGACCTGCCTGAAAACCCAGGAGTCTGGGAACCCCGACCCTTGCTCAGTACAGGACACACAACCGCTTTGCCGCAAAACTACGGCTCTATGTGAATCCAGACCAGTATTGAATTGCCAGACAGAGTTTTTCAAGAAGGCTGTTGGCGATGGTCTGCTTGCCACTCTGACAAAAAGTATAGGGTTCCTCTCCAGAACGAATGAGTTGTCCAGCGTTTGGTCTACAGACATGGTCTAATGAGATGAACATCGGATTAGAAAAAGTCGTGTTTTCTAAAATGTGTGGCATAGTATCACTTCGCGTTCGTTGTTTCTTATCAATACAATTGACCCCAAACCGAGCTGCCAAGTCAGGACAATGGCAAGAGCAGAGCTTTTGCCAAGAGGCAAGAGAATTGTCTTGTTGGTCACATCAAAGCAACCTTGTAAGCACCTGATCTTTTAAAAAGCAAGACTCTTACATGCAACATTTTTCATGTAGGGTATATGCACGTGATTTTATTCATAAATATACAACATGCATACATTCTATCTCTTTCCTCCTAATTATATGTCTATTTGATTATATATCCATTTCTATGACTTTCTTAGCCAGTTCTTGTGGCTTTATCTGTTGAAAGATTGGCTACTCACAGGGTCGACAAGGTAAAATATCCCTGTATTTCCACCAGGCTACCTCTACACTGGTGAACGGATTGAGTGGTAGCAAATCATTGACACCTTCATATCAATGTATCAACAAAAGGGGGAAAGAAAATGTGTTTGAAGTCGAGAACTTGGACACATTCTCTCTTAATTGCTGTTTCAAAAACAGTTGAACACGCATGGAAGCAACCGGCCCAACAGGTCCTCCGTTCTACTGAACTAAGTGCACATCTGTGGACAAAGAGTAAGGAGTCAGAGGCACGCACCCGCGATTGTGTGACATCGCCCCCGGCCACCGCCACCATCCAGATTCACTCCAAATGTCTGAATGTCCTCATCCGAATGGGTCTATTCTGAGTTTAAACTGACACCCGAATTGAAATCACTGTTATTTCCCCCAGAGAAGGCCCCTTTAGAGGGTAGAGAGGCTTAAGGGGTCCAGGATGTCATAGCAAATACATTTTTTTAAGAGAAAAAATACTTTAAAGGCAGCCAGTCAACCTGAGAGGAGAGTCACACATATCCATGGAGGACCTACGACAAATCTATCAAACCCATTAACAGGTCCCCAGGACAAATGGGAAAAGACGAGAAAGTCATCTGAGGACAAACTATTTCCACTAGCCCTTCAGGAGGGACGGTGTTTAGAAACCCAACAGAGACATACCTGAATTGCAGCAATTCAAGTTCCCCATGTGGGGCGATTGGCGTCATGAAGGCCGCAGTACCAACCTGTTCCACTAGCAAGCCAAGCCTTCGCTGCTCAGAGTGGCAGTTACAATGGAGGGCATGATGTTGCCACCCCCTAACTGTCAGGCTCAGCTAGAGTTCTGGGTGACCTGTCACAAACTGCCTCACATGAGCCATCCACCGCTCATGTCAGGGTCAGCTGGAGGTCCGGATGACCCATCCCAAATTGCCTCACATGATCCCTTCCTCTGGTTAGGTCCTGATGACTCATGGCAAGACCCTTCACATGGTAATGAGGTGCCCTCGACGTGGATTACTAGACCAATCATTATGCTGGGAAAAGGGCCAATCAGGATGCGAGAATAAGGGTCAATGGGAAGTCAGGAAAGGGACTGAGGCCAGCCAATGGGGTCCCGCCACATAATGTGTATAAAATCCAATGTAGCACCCCTAGGCATCGAAGTCGCCTTCAAAGGCAACCCGCTTTGTGGTTGAAGCACACTTAAGTCTGAGCTCCACTTGCTGTCTTGCCTCGATGTCTTGTTTGTATGGCTCCTTCTGTTAGGGCACCAATCCATTGGGGAGAAACTTGCCAGCCTTTCTCAGAGGAGGAAAATCCTGGTGACAAATGGCTTTGGACACAACACACGGGCCACAGGTAGCTTTTATCCTTCGTTATTCACCTGATGGGATCACACTGCTGCTGTCCAGACAAGTGTGTTTGTACTGGTGTGAGTGCGCCACTGAAGAGTAAATACTTGGCTGCAGACACTGAATCCCAAACCCACACCATATTATCTCAGGTTTGAAAACAAGTTATTTGAGGGGAATCGAGCTGTCATCCAAATGTAATTGTCCTGGTTACTCAATGATGCAATAATAAAAGAAAATCACAACTCAGTGTGTTCTACCTGCAGTGTCGGAGGGTAGAAGGTCAAATCTGAGCATTGGCTCATGGGGAGGGGATTTCCTGTGATAGTCCTGGCCATTGGTTGGCTCTGGGGCACGCCATGGCATCCTTAGCGTGTAGGCACATGTCCATGATCTCTTCCTCCTGTGTGTGCCACCGTGTCTCCTCTGACCCTTTCCCCAAGACACCAGGCAAGAGTGACAAAAGCAGAAGTACCCTATTCTGGCATCACCTCATTCACATAACCAAGGGAAATGCTTCCTTCTCATCAGTGACATCTGAGCAGGTATCGTGGTTGGGACGCTTGTATTTCCTCTGGTGGCTGGCCCATGTAAAGAGGAACAAAACTGATATGTTGAAGGTAAACAGAGCTTGGAGATGTTGTGCAGAGGGAGGGAAAAAAGAGGAGATGATACCAATGACTCAATAGAGAGTAAATGTCTAGAAAATCATGATGGCAGCGTATGTCCAAATGTGCTTGATACAATTGATGTATGGATTGTGAAAAGAGCTGTAAGAGCCCCAATAGAATGATCTTTAAATAAATAGAAAATACATAGAGCTACCATTCTTCCTTTAAAATACCAGCCCCACCCATTTCTCCCACTCCTGAGTCACCATTTCCAAAAAAGACCATCTACAATTTGTTCAGGATCTGGCTTAAAAAACTTAGCTTTCCTTCAGGACAGGATGACCAGGTGTTATAGATCCACATATAAGTGCTTGTCTGTCTCATCATCTTTGTATGTTACCTACTTTTCCTCTGTGTTGACCGAGTCCGTGTCTTTCTGGGTACTTGGTTTTCCCTCAGTGTTCATGAATTCCCTGAACAATTGCATGTGACCGAGTGTGTGAAAGGCTGCCTGTTGAACTAGTAATGAAGGACACCGCTCCGTTTTCACCACTGCATTTCTTTTGTAAACAACATTGTTAGAGCATAACCCACATGTCGTACCTCTCAGTAGTTCAATCACATCAAGCAGAGTTGCATCATCAAGACCACAATCGATCTGAAAACATGTTCTTCTTCTTTCTTCCTAGCTTCCCATTCCTCCCCAACTTCCCCTGCTCTGCCCCCAATTGACTGTCTCTGTGGATTCACCCATCCTGGATTACAGATACAGAGAAAGAGATAAACAACAACAAGGAAACAAAAAAGCTAACAGCAACAAAATAAAATAGAGGAAAACCTCAACCAAATAGAAAGAAAATATTAAAAATTAAAACAACGTTAAGGTGAGTCAAAAGGGAGATAAAATGGCAAGCTGCTACATTGTAACCTAACTACATCTGCCATAATCCACTTTCCAATGCATTTCTATATGGGTTAATAGGTCACTACGAGTCAGGATAGATACACAATAAGGATACAGGATAAAAACAGAGTCCATATTTCCCTACAGGATGACCTTTAGATAATCCCTACGCTGTCAGACTCAATGTGTGTCCTGCCTCATAAATAAATCCTCAGTTCCACTTTCTTATGACTCTTTTAAAAAATCATTTTATTGGGGGCTCATACAGCTCTTATCACAATCCATACATCCATCCATTGTGTCAAGCACATTTGTACATTTATTGCCATAATCATTCTCAAAACATTTGCTTTCTACTTGAGCCCTTGGTATCAGCTCCTCATTTTCCCCCTCTCTCCCCATCCCCCCATGAACCCTTGATAATTTATAAATTATAATTATTTTCTCGTCTTACACTATCTGATGTCTCCCTTCACCCACCTTTCTGTTGTCCATCCACCAGGGAGGGGGCTATATATAGATCCTTGTAATTGGTTCCCTCTTTCTCCCCCACCTTCCCTCCACCCTCCGGGTATCGCCACTCTCGCCGCCACTCTCACCACTGGTCCTGAAAGGTTCATCTGTCCTGGATTCCCTGTGTTTCAGTTCCTATCTGTACCAGTGTACATCCTCTAGTCTAGCTGGATTTTTAAGGTAAAATTGGGATCATGATAGTGTGGGGGGAGCGGAAGAATCATTTAAGAACTGGAGGAAAGTTGTATGTTTCATCATTGCTACACTGCACCCCGACTGGCTCATCTCCTCGATGCTACCTTTCTGTAAGGGAATGTCCAGTTGCCTAAATATGGGCTTTGTGTCCGCACTCCACATTCCCCCTCATTCACAAGGATATGATTTTTTGTTCTTTGATGTCTGATACCTCATCCCTTAGACACCTCATGATCACACATGTGGGCTTTGTTACTTCTGAGCTAGATGGCCGCTTATTTACCTTTAAGTCTTTAAGATCCCAGATGCTATATCTTTTGATAGTCAGGCACTATCAGCTTTCTTCACCACATTGGCTTATGCACACATTGTCTTCAGAGATCATGTCGGGAAAGTGAGATCATGGAATGTCAGATTAATAGAACAAAGTGTTCTTGCATTGAGGGAGTACTTGAATGGAGGCCCAATATCCATCTGCTACCTTAATACTATACCTATAAATATATGCACATAGATCTATTTCCCCATTATCATATATAAATATATTTACATATGTACATGCCTGCATTTAGACCTGTATAAATGCCCTTTACCTCCTAGTTCTTTCCTCTATTTCCTTTTACTTTCCTCTTGTCCCACTTTCATCTTCAGCCTTCATTTGAGTTTCAGTAATTCCTACTTTACATTACCCTTGATCAAGCCCTACCAGGCCTCTTTCACCCTCCTCGCCACTGATCTTGGATCACTTGTTGTTCCCTTGTTCCTGGGTTTGTTAACACCACTTCTTCCCCCCCACCCCCCCACACCTCTCTCATGTCTCCTGTAACCTTCAGTCCGTTGTTTTCCCCTACAGATTGTTTATGCAGCCTATCTTATCTGGATAGACCTGTAGAGATAATAATATGCACAAAAATAAGACAGAGCAAAACAAAGCAACAAAACAACAACAACAACCAATGACCAAAAAAGAGAAAAGCCTGTAAATAGTTCAAGGTCTGTTTGTGGACTTTTAGTAATAATTTATGGTCGAATCTGATGGGGTGCCAAACCCTGGCCCCAAAGTCTATTTTTGGTATTCCCTCTGGACTTCTTTGCTCTGCTCCCCTTGCTGTTCTGTTCCACGCCCTTAGTGTTTTCCCTCGGTGTGGTGGGGTCAGACAGGGTGCAATTCCCACACTGTGTCTCCAGTGTTGTCCCCTGTAGGTCTATGGGTCAGTGAGGGATGTCATGTCTCATAGTGGGAGCGGCCATGCGGTCTTCCTGGTGCATTGGCTGCTCTGAGCAAGGATATCATCCTCAAGGCTTTGTGGGCCAGGATATGCTCCACTCTCTCTTCCTCCGTCTTCATTTGCTCCCGTGTGCTCTGATCAGACATGTGCCTCTCCCTAAGCTGTAGCTTCAGTGCTGTCGTCTGAAGTGAATTCTTCTGGGGGAGGGGCACTGTCTACATAGTTAGCAATGGTGCTGGGCCCTCAGACCTCTCTACTGGTTCTCTGCTTCGTGCCTGTATGTTGCATTCATATCTTGGAGCACTGGGCTGAAGTCTGGTCTCTCTTTCCCTATGGAGATATAAACAATACCTTCCCCTTGGATGTGTTAGTGTCTTGTTCCCCTGCTACCCATTTCTTTTCTTTTTTTTTCTCTTCCCCTCCCCCTACTTTTTAGTGGGCTACCATATGTACCCCTGGATTTGGTCTGGCCCCTGCCATACTACCTGGACCTCATCCCAAGAATATTTGTATACAGTAGCTTTTTCCCTATGTCCCTTATGCATTTTTTTTAAAGCTTACCTCAGCGGACTCATTTTGTACTTGTTCTTTTGTGCTTGGCTTACTTCGCTTAGCATGATTTCCTCCAGTTCTTCCCATGTGGCAATGTGCTTCATAAGTTCATCTCTGCTTTTTAGCGATGCATACTGCTCCATTGTATGTATGTACCACAGTATTTTAATCCATTCATCTGTTGATGGAAATTTGGGTTGTTACCAAGGCCTTGCAATTGTGAACTGTGCCACAATGAACATTGGAGCAGAGATGTCTGCCTGTGGTTCATTGCTTGCCTCTTCTGGGTATGTGCCCAGTGGGAGGATTGCTGGGTTGTATGGTAGATTAATTTTCATATGTTTTAGATATCACCAGATTGATTTCCATAGTGGCTGTGCATACCTACAGGTCCACCAGCAGTGGATGAGAGTTCCCATCTAACCACAGCCCCTCCAACACGTGTTGCTTTCTGATTTTTTTGAATTGGACTATCTTTGAGGGTGTTAGGTGGTATCTCATTTTTGTTTTAATTTGCATTTCTCTTATGCCCAATGATTGAAAACATTTTCTCATATGTTTATTGGCCATTTGGATTTCTATCCTTTTGAAACTTCTGTTCAGGTCCTTTGCCCACCTCCTCAGTGGGCAATTAGCTTTTTCGTTTTGGAAGCTATCAGAGTATTGTAGATTTTAGTAATAAGGCCTTTGTCTGATGTGCCATTGCTAAAGATGATTTCCCAGTCTGTGGGCTCTCTTATTACTCTCTTGGTGAATTATTTAGATGTACATAGGTGTTTTATCTTCAGTATATCCTGCTTGTCAATTTGTTACTCCTCTGTATGTGTGTCCTTCCCTATTTCTGATAGCCTATGCATTCCCTGTGCAAAGGTTCTCAGGTTCATTCCAATTCCCTCATTGATGACCCTAAGGGTTTGGGATTTTACCTCGAGGTCTGTGATCCACCTTGAGTCAATTTTTGTGCATAGAGTGAGATAAGGGTCTTGCTTCATTTTATGCAGGTAGATATCCATTTTTTCTTCAGCATCAACTGTTGAAGAAGGTATCTGCTTCTCATTTGATATTTTTTGGGCCCTTATCAAAGATCAGTTGTCTGTATGCTGATGATTTTATTTCTGAGTTTTCAGTTCTTTTCCATTGGTCTGAGTATCTGTCATTGTACCAATACCATACGGTTTTGACCACTGTGGTTGTATAATATGTGCTAAAGTCAGGAAAAGCAAGCCCTTACACTGTGTCCTTCTTCTTGAGGAGTTCTTTGCCAATTCTGGGCTTCTTCCCTCTCCACATGAAGTTGGTTATCAGTGTTTCCATTTATTTGAAAAAAGATGAGGGTAATTGTATCAGGATTGCATTAAATTTATATAGTGGCTTGGCCAGAACTGACATCTTTATTATATTGAGCCTTCCAATCCATGAGCTTGGGATAGTCTTCGATTTGTTGAGTCGCTCTTGGTTTCTTGTAATAGTGTTCTCTGGTTTGCCTCATATAAATCTTTTGTTCTTTTGGTCAGGTATATCCCTAGATATTTCAATTTGTGTTTGGCTATTGTGAAGGGTACCACTTTATTTTATCTCCTCTTCTGTGGTCTTATCCAATGTGTATATTAGTCCGATAGACTTCTGTTTGTTGATCTTGTATCCACATATTAAATTATATCATTTGTAAATAATGACACTTTCACTTTTTCCTTCCCCAGGAAAATACCTTTGATGTGTGTGTGTGTGTGTGTGTGTGTGTGAGTGTGTTTTGCCTTATGCTGTTAGCTAAAACCTCTAGTATAATGTTAAATAAGAGTGGGGACAAGGGGCATCCTTGTCTGGTCCCCTTTTTCAGTGAGATTGTGTTTGTCTTTTCTCCATTGACTTCCACATTGGCTGTTGGTTTTTCATATGTAGCTTGCATTATCTTGAGAAACTTGCCTTCCATTACTATCTTCTTGAGTGTCTTAAACAGGAATTGGTATTGGATGTTGTCAATTGCTTTTTCCTCATCTATCAATATTATCATGTGGTTCTTATAGTTTTAATGTCAATGTGGCAAATGATACTAATGATCTTTTGTATGTTGAGCCATCCTGCATCCTTCGTATGAATCTCACTTGGGGATGGTGAATTATTTGTTTTACATACTTTTGTATTCTATTGGCCAGTATTTTGTTAAGGATTTTTGTATCAATGTTCATTAAGGATATTGGTCTGTAGTGCTCAATTCTTGTGGGATCCCTGCCTGGTTTTGGTATCAGAGTTGTATTAGCTTCATAGAAGAAGCTTGGGAGCCTACCATCTTTTTCTATGTTCTCGAAGTGTTTGTGTAGGATTGGTGTCTGTTCTTCCCTTAATGCTTTGTAGAATTCTCCTGTGAAGTCATCTGGTCCAGGGGATATTTTTGTTGATAGTCCCATGATAACCTTGTCTATTTCTTCTATTGCTATGAATCTGTTGAGATTATTGACATCCATTGGGGATAGTCTAGGGAGGAATTATTTTTTCAAGAATTTGACCATGTCTTCCAAGTTGTTGAATTCATTGGAGTACATTCCTTCATAGTACTGTGTAATTATACTTTTGATTTCACTAGGGTCTATTGTAATGTCCCCTCTTTTATCCCTCATTCTTGCTATTGAAATTTGTTCCCTCCTTTCTTTGGTTAGGTTTGACAGTGGTCTGTTTATTCTTTCAAAGAACCAACTTTTAGCAGCATTATTTTTTCCCATAGTTTTCTTAATTTTCCTTGCCTGAATCTCAGCCCTGATTTTTATTATTTCTTTTCTTTTGCTATGAATAGGATTGTCCTGTTGACTCTGCTCTAGTAGTTGTAAATTTTGTGCCAGCATATAAATCAAACCTCTCCTCCTCTTTCATGTGTGCATGTATTGCTATGAAACTTCCCCTGATAATTGCCTTTGCTGTGTCCCGTAAGTTTTGGTACATCATATTCTCATAATTGTTGGTTTCTAGACATTTCCTAAATTTCATCTCTGATCTGGGCCAGTACACCTTTTTCAACAGAGAGTTATTCATCTTCCAATTGTTTGCCCTTGTTTCTTCATCTTCTTTTGTTGATTTCCATCCTTATGTCCCAGTGTTCAGAAATAGAGGTCTGTATGATAGCAATATGTTTATGCAGATCCGCTTTATGCCCTAGCATGTGGTCTGTCTTCGAATATGTGCTAAGTGAGCTTGAAAATAATGTGAATTTTTTGGTATTTGGATGAAAAGTGCCGTAAATATCTATCAGGTCAAATTGTCTAATTGTACTGTTTAGATCTCTAGCCTCCTTGTTGAATTTTTTCCCCTGTGATCTCTCTTTGTCAGAGAGTGATATATTGAAGTCACCTACTATAATTGTTGAGGCTGTGGTTTCTTTGTCCATCTTTTGGAGCGTTTGGATTTTGTTTTCAGTGGGTCACTCGTATGGGGAATATATGTTTAAATTGCTTAGTGGTTCCTTGCCTACTGTTCCCTTGAGCACTATAAAGTGTCCCACCTTATTTCTTTTTATGATTTTCACTTTGAGATAAATTTTATCTGAGATTAGGATTGCAACCTCTGCTTTTTTTGAATTGCTGTTTGCTTGGTATGCCTTTCTCCAGCCTTTGATTCTCAGCCTATTTTTGTCTATAGTCTTGAGATGTGTCTCGTGTAGGCAGCAGATTGATGAGTTGTGTTTTCTAAGCCGGTCTGCTAGCCTCACTCTTTAAATGCCTGAGTTCAGTCCATTGGTATTCAGGGTTATTATCTCCTGTAAACTCTGTGATGTCATCTTGTACCTTTCTTGTTGGGTGTTTTCCTACCTCCTTTCTTATCAGTGTGTTGTGCATGTGTAGTTTGTGCATGTGTGTGTGTGGTTCATTCTTGATTTCTTTCCACCATCAAGCCAATGTTATCTTGAGAGCTGTTATCTCTTTGTTGCCCTCTGGGTGGGGTTATTCTATGTGGTGGTCTCTTATTTTCACTTGTTGAGTGCTGGTCTTCTGCCCATACTGGGTCGGCAAGGATCTTTTGTAGGGCTGGGTTTCTTCTAATATATTCTGTGAGGTTTTTCTTGTCTGGGAAGACTCTTACTCCTCCATCTATCTTGATAGATAATTTGGCTGGGTAGAGTATTCTTGGGTTTGTGTTATTTCCCTTCAATTTTTGGAATATGTTACTCCACTCTCTCCTCTTCTTCATAGTGTCTACTGATAGGTCTGATCATATTCTTATTTGGGAGCCTTTATATGTGATTGCCTGTTTTTCCCTAGCTGCTCTCATGATTTTCTCCTTTTCCAGTAATCCAATTATTCTGATGTTGTGCCTCTTCATAGCATCAGACATAGCTCTTGGGTTTTCTTCAGATTCTTTGATGATCTTATTATATTTTTGTTTGCGTTTGCTAAAGTCTACTTAGCTGTCCTCTATGTCATTGGTCCCAGCTCCGGCTGAGACAGTGGTGGGGCTAAGGTCAAACCCTAGCTGGCCTCTACTGTGGTAAGCCAAAAAACCCCAGTCCCTCAAACCCCAGTGGATCTGTGGCTACTTATTTTTATGATGATCCTCCTGGGACCCGGCAGTGTGGAATTTTCCTCTTAGTAACTCTCCTGGGCTTATATCTGCAGAGTCCCTCTGGTATGCACTACTCAGTCACCATCTTCCCAGAAGTCTCTTTTATGACTCTTATGAAACTGACCTCAGGAAAGGAATTCATCCGTCCTCAAATACCTAGCACAAATTAGACGTTTACCATGAAGAAAGAGAATTTCCCAGATGAAGTCAAAGTTATTCCTCTCCACTGTCCACATGCTACAAGATAAATATCCATCACCACTAATTTGCCTTACCTTTCTAGTACTAGTCCATCGATCATGAAGACCATTGAGGAGGTGTCATACTGAATTCGTGTCAAAACTGAACTCACTGCCATTGAGTTAATGCTGACTCACAGCAACCCCCTGTGAGTTTCCCAGACTGTAACTGTTTGTGGGAGAGAGAGCTCAGTCTTTCTTCCATGGAGTTGCTGTAGGTTTTGAACTGCTGACCCTGAGGATCACAGCCCATAAATAACCACTGCATTGCCATAGATCCATATGGGTGTGTCATCAGCAGCAGGGGGTCCTCTTCCTAGCCTCCTCTGGCTTGCCTGACCCCAAGAGGCAAGATCCAGGCATGCTTCCATGTTCTATCTTTCCCCACCTGCTCCATCCTTCCCCACCTGCTCTGATACCAACCGTTCCTCCCACCGCACTCTATTTTTATGCTGAGTTCCAGAATTCTTTGTAACAGCTACACAGAATACTCATAATCACAGGAGCGTATTGGGGACATTGATAGGTGACCCCAAGTCAGGATCTGTTAACAGTAAGGACACAGATGTGGGCCCACAGCAACACTTCTCCTTAGCCAGCAGCCAAGTTGCTCTGTAGTCCTCATCCTACCGGCCACACGGTCCCATGGGATCTGCCTCTGTGACTCTGGAAGCCCACCTGTTGCACTGTGTAGTAGTCTGACAGTCTGGGTGCTGCACCTCTTGCTCTGCCCCATAGTCTCTGTGCCACAGTTTCTGGTGCCTCTGGTCTCAGCCTCCACCACTTCAGACAGAGGTCTGCAATGTGCTCTTTCAATGGTCTTGGCTGTTCCCTCCTTGGCTCTTCCGTTTAATATGTTCAACCCATTGAATTGTATGGTAGGTGAATTGCAGGTCACTAAAATGGTTAACCAGTTTGTTGTACTGTGGTGGCCTATGTGTTGCTGTGATGTTGGCAGTTATGTCACTGATATTTCAAATACCAGCAGGGTCACTCAAAGTGAACCGGTTCCACCAGAGCTTCCAGACTAAGACTAGACTACAAAGAAGGAATAGGCTGTCCATTTCAGAAGAATGAACCACTTTAAAACTTATGGATAGCATCAAAACATTGTCAGATGCTGGAAAACTCACTAGTAGAAGCAGATTATTGTCTAATAAGATGCCACAGTATGGGCCTTATGTACTTTTGACACTCAAAATATGCCTGAGGAAGAGCTGCCTTCTCAAAGTAGCATGGACCATACTGACACAGATGGCAGACAGCCTGCAGCAGTGTGGCCTCCTGCACCTTCATTTCCTGAAGACATGGGACTCAAAATGAGAAGAAATGGCCACAAACATCCATTAACAATTGGAACTTGGAATGTAAAATGTATGAGTATAGGAAAATTGGAGTTGTCAAAAATGAAATGGAACATGTAAAGATCAATATTCTAGATGTTGTTGATGTTAGGTGCCACCCAGTTCATTCTGACCCACCGCAACCCTATGCTCAACAGAATGAAACACTGCCAAGTTCTATGCCATCCTCACAATGGTTCCTATGCTGGCGCCATTGTGGCAGCCTAGTTGTGTCCCCCCATCTCCTTGAGAGTCTTCCTCTTTTTCACTGCCCCTCCACTTTACCAAGCATGATGTTCTTCTTCAGGGACTGGTCTCTCCTGACAACAGATCCACAGTACGTAAGATGAAGTCTTGCCATCCTTGCCTCTCAGGAGCACTCGGGCCTTACTTCTTCCAAGACAGATGGCCTGTCCTTTTATCAGTACATGATACCAGCATTAGGAAATATTCTGAAAGTACCATGGACTGAAAAGTACTGGTATTGGCTATTTTGAATCTGAAAATCATTAGGTTTCTTCTGCCTGGAACAACCCAATCAATAGAAATAGCAATACATTCAGTGTCAAAAAGGACATTTGAAGGTTGATCTTGAAGTACAATATGTCTGTGATAAGATTACCTCTGTCTGCGTATAAAGAAATACAGTCTGTTGTTAGTCATGGGTTAACTAGAGAAACAAATTCATAGACACTTATATGTGTATAAGAAAGAGCTTTGTATAAAAGAGCCATAGTATATTGAGAAAACATCACAGCCCAGTCCGGATCAAGTCCATAAGTCTGATATTAACCCCTTTTGTTCATACTAGTCCATAACTTTCTCTTCAGACTCATATAGGCATGCAATGAAGCTGAATGCAGGAAGATTACAGGCCAGTGGGTGGAAAGTCTTATGGATCCAGTGGCAGTGAAGGCATCTCAGGGCTGATGTGGGCCTCCATGTGGCTCCTGCAGCTCCACGGCTCTGGATCTCTCATCATAGCTCCATGTGGTTTGTCAACAGGAAGTGGATGGGTCTAGCCACCATTGAGTTATTTATGTCTGTCGTACCTCCAAATGAGGTCATCAAGCAGTGGTCTGATTGACAGGCTAAACCACACCCCTTCACTCTTAATAGTCTCAAGTTGACACCAGATTATGTAACTGCCACACAGTTAATACAACTATGGCTCAGATTTATGGACTCACAACACTTAATGATGACGCAATTGAAGAAATTTGCCAACAATTTCAGCCTGAAATGGATCAAACATACAATCAAGATGCATTGATGATTTTTAGCTATTGAAATGCAAAAGGTGGAAACAAGGAGGGAGGGTCAGTAGTTGAAAAATACGGTCTCAGAGACAGACAGAACGAATGACAGTATTTTGCAAGGACCACGACACTACTTTTTTTCAACAGCACAAATGGTGACTATACACATGGGCTTCTCAAGATCGAAGACACAGAAATCACATCAACTCTACCTGTGGGGGGAGACCATGGAGAAGTTCAATATCAGCAGCTAAAACCAGACCAGGGGCCAAATGTGGAACAGATCATCAATTGCTCATATGTAAGTTCAGAATGAAGCTGAATCTATATATATCCATGAGAGGCAAACACGTAGGATAAGAAAACCCAAAAGGAAGAGCATGCTCAGCATATCTTAAACTGAGAGAATGAAAGAAAAAATTCAAGCCTCAAGTTGCAATATTGAAAAGAGTCTATGGTCAAAATAAGGAACCATGCCGGAAGCAACCAAAAAGATGGAAAGAATACACAGTCAGTGTATCAAATGAGCTAGTTGACATTCAATCATTTCAAGAGGGAGCGTAGGATCAAGATCTAATGGGACTGAAAAGGGAAAAATCCAAGCTGCCTTGAAAAGATTAGTCAAAAATCACGGCTCTAGGGATGGATGGAATACTGCTGAAATGTTTCAAAAGGCTGATAAAGCTTTGGAAGCATCCACTCACCTATTTCCTCACTCTACCAAGAAGATAGTTACTTGGCCGACTAAAGGGCAGAGATCCCTATTTTCACCCATTCCAAAGAAAGATGACCCAACAGAATGTCCAAATTATAGAACCATAGCACTGCTATCACGTGCAGGTACATTTTTGCTGAATATCATCGATGGCCGCAGCAGTACATTGACAGGGAGCTGTCAGACATTGAGGTCAGGTTCAGAAGAAGCCATGGAACGAGGGCTATCACTGCTGACGTCAGATGGATCTGAGCCAAAAGCACAGAATTCCAGAACAATGTTTCCTTATGTTTTATTGACTATGCCAAGGCATTCGACTGGGTGGATCACAAAAAGCTCTGGAGAGCCTTGTGGAGAATGGGAATTCCGGAGCATGTCCTTGTCCTCCTATAGAACCTGTACACGAATAAAAAGGCAGTCGTGTGAACAACAGGACGAGGGAACACTGCGTGGTTTAAAATCAGGAGAGTTGTGTCTCGGGATTGATTCTCTTACCATAGTCATCCCATCTGGATGCCGGGCCAGCAACCAGCAAAGCTGGCTTCTATGATGACAAGTGTAGCATCGGGATTTGAGGAAAGCTCATTAAAGCCTGGGAGAAGCGGATGACACAACCTGGCTTGCTCAAAGTGAGGAGGACTTGAAGCCCTTGCTGATGAAGATCAAGGACTGCTTCGCAACCTTCTCTATGGATGATAACTCAGTGCAAAAAACAAAACAAAACAAATCATCACAACTGGACCAATAGGTAACATCATGCAAGGAGGAGAAAAGATTGAAGTTTTTATCTTGCTGGAATCCACCATCCATGCTCCTGGAAGCAGCTGTCAAGAGACCAAACAATGCATCGCACTGGGTGCATTTTGAGAAGCCTGGGCGATACTTTAAGAACAGTGGCTTGCCTGTTCCAGCCCATGGTCTTTTCAATGGCCTTGCCTGGATGCTAAAGTTGGGCATTGAATACAGAAGCCTGAAGAAGAATCAATGGAGTTGAATTGTGGTGTCGGCGAGGAATATCCTATTGAACATGGCATGGACTGCCAAAGAACAAACAAATCTGTCTTGGGAGAACCACGGCCAGAATACTCCCTTAGAAGCTGGGATGAGGGAACTTCATCTCACATCCTTTGGACATGGGGTCTCAGGAAAGAGCAGTCCTCCCGGGGCAAGGACCTCGTGCTTGGTAGAGTAGCGGGCAGTGAAAAAGAGGAAGTTCCTTCACCATGTGAATTGATTTCATGGGTGCCACAAGAGGATCAAATAACACCTGTGAGAAGGGTGTAAGATCAGGCTGGGCTTCATTCTGCTATGAGGTAGAACTGATTCGAAGGCTCATTGCAACAACAACAACAGAGGTGCCTCCAAAGAAAGACTTGGTAGTCCACCTCTGATTATTTCAACCTTGGAATTCACAGTGGGGCTCATAGCTCTCAAAAAGACTCACTGCCATCGAGTTGAGGGTGAGTCATTTTTATTCCTCAGGACAGGGCAGACCTGCTCCTGTAAGTTCCCAAAATGGAAACATTTTATAAAAGCAGGAAGGCCCTCTTTCTCCCATTGAGGAGCTAATGGTTTTGAACTGCCAACCTTGGGGATTGTGGCCCAACTCATAACCACTAGGTCACTGGGCACACTGCTCCTCTAACAAATAAGGGCTTTTGGAAATAGACTCAGCACCAGTGCTTTTCATTTGTGTGTCTTGACTTTCTTTTGAAAGAAGAATTTAAACCTGGTTGTTTCAATGCCCCCGTGGATGGGGCTGAAGAAGACCCCTAAGAGCAGGAGGGATCTGTGAGCTCAGGGAGGTTTTTGTCTCACTTCCCCATGAGCCCGGAGCACTGTGATAAATATTACTGTCAGTGTAGGATGCACAGTAATAGTCGGCCTCGTCCTCAGCCTGGAGCCCCGAGATGGTCAGGGAGGCCGTGTTGCCAGATTTGGAGCCAATGAATCGATCAGGGATCCCTGAGGGCCTTTTATTGACCTCATATATCAGAGGTTTGGGGGCTGTGCCTGCGTACTGCTGGTACCAGGAGACATAGTTATATTTCCCAATGTCATTGCTGCTTCCAGAACAGGAGAGGGTGACCTTCTGTCCCAGAGTCCCGGAGGCTGAGGGAGGCTGAGTCAGGGCAGACTGGGCCCAGGACCCTGTGAAGAGGAAAAATCACAAGGTGGATCCAGAACTGACCCATTTGAGCCTGAGGAGGAGGACGAGGGTCAGCCCAGGGGACCCTGCCCGTCCTTCCCCTTGGATCTCTCACCTGCTCCATGAGTGAGGAGGGATAGGAGGAGAGGAGCCCAGACCATGGTGGAGACCCCTCAGGAGTGCTGTGTGCTGTCCCTGTAGTCTGGTCCTGCTCCTCTTGTGGCTCTTATCCTCCCTCACCCTGGGGAGAGAGCAACCTCCATGCAAATCAGCTTCCTTCCTCTCCCCTCCCACTGACCACCCTCCTCATTACCCTCCATGTTCAGATCCTTGGGTATCTGGGTAGCACTGTGAACTGAGGAAAGGGCAGTATGAATTTTACAAGACTGTTTTTCACTCAGGAAATCCACAGGGTGCTTCGCCTGACAATTAGGAACAGAAATACCATGTGACTGTGCCTTCTTCCTGTGTGCTATCTACCTTCCAGACAAAGGAGCAATGCACAGGGAGACAGGAGCACACCCAGGTTCATCACAAGAAGGATCTCTGGGGGTCTAGTGGTTAAACATTTGGTTACCACCCACAAGCTCAGCAGTTATATCCCACCTGGTGTTCTTTAAGAGAAAGATGGGGCTTTCTACTTCTCTAAAGAGCTAGAGTGTGGGAACCCCCATGGGCAGAACCCCGTGCCTTATATTGTCGATAGGAGTTTACATCCACTCAATGCCAGTGAGTTTAGGTTTTATATTCGTCCCGCACTAGACACAAGAGCAGGAAGACAGAGAAACCAGGGGAGCACTGAATGAATGAACTTTATACACTCCTACACCTCACACACTGGAAAACACATTATAGAAAATCAGAGGAAAGAAGTTTTTTTTTAAAGCAAAATTGAAGAGTGGGTTACTTTGAGAGTCCCAGTAGATATAAAAGTGGATTCCTAACAAAGAGGAGGGAGGATGAGGTCGGCTCAGCTGCTCCACTAGACCAGGTGGGTGAAGAGTCTCATTCTGTAGATGCCCTCTCTGCTGTGAGTCTGGGTCCTGGGGGAGCACAGGGCACTGTGAACACCCGCCACTCTCCAGACATCATCCACAAGATCTTGGTATTTCCACTTGCCTCTTGCTCGCTGTGAGGAAGACTGCAGACCCTGCACCAGCTACGGATAAGGGTGAGTAGAAGACTCCACCCTGAGGAGGGAAAATCCCACCCTTCCCACAGGAACAGGAGGCAGGGGGGGACCTCTCATTTCCCCTCAAGCTCTTCTCAGGGGGATCCTCAATCCTGTCCCCTCTGCAGTGGTGACAACGTCTTAGCCTGGTCATTAGGTTCTAGAGAGGGAGAACTCATGGGGGTTTAGAAGACCTGTGAATGAATCCTGTGTGTATCCTTAGGGACAGACAGACAGTCTGGTTGGCTAGCCACCATGGGGTGCACACCGAGAAGCAGAACAAAGAGCTCCCTCTGAGGTTCCTAATAGAGGAGCAGTCTCTCTGTGACAGACGAAGGTTCTGGCACCATCTGAGGCTCCCCTCCCAGGCCCCAGCATCAGGCATTGTGGAAGGCCTCGGGCTCCTTATTAGTGACACTGGTTGAGAATTTGGGGTGCAGGGCACACCATTGTCCCCTTCACTACTAAATCCAACACTTTCACTGGCCATGCTTGTGCCCATGGGGCAGCGAGACCATGGACCTGACAGAGGGTGATAGTGTAATAGACCTTCTCACATGAGGACGAGGTAGAACTCTGTGTCCACCTTTCACACGGATGGAAAGGGAGGTAGAGAGCGGCAGAGAGAGATGGAGGGAGAACCCAAATCCCAGACTTTGATGCTGTTTGGAGCCCTGGTGGCGTAGTGGTTGCTCCTTGGGCTGCCAATCACAAGGTCAGCATGTTCTAGACCACCAGCCACCCTGGGGAGACTTTCCAGCTGCAAACAGCTGTAGTCTTGGAAACCCACAGGGGCCTTTCTAGCCCGTCCCACAGGAACCCCGTGAGTCAGAGTCAGCCCAGGGCAGCGAGTCTCAGAGAGATTGGGCTGTAGGCCTTGCAACAGACGGGTTTCTCATCAATGGGAGCCGAGATCTGTTTATCCAGGGCCTTGGCCTCCGGCCTGTGATCACAGTAAAGACAGAGGAATAGGCTGTGGCTGATCTTCAGCTTAAGCGTCTTACTGGGGAGTCCAGCCCAGATCTCAGAGAACACCAGAATGAGGTGCCCCCACCTAAACTGGACCAGATGGGTGCTGGGCATCTGACTACGGGTTAGTGGGGATGGAGGGACCAGAAGACCTTTTCCAGGTGCCATGGAGGTGGGGTCTGCCCTTCCCCCACAGTGTCTGTGAAAGGTCAGTGTAAGGAGGGTTAAGAACAAGGCCTTTCCTTCTACACAAGTGGAGAGCAATTCCCTTAGTTCAGGCCAGGCCGCCCACTTCTCAGAGGGCTACACAGAGACCCTTAGAAGATAGAGAAGCTGCTCAAAGCCTTCCCATGTCGAGAGGTGAGCCATCACCAGAGATGATGCTGGGTGCTGTTAATTGACATCCAACAGCATGATGGCTGAAGAGCCTGATGTGAGGTTGGGCACTGGGTCCCTCTCCCACTTTGCTGCCCTCTGTGTCACTGTGCTCCCTGCCAGCTGAGACTCAGGACACAGTAACAGTTGGCCTCAGTCTGAGCCTCGGCCTGCTGACGGGCAAGGTGGCCTTGTTCCCTGACTTGGAGTCAGAGAATTGATGAGGGATCCCTGCAGACTGGCTACTATCAGCCTAGATGACAGTCTGGGACTCTGGCCTGGTTTCTGCTGCTCTCAATGAGCGCCATCACTCTAGGGGAGTGCCCTGAGCAAGTAACACGCCCCTTCTGCCCCAAGGTCACTGACACTGAGGGAGACTGAGCAGCTCACAGGAGACATGGAGCCCATGGAGAATAGAGAAGGGAACTTTGAGGCCTGGGGCTCCTTCCCAAGAGGTCCTTCCTGAGGCTGTGAGTGAACTGAGCTCAGGGGGAGAGCAGGCTGAGGGAGCTGAGCCCCTGGGTCCTGGGAGAGTGAGGAAGGGGCTCAGGAGAGAGATGCAGCCATGGTAAAGACAGCTGATCTCTGCCTCCTGAGTTCACAGGTCCGTTGGTCCCCAAGGTCCTCCTATTGCTCCTGAGGCCCTCGGTGGTCAGCACTGTTAGGTCTTTATGCAACTTCATGCCCTCTCTGGGCAGAACAGAGGAGGACGGTCTGTAGTTTCCCGCATGGCCCGTGAGTGATTCTCCTGTTGTAAAATCCACCCTTGTCCACAGAAACGCTTCACTAAACTCGATCGTGTGTCTGGCTGTGAGGGACAGCTGGTCTCTGCGGCTTGATCTTTGGGCTGATCTGGGCCTTGTTGAAAGCCCGTCGATAGCATCTGATGCAGCAGGACGTGCTCCTGGGCTTCCATCCCTCCCACACCCTCCTTTGTTTCCCTCAGGGTCTGCCAAGGCTTACTCTGTGCTTACCTACCAAACCCCCTCCATGTTGGCTTCTGTGTTGTGAGTTTACATTGAAAGAGGAACAGAGATGAGAGACAGTGGAGTTGAAACCTCTGTTGGCTGAAGTCTGAGGAAAGCATTCAGAGCAGGAGGGACCTGTGAGCTCAGGGAGGTTTCTGTCTCACTTCCCCGTGAGCCTGGAGCACTGTGGGTTAAACCACTCCTACTGGGTGATAGACAGTAATAGTCGGCCTCATCCTCAGCCTGGAGCCCCGAGATGGTCAGGGAGGCCGTGCTGCCGGATTTGGAGCCAGTGAACCTGTCAGGGATCCCTGAGGGCCTTTTATTGACCTCATATATCAGAGGTTTGGGGGCTGTGCCTGGGTGCTGCTGGTACCAGGAGATATAGCTACTGCTGCTTCCAGAGCAGGAGAGGGTGACCTTCTGTCCCAGGGTCCCGGAGGCTGAGGGAGGCTGAGTCAGGGCAGACTGGGCCCAGGACCCTGTGAAGAGGAAAAGTCACAATGTGGATCCAGAACTGGTCCATTTGAGCCTGAGGAGGAGGACGAGGGTCAGCCCAGGGGACCCTGCCCGTCCTTCCCCTTGGATCTCTCACCCGCTCCGTGAGTGAGGAGGAAGAGGAGTAGTGGAGCCCAGACCATGGTGGAGACCTCTCAGGAGAGCTGTGTGCTGTCCCTGCAGTCTGGTCCTGCTCCTCTTGTGGCTCTTATCCTCCCCCACCCTGGGGAGGGCAGAACCTCCATGCAAATCAGCTTCCTTCCTCTCCCCTCCCACTGACCACCCACCTCATTACCTCCATGTTCAGATCCTTGGGTTTCTGGGTAGCACTGTGAGCTGAGGAAAGGGCAGCATGAATTGTAAAAGACTCTTTTCCATGTTGGAAAGCCACAGGGTGCTTCAGCAGACAATTGGGAATAGAAATACCAAATGACTCTGCCGTCTCCTTGTTTGGAATCTACCTTGCAGAAACAGGAAGCAGCACACAGGTAGACATGAGCACACACAGGTGCATCACCAGAAGGATCTCTAGTGGTGTAATGGTTAAACATTGGGCTACTAACCACAAGTTCATCAGTTCAAAGACACCAACTGCCCCTCAGTAGAAAGATGGGGCTTTCTACTCCTGTAAGGACTGAGTGTCGAAACCACAGCGGAGCTCTTCTCTGCCTTATAGGGTCCCTGTTAGTTTACCTGGACGGCAGTATGTTTGGGTCTCTGTTCATCCAGAAGGAGAGACAGTTGCAGTAAGACAGGTGCATGAGTGGTGAAGGAATATCTGAAGTGTGGGACACACTGCTACACATCTCACAACGATAGAAAATACAGAATATGACATCAGAGGAAAGGTTTTTATTAAAGTATGATTGAAGAGTGGGTAACTTTGAGAGGCCCAGTAGATATAAAAGTGGATTCCTAACAAAGGGGAGGGAGGATGAGGTCGGCTCAGCTGCTCCACTAGACCAGGTGGGTGAAGAGTCTCATTCTGTAGACGCCCCTCTCTGCTGTGAGTATGGGTCTTGGGGGAGCGCAGGGCACTGTGAACACCCTCCACTCTCTAGACGTCATCCTCAAGATCTTGGTGTTTCCACTTGCCTCTTGCTCGCTGTGAGGAAGACTGCAGACCCCGCACCAGCTACGGATAAGGGTGAGTAGAAGACTCCACCCTGAGGAGGGAAAATCCCACCCTTCCCATAGGAACAGGAGGCAGGGGGAGACCTCTCATTTCCCCTCAAGCTCTTCTCGGGGCGGGGGCATCCTCAGTCTTGTCCCCCATCTGCAGTGGTGACTGTGTCTTTGCCTGGTCATTAGGTTCTACAGAGGAGGGACTCATGGGGGTTTAAAAGACTGTGTCCTGGGACAGGAGTCCCATGGGAGCCCTGGAGGTGGAGGAGTTCAATGCTGAGCTGCAGTCCTCCAGGTGAGCGCTTGGAAACCAGCAGCTGCTCTGACAGAGAAAGAGGAGGCTTTCCACGCTCATGAAGATTCACAACCTGGAGACCCACCGAGGCCGCTCTCCCCTGAGCTATGAGTCTCTGCGTGTCAGAATGAAGAAGATGGTAGAGCTCTTATGGAGGGACCTACCACAGGTCCAGAGAAAGCAGAACAAGGCCTCCCCATGTCACAGTGTTTGCTGACCCTGGGGGCTGAGGTGGGAAATGCTCACCCTCCAGGAACAGGCAACCCAGACCCCAAACTTAGTTTTTTGGAGTTTATTCCAAATTTGTCAATTCCACCAGAGAAGGTGCATAAAGGTCTGGGCTCTGTTTCTTCTCCCTCCCGCTGTCAGGTTTCTAAGCCTGTGTGTTCCCTCCATTTGACACGCGATTTCCTCTGACCCACCTGCTGCCTCCTGCTTTCCCTCCTTTCCATCCGTGGACTCTGTGTCCTTCACACACGTGGGCAGAGGCTCCCCCTTCATAGGGTCACGGCTGAGGGGCAGGTCAGGGTGAGGAGACAGAGAGAGGGTGACTGTACTGGGAGCCAGTCATCCAGTCATCGCAGTAAGACAGGGCAGAGCAAGGGGAAAAGGCAAATGCTGTAAGCGGGTGAACAAGTAAATGTGGCGAAGAAAGCTGATGGTGCCCGGCTATCAAATGAGATAGTGATTGGGGTATTAAAGGCTTGAAGATAAACAAGCGGCCATCTAGCTGAGAAGCAATAAAGCCCACATGGAAGAACACACCAGCCTGTGTGATCACGTGATCCCGAAGGGATCAGGTGTCAAAGAACAAAAAAATCATATCATTGGCTGCTCACTTCCATGACATGATCGCCAAAGACAAACGGGTGCATAAGCAAATGTGCCAAAGAAAGCTGACGATGCCCAGCTATCGAAAGAGATAGTGTCTGGGGTCTTAAAGGCTTGAAGGTGAACAAGCGGCCATCTAGCTCAGAAGCAATAAAGCCCACATGGAAGAAGCACACCAGCCTGTGTGATCACGAGGTGCCAAAGGGACCAGGTTTAAGGCATCATGCAAAAAAAAAAAAGTTATATATATACCATAGTGAATTAAGGGGGAAGTGCAGAGTGGAGACCCTAAGCCCATTTGTCGGCCACTGCAGATCCCCTCCCAGAGGGGGTTAGGGGAGGAGATGGATAAGTCAGGGTGCCAGGTAGTACCGATGAAGAACACAGCTTTCCCCAGATCCTGGATGCTTCCACCCCCCAACTACCATGATCTGAATTCTACCTTGCAGGACTGGATAGGGCAGAGGTTGTACACTGGTGCATATGGGAGCTGAAGGCACAGGGAATCCAGGGTGGAGGATACCTTCAGGATCAGAGGTGTGAAGGGCGATGCTGGGAGAGTGGAGGGTGAGTGGGTTGGAAAGGGGGAACTGATTACAAGGATCCACATGTGACCTCCTCCCAGGGAGACAGAGGGCAGAGAAGGGGGGTAAGGGAGAATCCGGATAGGGCAAGATATGACAAAATAACAATCTATAAATTATCAAGGGCTCATGAGGGAGGGGGCATCAGAGAGGGAGGGGGAAAAAAAGAGGACCTGATGCAAAGGGCTTAAGTGGAGAGCAAATGCTTTGAAAATGATTAGGGCAAAGAATGTACAGATGTGCTTTATACAATTGATGTATGTATATGTATGGATTGTGATAAGAGTTGTATGAGCCCCTAATAAAATGTAAAAAAAAAGAAATCTCAGAATGCTGACGTGAACCTTCAGAGGGATAGGAGAGCTCCATCCTGAGTGAAGAGGCTGTGCTGGATGATGTCTGTCTTTTCAGCAGCTGAGGGACAGTCTGGTTGGGCACGACCGAGGCTCCACTTAGGGGTCCCTCTCCAGAGACGTCCCATCAGAGGGGAATTATTATGAAACACACAGGATCCTGACTCCTCCTTTTTGTCTCTCTCGCACCTTCTTTGGAGAGTCAGACCTCAGGGTAGTTTGTCTCCATATTGTGACATCTTCTGCCCAAGGACAAATGAATGGTTTCCCCACCCTTTTCTACAACACTCAGATATGGGGGGTAGGGGGCTGAATGAAGGCCCAAAGATCATCAGGTCTGATTAATCACCAAAGTCCCTCCCTGCCATGGGTCTGCTCTGGGTGACAGCTGACCTGTCCTCTGCAGGGTTTCCCGGCTGAGAGCTCCAGCAGGTGGTTCTTCTGAGCGTCTTCTGCGTGGGCTGAAACCGCAGACCTTCCATCGGCAACCACTTGCCTATCGCCCCTAGTTCTGCTGCGGACCCTCAGCCTGGCTCCCACATGTGAACCCAAGGCAGTTCTTCTTAGGGGAACCCTTTCCAGACATTTCCAGCGGATCCCTTTCCAAGGGATCCTCCCTGCAAAGTGCTGCCCTGGGGAGAAGTCACACCCAAGAGCAGGGCCGGACAAGCCAAGTAAAGTGCGACACCCGCCAAGCAGTCCATGGAATAAAGCATGACTCACCGTCAGAGACTGGGAGACTCAATACTGTGAAGGGGGACATTCTCCCCTGTGTGATCTGTATAGTCATTTTCATTTCAACTCAACTCAAATGCAATGCATTTAGAATGAAGCTGAAACTCAATCTAACAACTGCACAAGACATGGTTGTGCAACAGTGTAAGTGAGGCCATTGAAGGTGTAATAAACATTCTTAAATGAGTACGTGGTAGAACACCACATCCACCTTCACATGGATGGAAGGGGAGGTAGAGTGAGGCATGGAGAGAATGCGAGCGTACCCCAATCCAAGAATGGGGTGCTGTTAGGATCCCTGGTGGCATAGTGGTTACTCCTTGGGCTGCCAATCACAAGGTCAGCATGTTCAAGACCACCAGCCACCCTGGGGAGACTTTCCAGGCGCGAACAGCTGCAGTCTTGGAAACCCACAGGGGCCTTTCTAGCCCGTCCCACAGAACCCTGTGAGTCAGTCAGCTCATGGCAGCGAGTCTCAGGGAGAGCTGGGCTGTAGGCCTTGCAACAGACATGTATCTCATCAAGAGAGCCGAGATCTGTCCACCCAGGGCCCTAGCCTCCGGCCTGTGATCACTGGGGAGATGGAGGAAGAAGCTGGGACTTATCTCCACCTTTAGCGTCTTAGAAGAGGTGGTCAGCCCAGAACCCAGAGCTCACAAGATGGAAATTCCCCTGCACCTAAACTTGACCAGATGGGTGCTGGGCATCTGACTCCGGGACTGTGAACATGAAGGGACCGGGAGCCCTTTTCCAGGTGCCATTGAGGTGGAGCCGGCCCTCCCCCACAGTGTCTGTGAAAGGTCAGCGTGAGAAGGGTCCAGGACAGGGGGTTCTTCTCCTCACACTGACTGCAGTTCCCTTAGCTCAGGCCGCCCGCTTCTCAGAGGGCCACACAGAGACCCTTAGAAGATGGATACGCGGCTCAAAGTTTTCCCACGTTGGGAGGTGAGCCAACACCAGAGAGGGTGCTGGGTGCTGTGAATTGACCTCCAACAGCATGATGGCAGAAGAGCCTGATGTGAGGTTGGGCAGCAGCCTCCTGTCCCACTTTGCTGCCTTCTGTGTCACTGTGCTCCCTGCCAGCTGCTCCCACTGCTGAGACCAATGACACAGTAACAGTTGGCCTCAGCCATACCCTAGGCCTGCTGACAGGCAAGGTGGCCTTGTTCCCTGACTTGGAGTCAGAGAATTGATGAGGGATCCCTACAGACTGGGTACTATCAGCCTAGATGACAGTCTGGGACTCTGGACTGTTTCTGCTGCTCTCCATGAGTGTCATCACTCTAGGGGAGAGTCCTGAGCTGGTGACACGTCCATTCTGCCCCAAGGTCACTGACACTGAGGGACGCTGAGCAGCTCACAGGAGACACGGAGCCCACAGGAGAATAGAGAAGGGAGCTTTGAGGCCTGGGGCTCCTTCCCAGGATGTCCTTCCTGAGGCTGTGAGTAAACAGAGCTCAGGGGGAGAGCAGGCTGAGGGAGCTGAGCCCCTGGGTCCTGGGAGTGTGAGGAAGGGGCAGAGGAGCCAAGGTGAAGACAGCTGAGCTCTGCCTCCTGAGTTCAAGTCTTACCTGATCCCCAAGGCTCTCCTGTGGCTTCTCCATTCTGAACATTGTTTGGTCTTTATGCAACTTCATGCCCTCTCTGGGCAGACCAAGGGAGGGTGGAGTGTAGTTTCAGGCATGGCCTGGGAGTGGCTCTCCTGTTGGGAAATTCAGCCTTTTCCACAGGAACCCTTCCCTAAACTCTATCCTAGGCCTGGTTCTGAGGGACAGCTGGTCATTGCAGCTTGATCTCAGTGTGAGCTGGGCTTTGTTGAAAGCCCGTTGACAGCATCTGATGCAGCAGACGTGGTTCTGGGGCTTCGCTCCCTTCCTCTCCCTCCTTTGTCTTTTCTCAGGGGCTTCCAAGGCTAAAAGAGCCTGTACTTCACCACTGCCCCCTTCAATGTTGGTTTGTGCATGTTGTGAGTTTACATTGAAAGAGGAACGGAACTGAGAGACAGTGGAACTGAAACCTCTGTTGGTAGAAGTCTGAGGAAAGCCCTTCAGAGCAGGAGGGACCTGTGAGCTCAGGGAGGTTTTTATCTCACTTCCCCGAAAGCCCGGAGCACTGTGGTTTATACCACTGCCAGCATAGGATAAACAGTAATAGTCGGCCTCGTCCTCAGCCTGGAGCCCCGAGATGGCCAGGGAGGCCGTGTTGCCAGATTTGGAGCCAGTGAATCGGTCAGGGATCCCCGAGGGCCTGTTATTGACCCCGTAGATCAGACGTTTGGGGGCTGTGCCTGGGTGCTGCTGGTACCAGGAGACATAGTTATATCCCCCAACGTCATTGCTGCTTCCAATGCAGGAGATGGTGACTTTCTCTCCCAGAGTCCCTGAGACTGAGGGAGGCTGAGTCAGGGCAGACTGGGCCCAGGACCCTGTAAAGAGGAAAATCACATCGTGGAATCCAGAACTAGCCTAATCTGAGCCTGAGGACGAGGGACAGGGTCAGCCCAGGGGACCCTGCCCGTCCTTCCCCTTGGATCTCTCACCTGCTCCGTGAGTGAGGAGGGAGAGAAGGAGTGGAGCCCAGACCATGGTGGAGACCCCTCAGGAGAGCTGTGTGCTGTCCTGCAGTCTGGTCCTGCTCCTCTTGTGGCTCTTATCCTCCCCCACCCTGGGGAGGGAGGAACCTCCATGCAAATGTGCTTGCTGGGCCTCCCCACTAAACCACCCAACTCTCCTCCTGATGTTAGACATGGAGTACCCCGATTTTTGGGGAACACTGGGAGCTAAGGAAACTGTAGGATGAATTGTAAAATGCATTTCCCCATGGAGAATCAGTATGGTGCTTCCCAAAACCATTGGGAATACAAATCCCAGAAGGCTCCGCAGTGTCTCTGCTTGGCATCCCCGTCCCAGAGAGAAGGAGCAGAGCTCCAGCAGACACGCACAGGCACACCCAGGGTCATCCCAGGAAGGGTCTCCGATGGTGTCGTGGTGAAGCACTGGGCTGCTAACCACCAGGCCAGGAGATGGAAATCACCAAGCAACGGAGGAGAAAAGTGAACTGGTTTTTTCCCTTCAAGAATTACACTCTCGACGCCACACACATGCGCAGTCCTGCCCGGGCCTCCAGGACCTCTCTGAGTCTGCATCCACTGGATGGCAGTGAACTTCAGTTTGTGACATCACAGCAGCAGTCCCAACAGCGAGAACGCAGGGACAAGCGACATCCCATCAACGGAAACTGGAGAAATAAACGTTGGTCCACAGGCTGCACATCACCAAGCCTAATAGAAGACATAATACAAAATCAGAAGGAACAAATTAAAAGGGACAATTGAGATTCCATCGGGCATCACTGTGAGCAGGGAATTCGCATCACACTGGGCTTCCAGACAGAGCATGTGGCCAATGCAGAGGCTCCACCACCCAAGGGTGCTGAATCGTTCAGTAACGTCGCGTTCTGATTGTGTGAGACTTGTCAATACAACTATTCTAACACATGATAACGCTACATAACGTCCCATTCTGAAGGCCCTTCTCTCTGCTGTGGGTTGAAGACTCGGGGGAAAACAGGACACTGACAGCAGACCCCAGTCTCCACCCTCCATCTGCAGGATCTTGATGTCTTCCACGTTGTTTCATCCCAGCTCTGAAGGAGGCTGCACACATGCCCTTCCGGATCTCAGTGGGGTGTGGAAAGACCTCCAGCTTAGTTGGGAGAAATCCCACAGGTCCTCCTCTGTGGGAAGGGGCTGTCATTCCCTCAGTCGGGACTCTGCCCTTCTCTGTGCAGGGCTCGGGGATCTTGGCTCAGCCTTGTAACTGGGCTCTATAGAGACGGGCTGATAGGAGTGATGTACCTGTGCCTCTCTGCCATTGGACTGACCTGGGGTGGATGAGCTCTACAGTAGCCCTGGGGGCAGCTGGTGCTGAAATGCTGAACTGCTACCACCAGGTCATCGTTGGAAACCCCCATCTGCTCTTAGACATGTTTACAGTCTCGGAAAGCCACGGGGACAGCTGTCCATAATTCAAAATAAAATGACTGACAGTGAACTTTTGAAGGGGAATTTTCCTCCAGGTCAACAGAGAGGGGAACATGCCCACCCACCCCTGTACCCCCAAATGCAGGTGCTTGCTGCCCCCTGCTGGCTGAGGTGGGAAATCCTGACACTCCAGGAAAAGACAACCCAGACCCCCCATGGTGTCTTGGAGTGGCTTACAACCATGGAGACCTCATCAGAAAAGTAGGAGATCAATGAGGAGCTGAAGGTGCAAGCTCGCAGTGACCTGCTCCATGTACGGTGCAATGTCCTGAGACCTTGACCTTCGGGAAGTTGTAGCCATGACTCAGGACTGTACAGACTGAGGCAAGTCCAGAGAGGTCTCCTTTACATTGAAAGTGTAGTCAGCTCTGTGGGACCTCGGGGAGGGGCCGGGTGGGCAGACCTCAGTCTCACTTCCATGTCAGTGTGTATCCCTGTGAGCCTGTTCATGTCGTGATCCCACACCTCACAGTGGACTGGGCCTCATCCCTGCTCCGGGTCCTGCTTGTGGACAGGGAAGCCATGTTCCTAGATTAGGAGCTGGAAAGTCAGTGAGGGATTCATGGGGCTGGCTGTGACCGAGATCAGTGACCCACACAGGGGCCTGGTGTGACGTTGGCTGGGACCAGGGAGCGCCTATTGCAAAAGTGTCACAGTGTGGTTTCTGTACAGGTGATGGTGTGCATCTGTCCCACAGGCACCGACTCTCAGGGTGCTTGATCCACTCCCATGGAAGCCCCAGAGCCTGCCGGAGAGGTGGGCTTCCAGCCCAGGGGCTCATCTCTAATAGTTCTCCCTCCTCTGAGCACTAGGTCTCAGTGGACCCACAAGGTCTAGAGTTCTAGCGTGAAGAGACAGACGCCTCCCCCACTAGACACACTGACGCTTCCAACACGCCTCCCTGTGAGCAGACCCGCCTCCTGCCGTCGGGGTCCTGCTGAGCTCAGGGACAGGCCTGGCATATCTCGGCCCCAGAGCTGTGACAGGGTGACGCTAAAAGGCAGAACTTGTGTAAACGGCGAAGAGAGTGAGCCTGAAGGGACTCAGGTTCCTGGCTGTGCTTCTTAAGAGACCTGCTTCCATATGAGGCTCGGCCTGGTGTGCCTGGGACTCTGTCCCCATGTTGCTAATGAGCATCTGAATGTGTGAACCAGCAGAGATCAGGGCTGTCCTCAAAGGACTGTGTGGCTCCGAGAACATTCCGCCCCATCGACTGAGGGAATGCACTGACCACTGAACCCCAGCCTCTCTGCCGAAGGCTGTACACAGCCTGGTCTCAGAGTTCCTCGGCTGTCATGTCACCGTCATTACTGAGTCCTGGCCTTTGTGCTGGGGGGCCGATTATCTTAGGGTCAGAGCTGACAATGCCAAGAGGTCAGTGTCAAGGGCCTGTCTTGCTGAGACCACAGCCACATGGTGCAGATGCCGGGGTCACCTTGGAGCCCAAGCTCTTCATGTGCCCATCATGGCTCTGCAGGGATGCTGCTCATTGTCATCCAGGACTGGTACTGTCCCGTGCATGGGCTTCCTGAAGGAGGCAGATGCTGCATCAGGGCCCAAATCCGCCCTTGAAAGCTTTCAGCACTGTCACCTCTCACCTCCCAGAACCCATTTGGATCCTCCTCAGATTTAGAGTGCTGGAGAGTGCCCCCATCTAGAATCCAGTCTAAGCCTGACTAATGCTCTGTGGCTTCTGTAACCACTTCTAGGCCTCACTAATGCCATGTCCATGATGTGGGCATTGGCTTGCACTAGGCCCCATGTGAAAGGCAAGTCTGGCTAAGAGAACAGAGTGCCTCAGCCTGACCCCTGACTCCCTGAACAGCTGCAGACATGCTTGGACAAGGCTGCACGCAAGCACTGAAGATGTGAGGGGAGTGAACTCAATGGAGACTGGTGCTGGATGTGCTTAATTAATCCTGTGTAAAGCTGTGGATTGATTAGCAGCCTTTGTGTCAAATTTTGAAGGTCTAAGTACCCCCATGGGGCAAGGGGCTGCTCGATTAAGTCCTTGCTTAGGGCTGAAGCAGGGTTCGGCCAGGAACATAAAAAAAGACAGTGGAAGGCCCTATCTTCAACTCACTGACAAAAACTCTTCCAGTGAAATCCAAGATCAACATGATGCTCACGTGAGTCCTTGTTGTGATGGGGATTGTGCATTTGGAGTTTGTTCCCCCAGGTCAGACTGTTAACCATGCTTTCTATTTAGAAGTTCTGAGAAGACTGCCTACCAGTATGTCACAAAAGAGGCCTGGTTTTTGTCCTTCGTTTTTTGTTGTTGTTTTATTGCATTTTTTTGGTCTGACTTTTTCTGTACATATTATTATCTCTGCGGTCTCTATATGTAATACAGGCTGGATCAACATCTGGAGGAGAAAGGAACAGGACCAATGGTTCTGGGCAGAGATAGGGGAAAGGAAGTGCCGTTAAAAAGAACAGGGACGGGGAACAACAAGTGATCCAAAATCAGTGGGCTAGGAGGGTGCAGGAGGTCAGGTAGGGATTAAACAATATTAATGTAACCGAGAGGAATTACTGAAACCCAAATGAAGGCTGAACAAGATCGTGGGACAAAAGGAAAGTAAACGGAAGTAGCAGAAAGAACTAGGAAGTCAAGGGCATGTATAGAGGTCCAAATAGGGGCATGTAAATATAGTTATATATGATGTTGGGTAAAGATCTACATGCATATGTTATAGGTTTAGTATTAAGGTTGAAGATGGACATTGGGCCTCCGCTAAAGTACTCCCTCCATGCAAGAACACTTTCTTCTATTAAATTTCCATTCCATGATGCTCCCCTTCAGGGACATGATCCCTGAAGACAAAGCGGGTGCATGAGCAAATGTGAAGAAAGCTGATGGTGCCCGGCTATCAAAAGTGATAGTGTCAGGGATTCCAGCTCTCTGCTTGCTCTCTGTAGCAGCAGCCCTGCTGGTGTAATTGCTGTACCCCGTGCTGCCAATGGCAAGGCCAGCATTTTGAAACCACCGCAGCTCCACTGGAGAAGGCCTAGGCTTTCTGTTCCTGTCAAGAATGACAGACTCAGAGATGCACAGGGGCATCTCTACCCTGCCCTGCAGAGAATGCGGGAGTCAGAATCCTCTCAATGACAGTGAGCTATAGAGGCATGCAGGAACCACGCACAGGTTTTCTTCCACTCCCTGCAGTGTGGATCACACCAGGACCACCGGAACACCCAGCCTCACCTGGTACACCTGGTGCCTCATGACTCTGAGGATCAGTACATTAAAAACACTCCCCGGTCCACGACCTGGGAACACTGGAGTCTAACTCATCACAGTGCAATAGAAGAACTGCCCTCCGTTGCAGTTGAGTCTCTCACCTTGGACTCTACAGATTCAGTCTAGACCTCTGATAGATAAACTCAGAGCTAACAAAGCAAGTTCTCTTTGTTCCCCTTCATTCCTGCCGTGGACTCCATGCTGACTCAGCGACCCAACAGGACAGAGGAAAACTGGCCCTGGGGGATTCTAAGAAGTTAGAACAAATGTTAACAAATGTTTCCCATGAGGACAGGCTGGTTGTTTCAAACTACTGACCTCGGGGTCAGGTACTCAATGCATAACGAGGATCCGAATTAAGAGCAAAAACCAGTTTCCTTGGGAATGCAGTGTGTGGACATGACTGTTTGATTTTCTGAGACTCACATGAGGAAGGGGACGGACCCTGCTGAGCAGACAGACACCCCCAGTTTCCTCATTCCTACCACCTCCTCCTCACCTGGCTCTGTGCTGCAGCAGGCAGGGTGCTCATTGGCTCACATGGATGAACCTGGTTTGGGGGCAGCACACCCTCTACAGAGACCATATGAAGGACAGGAGGGAGGGCGCCCCAGAGCTCAGCCCATGTGACCTGGACCACAGCTGGCTCAGGCTTTGTCCCCATCCTCCTGGGGCTCAGAGTGAGGGGTGACACACACGGAGGAGCAGGGTTTGTGTCTTGCTTCCCTGTCTGCCTGTGTCACTGTGGGGATTACCATTGCTGTCAGTTGACAGACAGTAATAGTCAGCCTCATCGTGCGCCTGCACCCTGCTGATGGTCAGAGTGGCCGTGGTCCCTGATCTGGAGCCAGAGAATCGGTCAGGGATTCCTGAGGGCCGCTCACTGTCTTTATAGATGACCTGCACAGGGGCCTGGGGTGGCTGGCTTGGCTTCTGCTGGAACCAATGACAATATTTCTTTGGAAGGAGTTCTCCAGAGCAGGTGAGGGTGGCCGTCTCTCCCAGGGCCACTGACACTGAGCGAGGTTGAGTCAGCTCATAGGAGGTCACAGATCCTGCTGGAGAACAGAGAAAAATGAGGTCCAGGACTCCTTCCCCAGGAAGTGCCCCCTCAGGTTGTGCCTGAGCTGAGAGGGGCTAAGGGACAGACAGGAGCAGTCAACTCAAGGGCAGGGCCTGGGGGACACACCTGTGCACAGGGTGAGGAGGATCAGGAGAGAGGTAGCAGCCATGGCGCAGAGACCCCGGGTCTGTCTTCTGAGGCCACAGTGAAGTGGGGTCTCCAGAACCCTCTTATTCCTTCCCAGGTCCTTTGGGGGTTGAGGTGGTTTGGTCTGCATGCAAATGTGCTCCTCCTTTGGGGCCTCCAAAGAGTCAGCCCTGAGGGGCGGTTCCAGAACAGCATGGGTGGAGCTTCCCACACTCTTTGAGCTGCCTGCCCAAAGCAAACCTAATTCACTGCCATGGATCCTATGCCTACACTGAGCACCCTGCTGGACAGGCAGGAGCTGCCCCTGTGGGTGGCCCACACTGTATCCCTTCTCAGGATTGGAAAGCCCCAATTTGATCGCATTTAATACAAATGTTCTGCCGTCTTTACACACGCTACAGATGAAATGTCACCCTTTCCAGTCAATGAAGCACGGGAATGAATGTGCACAAGCTCTGCTTTTAGTGTCTCACACCTCTCTCTATTGGGGACAACTATCGACAGAGGGCAATGTCCCTGCAGGCTAGGAAGGAGGCACATCTGGGCCCTGTTTATCAGGGATTAATACCAAGTCACCTGTGCTCATTTTACTGACTGGATGAGACATGCCAGTCAGCTGACACCCCCAAACACATGAAACCAGACATGAACTCGCTCCTGTGCATCCAGGTGATAAGGACTCTGAGTGACCCTGCAGGACAGTCGTGCTGCCTGTGTGTTTCTGACCCTGTTGGTCCTTAAGCAGCACAAAGGCTTATGTTTCTCTCTGAGACACGCTGCTGGGTGTGAACTCCTGACCTTGTCTTCTGAAGGCCCACATTGGGCCATCTGGGCTCCTTCCCATCTGTTTCAGGAGAGAGATTAGAAGGGAGACTGTGTGTTTGAAAGATTTTGGAGGATGCTTATTGGGTTGGGGAGACAGCTGGCAGGCAGACTTAGAAGCAGAACTTGTCAAGTGCTGAAAAAGGATCAATGTTTGCAAAGATGGTCAGACAAGCCAGGCAGAGGCAGGGTCCACGCCTGTCAACTGAGCTGCCCTCAACCCCAAGGTGACATGGGACCTGAGCATGGAGGGAGTGTGCCCAGAGCAGTGGAATGCTCCTCGGGGCCGGGTCAGCCTGGAGGTGGGAGGCCAGGCCCAGAGGAGGAGACGTGGAGGTCTCTGGACAGGCCCAGGCAAAAGGTCAACCTCTCCAGGACGGTATCTGCATTGTCCAGGACGACATGCTGAGAACGGGAAGAACACATCCCTGGATCCCCCATGTCCTCACGGAGCACCCACCCTCAACCCCGTCTCCCGAGTGAGCCGAGCCTAAGGGAACTCTCTAGGTCACTCCTGGCCCAGGTTCTCCACATTTCCTGGGAAGTCATGGCACCTGTGCTTCCAGTCAGGGTGCTGAGGCCCCTGTGTTTGTGAATCTTAGACAAGGTCCCTCACCTGAGAGGGCAGTTAAGATGCTCTGACCTTTCAGGCTGAGCAACCATGAACACCTGGGTCCTCCCTGAAAGGTGGTCTCCCCCTTATGTTCCAGCTGGACAGACTGCCTCTCTCTAGAACGCTCCTGCCTGGATCTTTGCTGTCCCCTACTGGGGCAGTGATTTCTCATCGCCTCCTAACCAAGTGGAAGTTGGATGTGTATCATAAAGACCAAAGAAGAATGTGTGAATTGGAATTGTGGTGCTGGAGAAGAATAGACAATGTGTCTGAACTATTAAAGCACAAAACCATCTCTCTCCGAGGAAGTATGGCCAGAGGGCTTCTTAGAGGAAGGGTGGGGACTATATGCACCCTTTGGACAGGTTGTCAGGAGAAACTAGTCCCTGGAGAAGAACATGATGTTTGCTGAAGTGGCTTGGCAGGGAAAAGGTGGCGGCCTTTAAGAGATGGACGGATACCATACTGGGAACAACAGGAACTGCCGTGCGGCCATTGTGCAGGTGGTGCAGCTCAAGCAATGTTCTATTTTCCTGTTGTGCACATGGTGGCTATGGGTTGGAACTGACTGACTGGCACCTAGGAACAACCGCGGGAGAAGTAGCACTCAGACCAGGACCTCCGTCTTCTTGGTGACTCCAAAGTCCTGCCCCTGAAAGGAACCAGAGCGGGGCAACGCCCATGACTGCTGAGCCCACTCTGACTGTGATGACCCCACTTGTGGCAGAGCACAATTGTGAACTTCTGGGAACCAGTGACTGTCCTGTGATACATGGATTTCCAGGCCTTTCTTCCTGGTTTTCTGAGTGGTCCTGACCTTACAATCCTTCAGGAAGCAGCTGTGTGCATGCAACATTTGTGTTACCCCTGCATGTCCTGGACCATGCACCCCACCCCTGCCTATGTGAGAGCCTGCAGAGACCAGGACAGGGAAGGGAGGTGTGCTGCGCGCAGGGTGGCAGGGGCAGTGTCTGTACTGAAGTGTCCTTCTGGGTCTCTGGTGCACTTAGAAGTACAGAGAGACCTTGGCCAACCACACCTCTCTGCACAGGTATCCTGCTCTCAGAACGCATCCCACCCTCAATGGACCCATGCTTCTTATGAAGTCCCTGACTCGCACCTCCTGATGGCTCCATCCTTCCTCATGATTCCCACACGCCCCTGCAGCAGCAACAGCAGAACGATTCCTTCTCACCTCTGAATCCCAAACCCAGGCTTTCTGATTCACATAGGAGAAGCTATCAGTTGGATCTCTGTCTCCAGGCTCCCCTTCATTAAACCCTACAGAACAAAGCCAAAGGACAATCATTCCCGAAGGAGGGAGTGTTACGCTGTGTTCCCTTGGGAAGCCAAGCCCTTGGCCTTTGTAAGAGCATGAACATCACAGGAGAGTTACACTGACAAACAGATCACACCATGGGGTGATTGCCCATCCGCTCAATTTCAAGTCCCTGGCACCCATGAAAGCACTTCAGCTTCTCAGGACTTCGGTAGAGGCAGAGCCTGATCTGTAGCAAGCAGGAGGATCAAGCAATGAGGCCACTGGTGGTGGCTGCAGAGTTTCATGAGCCTGAGGTTGCCCGTATAGATGCAAGGCCCACAATTGGCTGATGGCTCCTAGGAGAAGCAGGCAGTTTAACACGAGGCGCCTGAACCAGAGGCCAGATCCAAACCCTGCAGGAGAATTCTGCTAACTTCCATTGACTGTCAGTTTATACTGAGAGGAGGGCACCATGTGGGTGACACTGACATGAGTCAGCTCAAAGCTCTGACCTCATTCAGGATGTTTATTTGCTCCAGAGCTTCTCAGCCCAGCCCAGCAGAGAGTGGACACGCTGTATTGGATCACGTCCTGGGAGAACCTGGCCACCACCTTGACGGCAAACCTAACCAGCACAGAGGGAGACCACCAGCCTGAGGCCAATGAAGCTCAGTGCACGGGTCTAATTAGAGAAGATGGAACACCTGGTGCAGGTACGTCCATCCCTGCCGAGGGCAGGACTGCAGCAGCTTGGAGAGGACCAGGACTGAGACATGCACACACTGCCGATTGCAAACACTTATGTGTGTGGTTCTGGGCCTTCATGTAGCACAGACCCTGTCCCTACAGTCTGCCCGCTGCCCCACAGGGTAGAGAGTCCAAGACAAGGGGCACTTTGCCCTCGTTCCCTCAGCAACACCTTCAGATCTTCTCACAGGGGCAGAGGGAGGACCCGCCCGAGAAGCCCAGTGGAGAGCCAGTGCTGGATGCAGAGTTGACGGAGACAATGCGCTGTGAACAGAGCTGAGTCCAGGCTGCTCTGCACAGACAGTGGATGGCGGTCTTCCAGAATCACACTCACTGCCCTCCACTCAGCACTGACCCACAGTGACCGTGTGCATCTCCAGGATGGTGTCTGTTTAGCGGAGCAGAAAGCCCTGTCGCTGTGCCATAGAGCTGGTGGTGCAGTGGTTAGACTTTCCTCTGTGATGCACGGGGGAGTCTCAAAGGGAGTGTTTTCCTGAGAATTGGGGGAGAGGAGTTGTCTCCTCATCTCTCTGTTCAGGATGTTGACAAAAAAAACAAAAAACAAACTCAGGACAATGGAGTCGAAGCCCACTCAGATCAGCCCTGGCTGACAGGGTAGAGCTGCCCTGGGTGTTTCAGAGACTGAAACTACTGAGGGGAGGAGGGAGCCCATTCTCTTTCCCTCAGACAGGCTGCTGGTTTTGATCTGCTGACCTTGGAGATCACAGCCCAACAGGTAACCCTTGTACCCTGAGGGCTCCTCCATGATGTGAAAGAGTAGAAGTGTGTGATCCAGGGCCACATTGCACAGGCAAAGACATGGACACTCTGACCCACACAGGTCGTCTGAGAGTGTGTTTGTTAGTTGGTGTTGTGGAGATCCTGAGTGGAGCTCATGGCTAATGAATTTGTTCACCACCTGAAAGCCTGCAGATGAGCGTCAGCCCCCAGGGGCTCAGGAGAAGGGCTTGGCGATCCCATCAGGAGAGCTCCCCATGGACACCCTGCCGCTCACTCCTCCTCTGACTCATCAGGGCTCCCCAGGATGGAGGGAGCAGCAACAGCCATGCATGTGTTGGTTTGTGTGTTGTCAGTTTACATTGAAAGAGGAAAGGAGCTGAGAGACAGTGGAGTTGAAACCTCTGTTGGCTGACGTTTGAGGAAAGCCCTTCAGAGCACGAGGGACCTGTGAGCTCAGGGAGGTTTTTGTGTCAATTCCCCGTGAGCCCGGAGCACTGTGGATAGTGTTACTGCCAGCATAGGACCCACAGTAATAGTCGGCCTCGTCCTCAGCCTGGAGCCCCGAGATGGTCAGGGAGGCTGTGTTGCCAGATTTGGAGCCAGTGAACCGGTCAGGGATCCCTGAGGGCCTGTTATTGACCCTGTATATCAGAGTTTTGGGTGCTGTTCCTGGGTGCTGCTGGTACCAGGAGACATAGTTATATCCCCCAATGTCATTGCTGCTTCCAATGCAGGAGAGGGTGACCTTCTCTGTCAGAGTCCATGAGACTGAGGGAGGCTGAGTCAGGGCAGACTGGGCCCAGGACCCTGTGAAGAGGAAAAATCACACAGTAAAATCCAGAACTGACCCATTTGAGCCTGAGGAGGAGGGACGAGGGTCAGCCCAGGGGACCCTGCCCGTCCTTCCCCTTGGATCTCTCACCTGCTCCGTGAGTGAGGAGGGAGAGGAGGAGTGGAGCCCAGACCATGGTGGAGACCCCTCAGGAGAGCTGTGTGCTGTCCCTGCAGTCTGGTCCTGCTCCTCTTGTGGCTCTTATCCTCCCCCACCCTGGGGGAGGGAGGAACCTCCATGCAAATGTGCTTCCTTCTTCTCCCCTCCCACTAACCATCCATGTCTTTACCCTCCATGGGGAAGCAGACCCCTGTGTGTCTGGGTCACACTGGGCACTGAGAAAGTGCAGTATGAATTTTAAAAGGCTGTTTTCCACTCAGGAAATCCACAGGGTGCTTCGCCTGACAATTGGGATCAGAAATATCATGTGACTCTGCCTTCTCCCTGTGTGCTTTCTACCTTCCAGACACAAGGAGCAGTGCACAGGGAGACAGGAACACACCCAAGTTCATCACAAGAAGGATCTCTGGTGGTCTAGTGGTTAAACATTTGGTTAATAACCACAAGCTCAGCAGTTATATCCCACCTGGTGTTCCTTAAGAGAAAGATGGGGCTTTCTACTTCTCTAAAGACATGAAGTATGGAAATCCACAAGGCAGATCCCCCTGACTTTTATTGGCGATAGGAGTTCACATCCACTCAATGCCAGTGAGTTTGGGTTTATGTTCCTCCAGCACTAGACACAAGAGCAGGAAGAGAGAGAAACCAGGGGAGCACTGAATGAATGAAGTTTACACACTCCTACACGTCACACACTGGAAAACACATAATAGAAAATCAGAGGAAAGAAGTGTTTTTTAAGCAAAATTGAACAGTGGTTTACTTTGCGTGGCCAATTAGATATGAAACTGGATTCCTAACAAAGGGGAGGGAGGATGAAGTCGGCTCAGCAGCTCCACTAGACCAGGTGGTTGAAGAGTCTCATTCTGTGGATGCCCTCTCTCTGCTCGGAGTCTGGGTCCTGGGGGAGCAGAGAGCGTTGAGAGCACCCTCCACTCTCTAGACATCACCCACAAGATCTTGGTGTTTTCCACTTGCCTCTTGCTCGCTGTGAGGAAGACTGCAGACCCCCCCACCGAGCTACGGATAAGGGTGAGTAGAAGACTCCACCCTGAGGAGGGAAAATCCCACCCTTCCCATAGGAACAGGAGGCAGGGGGAGACCTCTCATTTCCCCTCAAGCTCTTCTCAGGGGCATCCTCAGTCCTGTTCCCTCTGAAGTGCTCTGTGACTGGGTCTGAGCTTGGTCATTAGGTTCTACAGACAGGGGACTGGTGGGGCTTTAAAGGACGTGTGAATGTATCCTGTGTGGAGTGACCTGGGACACAGGAGTCCCATGGGAGCCCTGAGGTGGAGGGGCTCAATATTGAGCTGTAGTCCTCCAGGTGAGCACTTGGAAACCAGCAGCTGCTCTGACAGAGAAAGAGGAGGCTTTCCACGCTCATGAAGATTCACAACCTGGAAACCCACCGAAGCCGCTCTCCCCTGAGCTATGGGTCTCTGCGTGTCACAATGAAGAACGTGGCAGAGCTCTTATGGAGGGACAACCCACAGGTCCAGAAAAAGCAGAACAAGGCCCTCCCCTGGTCACGGTGCTTGCTGCCCCCTGGGGGCTGAGGTGGGAAATGCTCACCCTCCTGGAAAGGGCCACCCAGAACCCAAACCTACTTTTTGGAGTTTATTCCAACTTTGGCAATTCCATCAGTGAAGCTGCACAAAGGTCCAAGCTCTACTTCTTCTCCCTCCTGCTGTCAGGTTTCCAAGCCTGTGTTTTCCCTCCATTTGACACGTGATTTCCTCTGACACCCACCCCCTGCGGCCTCCTGACTTCGCTCTATTTCCATCTGTGTACCCTGTCTCCTTCACACATGTGGGCCGTGCCTCCCCTTTCACTGGGTCACTGCTGAGGGGCAGATCAGGGCGAGGAGCTGGGGAGAGGGTGACTATACTGGGAGTCAGTCCTCGCAGGAGGACAGGGCAGAGCGAGGGGAAAGGCAAATTCTGTATGGAGTCTCAGAATGCTGACGTGACCTTCAGAGGGACCAGGAGAGCTGCATCCTGAAGGAAGAGCTGGTGCTGGATGATGTCTGTCTTTTCAGCAGCCCAGGGACAGTCTGGTGGGGGCACGACCGAGGCTCCATTCAGGGGTCCCTCTCCGGAGACGTCCCATCTGAGGGCAATCATGAGGAAACACGCAGGACCCTGACTCCTCCTTGTGTCTCTCCAGCACCTTCTTCAGAGAGTCAGACCTGGGGACAGTTAGCCTCCATGGAGTGACGTCTTCACCCATGGACAAATAAATGGTTCCCCCATTCTTTTCTACAAAAGATAGATATTGGGTGTAGGGGGCCGAATGATGATCCAAAGATCATCAGGTCTGATTAATCACCAAAGCCCCTCCCTGCCGTGGGTCTGCTCTGGGTGACAGCTGACCTGCCCTCTGCGGGGTTTCCAGGCTGAGAGCTTCAGCAGGTGGTTCTCCTCAGCGTCGTCTGCGTGGGCTGAAACTGCAGACCTTCCATCGACAGCCACTCACCTCATGACCTGTGGTTCTGCTGCGGACGCTCAGCATGGCCCCCACGTGCTCACCCAAGGCCTTTCCTCGTGGGGGAACCCTTTCCAGACATTTCCAGCAGGCGCCCTTCCCACGTGATCCTCCCTGCAAAATGCTGCCCTGGGGAGAAGTCACACCCAAGAGCAGGACCTGATGCTCTGAGATAAGTCTGAACCAATCAGTCCTTGGAATAATGCATGACTCACTATCATGGAGACTGGGAGACTCAGTATTGTGAAGGGGGACGTTCTCCCCTGTGTGATCTGTAAAGTCAATGTCATCTCAACTCAACCCACATGCAGTGCCTTCTCAACACCCAAGTGAAAATCAAGCTCAAATTGTAACAAAATCAATCATCATGAAATAAAATTTTTTAAAAAGAAGAGTGCTTATCCAGCTAGAGAAGAGGGGAAGCAAAATGAGCTTCCCCAGAGGATGGAAATTCCCATGGGGATCAAGTGCCTCCCTGCAGCCCACCCTGAGCTGGTGTTCTGCAAACTTTGCCTTACATGATCAAGGAAGATGCCATTCCCCCTGTTTAGGGACAGACAGACAGACAGTAGGGTTGACCAGGCACCATGGGGTGAGCACTAAGAAGCAGAACAAAGAGCTCCCTCTGAGATTCCTAATAGAGGAGCAGCCTCTCTGAGAAGGAAGCAGACTCTGGCACTGTGTGAGGCTCCCCTCCCAGCCCCCCCATCAGGCATTTTGCAGGCCTCAGGCTCCTCATTAGCCACTCTGGTTGAGAGGTTGGGTGCAGGGCAAACCGTTCACCCCTTCACTACAAAATCCAACACCTACACCAGACGTGCTTGTGCCCCTGGGGCAGCAAGTCCATTGACCTGACAGAAGGTGATTGTGTAACACACCTTCTGACATGAGGACGTGGTAGAACTCTGCGTCCACCTTTCACACGGATGGAAAGGGAGGTGGAGAGTGGAAGGGAGAGATGGAGGGAGTCCCCAAAGCCCAGACTATGATGTTGTTTGGACCCCTGGTGGTGTAGTGGTTCTTCCTTGGGCTGCCAACCAAAAGGTCAGCGTGTTCAACACCACGAGCCACCCTGGTGAGATTTTCCACGTGTAAACAGTTAGTCTTACACACCCACAGGGGCCTTTCTAGCCCGTCGCATAGGAACACCGTGAGTCAGAATCACCCCACGGCAGCGAGTCTCAGGGAGAGTTGGGCTGTAGGCCTTGCAACAGACGTGTTTCTCATCAAGAGGAGCCAAGATCTGTCCATCCAGAACCTTCGCTTCTGGCCTGTGATCACCGGGAAGACGGAGGAAGAGGCTGGGGCTTCTTTTCAGCATGACTGTCTTACTGGGGGGTTCGGCCCAGATCTCAGAGAACACCTGGAATGAGGTCCGCCCACCTAAACTTGACCAGATGGGTGCCGAGCATCTGACCCTGGGTCAGTGGGGATGATGGGACCAGAAGGCCTCCTCAAGGTGCCATGGATGTAGGGAGTGCCGTCCCTAACTGTCTGTGAAGGGTCAGAATAAGAAGGGGGAAGAATAGGGGCTTGTCTGGAACTCAAGCAGAGAGCAGTGCCCTTAGCTCAAGCCACGCCGCCCGCTCCTCCCAGGACTATACAGAGACCCTTAGAGGATGGAGACGCAGCTCAAAGTCTTCCCACGTCGGGGGGTGAGCCAACACCAGAGAGGGTGCTGGACGCTGAGACCTTGACCCCCAGCTACATGATGGCTGATGAGCCTGATGTGAGGTTGGGTGGCAGGTCCCTGTCCCACTTTGCTGCCCTCAGTGTCACTGTGCTCCCTGCCAGCTGCTCCCACTGCTGAGACCAATGACACAGTAAAAGTTGGCCTCACCCTCAGCCTAGCCTGCTGACGGGCAAGGTGATCTTGTTCCCTGACTTGGGGTCAGAGAATTGATGAGGGATCCCTGCAGACTGGGTACTATTGGCCTAGATGGCAGTCGGGGACTCTGGCCTGGTTCTTGCTGCTCTCAATGAGCTTCATCACTCTAGGGGAGTGTCCTGAGCAGGTGACACGCCCCTTCTGCCCCAAGGTCACTGACACTGAGGAAGGCTGAGCAGCTCACAGGAGACAGGGAGCCCACAGGAGAATAGAGAAGGGAGCTTTGAGGCCTGGGGCTCCTTCCCAGGAGGTCCTTCCTGAGGCTGTGCCTGAACTGAGCTCAGGGGGAGAGCAGGCTGAGGGAGCTGAGGCCCTGGGTCCTGGGAGAGTGAGGAAGGGGCTCAGGAGAGAGATGTAGCCATGGTGAAGACAACTGAGCTCTGCCTCCTGAGTTCACAGGTCAGATGATCCCCAAGGTCCTCCTCTGGCTCCTGAGGCCCTCGGTGGGAAGCACTGTCTGGTCTTTATGCAACTTCATGCCCTCTCTGGGTAGAACAGAGGAGGACGGTCTGTAGTTTCCCGCATGGCCCGTGAGTGACTCTCCTGTTGTAAAATCCATCCTTGTCCACAGAAACGCTTCACTAAACTCTATCGTGTGTCTGGCTGTGAGGGACAGCTGGTCTCTGCAGCTTGATCTTTGGACTGATCTGGGCCATGTTGAAAGCCCGTCGATAGCATCTGATGCAGCAGGACATGGTCCAGGGCTTCCATCCCTCCCAAGCCCTCCTTTGTTTCCCTCACTGTCTGCCAAGCTTACTCTGTGCTTCCCTACCATCCCCCATCCATGTTGGTTTCTGTGCTGTGAGTTTACATTGAAAGAGGAACAGAGCTGAGAGACAGTTGGGTTGAAACCTCTGTTGGTTGAAGGCTGAGGAAAGCCCTTCAGAGCAGGAGGGACCTGTGAGCTCAGGGAGGTTTTTGTCTCACTTCCCTGTGAGCCCGGAGCACTGTGGTTTATACCACTGCCAGCATAGGACACACAGTAATAGTCGGCCTCGTCCTCAGCCTGGAGCCCCGAGATGGTCAAGGAGGCCGTGTTGCCAGATTTGGAGCCAGTGAACCGGTCAGGGATCCCTGAGGGCCTTTTATTGACCTGGTATATCAGAGGTTTGGGGGCTGTGCCTGGGTGCTGCTGGTACCAGGAGATATAGCTACTGCTGCTTCCAGAGCAGGAGAGGGTGACCTTCTGTCCCAGAGTCCCGGAGGCTGAGGGAGGCTGAGTCAGGGCAGACTGGGCCCAGGACCCTGTGAAGAGGAAAAGTCACAAGGTGGATCCAGAACTGGTCCATTTGAGCCTGAGGAGGAGGACGAGGGTCAGCCCAGGGGACCCTGCCCATTCTTCCCCTTGGATCTCTCACCTGCTCCGTGAGTGAGGAGGGAGAGGAGGAGTGGAGCCCAGACCATGGTGGAGACCCCTCAGGAGTGCTGTGTGCTGTCCCTGCAGTCTGGTCCTGCTCCTCTTGTGTCTCTTATCCTCCCCCACCCTGGGGAGGGAACACCCTCCATGCAAATCAGCTTCTTTCCTGTCTCCCTACCACTAACCACCCACCTCATTACCCTCCATGTTCAGATCCTTGGGTATCTGGGTAGCACTGTGAGGTGAGGAAAGGGCTGCATGAATTTTAAAAGACTGTTTTCCACTTTGGAAATCCACAGGGTGCTTCAACAGACAATTGGGAATAGAAATACCAAATGACTCTGCCGTCTCCTTGTTTGGAATCTACCTTGAAGAAACAGTAAGCTGCACACGGTAGATATGAGCACACACAGGTGCATCACAAGAAGGATCTCTGGTGGTGTAATGGTTAAACATTGGGCTACTAACCACAAGTTCAGCAGTTCAAAGACACCAACTGCTCCTCAGGAGAAACATGGGGCTTTCTACTCCTGTAAGGACTGAGTGTGGAAACCACAGCGGAGCTCTTCTCTGCCTTATAGGGTCCCTGTGAGTTTACCTGGACGGCAATATGTTTGGGTTTCTGTTCATCCAGAAGGAGAGACAGTTGCAGTAAGACAGGTGCATGAGTGGTGAAGGAATATCTGAAGTGTGGTACAGACTGCTACACATCTCACAACGATAGAAAATACAAAATATGACATCAGAGGAAAGGTTTTTATTAAAGTATGATTGAAGAGTGGGTAACTTTGAGAGGCCCAGTAGATATGAAACTGGATTCCTAACAAAGAAGAGGGAGGATGAGGTCGGCTCAGCTGCTCCACTAGACCAGGTGGTTGAAGAGTCTCATTCTGTAGACGCCCTCTCGATGCTGTGAGTATGGGTCTTGGGGGAGCGCAGGGCACTGTGAACACCCTCCACTCTCTAGACGTCTCCACAAGATCTTGGTGTTTTCCACTTGCCTCTTGCTCGCTGTGAGGAAGACTGCAGACCCCGCACCAGCTACGGATAACGGTGAGTAGAAGACTCCACCCTGAGGAGGGAAAATCCCACCCTTCCCATAGGAACAGGAGGCAGGAGAGACCTCTCATTTCCCCTCAAGCTCTTCTCAGGGGGATCTTCAGTCCTGTCCCCTCTGCAGTGCTCTCTGACTCTGTCTGAAATTGGTCATCAGGCTCTACAGAGAGGGGACTGCTTTGGCTTTAAAAAAACGTGTGAATGCATCCTGTGTGGAGTGACCTGGGACACAGGAGTCCCATGGGAGCCCTGGAGGTGGAGGGGCTCAATGTTGAGCTGCAGTCCTCCAGGTGAGCACATGGAAACCAGCATCTGCTCTGACAGAGAAAGAGGAGGCTTTCCTCGCTCATGAACATTCACAACCTGGAAACCCACCCAGGCCGCTCTTCCCTGTGCTAAGCGTCTCTGTGCGTCACAATGAAGAACGTGGCAGAGGTCTTATGGAGGGACCTCCCACAGGTCAAGAGAAAGCAGAACAAGGCCCTCCCCAGTCACGGTGCTTGCTGCCCCCTGGGGGCTGAGGTGGGAAATGCTGACCATCCAGGAAAGGGCCACCCAGACCCCAAACCTAGTTGTCTTCCAGCTGTTTCCAACAATGGCCAACGCAGAAGTGGGAGGAATGTCCTTGCTCTGCTCCTTCTCCCTCCCGCTGTCTGCTTTTCCAGACTCTGTTTTCCCAGAGGTGATCAAGGAAGACACCATTTCCCCCTGCTTAGGGACAGATAGTAGTGTTGGCCGGGCACCATGGGGTGAACACGGCGAAGCAGAACATAGAGTTCCCTATGAGATTCCTAACAGAGAAGCAGTCTTTCTGAGAAGATAAAAAGCCTCTGACATGATCTGAGGGTCCCCTCCCAGCCCCAAGGTTAGGCAGTGTGCAAGGCCCCAGGCTCCTTATTAGCCAGGGTGAGAGGTTGGGGTGCAGGGCAGACCATTGTTCCTTCTTTACAAAATGCAACCACTGTACAGGACATGCTTGTGCAACTGGGTAAGGGAGGCCATTTAATGTGCAATAAACGTCCTCAGATGAGGACTTGGTAGAACTCTGTGTCCACCTTCACACGAATGGAAAGGGAGGTGGAGAGCGGCAGGGAGAGATGGAGGGAGAACCCAAATCCCAGCATTGGGTGCTGTTAGGATCCCTGGTGGCATAGTAGTTACTCCTTGGGCTGCCAAGGACAAGGTCTGCATGTTCTAGACCACCAGCCACCCTGGGGAGACTTTCCAGCTGCAAACAGCTGCAGTCTTAGAAACCCACAGGGGCCTTCTCCAGCCCGTCCCATAGGAACCCCGTGAGTCAGAGTCAGCTCATGACGGTGAGTCTCAGGGAGAGTTGGGCTGTAGAGCTTGCAACAGACGTGTTTCCCATCAAGAGGAGCTGAGATTTGTCCATCCAGGGACTTCGCCTCCGGCCTGTAATCACCTGGAAGATGTTGGAAGGGGCTGGGGCTTATCTTCAGCATGATTGTCTTACTTGGGGCCTCGGCCCAGATCTCAGAGCACACCAGAATGAGGTACTCCCACCTAACTTGACCAGATGGGTGCTGGGCATCTGACTCCGGGTCAGTGGGGATGATGGAACCAGAAGACCTTTTCCAGGTGCCATAGAGGGAGGGACTGCTGTTCTCCCACAGGGTCTGTGAAAGGTCAGTGTAAGAAGGGTTAAGAACAAGGGCTTGCCTTCTACCCAAACTGAGAGCAATTCCCTTAGCTCAGGCCAGGCCGCCCAATTCTCAGACGGCTACAAAGAGACCCTTAGAAGATACAGAAGCTGCTCAGTCTTCCCAAGTCGGGAGGGAGCCAACACCAGCGAGGGTATAGTGTGCTGATACCTTGACCTCCAGCTTCATGGTGGCTGAGGAGCCTGATGTGAGGTTGGGCGGCAGTTGCCTGTCCCACTTTGCTGCCCTCGGTGTCACTGTGCTCCCTGCCAGCTGTTCCCACTGCTGAGACTCAGGACACAGCAACAGTTGGCCTCAGTCTCAGCCTTGACCTGCTGACGGCAAGGTGGCCTTGTTCCCTGACTTGGAGTCAGAGAATGGATGAGGGATCCCTGCAGACTGGGTACTATCAGCCTAGCTGACCAGTCTGGGACTCTGGCCTGGTTTCTGCTGCTCTCCATGGGCGTCATCCTTCTAGGGGAGTGTCCTGAGCAGGTGACACGCCCATTCTGCCCCAAGGTCACTGACCCTGAGGGAGGCTGAGCAGCTCACAGGAGACACGGAGCCCACGGAGAATAGAGAAGGGAGCTTTGAGGCCTGGGGCTCCTTCCCAGGAGGTCCTTCCTGAGGCTGATTGTGATCTGAGCTCAGGGGGAGAGCAGGCTGAGGGAGCTGAGCCCCTGGGTCCTGGGAGAGTGAGGAAGGGGCACAGGAGAGAGATGCAGCCATGGTGAAGACAGCTGATCTCTGCCTCCTGAGTTCAAGGCTCAGCTGATCCGCAAGTTCCTCCTCTTGCTCCTGAGGCCCTCGGTGGTAAGCACTGTTAGGTCTTTATGCAACTTCATGCCCTCTCTGGGCAGACCAGAGGAGGACGGATTGTAGTTTCCAGCATGGCCCGTGATTGACTCTCAGGTTGTAAAATCCACCCTTTTCCACAGAAACGCTTCACTAATCTCTATCGTGTGTCTGCCTCTGAAGGACAGCTGGTCGTTGCAGCTTGATCTTGGGGCTGAGCTGCGCCTTGTTGAAAGCCCGTGGACAGCATCTGATGCAGCAGGACATGGTCCTGGGCTTCACTCTCTTCTTCTCCCTCCTTTGTCTTCTCTCAGGGTCTGCCAAGGCTGACTCTGTCCTTCCCACCATCCCCCCTCCATGTTGGTTTCTGTGTTGTGACTTTACGTTGAAAGGGGAAAGGAGCTCATGGACAGTGGAACTGCAACGTCTATTGTCTGAAGTCTGAGGAAAGCCCTTCAGAGCAGGAGGGGCCTGTGAGCTCAGGGAGGTTTCTGTCTCACTTCCCTGTGAGCACGGAGCACTGTGGTTTATACCACTAGCATAAGACCCACAGTAATAGTCGGCCTCGTCCTCAGCCTGGAGCCCGGAGATGGTCAGGGAGGCCGTGTTGCCAGATTTGGAGCCGGTGAACCGGTCAGGGATCCCTGAGGGCCTTTTATTATTTAGGTACATCAGAAGGCTGGGAGCTGTGCCTGGATGCTGCTGGTACCAGGAGACAGAGTTAATGCTTCCAGAGCAAGAGAGGGTGACTTTCTGTCCCAGAGTCCCGGAGGCTGAGGGAGGCTGAGTTGGGTCTGACTGGGCCAAGGACCCTTTGAAGAGGAAAAATCACACGGTGGAATCCAGAACTGGTCCATTTGAGCCTGAGGAGGAGGATGAGGGTCAGCCCAGGGGACCGTGCCCATCCTTTCCCTTGGATCGCTCACCTGCTCCGTGAGTGAGGAGGGAGAGGAGGAGTGGAGCCCAGACCATAGTGGAGACCCCTCAGGAGAGCTGTGTGCTGTCCTGCAGTCTGGTCCTGCTCCTCTTGTGGCTCTTATCCTCCCCCACCCTGGGGAGGGAGGAACCTCCATGCAAATGTGCTTGCTGGGCCTCCCCACTAAACCACCCACCTCTCCTCCTGATGTTAGACATGGAGAACCCTGAGTTTTGGGGAGCGCTGAGAGCTAAGGAAAGGGTAGGATGAATTGTAAAATGCATTTCCCCTTGGGGAATCAGTATGGTGCTTCGCAAAACCATTGGGAATACAAATACCAGAAGGCTCCGCAGTGTCTCTGCTTGGCATCCCCGTCCCAGAGAGAAGGAGCAGAGCTCCAGCAGACACGCACAGGCACACCCAGGGTCATCCCAGGAAGGGTCTCCGGTGGTGACGTGGTGATGCCCTGGGCTGCTGACCACCAGGCCAGGAGATGGAAATCACCAAGCAACGGAGGAGAAAAGTGAACTGGTTTTTTCCCTTCAAGAATTACACTCTCGACGCCACACATGCGCAGTCCTGCCCAGGCCTCTAGGGCCTCTCTGAGTCAGCATCCAATGGATGGCAGTGAACTTGAGTTCGTTGTGTCACTGTAGGAGTCCCAACAGAGAGAACGCAGGGACAAGCGACATCCCATCAATGGAAAACGGAGAAATAAACGTTGATCCACACGACTGCACATCACCAAGCCTAATAGAAGACATAATACAAAATCAGAAGGAACAAACTTAAAAGGGACAATTGCGATTCCATCGGGCATCACTGTGAGCAGAGAATTCGCATCACACTGGCTTCCAGACAGAGCATGTGGCCAATGCAGAGGCTCCACCACCCAAGGGTGCTGAATCGTTCAGTAATGTCGTGTTCTGATTGTGTGAGACTTGTCAATACAACTATTCAAACACATGATAATGCTACATAACGTCCCATTCTGAAGGCCCTTCGCTCTGCTGTGGGTTCAAGACTTCGGGGGAAAACAGGACACTGACAGCAGACCCCAGTCTCTGCCCTCCATCGACAGGATCTTGATGTCTTCCACATTGTTTCATCCCAGCTCTGAAGGAGGCTGCACACATCCCCTTCCTGATCTGAGTGGGGTGTGGAAAGGTCTCCAGCTTAGTTGAGAGAAATCCCACAGGTCCTCCACTGTGGGAAGGGGCTATCATTCCCTCAGTCGGGACTCTGCCCCTCTCTCTGCAGGGCTCGGGGATCTTGGCTCAGCCTTGTAACTGGGCTCTGCAGAGACGGGGCTGAGGGGAGTAATGGACCTGTGCTCCTCTGCATTTGGACTGACTTGGGGTGAAGGAGTTCTACAGTAGCCCTGGGGGCAGCTGGTGCTGAAATGCTGAACTGCTACCACCAGGTCAGCCGTTAGAAACCCCCATCTGCTCTCAGACATGTTTACTGTCTCAGAAAGCCACGGGGACAGCTGTCCATAATTCAAAATAAAATGACTGACAGTGAACTTTTGAAGGGGAATTTTCCTCCAGGTCAACAGAGAGGAGAACATACCCACACACCCCTGTACCCCCAAATGCAAGTGCTTGCTGCCCCCTGCTGGCTGAGGTGGGAAATCCTGACACTCCAGGAAAAGACAACCCAGACGCCCCATTGTGTCTTTGAGTTGATTCCAACCATGGAGACTTCGAAAGAAAAGTTGGGGGTCCATAAGGAGCTGGTGTTGCAAATTCAGGGTGACCTGCTCCATGTATGGTTCAATGTCCTGAGACCTTGACCCTCTGGAAATTGTAGCCGTGACTCAGGACTGTACAGACTGAGGCAAGTCCAGAGAGGTCTCCTTTACATTGAACGTGTAGTCAGCTCTGTGGGACCTGGGGGAGAGGCCGGGTGGGCAGACCTCTGTCTCACTTACATGTCAGTGTGTGTCCCTGTGAGCCTGTTACTGTCTTCATCCCACACCTCACAGTGGACTGGGTCTTATCCTTGACCTGGGTCCAGCTGGAGGCCAGGGAGGCCATGTTCCTAGATTTGGAGCTAGTGAGTCCGTGAAGAATCCCCGAGGCTGGGTGTGACCAAGATCAGTGACCCACACAGAGGCCTGGCCTGACATCTGCTGGGACCAGGGAGCATCTCGTTCTAATATTCTTACAGGAGACGGTGGGCATCAGTCCCAGACACTGAGGGTGTCTGATACACTTCCCAGGAAGCCCCAGAGCCTGCGGGAGAGGTGGGCTTCCAGCCATGAGAGTCATCCTCAGTAGGGCTCCCTCCTTTGGGCTGCAGGCATCAGTGGACCCATAAGGCCCCCAGCTTAGTTCCTGCCTTGGGGAGTGCAGAGTCTGAGCTGTAGGGAGAAACAAGTGCCTCTTACCCTGGACAGACTGCACCCCCCAACATGCATCCCTGTGAGCAGAGCTGCCTCTTGCAGTTGGTGTCCTGCTGAGCTCAGAGTGTCCCTGTCCTGTGCTTGGACCCAGAGCTGTGTGACAGGGTGAAAACTGGGGCAACATCTGTTTGATGCGTGAGGACTGTCAGGATGAAGGGGCTTTGGGTCATGTCTGTGGTTCTTAGAGGCCTGCTTCTAACTTGATGCTGGTCTTAGTTACCATGTTACACCTGACCTGCACTCCCATTTCCAACTCTCTCTCTCTCTCTCTCTCTCTCATTCACGCAAATGCTGAAAAGGCTCAGGGTGTGTAAACCAGCAGAAAGCATGGTTATGTGGCAGTAGAGACTCAGGCAGAGGGATAGAGAGTGGGGAAACTCCTGCCCTTCTGCCCATCGGCATTGCCGTCTCCCCCCACACTGGTCTCAGGGCTCCTGGCCTTACATGTTCTTGTCAATGTTGTGCCCCGGGTGGTCTGATAATCTTGGGGTCAGAGGCAACATCCATTCTAATTTCACAATGTCCAGGAGTCAGTGCCAATAGACTGCCCCTGGGCCCAGTTTTCAAGGAACGACTGAAACTTACTGAAGATGCCGGGTCTCCCCAGAGCCCAGGCTCCCTGCGTGCCCATTGTGGCTCTGCAGGGACATTGTTCATCGTCATCCAAGACCAGAGTTGCCGTATCACTGATGTTCCCTGGATGGGCCAGCTGCTGCAACTAGTCTCAACTCCACTCTTGGAAGCTTTCAACAAGACCCATTTCTCCATTCTCACATTCAAGGACTGCACCCCGTGATGATAGGCTGAAGGGTTTCATGGGTCTTGTTGCTCTTAGGACAAGGGGCTCCCACCGGTGGTTGGGAGCACTGCGCATATCCATGATCATGGTCAGAAGCATCTTCATAGGGCTCACAGGGGAGTGAGATCTCCCCTCTGTATGGCCATTTCTCTCCACCCTTCTCTGCACTTCAGATCCCAGGAGCAGAGAAATCAGAGCGCACCCAGGATGTCACAAGTGAGCAATGTGTCATGTGATTTCTGGACTGTGGTTTCCGTGAGCGTTGATGAGAGATGCCAGTCAAATCAAGTCCCTGACAACCCCATCTCCGCACACTGATCATGGTGCTGTCCCCGGATCACGGCGTGTGGATTTGCTATCCTTACGTGGAGTTGCCATCCATCGTGAAGGTGCTCAGAGCGGGGAAGTATTCCATGAGCAATGAGATCAGTCCGACAGGGAAGGCTGGATCAGATCTTGCAGGAGGAAAAAGAGGTCTCATCAAAAGCTTGAAAGAAAAACAGAGCTCAGATGTGGGGAGAGCTCTGTCAGGATGGAGAACTAGCTAACGGAGCACCCAGGAAGGTATCAGGGTTTGAGGATCTGGGAGAGAGGATGTTGGCAGCATGGAGCTGAGGATTCAGCTCCAGAGGCCTCTCATGAGAAGCGGTCTGCTTGCCACAGACACGACTGTTCCCTGTAGTGAGGCCTTGTGCACATTGAGATGATCCCATGTCACTCCTCTAGGCCTCCTGGAGGTGAACTTTCGTCCATCAAGGAGATTTCATTGACAACCTTTTTGTCTCTGAAAAGAAGGGAGATTGGGAAAACTCTAATTAGGGCTGGTCGGTCTTTTTATTTAATCCTTTTATTACGGGTTCATACAACTTTTATCGCAATAAATACATACGTCCATTGTGTAAAGCACATCTGTTCATTCATTGCCCTCATCATTCTCAAATATTTGCTCTCCACTTAAGCCCCTGGCATCGGGTCCTCATTTTTTCCGCTCCCACCCCGCTGTCCATCCCTCATAAACCCATGATAATTTACAAATTATTATTTTCTCATATTTTGCCCTATCCAACGTCTCCCTTCACACACATTTCTATTGTCCCTCCCCCAGGGAGGAGGTCACATGTAGATCACATTTATCTGTTCCCCTTTCCAACCCATCCTCCTTCTCCACTTCCAGTATCGCAACTCACACCATTGGTCCTCAAGGATCAACCGCTCTGGATTCCCTGTGTTTCTGGTTCGTGTCTGTACCAGTGCCCATCCTCTGCTCCAGCCAGAATTGCAAGATAGAATTGGGATCATGATAGTGTGGGGGGAGGAAGCATTTAGGAACTAGAGGAATGTTGCATTTTTCATCAGTGCTACATCGCACCCTGTCTGGCTCTTCTCCTCGCCGAGACCCCTTTGCAAGGCAATCTGCAGTGGCTTACAAATGGGCTTTGGGTCTCCACTCCGCACTCCGCCCACCCCCACCATTCACTATGGTAAGATTTTTTGTTCTGATGATGCCTGATACCTGATCCCTTTGACACCTCGTGATCACGCAGGCTGGTGTGCTCCTTCTATGTGGGCTCTGTTGCTTCTGAGCTAGATGGCTCTTGTTTAGCTTCAAGCCTTTAAGACGCCACATGCTGTATCTTTTCATAGTCGGGCGCCATCAGCTTTCTTCACCACATTTGCTTATTCACCTGCTTTGTCTTCAGCGGTTGTGTCGGGAAGGTGAGCATCATAGAATGCCAATTTAATAGAAGAAAGTATTCTTGCATTGAGGGACTACTTGAGTGGAGGCCCAATGTCCTTCTGCTACCTTAATACTAAACCTATAAATATATGGACATAGATCTATTTCCCCATCCTGATATATATAAATATATTTGCATATGTACATGCCTTTATCTAGGCCTCTCCCAGATCTTTGTCTCCCAGATCTTTCCTCCATTTCCCTTCACTTTCCTCCTGTCCCACTATCATGCTCCTTCTCAACCAGGGTTTCAGCATTTCCTCAGTATCAATCTTTAGAAGATGATGCCATTCAGAGTTTCTCAACTCTGATGAAAACCAGAAGAATGGCCCCTCTGTGTCCTCCTGGCCATCACCTCTTGGCCGCAGGTTGAACCCTGACCAGTCTTTCACAAAGCAGAGACCATGCTTTAGACATGCTGGGAATCCAAGAGCCAAGTTTCCAAACCCACTGGTTACTGTGAGCCAGCTGCACAGGGAGCCTTTCCATCATGGCTGGTAAAAACAAGCTTGTGAAGTGGGAGTTGATGGAATCTGTGTCCTGGGTGAGAAACATCCTTCAATACCATGTTTCCTTCTGGGAAATTCCGATGGTGAGAACATTTTGAAACGCTTGTTGTGTCCAGGTTTGCACCTGATACTGTCGTTCACTTTGATCTCTTGTTCTCAGAAAGGGTTTACACAACCCACCGTGGGCCATTCATTGTTGACAATTAAGAGACAGAACAATGACACTGGTTTCCCGATAGGGATATAAGTCAATGACTTTGTATTTCCTGGGAGGATTTTCTAGATAAGACATGTGTGGGTAGGAGCCCAGTGGTGCTGTGGGCACTGGTTGGGTTGTAATCAGAAAGGGATGTGTGGGTGGCACTGTCACCCTCTACTCAGTCATTCTACAGGTTCAATCAGGACGCACTCATGCTTATGCTGGATCCCTGTGGCATTGTGTCCATATCAACTGTGATAGAGGCCTACCAATTCTTTGGATAAAAACCCAAAAAGAAATATCTACACGTTACTACCACTCAGTCTCAGTGAAAATTCTTCTGATATAGAAAGAAAGCATTTATAGACAACACCTAAGAAAATGATTGTGAGCTTGGAACAGAGGGGACACCTGGACCATTATACGCACATAGTGTTTCCAGCTGAAAGATTTAAAATGTGAATGCCCGAAAGAGTATAGACCATACTACATAGAATGATCATTGGAACACGGTGAGTTCTGAGTATTTGTCGCTTTTATCTGGCAATCAGTGTTCAAGAGAGGTTTGAGGACCCTTGTGCTATGACAGGTGTCCATCCCGAGTCATTTCCCACATAATTCCCGGGTTACTCTCACTCTGAACAACAAAATCAAGCAGAAGTCATGGCATGGCCACTCAGGGACTGGATTATGCAAGACATTATAGCATCTGTCTTCACCTTTCATTCTCGCCTACACCATTCTCCGTGGAAGCAGTCAGCCTCCATATAATGAAGACCCTCCACCTTCCCTCAGCCATGGCAGTGAGCCCGAGAGGAAGCAGATTCCCCATCCCTAGTAGTCCTTCCATGACTGTAGGCCAGTGGACAACACTCCATAAGCATCCATGAGCCACAATTGACCAACCAATCTGCTTTTCAATGACCGATGCCCAGGAACACCCTGATGCTGAATGCTGAGGCTCTCATCCTTGGACAATTTGTTAAGGGGCTGGTAGATCACACCGCCATCCCTGGTCAGTTCAGCACCAACAAATCAAATACCAACTGGCCCACCGAGGATGGACAGCTTATTCGGTCAGAGCTTTCAGACGAAAGTTCTGGTAAGCTTCTACCAACAAAGAGGCAGCCAAAGCCGGGTGGATTACCCCAGACTCTTGATGATGCTCTTGGTTGGTTATGGCAGTAGGATGACCTGGTGTTTGTGGAAATGAAGGGATGCTGAGGGAGCGGACGAGATGGCTGAGCAGAGCGGTCCAAACATTGGACTTGAAGCTCTTGTTGGTTGTGAAGACGAGGAGGGGCTACACAGCTGTTCACGGAGTCTCCATGACCCAGAGCACCTCGATGGAAGCCATGTGTCCACATATCTCTCAATATATCGTTCTCTCTGTACTTCTGTCCATCCTTCTATCTACCACCATCTGTCCATTCATCTCCTCATTCATCCATTCATATGTCCTCTGCCTATCTATTATCATCTATTTATTGACTGGTCCACTGTCAAAGTCAAACAGTTTACATAGGTGAAATGATAGCAAATTAATTTTTAATAAAACTTCCTTTTAGTACCTGACTGAAATAACGTAGTAAATTAAATTGTTGGCCTTATGCCATCAGAGCTTATGGTTTCATTTACCCTCTGTATGTATGTGGGACTAAGTGGAAGTCCAGTTAGAAACTCTTTGGATTATTAGAACAATTCGATGAGATTGATAAAGCTTAAGACATGGGGTCAGAGCCAACAAATTCTTCTCCCCTGGTGGCCCCACCATTGCCCCAGTGGCCGTGGGGCTGAGGGTCACACGTGTACACCGTGTGTGTCAGAGGAACACTGGCTCCATTGGGTGTCAGTGGCTGAATGCGCAAAGATAAATCGTCAGGTTTCCTCTGGGGCACCTCTGGGTCCACACGACCTGCAACTCTGTAGTTTTCAACAGAACGTGACAACGCATTGAACCAACAGGGCATCTTCTGTGGGACTAAGGAGCGCCTCCTCACAGGGAGACAGGGCAGCACAGGGCTGGTCCTAGGAGACTGGCTCAGGGTGGGAGTGGAGGGTCATTGTGATGTAGCACAAACCCTGTCCCTACGGTCTGCACACTGCCCCATCGTATCGAGAGTCCAAGACAAGGGTCATTTTGTCCTTGTGTACTCAGCAACACCTCAGATCATCTCCCAGGGGCAGAGGGAAGACCCCCCGCCCCCAGGAGTCCAATGGAGAGCCGGTGCTGGATGAAGAGTTGACGGAGGCAATGTGCTGTGAACAGAGCTGAGCCCAGGCTGCTCTGCACAGACAGTGGATAGCGGTCTTCCAGAACCAAACTCACCGCCCTCTAGTCAGCACTGACCCACAGGGACCGTGTGCATCTCCAGGACGGTATCTGTTTAGCGGAGCAGAAAGCCCTGTCGCTGGGCCGTGGGGCTGGTGGTGCAGTGGTTAGACTTCCTCTGTGATCCATGGGGGAGTCTCAAAGGGAGCGTTTTCCTGATTATTGTGGGAGAAGAGTTGTCCCTGATCTCTCTGCTCCGGATGTTGACAAACAAAACCAAACTCAGGACAATGGACTAGAAGCCCACTCAGATCAACCCTGGGTGTCAGGGTAGAGCTGCCCTGGGTGTTTCAGAGACTGAAACTACTGAGGGGAGGAGGGAGCCCATTCTCTTCCCCTCAGACAGGCTGCTGGTTTTGATCTGCTGACCTTGGAGATCACAGCCCAACACGTAACCATTGTGTCCTGAAGGCTCCCCTGTGATGTGAAAGAGTAGAAGTGTGGGATCCAGGGCCACATTGCACAGGCAAAGACACAGACGCGCTGACCCACACAGGTCGTCTGAGAGAGTGTTTGTTAGTTTGTGTTCTGGAGATCCTGAGTGGAGCTCATGGCTAATGAATTTGTCCACCAACTGAAAGCCTGCAGATGAGCATCAGCCCCCAGGGGCTCAGGAGAAGGGCTTGGTGATCCCATCAGGAGAGCTCCCCATGGACACCCTGCCGCTCACTCCTCCTCTGACGCACCAGGGCTCCCCCGGATGGAGGCAGCAGCAACAGCCATGCACGTGTTGGTTTCTGTGTTGTGACTTTACATTAAATGAGGAACGGAGCAGAGACAATGGAGGTGAAACCTCTGTTGGTTGAAGTCTGAGGAAATCCCTTCAGAGAGGAGGGATCTGTGAGCTCAGGGAGGTTTCTGACTCACTTCCCCGTGAGCCCGGAGCACTGTGGAAAGTATCACTGCTAGTGTATGACCCACAGTAATAGTCGGCCTCGTCCTCAGCCTGGAGCCCCGAGATGGTCAGGGAGGCCGTGTTGCCGGATTTGGAGCCAGTGAATCGGTCAGGGATCCCTGAGGGCCTGTTATTGACCCCGTATATCAGAAGTTTGGGTGCTGTGCCTAGGTGCTGCTGGTACCAGGAAACCAAGTTATATCTTCCAATGTCATTGCTGCTTCCAGAGCAGGAGAGGGTGACCTTCTGTCCCAGAGTCCCAGAGGCTGAGGGAGGCTGAGTCAGTGTAGACTGGGCCCAGGACCCTGTGAAGAACGAAAAACACAGTGGGATCCAGAACTGGCCCTATTTGAGCCTGAGGAGGAGGACAAGGTTCAGCCCAGGGGACCCTGCCCGTCCTTCCCCTTGGATCTCTCACCTGTTCCGTGAGTGAGGAGGGAGAGGAGGAGTGGAGCCCAGACCATGGTGGAGACCACTCAGGAGAGCTGTGTGCTGTCCTGCAGTCTGGTCCTGCTCCTCTTGTGGCTCTTATCCTGCCCCACCCTGGGGGAGGGAGGAACCTCCATGCAAATGTGCTTGCTGGGCCTCCCCACTAAACCACCCACCTCTCCTACTGATTGAGAACCCCGTGTTTTGGGGAGCACTGAGAGCTAAGGAAAGGGTAGGATGAATTGTAAAATGCATTTCACCCTTAGGGAATCAGTATGGGGCTTGTCTACCCATCAGGGATGGAAATTTTATAAGACTCCGCTTTGTCTCTGCTTGTTATCCACCTTCCAGAAAGAAGGAGCAGAGCTCCAGCAGACACGCACAGGCACACCCAGGTTCATCCCAGGAAGGGTCTCTGGTGGTGACATGGTGAAGCCCTGGGCTGCTGACCACCAGGCCAGGAGATGGAAATCAACAGGGGCAACTGAGGGGAAAAGCGAACTGGTCTTTTCCCTTCAGGAATTACATTCCTGGCCCTGCACATGCGCAGTCCTGCCCGGGCCTCTAGGGCCTCTCTGATTCCGCATCCACTGGCTGGCAGTGAACTTGAGTTTGTGGCGTCACAGCAGGAGTCCCAACAGCGAGAACACAGGGAAAAGCGACATCCTACCAACGGAAAAAGGGGAAATAAACGTTGGTCCACACGACTGCACATCACCAAGCCTAATAGAAGACATAATACAAAATCAGAAGGAACAAACTTAAAAGGGACAATTGCGATTCCATCGGGCATCACTGTGAGCAGGGAATTCGCGTCATACTGGGCTTCCAGCCAGAGCATGTGGCCAATGCTGAGGCTCCACCACCCAAGGGTGCTGAAGTGTTCAGTAACGTCCCGTTCTAATTGCGTGAGACATGTCAATAAAACTATTCTAATAAATGATAATGATAAATAATGTCCCGTTCTGAGGGCTCATCTCTGCTGTGGATCTAAGACTTGTGGGGGGGGGGGGACAGATTTCTGACAGCCCCCCCCCCCCTCGACCCAGTCTCTGCCCTCGATCGACAGGATCTTGATGTCTTCCACTTTCTGTCATCCCAGCTCTGAATGAAGGAGGCTGCACACATCACACTCCTGTTCTGAGTGGGGTGTGGAAAGGCCTCCAGCTCAGTTGGGAGAAATCCCACAGTTCCTCCTCTGTGGGAAGGGGCTGTCATTCCCTCAGTCGGGACTCTGCCCCTCTCTCTGCAGGGCTCTGAGATGAGGCTCAGCCTTGTAACTGGGCTCTGCAGAGATAGGGCTGAGGGGAGTGATGGACCTGTGCCTCTCTGCCATTGGACTGACCTGGGGTGGAGGAGCTCTACAGTAGCCCTGGGGGCAGCTGGTGCTGAAATGCTGAACTGCTACCACCAGGTCAGCTGTTGGAAATGCCCATCTGCTCTCAGACATGTTTACAGTCTCAGAAGCCCACGGGGATAGCCCTACTGACTCCCCTAGGCTGTCTACAGTTAAAATAAATGCCTGGCAGTAAACCTTTGGAAGGAAATTCTAGCCCAGGTCCCACAATCAGAACTTGCCCTCATCACCCCACCCCGCCCACCAATACCCCCCAAATGCCAGTGCTTGCTGCCCCCGTCAGGCTGAGTTGGGAAATACTGCCCCACCAGGAAGACAACCCAGACCCTGCACTGTGCCTTGGTGTTCATTCCAAGCATGGAGGCTTCGTCAGAAATGTTGGGGGTCCATGAGGAGCACAAGGTGCAAGTTCACAGTGACCTGCTCCATGTAGGTGCAATGCCTGAGACCTTGACTTTCCAGAGGTTGTAGCCGTCACTCAGGACTGTACAGACTGAAGCAAGGCCAGAGAGTTCTCCTTTCCATTGAAAGTGTAGTCAGCTCTGTGGGCCCTGGAGGAGGGGCCGGGTGGGCAGACTTCTGTCTCACTTCCATGTCAGTGTGTGTCCCTGTGACCTTGTTCCTGTCGCCAACCCACACCTAACAGTGGACTGGGCCTCAGCGTGCTCTGGGTCCTGCTGGTGGCCAGGGAGGATATGTTCCAACATTTGGAGCTGAACAGTCAGTGAGGGATCCCTGAGGCTGGCTGTGACCGAGTTCAGTGAACCACACAGGGGCTTGGTGTGACTTTGGCTAGGACCAGGGAGCGCCTATTGCAAAACTGTCACAGTGTGGTTTCTGCACAGGTGATGTGGGCATCTGTCCCACAGGCAGCGACTCTCAGGGTGCTTGATCTACTCCCATGGAAGCCCCAGAGCTTGCCGGAGAGGTGGGCTTCAATCCCAGGGGCTCATCTCTAATAGGTCTCCCTCCGCTAAGCTCCAGGTCTCAGTGGACCCACAAGGTCTAGAATTCTAGCGTGAAGAGACAGATGCCTCCTCCACTAGACACACTGACGCTCCCAACATGCCTCCCTGTGAACAGAGCTGCCTCCTGCAGTCGGGGTCCTGCTGAGGTCAGGGTCAGGTCTGGCATATTCTCGGCCCCAGATCTGAGACACGGTGACCCCAGAAGGCAGAACCTGTGTGAACGGCAAGGAGAGTGAGCCTGAAGGGACTCAGATTCCTGGCTGTGCTTCTCAGAGACCTGCTTCCATATGAGGCTCGGCTTGGTTTGGCAGGGACTCTGTCACCATGTTGCTAATGAGCATCGGGATGTGTGAACCAGCAGAGATCAGGGCTGTCCTCAAAGGACTGTGTGGCTCAGAGCACACTCGGCCCCAGGCAGAGAGAGACTGCACTGACCACTGGACCCCAGCCTCTCCGCCGAGGGCTCCACACAGCCTGGTCTCAGAGTTCCTCGGCTGGCATGTCCCCGTCATTACTGAGTCCTGGCCTTTGTCCTGGGGGTGCCTGATGATCTTAGGGTCAGAGCTGACAATGTCCAGGAGTCAGTGTCAAGGGCCTGTCTTCCTGAGACCACAGCCACATGGTGCAGATGCCGCGGTCACCTTGGAGCCCAGGCTCTTCATGTGCCCATCATGGCTCTGTAGGGATGCTGCTCATTGTCATCCAGGACTAGTACTGTCTGGTGCATGGGCTTCCTGAAGGAGGCAGATGCTGCATCGGGTCCCAAATCCACCCTTGAAAGCTTTCAGCACTGTCACCTCTCACCTCCCAGAACCCATTGTGACCCACCTCAGACTCCGAGAGCTGGAGAGTGCCCCCATCTAGAATCCAGTCTAAGCCTGACAAATGTTCTGTGGCTTCTGTAACCACTTCTAGGCCTCACTAACGCCATGTCCATGCTGTGGGCATTGACTTGCACTCGGCCCCATGTGTAAGGCAAGTCTGGCTAAGAGAACAGAGTGCCTCAGCTTGACCCCTGACTCCCTGCACAGCTGCAGACATGCTTGGACAAGGCTGCAGGCAAGCTCTGAAGATGTGAGGGGAGTGAACTCAATGGAGACTGGTGCTGGATGTGCTTAATTAAACCTGTATAAAACTGTGGATTGATTAGCTGCCTTTGTGTCGAATGGTGAAGGTTTAAGAACCCAATTCCATGGGGCAAAGGGTTGCTCGCTCAAGTGCTTGCTTAAGGCTGAGGCAGGTCTGGCCAGGAACATAAAACCGACAGTGGAAGGCGCTATCTTCAACTCACTGACAAAAACTCTTCAAGTGAAATCCAAGATCAGCATGATGCTCACGGGCGTCTTTGTCCTGAGGGGGATTGTACATTTGGAGTTTGTTCCCCAGGTCAGACTGTTAACCAAGCTTTCCATGTAGAAGTTCTGAGAAGACTGCATAGCAGTATGTCACAAAAGAGGCCTGGTTTTTCTGTCCTTCGTTTTTTGTTGTTGTTGTTTTGTTTTATGCTTTCGTGTGTCTGACTTGTGCTGTGCATATTTTGATCTCTGCAGGTCTATAAATGTGATACAGGCTGGAGAAACATCTGGAGGAGAACAGAACAGGACGGTGCTTCTGGGCCGAGATTCGGAAAGAAAGTCGCCTTAACAAGAACAGGGACAAGGGAACAATGATCCAAAATCAGTGGCGAGAGTGTGCAGGAGGCCTGGTAGGGACTGAACAAGTGCAATGTAACCGAGAGGAATTACTGAAACCCAAATGAAGGCTGAGCATGATCGTGGGACAAGAGGAAAGTAAACGGAAGTAGAGGAAAGAACTAGGAAGTCAAGGGCATGTATAGAGTTCGAAATAGGGGCATGTAAATATATTTGTATATGATGTTGGGGAAAGATCTACATGCATATGCTTATAGGTTCACTATTAATGGTGAAGACAGACATTGGGCCTCCACTAAAGTACTCCCTCAATGCAAGAACACTTTCTTCTATTAAAGTGCCATTCCATGATGCTCCCCTCCAGGGACATGATCCCTGAAGACAAAGCGGGTGCATGAGCAAATGTGAACAAAGCTGATGGTGCCTGGCTATCAAAAGTGATAGCGTCGGGGATACCAGCTCTCTGCTTGCTCTCTGTAACAGCAGCCTGCTTGTGTCATTGCTGTGCCCCGTGCTGCCAATGGCAAGGCCAGCATGTTGAAACCACCCGCAGCTCCACTGGAGAAGGACTAGGCTATCAGTTCCTGTCAAGAATGACAGACTCAGAGATTCACAGGGGCATCTCCACCCTGCCCTGCAGAGAACCCGGGAGTCAGAATCCTCTCGATGACAGTGAGCTACAGAGACATGCAGGAACCACGCACAGGTTTTCTTCCACTCCCTGCAGTCTGGACCACACCAGGAACACCTGAACACCCAGCCGCACCTGGTGCACCTGGTGCCTCATAATTCTGAGGATCAGTACATTAAAAACACTCCCTGGTCCACGACCTGGGAACACCGGAGTCTAACACATCACAGTGCAGAAGAAGAACTGCCCTCCATTGCAGTAGATATCTCTCTCCATGGACTAAAGATGGACCCTGCAGCTGCAGTCCAGACCCCTGTTAGATAAACCCAGAGCTAACGAAGCAAGTTCTCTTTGTTCCCCTTCATTCCTGTCGTGGAGTCCATGCTGACTCACAGAGACCCAACAGGACAGAGGACAACTGGCCCTGAGGGATTCTAAGACGTTAAGTCTTTAACAGAGAAGAAAGCCAAATGTTTCCCATGAGCAGAGGCTGGTTGTTTCAAACTTGTGACCTTGGGGTTAGTAACCCAACACATAACGAGGATCCTAATTGAGAGCAAAAACCCGTGTCCTCGGTATTGCAGTGTGTGGACATGACTGATTTTCTGAGACTCACGTGAGGAAGGGGACAGAAACTGCTGAGCAGAGTCCACCAGCTTCGTCATTCCTGCCGCCACCTCCTCACCTGGCTCTGTGCTCCAGCAGGCAGTGTGCTCATTGGCTCACGTGGAAGAACCTGGTTTGGGGGGAGCACACCCTCTGCAGAGACCATCTGAAGGACAGGAGGGAGGGCGCCCCCAGAGCTCAGCCCATGTGACCTGGACCACAGCTGGCTCAGGCTTTGTCCCCATTCTCCTGGGGCTCAGAGGGAGTGGGTGACACACACAGAGGAGCAGGGTTTGTGTCCCACTTCCCCCTCTGCCTGTTCACTGTGGGGATTTTTATTGCTGTCAGTTGACAGACAGTAATAGTCAGCCTCATCGTCCACCTGCACCCTGCTGATGGTCAGAGTGGCCGTGGTTCCTGAGCTGGAGCCAGAGAATCGGTCAGGGATTCCTTAGGGCCGCTCACTGTCTTTATAGATGACCTGCTCAGGGGCCTGGGGTGGCTGCTGTGGCTTCTGCTGGAACCAATAACAATATTTCTCTGGGAGGAATTCTCCACAACAGGTGAGGGTGGCCGTCTCTCCCAGGGCCACTGACACTGAGCGAGGTTGAGTCAGTTCATAGAAGGTCATAGATCCTGCTGGAGAAGAGAGAACAATGAGGTCCAGGACTCCTTCCCCAGGAAATGCCCCCTCAGGTTGTGCCTGAGCTGAGAGGGGCTGAGGAACAGACAGGAGCAGTCAACTCAAGGGCAGGGCCTGGGGGACACACCTGTGCACAGGGTGAGGAGGATCAGGAGAGAGGTAGCAGCCATGGTGCAGAGACCCTGGGTCTGTCTTCTGAGGCCACAGTGAAGTGGGGTCTCCAGAACCCTCTTATTCCTTCCCAGGTCCTTTGGGGGTTGGGTTGTTTGCTCTCCATGCAAATGTGCTTCTCCTTTGGGGCCTCTAAAGAGTCAGCCCTGAGGGGCGGTTCCAGAACAGGATGGGTGGAGCTTCCCACACTCTTTGAGCTGCCTGCCCAAAGCCAACGGAATTCACTGCCATGGATCCTATGCCTACACTGAACACCCTGCTGGACAGGCAGGAGCTGTCCCTGTGGGTGGCCCACACTGTACCCCTTCTCAGCATTGGAAAGCCCCAATTTGATCGCATTTAATACAAATGTGCCTGCAGTCTTTACACACGCTACAGATGAAATGTCACCCTTTCCAGTCAATGAAGCACGGGAATGAATGTGCACAGGCTCTGCTTGTACTATCTCACACCTCTCTCTATTGGGGACTTCTATCGACAGAGGGCAATGTCCCTGCAGGCTAGGAAGGAGGCACATCTGGGCCCTGTCAATCAGGGAGTAATACCAAGTTAGCCTGTGCTTACTTTACTGACTGGATGCGACATCCCAGTCTGGTGACAACCCCAAACACATGAAACCAGACGCGAACTCGCTGCTGTGCATCCAGGTGATGCGCACTCTGAGTGACCCTGCAGGACAGTCGTGCTGCCTGAGTCTTTCTGACCCGTCGGTCCTTAAGCAGCAAAAAGACTTATGTTTCTCTCAGAGACATGCTGCTGCGTTTGAACTCCAGACGTTGTATCCCGAAGGCCCACATTGGGCCATCTGGGCTCCTTCCCATCTGTTTCAGGAGAGAGATTAGAAGGGAGAGTGTGTGTTTGTAGGATTTTTGAAGATGGTAATTGTCTTGGGTAGACAGGTGGCAGGCTGACCTAGAAGCTGGTCTTGTCAAGTGGTGAAAAAGGATGACTTTGCAAAGATGATCAGAAAAGCCAGGCAAGCAGCATGGACCCTGCCAGTCCACTCTGCTGCCCTCAACCCCAAGGTGACATGGGACCTGAGCATGGAGGGAGTGTGCCCAGAGCAGTGGAATGCTCCTCAGGGACAGGTCAGTTGGAGGTGGGAGGCCAGGCCCAGGCGAGGAGAGGTGGAGGTCTCTGGACAGGCCCAGGCAGAAGGTCACCCTCTCCAGGACATCCTCTGCTCTGTAAGGGACGACATGCTGAGAACGGGGAGAACACATCCATGGATCCCCTGTGTCCTCATGGAGCACCCACCCTCAACCCCGTCTCCCAACTGAGCCCCAGCCCTAAAGGTCCTCCCTACTTCACTCCTGGACCAGGTTCTCCACATTTCTTGGGAAGAGACATGTCGCCTGTGCTTCCAGTCAGGGTGCTGAGGCCCCTGTGTTTGTGAATCTTAGAAAAAGGTCCCTCACCTGAGAGGGCAGTTAAGATGCTCTGACCTTTCAGGTTGAGCAACCATGAACACCTGGGTCCTCCCTGCAAGGTGGTCTCTCACTTAGTTTCCAGCAAGACAGACTGTCTCTTTCTCTAGAATGCTCCTGCCTGGATCTTTGCTGCCCCCTACTGGGGCAGTGATTTCTCATCGCCTCCTAACCAAGTGGAAGTTGGATGTGAATCATAAAGACCAAAGAAGAATGGGTGAATTGGAATTGTGGTGTTGGAAGAATAGACAATGTTTCTGAACTATTAAAGCACAAAACCATCTCTCTCCGAAGAAGTATGGCCAGAGGGCTTCTTAGAGGAAGGGTGGAGACTATCTGCACCCTTTAGACAGGTGGTCGGGATAAACCAGTCCCTGGAGAAGAACATCATGTTTGCTGAAGTGGCTTGGCAGGGAAAAGTGGACGGCCTTTTAGAGACGGATGGACACCATGGTGGGACAACAGGAACTGCCATGCGGCCATTGTGCTGGTGGTGCCGCTGAAGCAATGTTCTATTTTCCTGTTGTGCACATGGTGGCTATGGGTTGGAAATGACTGACTGGCACCTAGGAACAAGCGCGGGTGAACTAGCACTCAGACCAAGACCACCCTCTTCTTGGTGACTCTAAAGCCCTGTCCCCTGAAAGGCGCCAGAGCGGAGCCACCGCCCATGACTGCTGAGCCCACTCTGACTCTGAGGACCCCACGTGTGGCAGAGCACAGTTGTGAACTTCTGGGAACCAGTGACTGTCCTGTGATATATGGATTTCCAGGCCTTTCTTCCTGGTTTTCTGAGTGGTCCTGACCTTACAATCCTTCAGGAAGCAGCTGCGTGCATGCCACATTTGTGTCACCCCTGCATGCCCTGAACCATGCACCCCACCCCTGCCTATGAGAGAGCCAGCAGAGCCCAGACAGGGAAGGGGGGTGTGCTGGGCGCAGGGTGGCAGGGGCAGTGTCTGTACTGAAGTGTCCTTCTGGGTCTCTGGTGAACTTAGAAGAACAGAGAGACCTTGGCCAACCACACCTCTCTGCACAGGTGACCTGCTCTCAGAAAACATCCCACCCTCAATGGACCCATGCTTCTTATAAATCTCTGACTACCACCTCCCGGTGACTCGATCCCTCCTCATGCTTCCCACACGGCCCTCCAGAAGCAACACCAGATCAAATCCTTCTCACCTATGAATCCCAGACCCAGGCTTTCTGATTCTCACAGGAGAACCTGTCAGTTGGATCTCTGTCTCCAGGCTCCCCTTCATTAAACCCTACAAAACGAAGCCAAAGGACAATCATTCCTGAAGGAGGGAGTGTTAGGCTGTGTTCCCTTGGGAAGCCCAAGCCTTTGGCCCTGTACCTGCATGGACATCACAGGAAAGTTACACTGACAAACAGCATGGGCACACCATGGGCAGATTGCCCAGTCCGCTCAAGTTCAAGTCCCTGGGGCCCATGGAAGCACTTCAGCTTCTCAGGACTTTGGTAGCGGCAGGGCCTGATCTGCAGTAAGCAGGAGGATCAAGCAATGAGGCTACTGGTGGTGGCTGCAGAGTTTCATGAGCCTGAGGTTGCCCGTATGGATCCAAGGCCCACAATCGGCTGATGGCTCCTGGGAGAAGCAGGCAGTTTAACACGAGGCCCCTGAACCAGAGGCCAGATCCAAACCCCCTGGAGAGTTCTGCTAGCTTCCATTGACTGTCAGTTTACACTGAGAGGAGGACACCGTGTGGGTGACACCAACATGAGTCAGTTCAAAGTTCTGACCTCATTCGGGAGGTTTATTCGCTCCAGGGCTTCATAGCCCGGCCCAGCAGAGAGTGGACACGCTGTATTGGATCACGTCCTGGGAGAACCTGCCCCACCACCTTGACGGCAAACCTAACCAGCACAGAGGGAGACCACCAGCCTGAGGCCAATGAAGCTCAGTGCACGGGGCTAATTAGAGAAGATGGAACATCTGGTGCAGGGACGTCCATCCCTGCCGAGGGCAGGACTGCAGCAGCTTGGAGAGGACCAGGACTGGGACATGTACACACTGCCGATTGCAAACACTTAGGTGTGTGGTTCTGGGCCTTCATGTAGCACAGACCCTGTCCCTACAGTCTGCCCGCTGCTCCACAGGGTAGAGAGTCCAAGACCAGGGGCACTTTGCCCTCGTTCCCTCAGCAACACCTTCAGATCTTCTCACAGGGGCAGAGGGTGGACCCGCCCAGGAGTCCAATGGAGAGCCGGTGCTGGATAAAGAGTTGACAGAGACAGTGCACTGTGAACAGAGCTGAGTCCAGGCTGCTCTGCACAGACAGTGGATGGCGGTCTTCCAGAACCAAACTCACTGTCCTCCACTCAGCGCTGACCTACAGGGGCCAGTGTGCATCTCCAGGACGGTGTCTGTTTAGCGGAGCAGAAAGCCCTGTCGCTGTGCCGTGGGGCTGGTGGGGCAGTGGTTAGACTTTCCTCTGTGATGCACGGGGGAGTCTCAAAGGGAGCATTTTCCTGAGAATTGTGGGAGAGGAGTTCTCCCCTCATCTCTCTGTTCCGGTTGTTGACAAACAAAACCAAACTCATGACAATGGACTCAAAGCCCCCTAGCATCAGCCCTGGGTGACAGAGTAGAGCTGTCCTGGGTGTTTCAGAGTCTGAAACTACTGAGTGGAGGAGGGAGCCCATTCTCTTTCCCTCTGACAGGCTGGTGGTTTTGCTGTGCTGACCTTGGGGATCAAAGCCCACACGTAACCATTGTGCCTCGATGGCTCCTCAATGACATTAAAGAGTAGAAGTGTGTGATCCAGGGCCACATTGCACAGGCAAAGACACGGACGCTGTGATCCCCCACTCAGGTCGTCTAAGAGGGTGTTTGTTAGTTTGTGTTCTGGAGATCCTGAGTGGAGCTCATAGCTAATGAATTTGTCCACCAACTGAAAGCCTGCAGATGAGCGTCAGCCCACAGGGGCTCAGGAGAAGGGCTTGGTGATCCCATCAGGAGAGCTCCCCATGGACACCCTGCGGCTCACTCCTCCTCTGACACACCAGGGCTCCTCAGGATGGGGAAGCAGCAACAGCCATGTCTGTGCTGGTTTGTGTGCTGTGACTTTACATAGAAAGAGGAACGGAGCTGAAGTCTGAGGAAAGCCCTTCAGAGCAGGAGGGACCTGTGAGCTCAGGGAGGTTTCTGTCTCACTTCCCCGTGAGCCCGGAGCACTGTGGAAAGTGTTACTGCCAGCATAGGACAAACAGTAATAGTCGGCCTCGTCCTCAGCCTGGAGCCCCGAGATGGTCAGGGAGGCCGTGTTCCCAGATTTGGAGCCGGTGAACCGGTCAGGGATCCCTGAGGGCCTGTTATTATTTTGGTATATCAGAAGTCTGGGGGCTGTGCCTGGGTGCTGCTGGTACCAGGAGACATAGTTACTGCTTCCAGAGCAGGAGAGGGTGACTTTCTGTCCCAGAGTCCCGGAGGCTGAGGGAGGCTGAGTCGGGGCAGACTGGGCCCAGGACCCTGTGAAGAGGAAAAATCACACGGTGGGATCCAGAACTGGTCCTATTTGAGCCTGAGGAGGAGGACAAGGGTCAGCCCAGGGGACCCTGCCCGACCTTCCCCTTGGATCTCTCACCTGCTCCGTGAGTGAGGAGGGAGAGGAGGAGTGGAGCCCAGACCATGGTGGAGACCCCTCAGGAGAGCTGTGTGCTGTCCCTGCAGTCTGATCCTGCTCCTCTTGTGTCTCTTATCCTCCCCCACCCTGGGGAGGGAGGAACCTCCATGCAAATGTGCTTGCTGGGCCTCCCCACTAAACCACCCACCTCTCCTCCTGATGTTAGACATGGAGAACCCCGAGTTTGGGGGAACACTGGGTGGTAAGGAAAGGTTAGGATGAATTGTGAAATGCATTTCCCCCTTTGGGAATCAGTATGGTGCTTGTCAACCCATGAGAAATGGAAATTTCATAAGACTCCGCAGTGTCTCTGCTTGGCATCCCCGTCCCAGAGAGAAGGAGCAGAGCTCCAGCAGACACGCACAGTCACACCCAGGGTCATCCCAGGAAGGGTCTCCGGTGGTGACGTGGTGATGCCCTGGGCTGCTAACCACCAGGCCAGGAGATGGAAATCAACAGGGACAACTGAGGAGAAAAGTGAACTGGTCTTTTCCCTTCAAGAATTACACTCTCGACGCCACACATGCGCAGTCCTGCCCAGGCCTCTAGGGCCTCTCTGAGTCCGCATCCACTGGATGGCAGTGAACTTCAGTTTGTGACATCACAGCAGCAGTCCCAACAGCGAGAACGCAGGGACAAGCGACATCCCATCAACGGAAACTGGAGAAATAAACGTTGGTCCACACAACTGCACATCACCAAGCCTAATAGAAGACATAATACAAAATCAGAAGGAACAAATTAAAAGGGACAATTGCGATTCCATCGGGCATCACTATGAGCAGGGAATTCGCATCACACTGGGCTTCCAGACAGAGCATGTGGCCAATGCAGAGGCTCCACCACCCAAGGGTGCTGAATCGTTCAGTAATGTCGTGTTCTGATTGTGTGAGACTTGTCAATACAACTATTCTAACACATGATAACGCTACATAACGTCCCATTCTGAAGGCCCTTCTCTCTGCTGTGGGTTCAAGACTTCGGGGGAAAACAGGACACTGACAGCAGACCCCAGTCTCTGCCCTCCATCGACAGGATCTTGATGTCTTCCACATTGTTTCATCCCAGCTCTGAAGGAGGCTGCACACATCCCGTTCCTGATCTGAGTGGGGTGTGGAAAGGTCTCCAGCTTAGTTGGGAGAAATCCCACAGTTCCTCCACTGTGGGAAGGGGCTGTCATTCCCTCAGTCGGGACTCAGCCCCTCTCTCTGCAGGGCTCAGGGATCTTGGCTCAGCCTTGTAACTGGGCTCTGCAGAGACGGGCTGAGGGGAGTAATGGACCTGTGCCTCTCTGCCTTTGGACTGACCTGGGGTGAAGGAGTTCTACAGTAGCCCTGGGGGCAGCTGGTGCTGAAATGCTGAACTGCTACCACCAGGTCAGCCGTTAGAAACCCCCATCTGCTCTCAGACATGTTTACAGTCTCAGAAAGCCTCGGGGACAGCTGTCCATAATTCAAAATAAAATGACTGACAGTGAACTTTTGAAGGGGAATTTTCCTCCAGGTCAACAGAGAGGAGAACATGCCCACCCACCCCTGTACCCTCAAATGGAGGTGCTTGCTGCCCCCTGCTGTCTGAGGTGGGAAATCCTGACACTCCAGGAAAAGACAACCCAGGCGCCCCATTGTGTCTTTGAGTTGATTCCAACCATGGAGACTTCGAAAGAAAAGTTGGGGGTCCATAAAGAGCTGGTGTTGCAAATTCAGGGTGACCTGCTCCATGTATGATTCAATATCCTGAGACCTTGACCTTCGGGAAATTGTAGCCGTGACTCAGGACTGTACAGACTGAGACAAGTCCAGAGAGGTCTCCTTTACATTGAACGTGTAGTCAGCTCTGTGGGACCTGGGGGAGAGGCCGGGTGGGCAGACCTCTGTCTCACTTCCATGTCAGTGTGTGTCCCTGTGAGCCTGTTACTGTCTTCATCCCACACCTCACAGTGGACTGGGTCTTATCCTTGACCTGGGTCCAACTGGAGGCCAGGGAGGCCATGTTCCTAGATTTGGAGCTGGAGAGTCCGTGAAGAATCCCCGAGGCTGGGTGTGACCAAGATCAGTGACCCACACAGAGGCCTGGCCTGACATCTGCTGGGACCAGGGAGCATCTCGTTCTAATATTCTTACAGGAGACGGTGGGCATCAGTCCCAGACACTGAGGGTGTCTGATACACTTCCCAGGAAGCCCCAGTGCCTGCAGCAGAGTTTGGCTTCCAACCGTGAGAGTCATCCTCAGTAGGGCTCCCTCCTTTGGGCTCCAGGCATCAGTGGACCCATAAGGCCCCCAGCTTAGTTCATGCCCCGGGGAGTGCAGAGTCTGAGCTGGAGGGACAAACAAATGCCTCTTATGCTGGACAGACCACACCCCCCAACATGCATCCCTGGCAGCAGAGCTGCCTCCTGCAGTTGGTGTCCTGCTGAGCTCAGAATGTGCCTGTCCTGTGCTTGGACCCAGAGCTGTGTGACAGGGTGACAACTGGGGCAACATCTGTTTGATGCGTGAGGACTGTCAGGATGAAGGGGATTTGGGTCATGTCTGTGGTTCTTAGAGGCCTGCTTCTAACTTGATGCTGGGCTTAGTTACCATGTTACACCTGCCCTGCACGCCCCGCTCCAACACACACACACACACACACTCTCTCTCTCTCTCTCTCTCTCTCTCTCTCTCTCTCTCTCTCTCTCTCTCTCTCTCTCTCTCTCTTTCTCTCATTCACGCACTTGCTGAAAAGGCTCAGGGTGTGTAAACCAGCAGAAAGCATGGTTATGTGGCAGTAGAGACTCAGGCAGAGGGATAGAGATTGGGGAAACTCCTGCCTTTCTGTCCATCGGCCTTGACATCTCCCCCCACACTGGTCTCAGGCTCCTGGCCTTACATGTCCTTGTCAATGTTGTGTCCCGGGTGGTCTGATAATCTTAGGGTCAGAGGCAACATCCATTCTAATTTCACAATGTCCAGGAGTCAGTGCCAATAGACTTCCCCTGGGCCCAGTCTTCAAGGGACGACTGAAACATACTGAAGATGCTGGGTCCCCCCAGAGCCCAGGCTCGTCGCGTGCCCATTGTGGCTCTGCAGGGACATTGTTCATCGTCATCCAAGACCAGAGTTGCCGTATCACTGATGTTCCCTGGATGGGCCAGCTGCTGTGTCTAGTCTCAACTCCAATCTTGGAAGCTTTCAACAAGACCCATTTCTCCATTCTCACGTTCAAGGATTGTACCCCGTGATGATAGGCTGAAGGGTTTCATGGGTCTTGTTGCTCTTAGGACAAGGGGCTCCCACCGGTGGTTGGGAGCACTGCGCATATCTATGATCATGGTCAGAAGCATCTTCATAGGGCTCACAGGGGAGTGAGGACTCCCCTCTGTATGGGCATTTCTCTCCACCCTCCTCTGCACTTCAGATCCCAGGAGCAGAGAAATCAGAGCGCACCCAGGATGTCACAAGTGAGCAGTGTGTCATGTGATTTCTGGACTGTTGTTTCCATGAGCGTTGATGAGAGATGCCAGTCAAATCAAGTCCCTGCCACAGACACGACTGTTCCCTGTAGTGAGGCCTTGTGCACATTGAGATGATACCATGTCACTGCTCTAGGCCTCCTGGAGGTGAACTTTCGTCCATCAAGGAGATTTCATTGACAACCTCTTTGTCTCTGAAAAGACGGGATATTGTGAAAACTCTAATTAGGGCTGGTCGGTCTCTTTATTTAATCCTTTTATTATGGGTTCATACAACTTTTATCGCAATAAATACATACATCCATTGTGTAAAGCACATCTGTTCATTCATTGCCCTCATCATTCTCAAACATTTGCTTTCCACTTAAGCCCCTGGCATCGGGTCCTCATTTTTTTCGCTCCCACCCCGCTGTCCATCCCTCATAAACCCATGATAATTTACAAATTATTATTTTCTCATATTTTGCCCTATCCAACGTCTCCCTTCACACACATTTCTATTGTCCCTCCCCCAGGGAGAAGGTCACATGTAGATCACATTTATCTGTTCCCCTTTCCAACCCATCCTCATTCTCCACTCCCAGTATCGCAACTCATACCATTGGTCCTCAAGGATCAACCGCTCTGGATTCCCTGTGTTTCTGGTTCCTGTCTGTACCAGTGCCCTTCCTCTGCTCCAGCCAGACTTGCAATATAGAATTGGGATCATGATAGTGTGGGGGGAGGAAGCATTTAGGAACTAGAGGAATGTTGAATTTTTCATCAGTGCTACATCGCACCCTGTCTGGCTCTTCTCCTCGCCGAGACCCCTTTGCAAGGCAATCTGCAGTGGCTTACAAATGGGCTTTGGGTCTCCACTCCGCACTCCACCCACCCCCTACCATTCACTAGGGTAAGATTTTTTGCTCAAATGATGCCTGATACCTGATCCCTTTGACACCTCGTGATCACGCAGGCTGGTGTGCTCCTTCTATGTGGCCTCTGTTGCTTCTGAGCTAGATGGCTCTTGTTTAGCTTCAAGCCTTTAAGACCCCACATGCTGTATCTTTTCATAGTCGGGCACCATCAGCTTTCTTCACCACAATTGCTTATTCACCTGCTTTGTCTTCAGCGGTTGTGTCGGGAAGGTGAGCATCATAGAATGCCAATTTAATAGAAGAAAGTATTCTTGCATTGAGGGACTACTTGAGTGGAGGCCCAATGTCCTTCTGTTACCTTAATACTAAACCTATAAATATATGGACATAGATCTATTTCCCCATCCTGATATATATAAATATATTTGCATATGTACATGCCTTTATCTAGGCCTCTCCCAGATCTTTGTCTCCCAGATCTTTCCTCCATTTCCCTTCACTTTCCTCCTGTCCCACTATCATGCTCCTTCTCAACCAGGGTTTCAGCATTTCCTCAGTATCAATCTTTAGAAGATGATGCCATTCAGAGTTTGTCAACTCTGATGAAAACCAGAAGAATGGCCCCTCTGTGTCCTCCTGGCCATCACCTCTTGGCCGCAGGTTGAGCCCTGACCAGTCTTTCACAGAGCAGAGACCATGCTTTAGACATGCTGGGAATCCAAGAGCCAAGTTCCCAAACCCACTGGTTACTGTGAGCCAGCTGCACAGGGAGCCTTTCCATCATTGCTGGTAAAAACAAGCTTGTGAAGTGGGAGTTGCTGGAATCTGTGTCCTGGGTGAGAAACATCGTTCAATACCAAGTTTCCTTCTGGGAAATTCCGATGGTGAGAACATTTTGAAACCTTTGTTGTGTCCAGGTTTGCACCTGATACTGTCGTTCACTTTGATCTCTTGTTCTCAGAAAGGGTTTGCACAACCCGCCGTGGGCCACTCATTGTTGACAGTTAGCAGACAGAACAATGACCCTGGTTTCCTGATCGGGATGTAAGTCAATGGCTTTGTATTTCTTTGGAGGGTTTTCTAGACAAGACACGTGTGGGTAGGACCCCCAGTGGTGCTGTGGGCACGGGTTGGGTTGTAATCCGAAAGAGGGTTGTCACCCTCTGCTCCAGTCATTCTACAGGTTCAATCAGACCACACTCATGCTTATGCTGGATCCCTGTGGCATTGTGTCCACATCAACTGGGATATAGGCCTACCAACTCTTTGGATACAAACCCAAAAAGAAATATCTACACGTAACTACCACTCAGTCTCAGTGAAAATTCTTCTGATATAGAAAGAAAGCATTTATAGACAACACCTAAGAAAATGATTGTGAGCTTGGAACAGAGGGGACACCTGGACCATTATACGCACATAGTGTTTCCAGCTGAAAGATTTAAAATGTGAATGCCCGAAAGAGTATAGACCATACTACATAGAATGATCATTGGAACACAGTGAGTTCTGAGTATTTGTCGCTTTTATCTGGCAATCAGTGTTCAAGAGAGGTTTGAGAACCCTTGTGCTATGACAGGTATCCATCCCGAGTCATTTCCCACATGATTCCCGGGTTACTCTCTCTCTGAACAACAGAATCCAGCAGAAGTCATGGCATGGCCGCTCAGGGACTGGATTATGCAAGACAGTATAGCATCTGTCTTCACCTTTCATTCTCGCCTACACCATTCTCCGTGGAAGCAGTCAGCCTCCATATAATGAAGACCCTCCACCTTCCCTCAGCCATGGCAGTGAGCCCGAGAGGAAGCAGATTCCCCATCCCTAGTAGTCCTTCCATGACTGTAGGCCAGTGGACAACACTCCATAAGCATCCATGAGCCACAATTGACCAACCAATCTGCTTTTCAATGACCGGTGCCCAGGAACACCCTGATGCTGAATGCTGAGGCTCTCATCCTTGGACAATTTGTTATGGGGCTGGTAGATCACACCGCCATCCCTGGTCAGTTCAGCACCAACAAATCAAATACCAACTGGCCCACCGAGGATGGACAGCTTATTTGGTCAGAGCTTTCAGACGAAAGTTCTGGTAAGCTTCTACCAACAAAGAGGCAGCCAAAGCCGGGTGGATTACCCCAGACTCTTGATGATGCTCTTGGTTGTTTATGGCAGTAGGATGACCTGGTGTTTGTGGAAATGAAGGGATGCTGAGGGAGCGGACGAGATGGCTGAGCAGAGCGATCCAAACATTGGACTTGAAGCTCTTGTTGGTTGTGAAGATGAGGAGGGGCTGCACAGCTGTTCACGGAGTCTCCATGACCCAGAGCACCTCGATGGAAGCCATGTATCCACATATCTCTCAATATATCGTTCTCTCTGTACTTCCGTCCATCCTTCTATCTACCACCATCTGTCCATTCATCTCCTCATTCGTCCATTCATATGTCCTCTGCCTATCTATTATCATCTATCTATTGACTGGTCTACTGTCAAAGTCAAAGAGTTTACATAGGTGAAAAGATAGCAAATTAATTTTTAATAAAACTTCCTTTTAGTACCTGGCTGGAATAACATAGTAAATTAAATGGTTGGCCTTATGCCATCAGAGCTTATGGTTTCATTTACCCTCTGTATGTATGTGGGACTAAGTGGAAGTCCAGTTAGAAACTCTTTGGATCGTTAGAACAATTCGATGAGATTGATAAAGCTTAAGACATGGGGACAGAGCCAAGAAATTCCTCTCCCCCGGTGGCCCCACCATTGCCCCAGTGGCCGTGGGGCTGAGGGTCACGCGTGTAGACCCTGTGTGTCAGAGGAACACTGGCTCCATTGGGTGTCAGTGGCTGAATGCACAGAGATAAATCGTCAGGTTTCCTCTGGGGAACCTCGGGTGCACACGACCTGCAACTCTGTAGTTTTCAACAGAACGTGACAGCACATTGAACCAACAGGGCATCTTCTGTGGGACTAAGGAGCGCCTCCTCACAGGGAGACAGGGCAGCACAGGGCTGGTCCTAGGAGACTGGCTCAGGGTGGGAGTAGAGGGTCATTGTGATGTAGCACAAACCCTGTCCCTACAGTCTACACACTGCCCCATCATATCGAGAGTCCAAGACAAGGGTCATTTTGTCCTTGTGTACTCAGCAACACCTCAGATCTTCTCCCAGGGGCAGAGGGAAGACCCCCCCAGGAGTCCAATGGAGAGCCGGTGCTGGATGAAGAGTTGACGGAGGCAATGTGCTGTGAACAAAGCTGAGCCCAGGCTGCTCTTCACAGACAGTGGATGGCGGTCTTCCAGAACCAAACTCACCGCCGTCCAGTCAAAAGCCCTGTCGCTGTGCCGTGGGGCTGGTGGTGCAGTGGTTAGACTTTCCTCTGTGATCCATGGGGGAGTCTCAAAGGGAGTGTTTTCCTGAGAACTAGGGGAGAGGAGTTGTCCCTGATCTCTCTGCTCCGGATGTTGACAAACAAAACCAAACTCAGGACAATGGAGTCGAAGCCCACCCGGATCAGCCCTGGCTGACAGGGTAGAGCGGCCCTGGGTGTTTCAGAGACTGAAACTACTGAGGGGAGGAGGGAGCCCATTCTCTTCCCCTCAGACAGGCTGGTGGTTTTGATCTGCTGACCTTGGAGATCACAGCCCAACACGTGACCATTGTGTCCTGAGGGCTCCCCTGTGATGTGAAAGAGTAGAAGTGTGGGATCCAGGGCCACATTGCACAGGCAAAGACACGGACGCTCTGACCCACACAGGTCGTCTGAGAGGGTGTTTGTTAGTTTGTGTTCTGGAGATCCTGAGTGGAGCTCATGGCTAATGAATTTGTCCACCAACTGAAAGCCTGCAGAGGAGCATCAGCCCCCAGGGGCTCAGGAGAAGGGCTTGGTGATCCCATCAGGAGAGCTCCCCATGGACACCCTGCCGCTCACTCCTCCTCTGACGCACCAGGGCTCCCCAGGATGGAGGCAGCAGCAACAGCCATGCACGTGTTGGTTTCTGTGTTGTGACTTTACATTAAATGAGGAACAGAGCTGAGAGACAGTGGAGGTGAAACCTCTGTTGGTTGAAGTCTGAGGAAATCTCTTCAGAGCAGGAGGGATCTGTGAGCTCAGGGAGGTTTCTGACTCACTTCCCCGTGAGCCCGGAGCACTGTGGAAAGTATCACTGGTAGTGTATGACAAACAGTAATAGTCGGCCTCGTCCTCAGCCTGGAGCCCCGAGATGGTCAGGGAGGCCGTGTTGCCGGATTTGGAGCCAGTGAATCGGTCAGGGACCCCTGAGGGCCTGTTATTGACCCCATAGATCAGAGGTTTGGGTGCTGTGCCTAGGTGCTGCTGGTACCAGGAAACCAAGTTATATCTTCCAATGTCATTGCTGCTTCCAGAGCAGGAGAGGGTGACCTTCTGTCCCAGAGTCCCAGAGGCTGAGGGAGGCTGAGTCAGTGCAGACTGGGCCCAGGACCCTGTGAAGAACAAAAAACACAGTGGGATCAAGAACTGGCCCTATTTGAGCCTGAGGAGTAGGACAAGGTTCATCCCAGGGGACCCTGCACGTCCTTTCCATTGGATCTCTCACCTGCTCCGTGAGTGAGGAGGGAGAGGAGGAGTGGAGCCCAGACCATGGTGGAGACCCCTCAGGAGTGCTGTGTGCTGTCCTGCAGTCTGGTCCTGCTCCTCTTGTGTCTCTTATCCTGCCCCACCCTGGGGGAGGGAGGAACCTCCATGCAAATATGCTTGCTGGGTCTCCCCACCAAACCACCCACCTCTCCTACTGATTGAGAACCCCGTGTTTTGGGGAGCACTGAGAGCTAAGGAAAGGGTAGGATGAATTGTAAAATGCATTTCACCCTTAGGGAATCAGTATGGGGCTTGTCAACCCATCAGGGATGGAAATTTTATAAGACTCCGCTTTGTCTCTGCTTGTTATCCACCTTCCAGAAAGAAGGAGCAGAGCTCCAGCAGACACGCACAGGCACACCCAGGTTCATCCCAGGAAGGGTCTCTGGTGGTGACATGGTGCAGCCCTGGGCTGCTAACCACCAGGCCAGGAGATGGAAATCACCAGGGGCAACTGAGGAGAAAAGCGAACTGGTCTTTTCCCTTCAGGAATTACATTCCTGGCCCTGCACATACGCAGTCCTGCCCGGGCCTCTAGGGCCGCTCTGAGTCCGCATCCACTGGCTGGCAGTGAACTTGAGTTTGTGGCGTCACAGCAGGAGTCCCAACCGCGAGAACACAGGGAAAAGCGACATCCCACCAACGGAAAAAGGAGATATAAACGTTGGTCCACTCGGCTGCACATCACCAAGCCAAATAGAAGACGTAATACTAAATCAGAAGGAACAAATTGTAAAAGGACAATTGTGATTCCATCGGGCATCACTGTGAGCAGGGAATTCGCGTCACACTGGGCTTCCAGACAGAGGATGTGGCCAATGCAGAGGCTCCAGCACCCAAGGGTGCTGAAGTGTTCAGTAACGTCCCGTTCTAATTGCGTGAGACATGTCAATAAAACTATTCTAATAAATGATAATGATAAATAACGTCCCGTTCTGAGGGCTCATCTCTGCTGTGGATCTAAGACTTGGGGGGGGTGGACAGATTTCTGACAGCCCGCCCCCCTCGCCCCATTCTCTGCCCTCGATCGACAGGATCTTGATGTCTTCCACTTTCTGTCATCCCAGCTCTGAATGAAGGAGGCTGCACACATACCACTCCTGATCTGAGTGGGGTGTGGAAAGGCCTCCAGCTCAGTTGGGAGAAATCCCACAGTTCCTCCTCTGTGGGAAGGGGCTGTCATTCCCTCATTCGGGACTCTGCCCCTCTCTGCAGGGCTCTGATCTCAGCTCAGCCTTGTAACTGGACTCTGCAGAGATGGGGCTGAGGGGAGTGATGGACCTGTGCCTCTCTGCCATTGGACTGACCTGGGGTGGAGGAGCTCTACAGTAGCCCTGGGGGCAGCTGGTGCTGAAATGCTGAACTGCTACCACCAGGTCAGCTGTTGGAAATGCCCATCTGCTCTCAGACATGTTTTCAGTCTCAGAAACCCACGGGGACAGCCCTACTGACTCCCCTAGGCTGTCTACAGTGAAAATAAATGCCTGGCAGTAAACCTTTGGAAGGAAATTCTAGCCCAGGTCCCACAATCAGAACTTGCCCTCATCACCCCACCCCGCCCACCAATACCCCCCAAATGCAAGTGCTTGCTGCCCCCTTCAGGCTGAGGTGGGAAATACTGCCCCACCAGGAAGACAACCCAGACCCTGCACTGTGCCTTGGGGTTCATTCCAAGCATGGAGGCTTCGTCAGAAATGTTGGGGATCCATGAGGAGCAGAAGGTGCAAGTTCACAGTGACCTGCTCCATGTAGGTGCAATGCCTGAGACCTTGACCTTCCGGAGGTTGTAGCCGTCACTCAGGACTGTACAGACTGAAGCAAGTCCAGAGAGTTCTCCTTTCCATTGAAAGTGTAGTCAGCTCTGTGGGCCCTGGAGGAGGTGCCGGGTGGGCAGACTTCTGTCTCACTTCCATGTCAGTGTGTGTCCCTGTGACCTTGTTCATGTCGCCAACCCACACCTAACAGTGGACTGGGCCTCAGCGTGCTCTGGGTCCTGCTGGTGGACAGGGAGGATATGTTCCAACATTAGGAGCTGAACAGTCAGTGAGGGATCCCTGAGGCTGGCTGTGACCGAGTTCAGTGAACCACACAGGGGCTTGGTGTGACTTTGGCTAGGACCAGGGAGCGCCTATTGCAAAATTGTCACAGTGTGGTTTCTGCACAGGTGATGTGGGCATCTGTCCCACAGGCAGCGACTCTCAGGGTGCTTGATCTACTCCCATGGAAGCCCCAGAGCTTGCCGGAGAGGTGGGCTTCCAGCCCAGGGACTCATCTCTAATAGGTCTCCCTCCTCTAAGCTCCAGGTCTCAGTGGACCAACAAGGTCTAGAATTCTAGCGGGAAGAGACAGATGCCTCCTCCACTAGACACACTGACGCTTCCAACATGCCTCCCTGTGAACAGAGCTGCCTCCTGCAGTCGGGGTCCTGCTGAGGTCAGGGTCAGGTCTGGCATATTCTCGGCCCCAGATCTGTGACACGGTGACCCCAGAAGGCAGAACCTGTGTGAACGGCAAGGAGAGTGAGCCTGAAGGGACTCAGATTCCTGGCTGTGCTTCTCAGAGACCTGCTTCCATATGAGGCTGGGCCTGGTTTGCCAGGGACTCTGTCACCATGTTGCTAATGAGCATCTGGATGTGTGAACCATCAGAGATCAGGGCTGTCCTCAAAGGACTGTGTGGCTCAGAGCACACTCGGCCCCAGGCAGAGAGAGACTGCACTGACCACTGGACCCCATCCTCTCCGCCGAGGGCTCCACACAGCCTGGTCTCAGAGTTCCTCAGCTGGCATGTCCCCGTCATTACTGAGTCCTGGCCTTTGTCCTGGGGGTGCCTGATGATCTTAGGGTCAGAGCTGACAATGTCCAGGAGTCAGTGTCAAGGGCCTGTCTTCCTGAGACCACAGCCATATGGTGCAGATGCCGGAGTCACCTTGGAGCCCAGGCTCTTCATGTGCCCACCATGGCTCTGCAGGGGTGTTGCTCATTGTCATCCAGGACTGGTACTGTCTGGTGCATGGGCTTCCTGAAGGAGGCAGATGCTGCATCGGGTCCCAAATCCACCCTTGAAAGCTTTCAGCACTGTCACCTCTCACCTCCCAGAACCCATTGTGACCCACCTCAGACTCCGAGAGCTGGAGAGTGCCCCCATCTAGAATCCAGTCTAAGCTTGACAAATGTTCTGTGGCTTCTGTAACCATTTGTAGGCCTCACTAACGCCATGTCCATGCTGTGGGCATTGGCTTGCACTCGGCCCCATGTGAAAGGCAAGTCTGGCTAAGAGAACAGAGTGCCTCACCCTTACCCCTGACTCCCTGCACAGCTGCAGACATGCTTAGACAAGGCTGCAGGCAAGCTCTGAAGATGTGAGGGGAGTGAACTCAATGGAGACTGGTGCTGGATGTGCTTAATTAAACCTGTATAAAACTGTGGATTGATTAGCTGCCTTTGTGTCGAATGGTGAAGGTTTAAGAACCCAATTCCATGGGGCAAAGGGTTGCTCGCTCAAGTGCTTGCTTAAGGCTGAGGCAGGTCTGGCCAGGACATAAAACCGACAGTGGAAGGCGCTATCTTCAACTCACTGACAAAAACTCTTCAAGTGAAATCCAAGATCAGCATGATGCTCACGGGCGTCTTTGTCGTGAGGGGGATTGTACATTTGGAGTTTGTTCCCCAGGTCAGACGGTTGACCAAGCTTTCCATGTAGAAGTTCTGAGAAGACTGCCTAGCAGTATGTCACAAAAGAGGCCTGGTTTTTCTGTCCTTCGTTTGTTGTTGTTGTTGTTGTTTTGTTTTATGCTTTCGTGTGTCTGACTTGTGCTGTGCATATTTTGATCTCTGCAGGTCTATAAATGTGATACAGGCTGGAGAAACATCTGGAGGAGAACAGAACAGGACGGTGCTTCTGGGCCGAGATTCGGAAAGAAAGTCGCCTTAACAAGAACAGGGACAAGGGAACAATGATCCAAAATCAGTGGCGAGAGTGTGCAGGAGGCCTGGTAGGGACTGAACAAGTGCAATGTAACCGAGAGGAATTACTGAAACCCAAATGAAGGCTGAGCATGATCGTGGGACAAAAGGAAAGTAAACGGAAGTAGAGGAAAGAACTAGGAAGTCAAGGGCATGTATAGAGTTCCAAATAGGGGCATGTATATAAATTTGTATATGATGTTGGGGAAAGATCTACATGCATATGCTTATAGGTTCACTATTAAGGGTGAAGACAGACATTGGCCTCCACTAAAGTACTCCCTCAATGCAAGAACACTTTCTTCTATTAAATTGCCATTCCATGATGCTCCCCTTCAGGGATATGATCCCTGAAGGCAAAGCGGGTGCATGAGCAAATGTGAACAAAGCTGATGGTGCCCGGCTATCAAAAGTGATAGCGTCGGGGATACCAGCTCTCTGCTTGCTCTCTGTAGCAGCAGCCCTGCTGGTGTCATTGCTATGCCCCGTGTTGCCAATGGCAAGGCCAGCATTTTGAAACCACCCGCAGCTCCACTGGAGAAGGACTAGGCTTTCTGTTCCTGTCAAGAATGACAGACTCAGAGAAGCACAGGGGCATCTCTACCCTGCCCTGCAGAGAACGCGGAAGTCAGAATCCACTCGATGACAGTGAGCTGTAGAGACATGCAGGAACCACACACAGGTTTTCTTCCACCTCCTGCAGTCTGGACCACACCAGGACCACCTGAACACCCAGCCGCACCTGGTGCACCTGGTGCCTCATGACTCTGAGGATCAGTACATTAAAAACACTCCCCGGTCCACGACCTGGGAACACTGGAGTCTAACACATCACAGTGCAGAAGAAGAACTGCCCTCCATTGCAGTTGACGTCTCTCTCCTTGGACTAAAGGTGGACCCTACAGCTGCAGTCCAGACCCCTGTTAGATAAACTCAGAGCTAACAAAGCAAGTTCTCTTTGTTCCCCTTCATTCCTGTCGTGGAGTCCATGCTGACTCACAGCGACCCAACAGGACAGAGGACAACAGGCCCTGAGGGATTCTAAGTTGTTAAGCCTTTAACAGAGAAGAAAGCCAAATGTTTCCCATGAGCAGAGGCTGGTTGTTTCAAACTTGTGACCTTGGGGTTAGTAACCCAAGACATAACGAGGATCCTAATTGAGAGCAAAAACCCGTATCCTTGGTATTGCAGTGTGTGGACATGACTGATTTTCTGAGACTCACGTGAGGAAGGGGACAGAAACTGCTGAGCAGAGTCCACCAGCTTCCTCATTCCTGCTGCCACCTCCTCACCTGGCTCTGTGCTCCAGCAGGCAGCGTGCTCATTGGCTCACATGGAAGAACCTGGTTTGGGAGCAGCACACCCTCTGCAGAGACCATCTGAAGGACAGGAGGGAGGGTGCCCCCAGAGCTCAGCCCATGTGACCTGGACCACAGCTGGCTCAGGCTTTGTCCCCATCCTCCTGGGGCTCAGAGGGAGGGGGTGACACACACAGAGGAGCAAGGTTTGTGTACCACTTCCCCCTCTGCCTATTCACTGTGGGGATTTTTATTGCTGTCAGTTGACAGACAGTAATAGTCAGCCTCATCGTCCGCCTGCACCCTGCTGATGGTCAGAGTGGCCGTGGTCCCTGAGCTGGAGCCAGAGAATCGGTCAGGGATTCCTGAGGGCCGCTCACTGTCTTTATAGATGACCAGCTCAGGGGCCTGGGGTAGCTGGTGTGGCTTCTGCTGGAACCAATAACAATATTTCTCTGGGAGGAATTCTCCAGAACAGGTGAGGGTGGCCGTCTCTCCCAGGGCCACTGACACTGAGCGAGGTTGAGTCAGTTCATAGGAGGTCATAGATCCTGCTGGAGAAGAGAGAACAATGAGGTCCAGGACTCCTTCCCCAGGAAATGCCCCCTCAGTTTGTGCCTGAGCTGAGAGGGGCTGAGGAACAGACAGGAGCAATCAACTCAAGGGCAGGGCCTGCGGGACACACCTGTGCACAGGGTGAGGAGGATCAGGAGAGAGGTAGCAGCCATGGTGCAGAGACCCCGGGTCTGACTTCTGAGGCCACAGTGAGGTGGGGTCTCCAGAACCCTCTTATTCCTTCCCAGGTCCTTTGGGGGCTGGGTTGTTTGCTCTCCATGCAAATGTGCTTCTCCTTTGGGGCCTCTAAAGAGTCAGCCCTTAGGGGTGGTTCCAGAACAGGATGGGTGGAGCTTCCCCCACTCTGAGCTGCCTACCCAAAGCCAACCTAATTCACTGCCATGGATCCTATGCCTACACTGAGCACCCTGCTGGACAGGCAGGAGCTGCCCCTGTGGGTGGCCCACACTGTACCCCTTCTCACGAGTGGAAAGCCCCAATTTGATCACATTTAATACAAATGTGCCTGCAGTCTTTACACACGCTACAGATGAAATGTCACCCTTTCCAGTCAATGAAGCACGGGAATGAATGTGCACAGGCTCTGCTTGTAGTGTCTCACACCTCTCTCTATTGGGGACTTCTATCCACAGAGGGCAATGTCCCTGCAGGCTAGGAAGGAGGCACATCTGGGCCCTGTCAATCAGGGAGTAATACCAAGTGAGCCTGTGCTTACTTTACTGACTGGATGCGACATCCCAGTCAGGTGACAACCTCAAACACATGAAACCAGGCGCGAACTCGCTCCTGTGCATCCAGGTGATGCAGACTCTGAGTGACCCTGCAGGACAGTCGTGCTGCTTGTGTCTTTCTAACCCTGTCGGTCCTTAAGCAGCAAAAAGACTTATGTTTCTCTCAGAGACATGCTGCTGCGTTTGAACTCCAGACGTTGTATTCCGAAGGCCCACATTGGGCCATCTGGGCTCCTGACCATCTGTTTCAGGAGAGAGATTAGAAGCGAGAGTGTGTGTTTGTAGGATTTTTGAAGATGGTAATTGTCTTGGGTAGACAGGTGGCAGGCTGACCTAGAAGCTGGTCTTGTCAAGTGTTGAAAAAGGATGACTTTGCAAAGATGATCAGAAAAGCCAGGCAAGCAGCATGGACCCTGCCAGTCCACTCTCCTGTCCTCAACCCCAAGGTGACATGGGACCTGAGCATGGAGGGAGTGTGCCCAGAGCAGTGGAATGCTCCTCAGGGACATGTTAGCTGGAGGTGGGAGGCCAGGCCCAGGGGAGGAGAGGTGGAGGTCTCTGGACAGGCCCAGGCAGAAGGTCACCCTCTCCAGGACATCCTCTGCTCTGTAAGGGACGACATGCTGAGAACGGGGAGAACACATCCATGGATCCCCTGTGTCCTCATGGAGCACCCACCCTCAACCCCGTCTCCCAACAGAGCCCCAGCCCTAAAGGTCCTCCCTAGTTCACTCCTGGACCAGGTTCTCCACATTTCTTGGGAAGAGACATGTCGCCTGTGCTTCCAGTCAGGGTGCGGAGGCCCCTGTGTTTGTGAATCTTAGAAAAAGGTCCCTCACCTGAGAGGGCAGTTAAGATGCTCTGACCTTTCAGGCTGAGCAACCATGAACACCTGGGTCTTCCCTGCAAGGTGGTCTCTCACTTAGTTTCCAGCAGGACAGACTGCCTCTCTCTCTAGAATGCTCCTGCCTGGATCTTTGCTGCCCCCTACTGGGGCAGTGATTTCTCTTCGCCTCCTAACCAAGTGGAAGTTGGATGTGTATCATAAAGACCAAAGAAGAATGTGTGAACTGGAATTGTGGTGTTGGAAGAATAGACAATGTTTCTGAACTATTAAAGCACAAAACCATCTCTCTCCGAAGAAGTATGGCCAGAGGGCTTCTTAGAGGAAGGGTGGGGACTATCTGTACACTTTAGACAGGTGGTCGGGAGAAACCAGTCCCTGGAGAAGAACATCATGTTTGCTGAAGTGGCTTGGCAGGGAAAAGTGGGCGGCCTTTTAGAGACGGATGGACACCATGGTGGGACAACAGGAACTGCCATGCGGCCATTGTGCAGGTGGTGCCGCTGAAGCAATGTTCTATTTTCCTGTTGTGCACATGGTGGCTATGGGTTGGAACTGACTGACTAGCACCTAGGAACAAGCGCGGGTGAACTAGCACTCAGACCAGGACCACCCTCTTCTTGGTGACTCTAAAGCCCTGTCCCCTGAAAGGCGCCAGAGTGGAGCCACCGCCCATGACTGCTGAGCACACTCTGACCCTGAGGACCCCACGTGTGGCAGAGGACAGTTGTGAACTTCTGGGAACCAGTGACTGTCCTGTGATACATGGATTTCCAGGCCTTTCTTCCTGGTTTTCTGAATGGTCCTGGCCTTACAATCCTTCAGGAAGCAGCTGCGTGCATGCAACATTTGTGTCACCCCTGCATGCCCTGAACCATGCACCCCACCCCTGCCTATGAGGGAGCCAGCAGAGCCCATACAGGGAAGGGAGGTGTGCTGGGCGCAGGGTGCAGGGGCAGTGTCTGTACTGAAGTGTCCTTCTGGGTCTCTGGTGCACTTAGAAGTACAGAGAGACCTTGGACAACCACACCTCTCTGCACAGGTATCCTGCTCTCAGAACACGTCCCACCCTCAATGGACCCATGCTTCTTAAGAGGTTCCTGACTCGCACCCTGGTGGCTCCATCCTTCCTCATGATTCTCACACGCCCCTCCAGCAGCAACACCAGATCGATTCCTTCTCAACTCTCAATCCCAGACCCAGGCTTTCTGATTCACATAGGAAAACCTATCAGTTGGATCTCTGTCTCCAGTCTCCCCTTCGTTAAACCCTACAGAACAAAGCCAAAGGAAAATCATTCCTGAAGTAGGGAGTGTTAGGCTGTGTTCCCTTGGGAAGCCAAGCCCTTGGCCTTTGTAGGTGCATTGACATCACAGGAGAGTTACACTGACAAACAGATCACACCATGGGGGGATTGCCCATCGCTCAAGTTCAAATCTCTGGGGTACATGAAAGCACTTTAGCTTCTCAGGACTTTGGTAGCGGCAGGGCCTGATCTGCAGCAAACAGGAGGATCATGCAATGAGGCCACTGGTGGTGGCTACAGAGTTTCATCAACCTGAGGTTGCCCGTATAAATGCAAGGACCACAATCAGCTGATGGCTCCTAGGAGAAGCAGGCAGTTTAATACGATGCGCCTGAACCAGAGGCCAGATCAAAACCCTGCAGGAGAAATCTGCTAACTTCCATTGACTGTCAGTTTAAACTGAGAGGAGGGCACCGTGTGGTTGACACTGACATGGGTCAGCTCAAAGCTCTGACCTCATTCAGGAGGTTTATTTGCTCCAGAGCTTCTCAGCCCAGCCCAGCAGAGAGTGGACACGCTGTATTGGATCACGTCCTGGGAGAACCTGGCCACCACCTTGACGGCAAACCTAACCAGCACAGAGGGAGACCACCAGCCTGAGGCCAATGAAGCTCAGTGCACGTGGCAAATTAGAGAAGATGGAACACCTGGTGCAGGTACGTCCATCGCTGCCGAGGGCAGGACTGCAGCAGCTTGGAGAGGACCAGGACTGGGACATGTACACACTGCCGATTGCAAACACTTATGTGTGTGGTTCTGGACTTTGATGTAGCACACCCTGTTCCTACAGTCTGCCCGCTGCGCCACAGGGTAGAGAGTCTAAGAAAAGGGGCACTTTGCCCTCATTCCATCAGCAACAACTTCACTTCTTCTCCCAGGGGTAGAGGGAGGACCCACCCAGGAAGCCCAATGGAGAGCCGGGCTGGATGCAGAGTTGACGGAGACAGTGCGCTGTAAACAGAGCTGAGTCCAGGCTGCTCTGCACAGACAGGGATGGCGGTCTTCCAGAATAAAACTCACTGCCCTCCACTCAGCACTTACCCACAGTGACTGTGTGCATCTCCAAAACGGTATCTGTTTAGCGGAGCAGAAAGCCCTGTCGCTGTGCCGTGGGGCTGGTGGTGCAGTGGTTAGACTTTCCTCTGTGATGCACGGGGGAGTCTCAAAGTGAGTGTTTCCCTGAGAATTGGGGGAGAGGAGTTGTCTCCTCATCTCTCTGTTCAGGATGTTGACAAACAAAACCAAACTCAGGACAATGGACTCAAAGCCCACTCGGATCAGCCCTGGCTGACAGGGTAGAGCTGCCCTGGGTGTTTCAGAGACTGAAACTACTGAGAGGAGGAGGGAGCCCATTCTATTCCCCTCAGACAGGCTGCTGGTTTTGATTTGCTGACCTTGGGGATCACAGCCCAACACGTAACCATTGTGCCCTGAGGGCTCCTCCATGACGTGAAAGAGTAGAAGTGTGTGATCCAGGGCCACATTGCACAGGCAAAGACGCAGACACTCTGACCCACACAGGTTGTCTGAGAGGGTGTTTGTTAGTTTGTGTTCTGGAGATCCTGAGTGGAGCTCATGGCTAATGAATTTGTCCACCAACTGAAAGCCTGCAGATGAGCGTCAGCCCCCAGGGGCTCAGGAGAAGGGCTTGGTGATCCCATCAGGAGAGCTCCCATGGACACCCTGCAGCTCACTCCTCCTCTGACTCACAGGGCTCTGCAGGATGGAGGCAGCAGCAACAGCCATGCACGTGTTGGTTTGTGTGTTGTGAGTTTACATTGAAAGAGGAACGGAGCTGAGAGACAGTGGAGTTGAAACCTCTGTTGGTTGAAGTCTGAGGAAAGCCCTTCAGAGCAGGAGGGACCTGTGAGCTCAGGGAGGTTTCTGTCTCACTTCCCCGTGAGCCCGGAGCACTGTGGAAAGTACCACTGCTAGTGAGTGACAGACAGTAATAGTCGGCCTCGTCCTCAGCCTGGAGCCCCGAGATGGTCAGGGAGGCCGTGGTGCCGGATTTGGAGCCAGTGAACCGGTCAGGGATCCCTGAGGGCCGTTACTGACCCCATATATCAGAGTTTTGGGTGCTGTTCCTGGGTGCTGCTGGTACCAGGAGACATAGTTATATTTCCCGATGTCACTGCTGCTTCCAGAGCAGGAGAGAGTGACCTTCTGTCCCAGAGTCCCGGAGGCTGAGGGAGGCTGAGTCAGTGCAGACTGGGCCCAGGACCCTGTGAAGAATGAAAAACACAGTGGGATCCAGAACTGGCCCCATTTGTGGCTGAGGAGGAGGGATGAGGGTCAGCCCAGGGGACCCTGCCCGTCCTTCCCCTTGGATCTCTCACCTGCTCCGTGAGTGAGGAGGGAGAGGTGGAGTGGAGCCCAGACCATGGTGGAGACCCCTCAGGAGAGCTGTGTGCTGTCCCTGCAGTCTAGGTCCTGCTCCTCTTGTGTCTCTTACCCTCCCCCACCCTGGGGAGGGCGGAACCTACATGCAAATCTCTGTTCTCTCCTCCCTCCTCTCCTCCTCTCCCTCTTCTTGGAGATACCCTTATCTCTGGGTAAGATTGAAGTTGAAGGAGCTACAGTATTCATTTTAAAAGTCCTTGCCCCTGTGGAAATCCATGTGGTGCTTTGCTGTACAATTGGGAATGGATATTCCACAGGCCTCCACAGTCTCTCTGCCCGAGGTCTGCCGTCCAGGAACAAGGAGCAGAGGAGAACCGGATGGAGGCATCCCCACGTTCATCACAAGAAGGATCTCTGGAGGTGCATTCGTCAGGCATGGGCTCCTAACCTCAAGGTGAGCAGTTCTAGACCCCCTGGCACTGCTGCGGAGGAAAAGGAGACTCGCTTTTCCCTTTAAGAATGAAAGTCGTGGTCACCCACAGGGACAGATCTCCCTGCCTGAGAGGGCCACTCTGTGTCAGCATGGACAGGACAGCAGTGGGCTTGAGCTTTGTGTGCATCACGGTAATGATCCCAATACGAAGAACACGGAGACACCTCCACTTCCAGTCTCTGTCCGCCATCTGCAGGATCTTCAGGTCTTCCACTTCTGTCATTCCAGCTCTGAAGGAGGCTGCACACATCCCTTTCCTGTGGAAAGGCCTCCAGTTTAGTTGGGAGTTAATCCCTCAGTTCCTCCTCTGTAAGAAGGGGCTGACATTCCCTCAGTCAGGACTCTGCCCCTCTCTCTGCAGGGCTCTGAGGTCAGGCTCAGCCTTGCTACTGGGCTCTGCAGAGACGGGCTGAGAGGAGTGATGGACCTGTGCCTCTCTGCCATTGGACTGACCTGGGGTGGAGGAGCTCTACAGTAGCTCTGGGGGCAGCTGGTGCTGAAATGCTGAACTGCTACCACCAGGTCAGCCGTTGGAAACCCCCATCTGCTCTCAGACATGTTTACAGTCTCGGAAAGCCACGGGGACAGCCCTACTGAGTCCCCTAGGCTGTCTACAAGTTAAAATAAAATGTCTGGCTGAGCATGATTGTGGGACAAAAGGAAACTACACGGAAGTAGAAGAAAGAACTACGAAGTAAAGGGCATATATAGAGTTCCAAATAGGGGCATGTAAATATATTTATATATGATGTTGGGGAAAGATCTACATGCATATATTTAGAGGTTTAGTATTAAGGTTGAAGATGGACATTGGGCCTCCGCTAAAGTACTCCCTCAATGCAAGAATACTTTCTTCTATGAAATTGCCATTCCATGATGCTCCCCTCCAGGGACATGATCCCTGAAGACAAAGCGGGTGCATGAGCAAATGTGAAGAAAGCTGATGGTGCCCGGCTATCAAAAGTGATAGTGTCAGGGATTCCAGCTCTCTACTTGCTCTCTGTAACAGCAGCCCTGCTGGTGTAATTGCTGTGCCCCGTGCTGCCAATGGCAAGGCCAGCATTTTGAAACCACCCACAGCTCCACTGGAGAAGGACTAGGCTTTCTGTTCCTGTCAAGAATGACAGACTCAGAGATGCACAGCGGCATCTCTACCCTGCCCGGCAGAGAACCCGGTAGTCAGAATCCTCTCAATGACAGTGAGCTATAGAGGCATGCAGGAACCACGCACAGGTTTTCTTCCACTCCCTGCTGTGTGGACCACACCAGGACCACCTGAACAACCAGCCGCACCTGGTGCACCTGGTGCCTCATGACTCTGAGGATCAGTATATTAAAAACACTCCCCGGTCCACGACCTGGGAACACTGCAGTCTAACTCATCACAGTCCAGAAGAGCTGTCCTCCATTGCAGTTGAGTCTGTCTCCTTGGACCCTACAGATGCAGTCTAGACTTCTGTTAGATAAACTCAGAGCTAACGAAGCAAGTTCTCTTTGTTCCTCTTCATTCCTGCCTTGGAGACCATGCTGACTCAGCGACCAAACAGGACACAGGAAAACTGGCCCTGAGGGATTCTAAGAAGTTAGAACAAATGTTAACAAATGTTTCCCATGAGGACAGGCTGGTTGTTTCAAACTACTGACCTTGGGGTCAGGTACCCAATGCATAACGAGGATCCGAATTAAGACCAAAAACCAGTGTCCTTGGGAATGCAGTGTGTGGACATGACTGTTTGATTTTCTGAGACTCACATGAGGAAGGGGACGGACCCTGCTGAGCAGACAGACACCCCCAGTTTCCTCATTCCTACCACTTCCTCCTCACCTGGCTCTGTGCTCCAGCAGGCAGGGTGCTCATTGGCTCACGTGGAAGAACCTGGTTTGGGGGCACCACACCCTCTGCAGAGACCATCTGAAGGACAGGAGGGAGGGCGCCCCCAGAGCTCAGCCCATGTGACCTGGACCACAGCTGGCTCAGGCTTTGTCCCCATCCTCCTGGGGCTCAGAGGGAGGAGGTGACACACACGGAGGAGCAGGGTTTGTGTCTCGCTTCCCTGTCTGCCTGTGTCACTGTGGGGATTTTTATTGCTGTCAGCTGACAGACAATAATAGTCAGCCTCATCGTCCGCCTGCACCCTGCTGATGGTCAGAGTGGCCGTGGTCCCTGAGCTGGAGCCAGAGAATCGGTCAGGGATTCCTGAGGGCCACTCACTGTCTTTATAGATGACCTGCACAGGGGCCTGGGGTGGCTGGTGTGGCTTCTGCTGGAACCAATAACAATATTTCTCTGAGAGGAGTTCTCCAGAGCAGGTGAGGGTGGCCGTCTCTCCCAGGGCCACTGACACTGAGCGAGGTTGAGTCAGCTCATTGGAGGTCACAGATCCTGCTGGAGAAGAGAGAACAATGAGGTCCAGTAAGTTCCTTCCCCAGGAAACCCCCCCTCAGTTTGTGCCTGAGCTGAGAGGGCTGAGTAGAAGACAGGATCAGTGAGCCCAAGGGCAGGACCTGGGGGACACACCTGTGCACAGAGTGAGGAGGACCAGGAGAGAGGTAGCAGCCATGGTGCAGAGACCCCGGGTCTGTCTTCTGAGGCCACAGTGAAGTGGGGTCTCCAGAACCCTCTTATTCCTTCCCAGGTCCTTTGGGGGTTGAGGTGGTTTGGTCTCCATGCAAATGTGCTTCTCCTTTGGGGCCTCTAAAGAGTCATCCCTGAGGGGCGGTTCCAGAATAGGATGGGTGGAGCTTCCCCCACTCTGAGCTGCCTGCCCAAAGCCAACCGAATTCACTGCCATGGATCCTATGCCTACACTGAGCACCCTGCTGGACAGGCAGGAGCTGTCCCTGTGTGTGGCCCACACTGTACCCCTTCTCAGGAGTGGAAAGCCCCATTTGATCGCATTTAATACATATGTGCCTGCAGTCTTTACACATGCTCCACATGAAATGTCACTCTTTCCAGTCAATGAAGCACAGGAATAAATGTGCCCAGGCTCTGCTTGTACTGTCTCACACCTCTCTCTATTGGGGGGGGGGGGCAACTATCGACAGAGGGATATGTCCCTGCAGGCTAGGAAGGAGACACATCTGGGCCCTGTCAGTCAGGGAGTAATTCCAAGTCAGCCTGTGCTCACTTCACTGACTGGATGCGACATCCCAGTCAGCTGACAACCCAACCACATGAAACCAGGCGCAAACTCGCTCCTGTGCATCCAGGTGATGTGCACTCTGAGTGACCCTGCAGGACAGTCGTGCTGCCTGTGTGTTGGTGACCCTGTCAGTCCTTAAGCAGCACAAAGGCTTATGTTTCTCTCTGAGACACGCTGCTGCATTTGAACTCCGGACCTTGTCTTCCGAAGGCCCACATTGGGCCATCTGGGCTCCTTCCCATACCTTTCTGGAGAGTGATTAGAAGGGAGAGTGTGGGTTTGTAGGAATTTGAAGGATGGTTATTGGTTTGGAGGTGACAGGTGGCAGGCAGACCTAGAAGCTGAACTTGTCAAGTCGTGTAAAAGGAACACCGTTTGCAAAGATGGTCAGACAAGCCAGGCAAGTAGCATGGCCCCCACCTATCAACTGAGCTTCCCCTCAACGCCAAGGTGACATGGGGCCTGAGCATGGAGGGAGTGTGCCCAGAGCAGTGGAAGTCTCCTCGGAGCCGGGTCAGCCTGGAGGCGGGAGACAAGGCCGAGGGGAGGAGAGTTGAGGTCTCTGGACATACCCAGGCAGAAGGCCACCCTCTCCAGGACCGGCTCTGCACTGTCCGGGACGACATGCTGAGAGCAGGAAGAACACATCCCTGGATCCCCTGTGTCCTCACGGAGCACCCACCCTCAACTCCATCTCCTGAGTGAGCCCCAGCTTGAGGGCACTCTCTAGGTCACGCCTGGTCCAGGTGCTCCACATTTCCTGGGAAGAGTCATGGTGCCTCTGTTTCCAGTCAGGGTGCTGAGGGCCCTGTGTTTGTGAATCTTAGAACAAGGTCCCTCACCTGAGAGGGCAGTTGAGATGCCCTGACTTTTCAGGCTGAGCAACCATGAACACCTGGGTCCTCCCTGCAAGGTGGTCTCCCCCTTAGTTTCCAGGACAGACTGTCTCTCTCTAGAATGCTCCTGCCTGGATCTTTGCTGCCCCCTCCCGGGAAAGTGATTTTTCATCACCTCCTATCCAATTGGAAGTTGGATGTTGAATCAAGAAGACCAAAAAAGAATGTGTGAACTGGAATTGTGGTGCTGGAGAAGAATAGACAATGTGTCTGAACTATTATGCACAAAACCATCTCTCTCCGAAGAAGTATGGCCAGACAGCCTCGTAGAGGAAGGGTGGGGACTATCTGCACCCTTTGGACAGGTTGTAAGGAGAAACCAGTCCCTGGAGAAGAACATCATGTTTGCTGAAGTGGTGGGGCAGGGAAATGTGGGCGGCCTTCAAGAGATGGATGGACACCACGGTGGGAACAACAGGAACTGGCATGGGACCAATTGTGCAGGTGGTGCAGCTCCGGGCAATGTTCTATTTTTCTGTGGTGCACATGGTCGCTATGGGTTGGCACTGACTAATTGGCACCTAATAACAACCGAATGTGTGAAGTAGCACTCAGGCCAGAATCTCCTTCTTCTTGGTGACTCCAAAGCACTGTCCCCTGAAAGGAACCAGAGCGGGGCCACCGCCCATGACGGCTGAGTCCACTCTGACTGTGATGACCACACGTGTGGCAGAGGACAGTTGTGAACTTCTGGGAACCAGTGACTGTCCTGTGATACATGGATTTCCAGGCCTTTCTTCCTGGTTTTCTGAGTGGTCTTGACCTTCCAATCTTTCAGGAAGTAGCTTGTGCATGCAACATTTGCATCAGCCCTGTATGCCCTGGACCATGCACCGCAGCCCTGCCTATGTGAGACCCTGCAGAGCCCAGGACAGGGAATAGGGGATGTGCTGGGCACAGGGTGGCAGGGGCAGTGTCTGTACTGAAGTGTCCTTCTGGGTCTCTGGTGCACTTAGAAGAACAGAGAGAACTTGGCCAACCACACCTCTCTGCACAGGTGTCCTGCTCTCAGAACGTGTCCCACCCTCAATGGACCCATGCTTCTTATGAAGTCTCTGACTCCCACCACCTGGTGGCTCCATCCTTCCTCATGCTTCCCACACGCCCCTCCAGCAGCAACACCAGATCAAACCCTTCTCACCTATGAATCCCAGAACCACACTTTCTGATTCTCACAGGAGAACCTGTCAGTTGGATCTGTCTCCAGGCTCCCCTTCATTAAACCCTACAAAACGAAGCCAAAGGACAATCATTCCTGAAGGAGGGAGTGTTAGGCTGTATTCCCTTGGGAAGCCAAGCCTTTGGCCCTTGAACGTGCATGGACATCACAGGAGAATCTGACTGACAAACAGCTCACACCATGGGGGTATTGACCATCTGCTTAAGTCAAGTCCCTGGGGCACATGAAAGCACTTCAGCTTCTCAGGACTTTGGTAGCAGCAGGGCCTGATCTACAGCAACAGGAGGATTAAGCAATGAGGCCAGTGGTGGTGGCTGCAGAGTTTCATAAACCTGAGGTTGCAAGTATGGATCCAAGGCCCACAATCGGCTGACAGCTCCTGGGAGAAGCAGGCAGTTTAACACGAGGCCCCTGAACCAAAGACCAGACCCAAACCCTGCAGGAGAAATCTGCTAGCTTCCATTGACTGACAGTTTATCCTGAGAGGAGGGCACCGTGTGGGTGACACCGACATAAGCCAGCTCAAATCTCTGACCTCTTTCAGGAGGTTTATTCGCTCCAGGGCTTCACAGCCCAGGCCAGCAGAGAGTGGACACGCTGTATTAGCTCATGCCCTGGCGGAATCCTGGCCCACAATGTTGACAGCAAACCTAACCAGCACAGAGGGAGACCACCAGCTCAGTGCACGGGGCTAATTACAGCTTGGAAAGGACCAGGACTGGGATATGTATACACTGCCGATTGGAAACACTTATGTGTGTGGTTCTGGGCCTTCATGTAGCACAAACCCTGTCCCCACATTCTGCCCGCTGCCCCACAGGGTAGAGAGTCCAAGACCAGGGGCACTTTGCCCTCGTTCCCTCAGCAACACCTTCAGATCTTCTCACAGGGAAAGAGGGAGGACCCACCCAGGAGTCCAATGGAGAGCCGGTGCTGGATGCAGAGTTGACAGAGACAATGCGCTGTGAACAGAGCTGAGTCCAGGCTGCTCTGCGCAGACAGTGGATCGCGGTCTTCCAGAATCAGACTCACTGCCCACGAGTCAGTGCTGGCCAACAGGGAACCGTGTGCATTTCCAGGATGGTATCTGTTTAGCGGAGCAGAAAGCCCTGTCACTCTGCCGTGGAGATGGTGGTGCAGTGGTTAGACTTTCCTCTGTGATCCACGGGGGAGTCTCAAAGGGAATGTTTTCCTGAGAATTGGGGGAGAGGAGTTGTCTCCTCATCTCTCTGTTCTGGATGTTGACAAACAAAACCAAACTCAGGACAGTGGAGTCGAAGCCCACTCAGATCAACCCTGGGTGTCAGGGTAGAGCAGCCCTGGGTGTTTCAGAGATTGAAACTACTGAGGGGAGGAGGGAGCCCATTCTCTTCCCCTCAGACAGGCTGGTGGTTTTGATCTGCTGACCTTGGGGATCACAGCCCAACAGGTAACCCTTGTACCCTGAGGGCTCCTCCATGACGTGAAAGAGTAGAAGTGTGTGATCCAGGGCCACATTGCACAGGCAAAGACACGGACACTCTGACCCACACAGGTCGTCTGAGAGGGTGTTTGTTAGTTTGTGTTCTGGAGATCCTGAGTGGAGCTCCTGGCTAATGAATTTGTTCACCAACTGAAAGCCTGCAGATGAGCGTCAGCCCCCAGGGGCTCAGGAGAAGGGCTTGGCGATCCCATCAGGAGAGCTCCCCATGGACACCCTGCAGCTCACTCCTCCTCTGACACACCAGGGCTCCCCAGAAAGGAGGCAGCAGCAATGGCCATTTATGTGCTGGTTTGTGTGTTGTCAGTTTACATTGAAAGAGGAACTGAGCTGAGAGACAGTGGAGTTGAAACCTCTGTTGGTAGAAGTCTGAGGGAAGCCCTTCACAGCAGGAGGGACCTGTGAGCTCAGGGAGGTTTCTGTCTCACTTCCCCATGAGCCCAGAGCACTGTGGTTTATACTACTGCTACTGGGTGACAGACAGTAATAGTCGGCCTCGTCCTCATCCTGGAGCCCCGAGATGGTCAGGGAGGCCGTGTTGCCGGATTTGGAGCCAGTGAACCGGTCAGGGATCCCTGAGGGCCTTTTATTGACCTCATATATCAGAGGTTTGGGGGCTGTGCCTGGGTGCTGCTGGTACCAGGAGACCAAATTATAGCTCCCAACGTCATTGCTGCTTCCAATACAGGAGATGGTGACCTTCTCTCCCAGAGTCCCTGAGACTGAGGGAGGCTGAGTCAGGGCAGACTGGGCCCAGGACCCTGTGAAGAGGAAAAATCACAAGGTGGAATCCAGAACTAGTCTAATCTGAGCCTGAGGAGGAGGGATGAGGGTCAGCCCAGGGGCCCCTGCCCGTCTTTCTCCTTGGATCGCTCACCTGCTCCGTGAGTGAGAAGGGAGAGGAGGAGTGGAGCCCAGACCATGGTGGAGACCCCTCAGGAGAGCTGTGTGCTGTCCTGCAGTCTGGTCCTGCTCCTCTTGTGTCTCCTATCCTCCCTGACACTGGCAGTGGGTGGAACCTCCATGCAAATGTGCTTCCTTCTTCTCCCCTCCCACTAACCATCACCTCATTACCCTCCTTGGGGAAGCAGACCTCTGAGTGTCTGGGTCACACTAGGCACTGAGGAAAGTGCAGTATGAATTTTAAAAGGCAGTTTTCCACTCAGGAAATCCACAGGGTGCTTTCCCTGACAATTGGGGACAGAAATACCATGTGACTGTGCCTTCTCCCTGTGTGCTATCTCCTTCCAGACACAAGGAGCAGTGCACAGGGAGACAGGAGCATGCCCAGGTTCATCACAAGAAGGATTTCTGGTGGTCTAGTGGTTGAACATTTGGTTCAGAACCACAAGCTCAGCAGTTATATCCCACCTGGTATTCCTTAAGAGAAAGATGGGGCTTTCTACTTCTCTAAAGAGATGAACTGTGGAAACCCACAGGCAGATACCCCTGCCTTTTATTGTCGATAGGAGTTCACATCCACTCAATGCCAGTGAGTTTGGGTTTATGTTCCTCCAGCACTAGACACAAGAGCAGGAAGACAGAGAAACCAGGGGAGCACTGAATGAATGAATTTTACACACTCCTACACCTCACACAATGGAAAACGCATAATGTAAAATCAGAGGAAAGAAGTGTTTTTTAAGCAAAATTGAACATTGATTTACTTTGTGTGGCCAATTAGATATAAAACTGGATTCCTAACAAAGGAGAGGGAGGATGAGGTCGGCTCAGCAGCTCCACTAGACCAGGTGGTTGAAGAGTCTCATTCTGTGGATGCCCACTCTCTGCTGGGAGTCTGGGTCCTGGGGGAGCAGAGAGCGTTGAGAGCACCCTCCACTCTCTAGACATCATCCACAAGATCTTGGTGTTTTCCACTTGCCTCTTGCTCGCTGTGAGGAAGACTGCAGACCCCGCACCCAGCTACGGATAAGGTTAAGTAGAAGACTCCACCCTGAAGATGGAAAATCCCACCCTTCTCACAGGAAGAGGAGGCAGGGGTGGACCTCTCATTTCCCCTCAAACTCTTCTCAGGGGGATCCTCAGTCCTGTCCCCCTCTGCAGTGGTGACAACGTCTTAGCCTGGTCATTAGATTCTAGAAAGGGAGGACTCATGGGGGTTTAGAAGACCTGTGAATGAATCCTGTGTGTATCCTTAGGGAAAGACAGTCTGGTTGGCTAGCCACCATGGGGTGCACACCGAGAAGCAGAACAAAGAGCTCCGTCTGAGATTCCTAATAGAGGAGCAGTCTCTCTGTGACAGACGAAGGTTCTGGCACCATCTGAGGCTCCCCTCCCAGGCCCCAGCATCAGGCATTGTGGAAGGCCTCGGGCTCCTTATTAGTGACACTGGTTGAGAGTTTGGGGTGCAGGGCACACCATTCTCCCCTTCACTACTAAATCCAACACTTTCACTGGCCATGCTTGTGCCCATGGGGCAGCGAGACCATGGACCTGACAGAGGGTGATAGTGCAATAGACCTTCTCACATGAGGACGAGGTAGAACTCTGCGTCCACCTTTCACACGGATGGAAAGGGAGGTGGAGAGCGGCAGAGAGAGATGGAGGGAGAACCCAAATCCCAGACTTTGATGCTGTTTGGACCCCTGGTGGCGTAGTGGTTGATCCTTGGGCTGCCAATCACAAGGTCAGCATGTTCTAGACCACCAGCCACCCTGGGGAGACTTTCCAGCTGCAAACAGCTGCAGTCTTGGAAACCCACAGGGGCCTTTCTAGCCCGTCCCACAGGAACCCCGTGAGGCAGAGTCACCCCATGGCAGCGAGTCTCAGAGAGAGTTGGGTTGTAGAGCTTGAAACAGACGGGTTTCTCATCAAGGGGAGCCGAGATCTGTCCATCCAGGGCCTTGGCCTCCGGCCTGTGATCACCGTGAAGACGGAGGAAGGGGCTGTAGCTGATCTTCAGCTTAAGCGTCTTACTGGGGAGTCCGGCCCAGATCTCAGAGAACACCAGAATGAGGTGCCCCCACCTAAACTGGACCAGATGGGTGCTGTGCATCTGACTCCAGGTCAGTGGGGATGGAGGGACCAGAAGACCTTTTCCAGGTGCCATGGAGGTGGGGTCTGCCCTTCCCCCACAGTGTCTGTGAAAGGTCGGTGTAAGGAGGGTTAAGAACAAGGCCTTTCCTTCTACACAAGCGGAGAGCAATTCCCTTAGTTCAGGCCAGGCCGCCCATTTCTCAGAGGGCTACACAGAGACCCTTAGAAGATAGAGAAGCTGCTCAAAGCCTTCCCATGTCGAGAGGTGAGCCATCACCAGAGATGATGCTGGGTGCTGTTAATTGACATCCAACAGCATGATGGCTGAAGAGCCTGATGTGAGGTTGGGCAGTGGGTCCCTCTCCCACTTTGCTGCCCTCTGTGTCACTGTGCTCCCTGCCAGCTGAGACTCAGGACACAGTAACAGTTGGCCTCAGTCTGAGCCTTGGCCTGCTGACGGGCAAGGTGGCCTTGTTCCCTGACTTGGAGTCAGAGAATTGATGAGGGATCCCTGCAGACTGGCTACTATCAGCCAAGATGACAGTCTGGGACTCTGGCCTGGTTTCTGCTGCTCTCAATGAGCGTCATCATTCTAGGGGAGTGTCCTGAGCAGGTGAAATGCCCCTTCTGCCCCAAGGTCACTGACACTGAGGTAGGCTGAGCAGCTCACAGGAGACATGGAGCCCACAGGAGAATAGAGAAGGGAGCTTTGAGGCCTGGGGCTCCTTCCCAGGAGGTCCTTGCTGAGGCTGTGAGTGAATTGAGCTCAGGGGGAGAGCAGGCTGAGGGAGCTGAGCCCCTGGGTCCTGGGAGAGTGAGGAAGGGGCTCAGGAGAGAGAGAGATGCAGCCATGGTGAAGACAGCTGAGCTCTGCCTCCTGAGTTCACAGGTCCTTTGGTCCCCAAGGTCCTCCTCTTGCTCCTGAGGCCCTTGGTGGTCAGCACTGTCTGGTCTTTATGCAGCTTCATGCCCTCTCTGGGCAGAACACAGGAGGACGGTCGGTAGTTTCCCGCATGGCCCGTGAGTGACTGTCCTGTTTTAAAATCCACCCTTGTCCACAGAAACGCTTCACTACACTCGATCGTGTGTCTGGCTGTGAGGGACAGCTGGTCTCTGCAGATTGATCTTTGGGCTGATCTGGGCCTTATTGAAAGCCAGTCGATAGCATCTGATGCAGCAGGACTTGGTCCTGGGTTTCCATCTCTCCCAAGCCCTCCTTTTTTTCCCTCAGTGTCTGCCAAGGCTTACTCTGTGCTTCCCTACAATCACCCCGCCATGTTGGCTTCTGTGTTGTGAGTTTACATTGAAAGAGGAAAGGAGCTGAGAGACAGTAGAGTTGAAACCTCTGTTGGTTGAAGTCTGATTAAAGCCTTCAGAGCAGGAGGGACCTGTGAGCTCAGGGAGGTTTCTGTCTCACTTCCCCATGAGCTTGGAGCACTGTGGTCTATACCACCAGCATAGGAAAAACAGTAATAGTCGGCCTCGTCCTCAGCCTGGAGCCCCGAGATTGTCAGGGAGGCCGTGCTGCCGGATTTGGAGCCAGTGAACCGGTCAGGGATCCCTGAGGGCCTTTTATTGACCTCATATATGAGAGGTTTTGGGGCTGTGCCTGGGTGCTGCTGGTACCAGGAGATATAGCTACTGCTGCTTCCAGAGCAGGAGATGGTGACCTTCTGTCCCAGGGTCCCGGAGGCTGAGGGAGGCTGAGTCAGGGCAGACTGGGCCCAGGACCCTGTGAAGAGAAAAAGTCACAATGTGGATCCAGAACTTGTCCATTTGAGCCTGAGGAGGAGAACGAGGGTCAGCTCAGGGGACACTGCCCGTCCTTCCCCTTGATTCTCTCACCTGCTCCGTGAGTGAGGAGGGAGAGGAGGAGTGGAGCCCAGACCATGGTGGAGACCCCTCAGGAGAGCTGTGTGCTGTCCCTGCAGTCTGGTCCTGCTCCTCTTGTGTCTCTTATCCTCCCCCACCCTGGGGAGGGCAGAACCTCCATGCAAATCAGCTTCCTTCCTCTCCCCTCCCACTGACCACCCACCTCATTACCCTCCATGTTCAGATCCTTGGGTATCTGGGAAGCACTGTGAGCAGAGGAAAGGGCAGTATAAATTTGAAAAGACTATTTTCCACTTTGGAAATCCACAGGGAGCTTCAGCAGACTATTGGGAATAGAAATACCAAATGACTCTGCCGTCTCCTTGTTTGGAATCTACCTTGCAGAAACAGGAAGCAGCACACAGGTAGACATGAGCACACACAGGTGCATCACCAGAAGGATCTCTGGTGGTGTAATGGTTAAACATTGGGCTACTAACCACAAGTTCATCAGTTCAAAGACACCAACTGCCCCTCAGGGGAAGGATGGGGCTTTTTACTCCTGTTATTACTGAGTGTGGAAACCACAGCGGAGCTATTCTCTGCCTTATAGGGTCCCTGTGAGTTTACCTGGACGGCAGTATGTTTGGGTTTCTGTTCATCCAGAAGGAGAGACAGTTGCAGTAAGACAGGTGCATGAGTGGTGAAGGAATATCTAATGTGGTACAGAGTGCTACACATCTCACAACGATAGAAAATACAGAATATGACATCAGAGGAAAGGTTTTTATTAAAGTATGATTGAAGAGTGGGTAACTTTGAGAGGCCCAGTAGATATAAAAGTGGATTCCTAACAAAGAGGAGGGAGGATGAGGTCGGCTCAGCTGCTCCACTAGACCAGGTGGCTGAAGAGTCTCATTCTGTAGACGCCCCTCTTTGCTGTGCGTCTGGGTCCTGGGGGAGCACAGGGCACTGTGAACACCCTCCACTCTCTAGACGTCATCCTCAAGATCTTGGTGTTTCCACTTGCCTCTTGCTCGCTGTGAGGAAGACTGCAGACCCCGCACCAGCTACGGATAAGGGTGAGTAGAAGACTCCACCCTGAGGAGGGAAAATGCCACCCTTCTCATAGCAACAGGAGGCAGGGGGACACCTCACATTTCCCCTCAAGCTCTTCTCAGGGGGGATCCTCAGTTCAGTCCCCTCTGCAGTGCTCTCTGACTGGGTTTGAGATTGGTCATCAGGCTCTACAGAGAGGGGACTGCTTTGCCTTAAAAAGTGTGTGAATGTATCCTGTGTGGAGTGACCTGGGATAGAGGAGTCCCATGGGAGCCCTGGTGGTGGAGGGGTTCAATGCTGAGCTGCAGTCCTCCAGGTGAGCACATGGAAACCAGCATCTGCTCTGACAGAGAAAGAGGAGGCTTTCCACGCTCATGAACATTCACAACCTGGAAACCCACCCAGGCCGCTCTTCCTTGTGCTAAGCGTCTCTGCGCGTCACAATGAAGAACGTGGCAGAGGTCTTATGGAGGGACCTCCCACAGGTCAAGAGGAAGCAGAACAAGGCCCTCCCCAGTCACGGTGCTTGCTGCCCCCTGGGGGCTGAGGTGGGAAATGCTGACCATCCAGGAAAGGGCCACCCAGACCCCAAACCTAGTTGTCTTCCAGCTGTTTCCAACAATGGCACCACCAACGCAGAAGTTGGAGGAATGTCCTTGCTCTGCTCCTTCTCCCTCCCGCTGTCTGCTTTTCCAGACTCTGTTTTCCCAGAGGTGATCAAGGAAGACACCATTTCCCCCTGCTTAGGGACAGATAGTAGTGTTGGCCGGGCACCATGGGGTGAACACGGCGAAGCAGAACATAGAGTTCCCTATGAGATTCCTAACAGAGAAGCAGTCTTTCTGAGAAGATAAAAAGCCTCTGACATGATCTGAGGGTCCCCTCCCAGCCCCAAGGTTAGGCAGTGTGCAAGGCCCCAGGCTCCTTATTAGCCAGGGTGAGAGGTTGGGGTGCAGGGCAGACCATTGTTCCTTCTTTACAAAATGCAACCACTGTACAGGACATGCTTGTGCAACTGGGTAAGGGAGGCCATTTAATGTGCAATAAACGTCCTCAGATGAGGACTTGGTAGAACTCTGTGTCCACCTTCACACAAATGGAAAGGGAGGTGGAAAGCGGCAGGGAGAGATGGAGGGAGAACCCAAATCCCAGCATTGGGTGTTGTTAGGATCCCTGGTGGCATAGTAGTTACTCCTTGGGCTGCCAAGGACAAGGTCTGCATGTTCTAGACCACCAGCCACCCTGGGGAGACTTTCCAGCTGCAAACAGCTGCAGTCTTGGAAACCCACAGGGGCCTTTCTAGCCCGTCCCATAGGAACCCCGTGAGTCAGAGTCAGCTCATGACGGTGAGTCTCAGGGAGAGTTGGGCTGTAGAGCTTGCAACAGACGTGTTTCCCATCAAGAGGAGCTGAGATTTGTCCATCCAGGGCCTTCGCCTCCGGCCTGTGATCACCTGGAAGATGTTGGAAGGGGCTGGGGCTTATCTTCAGCATGATTGTCTTACTTGGGGCCTCGGCCCAGATCTCAGAGAACACCAGAATGAGGTACTCCCACCTAACTTGACCAGATGGGTGCTGGGCATCTGACTCCGGGTCAGTGGGGATGATGGCACCAGAAGACCTTTTCCAGGTGCCATAGAGGGAGGGACTGCTGTTCTCCCACAAGGTCTGTGAAAGGTCAGTGTAAGAAGGGTTAAGAACAAGGGCTTGCCTTCTACCCAAACTGAGATCAATTCCCTTAGCTCAGGCCAGGCCGCCCAATTCTCAGACGGGTACAAAGAGACCCTTAGAAGATACAGAAGCTGCTCAGTCTTCCCAAGTCGGGAGGGGAGCCAACACCAGAGAGGGTATAGGGCGCTGATACCTAGACCTCCAGCTTCATGGTGGCTGAGGAGCCTGATGTGAGGTTGGGCGGCAGTTGCCTGTCCCACTTTGCTGCCCCTTGGTGTCACTGTGCTCCCTGCCAGCTGCTCCCACTGCTGAGACTCAGGACACAGCAACAGTTGGCCTCAGTCTCAGCCTTGACCTGCTGACGGCAAGGTGGCCTTGTTCCCTGACTTGGAGTCAGACAATGGATGAGGGATCCCTGCAGACTGGCTACTATCAGCCTAGATGACAGTCTGGGACTCTGGCCTGGTTTCTGCTGCTCTCCATGGGCGTCATCCTTCTAGGGGAGTGTCCTGAGCAGGTGACACGCCCATTCTGCCCCAAGGTCACCGACACTGAGGGAGACTGAGCAGCTCACAGGAGACACAGAGCCCACAGGAGAATAGAGAAGGGAGCTTTGAGGCCTGGGGCTCCTTCCCAGGAGGTCCTTCCAGAGGCTGTTTGTGATCTGAGCTCAGGGGGAGAGCAGGCTCAAGGAGCTGAACACCTGGGTCCCGGGAGAGTGAGGAAGGGGCACAGGAGAGAGATGCAGCCATGGTGAAGACAGCTGATCTCTGCCTCCTGAGTTCAAGGCTCAGCTGATCCGCAAGTTCCTCCTCTTGCTCCTGAGGCCCTCGGTGGTAAGCACTGTTAGGTCTTTATGCAACTTCATGCCCTCTCTGGGCAGACCAGAGGAGGACAGATTGTAGTTTCCAGCATGGCCCGTGATTGACTCTCAGGTTGTAAAATCCACCCTTTTCCACAGAAACGCTTCACTAATCTCTATCGTGTTTCTGCCTCTGAAGGACAGCTGGTCGTTGCAGCTTGATCTTGGGGCTGAGCTGCGCCTTGTTGAAAGCCCGTGGACAGCATCTGATGCAGCAGGACATGGTCCTGGGCTTCACTCTCTTCTTCTCCCTCCTTTGTCTTCTCTCAGGGTCTGCCAAGGCTGACTCTGTCCTTCCCACCATCACCCCTCCATGTTGGTTTCTGTGTTGTGACTTTACGTTGAAAGGGGAAAGGAGCTGAGAGACAGTGGAACTGCAACGTCTATTGTCTGAAGTCTGAGGAAAGCCCTTCAGAGCAGGAGGGGCCGGTGAGCTCAGGGAGGTTTCTGTCTCACTTCCCTGTGAGCACGGAGCACTGTGGTTTATACCACTAGCATAAGACCCACAGTAATAGTCGGCCTCGTCCTCAGCCTGGAGCCCCGAGATGGTCAGGGAGGCCGTGTTGCCAGATTTGGAGCCGGTGAACCGGTCAGGGATCCCTGAGGGCCTTTTATTATTTAGGTACATCAGAAGTCTGGGAGCTGTGCCTGGGTGCTGCTGGTACCAGGAGACAGAGTTAATGCTTCCAGAGCAAGAGAGGGTGACTTTCTGTCCCAGAGTCCCGGAGGCTGAGGGAGGCTGAGTCAGGGCAGACTGGGCCCAGGACCCTGTGAAGAGGAAAAATCACACGGTGGAATCCAGAAGTGGTCCATTTGAGCCTGAGGAGGAGGATGAGGGTCAGCCCAGGGGACCGTGCCCATCCTTTCCCTTGGATCGCTCACCTGCTCCGTGAGTGAGGAGGGAGAGGAGGAGTGGAGCCCAGACCATAGTGGAGACCCCTCAGGAGAGCTGTGTGCTGTCCTGCAGTCTGGTCCTGCTCCTCTTGTGGCTCTTATCCTCCCCCACCCTGGGGAGGGAGGAACCTCCATGCAAATGTGCTTGCTGGGCCTCCCCACTAAACCACCCACCTCTCCTCCTGATGTTAGACATGGAGAACCCTGAGTTTTGGGGAGCGCTGAGAGCTAAGGAAAGGGTAGGATGAATTGTAAAATGCATTTCCCCTTGGGGAATCAGTATGGTGCTTCGCAAAACCATTGGGAATACAAATCCCAGAAGGCTCCGCAGTGTCTCTGCTTGGCATCCCCGTCCCAGAGAGAAGGAGCAGAGCTCCAGCAGACACGCACAGGCACACCCAGGTTCATCCCAGGAAGGGTCTCCGGTGGTGACGTGGTGATGCCCTGGGCTGCTGACCACCAGGCCAGGAGATGGAAATCACCAAGCAACGGAGGAGAAAAGTGAACTGGTTTTTTCCCTTCAAGAATTACACTCTCGACGCCACACATGCGCAGTCCTGCCCAGGCCTCTAGGGCCTCTCTGAGTCAGCATCCAATGGATGGCAGTGAACTTGAGTTCATCGTGTCACTGCAGGAGTCCCAACAGAGAGAACGCAGGGACAAGCGACATCCCATCAATGGAAAACGGAGAAATAAACGTTGGTCCACACGACTGCACATCACCAAGCCTAATAGAAGACATAATACAAAATCAGAAGGAACAAACTTAAAAGGGACAATTGAGATTCCATCGGGCATCACTGTGAGCAGAGAATTCGCATCACACTGGGCTTCCAGACAGAGCATGTGGCCAATGCAGAGGCTCCACCACCCAAGGGTGCTGAATCGTTCAGTAATGTCGTGTTCTGATTGTGTGAGACTTGTCAATACAACTATTCAAACACATGATAATGCTACATAACGTCCCATTCTGAAGGCCCTTCGCTCTGCTGTGGGTTCAAGACTTCGGGGGAAAACAGGACACTGACAGCAGACCCCAGTCTCTGCCCTCCATCGACAGGATCTTGATGTCTTCCACATTGTTTCATCCCAGCTCTGAAGGAGGCTGCACACATCCCATTCCTGATCTGAGTGGGGTGTGGAAAGGTCTCCAGCTTAGTTGAGAGAAATCCCACAGGTCCTCCACTGTGGGAAGGGGCTGTCATTCCCTCAGTCGGGACTCTGCCCCTCTCTCTGCAGGGCTCGGGGATCTTGGCTCAGCCTTGTAACTGGGCTCTGCAGAGACGGGGCTGAGGGGAGTAATGGACCTGTGCTCCTCTGCATTTGGACTGACTTGGGGTGAAGGAGTTCTACAGTAGCCCTGGGGGCAGCTGGTGCTGAAATGCTGAACTGCTACCACCAGGTCAGCCGTTAGAAACCCCCATCTGCTCTCAGACATGTTTACTGTCTCAGAAAGCCACGGGGACAGCTGTCCATAATTCAAAATAAAATGACTGACAGTGAACTTTTGAAGGGGAATTTTCCTCCAGGTCAACAGAGAGGAGAACATACCCACCCACCCCTGTACCCTCAAATGCAAGTGCTTGCTGCCCCCTGCTGGCTGAGGTGGGAAATCCTGACACTCCAGGAAAAGACAACCCAGACGCCCCATTGTGTCTTTGAGTTGATTCCAACCATGGAGACTTCGAAAGAAAAGTTGGGGGTCCATAAGGAGCTGGTGTTGCAAATTCAGGGTGACCTGCTCCATGTATGGTTCAATGTCCTGAGACCTTGACCCTCGGGAAATTGTAGCCGTGACTCAGGAGTGTACAGACTGAGGCAAGTCCAGAGAGGTCTCCTTTACATTGAACGTGTAGTCAGCTCTGTGGGACCTGGGGGAGAGGCCGGGTGGGCAGACCTCTGTCTCACTTACATGTCAGTGTGTGTCCCTGTGACCCTGTTACTGTCTTCATCCCACACCTCACAGTGGACTGGGTCTTATCCTTGACCTGGGTCCAGCTGGAGGCCAGGGAGGCCATGTTCCTAGATTTGGAGCTAGAGAGTCCGTGAAGAATCCCCGGGGCTGGGTGTGACCAAGATCAGTGACCCACACAGAGGCCTGGCCTGACATCTGCTGGGACCAGGGAGCATCTCGTTCTAATATTCTTACAGGAGACGGTGGGCATCAGTCCCAGACACTGAGGGTGTCTGATACACTTCCCAGGAAGCCCCAGAGCCTGCGGGAGAGGTGGGCTTCCAGCCATGAGAGTCATCCTCAGTAGGGCTCCCTCCTTTGGGCTGCAGGCATCAGTGGACCCATAAGGCCCCCAGCTTAGTTCCTGCCTTGGGGAGTGCAGAGTCTGAGCTATAGGGAGAAACAAGTGCCTCTTACCCTGGACAGACTGCACCCCCCAACATGCATCCCTGTGAGCAGAGCTGCCTCTTGCAGTTGGTGTCCTGCTGAGCTCAGAGTGTCCCTGTCCTGTGCTTGGACCCAGAGCTGTGTGACAGGGTGAAAACTGGGGCAACATCTGTTTGATGCGTGAGGACTGTCAGGATGAAGGGGCTTTGGGTCATGTCTGTGGTTCTTAGAGGCCTGCTTCTAACTTGATGCTGGTCTTAGTTACCATGTTACACCTGACCTGCACTCCCATTTCCAACTCTCTCTCTCTCTCTCTCTCTCTCATTCACGCAAATGCTGAAAAGGCTCAGGGTGTGTAAACCAGCAGAAAGCATGGTTATGTGGCAGTAGAGACTCAGGCAGAGGGATAGAGAGTGGGGAAACTCCTGCCCTTCTGCCCATCGGCATTGACGTCTCCCCCCACACTGGTCTCAGGGCTCCTGGCCTTACATGTCCTTGTCAATGTTGTGCCCCGGGTGGTCTGATAATCTTGGGGTCAGAGGCAACATCCATTCTAATTTCACAATATCCAGGAGTCAGTGCCAATAGACTGCCCCTGGTCCCAGTTTTCAAGGAACGACTGAAACTTACTGAAGATGCCGGGTCTCCCCAGAGCCCAGGCTCCCTGCGTGCCCATTGTGGCTCTGCAGGGACATTGTTCATCGTCGTCCAAGACCAGAGTTGCCGTATCAGTGATGTTCCCTGGATGGGCCAGCTGCTGTGTCTAGTCTCAACTCCACTCTTGGAAGCTTTCAACAAGACCCATTTCTCCATTCTCACATTCAAGGACTGCACCCTGTGATGATAGGCTGAAGGGTTTCATGGGTCTTGTTGCTCTTAGGACAAGGGGCTCCCACCGGTGGTTGGGAGCACTGCGCATATCCATGATCATGGTCAGAAGCATCTTCATAGGGCTCACAGGGGAGTGAGATCTCCCCTCTGTATGGCCATTTCTCTCCACCCTTCTCTGCACTTCAGATCCCAGGAGCAGAGAAATCAGAGCGCACCCAGGATGTCACAAGTGAGCAATGTGTCATGTGATTTCTGGACTGTGGTTTCCGTGAGCGTTGATGAGAGATGCCAGTCAAATCAAGTCCCTGACAACCCCATCTCCGCACACTGATCATGGTGCTGTCCCCGGATCACGGCGTGAGGATTTGCTTTCCTTACGTGGAGTTGCCATCCATCGTGAAGGTGCTCAGAGCGGGGAAGTATTCCATGAGCAATGAGATCAGTCCGACAGAGAAGGCTGGATCAGATCTTGCAGGAGGAAATGGAGGGCTCATCAAAAGCTTGAAAGAAAAACAGAGCTCAAATGTGAGGAGAGCTCTGTCAGGATGGAGAACTAGCTAACGGAGCACCCAGGAAGGTATCAGGGTTTGAGGATCTGGGAGACAGGATGTGGGCAGCATGGAGCTGAGGATTCAGCTCCAGGGACCTCTCATGAGAAGCGGTCTGCCTGCCACAGACATGACTGTTCCCTGTAGTGAGGCCTTGTGCACATTGAGATGATCCCATGTCACTGCTCTAGGCCTCCTGGAGGTGAACTTTCGTCCATCAAGGAGATTTCATTGACAACCTTTTTGTCTCTGAAAAGAAGGGAGATTGGGAAAACTCTAATTAGGGCTGGTCGGTCTTTGTATTTAATCCATTTATTACAGGTTCATACAACTTTTATCGCAATAAATACATACGACCATTGTGTAAAGCACATCTGTTCATTCATTGCCCTCATCATTCTCAAACATTTGCTCTCCACTTAAGCCCCTGGCATCGGGTCCTAATTTTTTTCGCTCCCTCCCTACTGACCCATCCTTCATGAACCCTTGATAATTTACAAATTATTATTTTCTCATATATTGTCCCATCAAATGTCTCCCTTCACACACATTTCCATTGTCCCTCCCCCAGGGAGGAGGTCACATGTAGATCACATTTATCTGTTCCCCTTTCCAACCCACCCTCCTTCTTCACTCCCCGTATCGCAATTCACACCATTGGTCCTGAAGGGATCAACCGCCCTGGATTCCCTGTGTTTCTGGTTCCTATCTGTATCAGTGTACATCCTCTGCTCCAGCTAGACTTGCAAGGTAGAATTGGGATCATGATAGTGTGGGGGGAGGAAGCATTTAGGAACTAGAGGAATGTTGCATTTTTCATCAGTGCTACATCGCACCCTGTCTGGCTCTTCTCTTCGCCTAGACCCCTTTGCAAGGCAATCTGCAGTGGCTTACAAATGGGCTTTGGGTCTCCACTCTGCACTCCCCCTCATTCACTATGGCAAGATTTTTTGTTCTGATGATGTCTGATACCTGATCCCTTGAACACTTCGTGATCACACAGGCTGGTGTGCTTCTTCTATGTGGGCTTTGTTGCTTCTGAGCTAGATGGCCCTGGTTTACCTTCAAGCCTTTAAGACCCCACATGCTGTATCTTTTCACAGTCGGGCACCATCAGCTTTCTTCACCACATTTGCTTATTCACCTGCTTTGTCTTCAGCGGTTGTGTCGGGAAGGTGAGCATCACAGAATGCCAATTTAATAGAAGAAAGTATTCTTGCATTGAGGGACTACTTGAGTGGAGGCCCAATGTCCTTCTGCTACCTTAATACTAAACCTATAAATATATGGACATAGATCTATTTCCCCATCCTGATATATATTAATATGTTTGCATATGTACATGCCTTTATCTAGGCCTCTCCCAGATCTTTCCTCCATTTCCCTTCACTTTCCTCCTGTCCCACTATCATGCTCCTTCTCAACCAGGGTTTCAGCATTTCCTCAGTATCAATCTTTAGAAGATGATGCCATTCAGAGTTTGTCAACTCTGATGAAAACCAGAAGAATGGCCCCTCTGTGTCCTCCTGGCCATCACGTCTTGGCTGCAATTTGAACCCTGACCAGTCTTTCACGGAGCAGAGACCATGCTTTAGACATGCTGGGAATCCAAGAGCCAAGTTCCCAAACCCACTGGTTACTGTGAGCCAGCTGCACAGGGAGCCTTTCCATCATTGCTGGTAAAAACAAGCTTGTGAAGTGGGAGTTGCTGGAACCTGTGTCCTGGGTGAGAAACATCCTTCAATACCAAGTTTCCTTCTGGGAAATTCCGATGGTGAGAACATTTTGAAACCCTAGTTGTGTCCAGGTTTGCACCTGATACTGTCGTTCACTTTGATCTCTTGTTCTCAGAAAGGGTTTGCACAACCCGCCGTGGGCCACTCATTGCTGACAGTTAGCAGACAGAACAATGACACTGGTTTCCTGATCGGGATGTAAGTCAATGGCTTTGTATTTCTTTGGAGGGTTTTCTAGACAAGACACGTGTGGGTAGGACCCCCAGGGGTGCTGTGGGCACGGGTTGGGTTGTAATCCGAAAGAGGGTTGTCACCCTCTACTCCAGTCATTCTACAGGTTCAGTCAGGACACACTCATGCTTATGCTGGATCCCTGTGGCATTGTGTCCATATCAACTATGATAGAGGCCTACCAACTCTTTGGATAAAAACCCAAAAAGAAATATCTACACGTTACTACCACTCAGTCTCAGTGAAAATTCTTCTGATATAGAAAGAAAGCATTTATAGACAACACCTAAAAAAATGATTGTGAGCTTGGAACAGAGGGGACACCTGGACCATTATACGCACATAGTGTTTCCAGCTGAAAGATTTAAAATGTGAATGCCCGAAAGAGTATAGACCATACTACATAGAATGATCATTGGAACACGGTGAGTTCTGAGTATTTGTCGCTTTTATCTGGCAATCAGTGTTCAAGAGAGGTTTGAGGACCCTTGTGCTATGACAGGTGTCCATCCCGAGTCATTTCCCACATAATTCCCGGGTTACTCTCACTCTGAACAACAAAATCAAGCAGAAGTCATGGCATGGCCACTCAGGGACTGGATTATGCAAGACATTATAGCATCTGTCTTCACCTTTCATTCTCGCCTACACCATTCTCCGTGGAAGCAGTCAGCCTCCATATAGTGAAGACCCTCCACCTTCCCTCAGCCATGGCAGTGAGCCCGAGAGGAAGCAGATTCCCCATCCCTAGTAGTCCTTCCATGACTGTAGGCCAGTGGACAACACTCCATAAGCATCCATGAGCCACAATTGACCAACCAATCTGCTTTTCAATGACCGATGCCCAGGAACACCCTGATGCTGAATGCTGAGGCTCTCATCCTTGGACAATTTGTTAAGGGGCTGGTAGATCACACCGCCATCCCTGGTCAGTTCAGCACCAACAAATCAAATACCAACTGGCCCACCGAGGATGGACAGCTTATTCGGTCAGAGCTTTCAGACGAAAGTTCTGGTAAGCTTCTACCAACAAAGAGGCAGCCAAAGCCGGGTGGATTACCCCAGACTCTTGATGATGCTCTTGGTTGGTTATGGCAGTAGGATGACCTGGTGTTTGTGGAAATGAAGGGATGCTGAGGGAGCGGACGAGATGGCTGAGCAGAGCGGTCCAAACATTGGACTTGAAGCTCTTGTTGGTTGTGAAGACGAGGAGGGGCTACACAGCTGTTCACGGAGTCTCCATGACCCAGAGCACCTCGATGGAAGCCATGTGTCCACATATCTCTCAATATATCGTTCTCTCTGTACTTCCGTCCATCCTTCTATCTACCACCATCTGTCCATTCATCTCCTCATTCATCCATTCATATGTCCTCTGCCTATCTATTATCATCTATTTATTGACTGGTCCACTGTCAAAGTCAAACAGTTTACATAGGTGAAATGATAGCAAATTAATTTTTAATAAAACTTCCTTTTAGTACCTGGCTGAAATAACGTAGTAAATTAAATTGTTGGCCTTATGCCATCAGAGCTTATGGTTTCATTTACCCTCTGTATGTATGTGGGACTAAGTGGAAGTCCAGTTAGAAACTCTTTGGATTGTTAGAACAATTCGATGAGATTGATAAAGCTTAAGACATGGGGTCAGGCCAACAAATTCTTCTCCCGTGGTGGCCCCACCATTGCCCCAGTGGCCGTGGGGCTGAGGGTCACACGTGTACACCGTGTGTGTCAGAGGAACACTGGCTCCATTGGGTGTCAGTGGCTGAATGCGCAGAGATAAATCGTCAGGTTTCCTCTGGGGCACCTCTGGGTCCACACGACCTGCAACTCTGTAGTTTTCAACAGAACGTGACAACGCATTGAACCAACAGGGCATCTTCTGTGGGACTAAGGAGCGCCTCCTCACAGGGAGACAGGGCAGCACAGGGCTGCTCCTAGGACACTGGCTCAGGGTGGGAGTGGAGGGTCATTGTGATGTAGCACAAACCCTGTCCCTACAGTCTACACACTGCCCCATCGAATCGAGAGTCCAAGACAAGGGTCATTTTGTCCTTCTGTACTCAGCAACACCTCAGATCTTCTCCCAGGGGCAGAGGGAAGACCCCCCCAGGAGTCCAATGGAGAGCCGGTGCTGGATGAAGAGTTGATGGAGGCAATGTGCTGTGAACAAAGCTGAGCCCAGGCTGCTCTTCACAGACAGTGGATGGCGGTCTTCCAGAACCAAACTCACCGCCGTCCAGTCAAAAGCCCTGTCGCTGTGCCGTGGGGCTGGTGGTGCAGTGGTTAGACTTTCCTCTGTGATCCATGGGGGAGTCTCAAAGGGAGTGTTTTCCTGAGAACTAGGGGAGAGGAGTTGTCCCTGATCTCTCTGCTCCGGATGTTGACAAACAAAACCAAACTCAGGACAATGGAGTCGAAGCCCACCCGGATCAGCCCTGGCTGACAGGGTAGAGCGGCCCTGGGTGTTTCAGAGACTGAAACTACTGAGGGGAGGAGGGAGCCCATTCTCTTCCCCTCAGACAGGCTGGTGGTTTTGATCTGCTGACCTTGGGGATCACAGCCCAACACCTGACCATTGTGTCCTGAGGGCTCCCCTGTGATGTGAAAGAGTAGAAGTGTGGGATCCAGGGCCACATTGCACAGGCAAAGACACGGACGCTCTGACCCACACAGGTCGTCTGAGAGGGTGTTTGTTAGTTTGTGTTCTGGAGATCCTGAGTGGAGCTCATGGCTAATGAATTTGTCCACCAACTGAAAGCCTGCAGAGGAGCATCAGCCCCCAGGGGCTCAGGAGAAGGGCTTGGTGATCCCATCAGGAGAGCTCCCCATGGACACCCTGCCGCTCACTCCTCCTCTGACGCACGAGGGCTCCCCAGGATGGAGGCAGCAGCAACAGCCATGCACGTGTTGGTTTCTGTGTTGTGACTTTACATTAAATGAGGAACAGAGCTGAGAGACAGTGGAGGTGAAACCTCTGTTGGTTGAAGTCTGAGGAAATCTCTTCAGAGCAGGAGGGATCTGTGAGCTCAGGGAGGTTTCTGACTCACTTCCCCGTGAGCCCGGAGCACTGTGGAAAGTATCACTGCTAGTGTATGACCCACAGTAATAGTCGGCCTCGTCCTCAGCCTGGAGCCCCGAGATGGTCAGGGAGGCCGTGTTGCCGGATTTGGAGCCAGTGAACCGGTCAGGGATCCCTGAGGGCCTGTTTGGGGGTTTGGGGGCTGTGCCTGGGTGCTGCTGGTACCAGGAAACCAAGTTATATCTTCCAATGTCATTGCTGCTTCCAGAGCAGGAGAGGGTGACCTTCTGTCCCAGAGTCCCAGAGGCTGAGGGAGGCTGAGTCAGTGCAGACTGGGCTAAGGACCCTGTGAAGAACGAAAAACACAGTGGGATCCAGAACTGGCCCTATTTGAGCCTGAGGAGGAGGACAAGGTTCAGCCCAGGGGACCCTGCCCGTCCTTTTCATTGGATCTCTCACCTGCTCCGTGAGTGAGGAGGGAGAGGAGGAGTGGAGCCCAGACCATGGTGGAGACCCCTCAGGAGTGCTGTGTGCTGTCCTGCAGTCTGGTCCTGCTCCTCTTGTGGCTCTTATCCTGCCCCACCCTGGGGGAGGGAGGAAACTCCATGCAAATATGCTTGCTGGGCCTCCCCACTAAACCACCCACCTCTCCTACTGATTGAGAACCCCGTGTTTTGGGGAGCACTGAGAGCTAAGGAAAGGGTAGGATGAATTGTAAAATGCATTTCACCCTTAGGGAATCAGTATGGGGCTTGTCAACCCATCAGGGATGGAAATTTTATAAGACTCCGCCTTGTCTCTGCTTGTTATCCACCTTCCAGAGAGAAGGAGCAGAGCTCCAGCAGACACGCACAGGCACACCCAGGTTCATCCCAGGAAGGGTCTCTGGTGGTGACATGGTGAAGCCCTGGGCTGCTAACCACCAGGCCAGGAGATGGAAATCAACAGGGGCAACTAAGGGGAAAAGCGAACTGGTCTTTTCCCTTCAGGAATTACATTCCCGGCCCTGCACATGCGCAGTCCTGCCCGGGCCTCTAGGGCCGCTCTGATTCCGCATCCACTGGCTGGCAGTGAACTTGAGTTTGTGGCGTCACAGCAGGAGTCCCAACAGCGAGAACACAGGGAAAAGCGACATCCCATCAACGGAAAAAGGAGAAATAAACGTTGGTCCACACGACTGTACATCACCAAGCCTAATAGAAGACATAATACAAAATCAGAAGGAACAAACTTAAAAGGGACAATTGCGATTCCATCGGGCATCACTGTGAGCAGGGAATTCGCGTCACACTGGGCTTCCAGCCAGAGCATGTGGCCAATGATGAGGCTCCACCACCCAAGGGTGCTGAAGTGTTCAGTAACGTCCCGTTCTAATTGCGTGAGACATGTCAATAAAACTATTCTCATAAATGATAATGATAAATAATGTCCCGTTCTGAGGGCTCATCTCTGCTGCGGATCTAAGACTTGTGAGGGGGGGGGGACAGATTTCTGACAGCCCCCCCCCCCCCTCGACCCAGTCTCTGCCGTCGATCGACAGGATCTTGATGTCTTCCACTTTCTGTCATCCCAGCTCTGAATGAAGGAGGCTGCACACATCACACTCCTGATCTGAGTGGGGTGTGGAAAGGCCTCCAGCTCAGTTGGGAGAAATCCCACAGTTCCTCCTCTGTGGGAAGGGGCTGTCATTCCCTCAGTCGGGACTCTGCCCCTCTCTCGGCAGGGCTCTGAGATGAGGCTCAGCCTTTTAACTGGGCTCTGCAGAGATGGGGCTGAGGGGAGTGATGGACCTGTGCCTCTCTGCCATTGGACTGACCTGGGGTGGAGGAGCTCTACAGTAGCCCTGGGGGCAGCTGGTGCTGAAATGCTGAACTGCTACCACCAGGTCAGCTGTTGGAAATGCCCATCTGCTCTCAGACATGTTTACAGTCTCAGAAACCCACGGGGACAGCCCTACTGACTCCCCTAGGCTGTCTACAGTTAAAATAAATGCCTGGCAGTAAACCTTTGGAAGGAAATTCTAGCCCAGGTCCCACAATCAGAACTTGCCCTCATCACCCCACCCCGCCCACCAATACCCCCCAAATGCCAGTGCTTGCTGCCCCCGTCAGGCTGAGTTGGGAAATACTGCCCCACCAGGAAGACAACCCAGACCCTGCACTGTGCCTTGGTGTTCATTCCAAGCATGGAGGCTTCGTCAGAAATGTTGGGGGTCCATGAGGAGCACAAGGTGCAAGTTCACAGTGACCTGCTCCATGTAGGTGCAATGCCTGAGACCTTGACCTTCCAGAGGTTGTAGCCGTCACTCAGGACTGTACAGACTGAAGCAAGTCCAGAGAGTTCTCCTTTCCATTGAAAGTGTAGTCAGCTCTGTGGGCCCTGGAGGAGGGGCCGGGTGGGCAGACTTATGTCTCACTTCCATGTCAGTGTGTGTCCCTGTGACCTTGTTCATGTCGCCAACCCACACATAACAGTGGACTGGGCCTCAGCGTGCTCTGGGTCCTGCTGGTGGCCAGGGAGGATATGTTCCAACATTTGGAGCTGAACAGTCAGTGAGGGATCCCTGAGGCTGGCTGTGACCGAGTTCAGTGAACCACACAGGGGCTTGGTGTAACTTTGGCTAGGACCAGGGAGCGCCTATTGCAAAACTGTCACAGTGTGGTTTCTGCACAGGTGATGTGGGCATCTGTCCCACAGGCACCGACTCTCAGGGTGCTTGATCTACTCCCATGGAAGCCCCAGAGCTTGCCGGAGAGGTGGGCTTCAATCCCAGGGGCTCATCTCTAATAGGTCTCCCTCCGCTAAGCTCCAGGTCTCAGTGGACCCACAAGGTCTAGAATTCTAGCGGGAAGAGACAGATGCCTCCTCCACTAGACACACTGACGCTTCCAACATGCCTCCCTGTGAACAGAGCTGCCTCCTGCAGTCGGGGTCCTGCTGAGGTCAGGGTCAGGTCTGGCATATTCTCGGCCCCAGATCTGTGACACAGTGACCCCAGAAGGCAGAACCTGTGTGAACGGCAAGGAGAGTGAGCCTGAAGGGACTCAGATTCCTGGCTGTGCTTCTCAGAGACCTGCTTCCATATGAGGCTCGGCTTGGTTTGGCAGGGACTCTGTCACCATGTTGCTAATGAGCATCGGGATGTGTGAACCAGCAGAGATCAGGGCTGTCCTCAAAGGACTGTGTGGCTCAGAGCACACTCGGCCCCAGGCAGAGAGAGACTGCACTGACCACTGGACCCCAGCCTCTCCGCCGAGGGCTCCACACAGCCTGGTCTCAGAGTTCCTCGGCTGGCATGTCCCCGTCATTACTGAGTCCTGGCCTTTGTCCTGGGGGTGCCTGATGATCTTAGGGTCAGAGCTGACAATGTCCAGGAGTCAGTGTCAAGGGCCTGTCTTCCTGAGACCACAGCCACATGGTGCAGATGCCGCGGTCACCTTGGAGCCCAGGCTCTTCATGTGCCCATCATGGCTCTGTAGGGATGCTGCTCATTGTCATCCAGGACTAGTACTGTCTGGTGCATGGGCTTCCTGAAGGAGGCAGATGCTGCATCGGGTCCCAAATCCGCCCTTGAAAGCTTTCAGCACTGTCACCTCTCACCTCCCAGAACCCATTGTGACCCACCTCAGACTCCGAGAGCTGGAGAGTGCCCCCATCTAGAATCCAGTCTAAGCCTGACAAATGTTCTGTGGCTTCTGTAACCACTTCTAGGCCTCACTAACGCCATGTCCATGCTGTGGGCATTGACTTGCACTCGGCCCCATGTGTAAGGCAAGTCTGGCTAAGAGAACAGAGTGCCTCAGCTTGACCCCTGACTCCCTGCACAGCTGCAGACATGCTTGGACAAGGCTGCAGGCAAGTTCTGAAGATGTGAGGGGAGTGAACTCAATGGAGACTGGTGCTGGATGTGCTTAATTAAACCTGTATAAAACTGTGGATTGATTAGCTGCCTTTGTGTCGAATGGTGAAGGTTTAAGAACCCAATTCCATGGGGCAAAGGGTTGCTCGCTCAAGTGCTTGCTTAAGGCTGAGGCAGGTCTGGCCAGGAACATAAAACTGACAGTGGAAGGCGCTATCTTCAACTCACTGACAAAAACTCTTCAAGTAAAATCCAAGATCAGCATGATGCTCACGGGCGTCTTTGTCGTGAGGGGGATTGTACATTTGGAGTTTGTTCCCGCAGGTCAGACGGTTAACCAAGCTTTCCATGTAGAAGTTCTGAGAAGACTGCATAGCAGTATGTCACAAAAGAGGCCTGGTTTTTCTGTCCTTCGTTTTTTGTTGTTGTTGTTTTGTTTTATGCTTTCGTGTGTCTGACTTGTGTTGTGCATATTTTGATCTCTGCAGGTCTATAAATGTGATACAGGCTGGAGAAACATCTGGAGGAGAACAGAACAGGACGGTGCTTCTGGGCCGAGATTCGGAAAGAAAGTCGCCTTAACAAGAACAGGGACAAGGGAACAATGATCCAAAATCAGTGGCGAGAGTGTGCAGGAGGCCTGGTAGGGACTGAACAAGTGCAATGTAACCGAGAGGAATTACTGAAACCCAAATGAAGGCTGAGCATGATCGTGGGACAAAAGGAAAGTAAACGGAAGTAGAGGAAAGAACTAGGAAGTAAAGGGCATGTATAGAGGTCCAAATAGGGGCATGTAAATATATTTGTATATAATGTTGGGTAAAGATCTACATGCATATGCTTATAGGTTTACTACTAAGGGTGAAGACAGACATTGGCCTCCACTAAAGTAATCCCTCAATGCAAGAACACTTTCTTCTATTAAATTGCCATTCCATGATGCTCCCCCCTTCAGGGACATGATCCCTGAAGACAAAGCGGGTGCATGAGCAAATGTGAACAAAGCTGATGGTGCCTGGCTATCAAAGTAATAGTATCAGGGAATTCTAGCTCTCTGCTTGCTCTCTGTAACAGCAGCCCTGCTAGCATAATGGCTGTGCCCCATGCTGCCAATGGCAAGGTCAGCATTTTGAAACCACCCGCAGCTCCACTGGAGAAAGACTAGGCTTTCTGTTCCTGTCAAAAATGACAGACTCAGAGATGCACAGGGGCATCTCTACCCTGCCCTGCAGAGAACCCAAGAGTCAGAATCCTCTCGATGACAGTGAACTACAGAGACATGCAGGAACCACGCACAGGTTTTCTTCCACTCCCTGCAGTCGGGACCACACCAGGACCACCTGAACACCCAGCCTCACCTGGTGCACTTGGTGCCTCACAATTCTGAGGATCAGTACATTAAAAACACTCCCTGGTCCACGACCTGGGAACACTGGAGTCTAACACATCACAGTGCAATAGAAGAACTGCCCTCCATTGCAGTGATGTCTCCCTCCTTGGACTAAAGATGGACCCTACAGCTGCAGTCCAGACCCCTGTTAGATAAACTCAGAGCTAACGAAGCAAGTTCTCTTGTTCCCCTTCATTCCTGCCATGGAGTCCATGCTAACTCACAGAGACCCAACAGGAACGAGGACAACTGGCCCTGAGGGATTCTAAGACGTTAAGTCTTTAACAGAGAAGAAAGCCAAATGTTTCCCATGAGCAGAGGCTGGTTGTTTCAAACTTCTGACCTTGGGGTTAGTAACCCAACACATAACGAGGATCCTAATTGAGAGCAAAAACCCGTGTCCTTGGGAATGCAGTGTGTGGACATGACTGATTTTCTGAGACTCACGTGAGGAAGGGGACAGACACTGCTGAGCAGAGTCCACCAGCTTCCTCATTCCTGCCGCCGCCTCCTCACCTGGCTCTGTGCTGCAGCAGGCAGGGTGCTCATTGGCTCACGTGGAAGAACCTGGTTTGGGGGCAGCACACCCTCTGCAGAGACCATCTGAAGGACAGGAGGGAGGGCGCCCCCAGATCTCAGCCCATGTGACCTGGACCACAGCTGGCTCAGGCTTTGTCCCCATCCTCCTGGGGCTCAGAGGGAGGAGGTGACACACACAGAGGAGCAGGGTTTGTGTCTCACTTCCCCCTCTGCCTGTGTCACTGTGGGGATTACCATTGCTGTCAAAGGACAGACAGTAATAGTCAGCCTCATCGTCCGCCTGCACCCTGCTGATGGTCAGAGTGGCCGTGGTCCCTGAGCTGGAGCCAGAGAATCGGTCAGGGATTCCTGAGGGTTGCTTACTGTCCTCATATATGACCAGGACAGGGGCCTGGGGTAGCTGGTGTGGCTTCTGCTGGAACCAATAACAATAATTCTCTGAGAGGAGTTCTCCAGAGCAGGTGAGGGTGGCCGTCTCTCCCAGGGCCACTGACACTGAGCGAGGTTGAGTCAGCTCATAGGAGGTCACAGATCCTGCTGGAGAAGAGAGAACAATGAGGTCCAGGACTCCTTCCCCAGGAAGTGTCCCCTCAGGTTGTGCCTGAGCTGAGATGGCTGAATAGAAGACAGGATCAGTGTGCCCAAGGGCAGGGCCTGGGGGACACACCTGTGCACAGAGTGAGGAGGATCAGGAGAGAGGTAGCAGCCATGGTGCAGAGACCCGGGGTCTGTCTTCTGAGGCCACAGTGAGGTGGGGTCTCCAGAAGCCTCTTATTCCTTCCCAGGTCCTTTGGGGGTTGAGGTGGTTTGGTCTGCATGCAAATGTGCTCCTCCTTTGGGGCCTCTAAAGAGTCAGCCCTGAGGGGCGGTTCCAGAACAGGATGGGTGGAGCTTCCCACACTCTTTGAGCTGCCTGCCCAAAGCCAACCGAATTCACTGCCATGGATCCTATGCCTACACTGAGCACCCTGCTGGACAGGCAGGTGCTGTCCCTGTGGGTGGCCCACACTGTACCCCTTCTCAGGAGTGGAAAGCCCCAATTTGATCGCATTTAATACAAATGTGCCTGCAGTCTTTACACACGCTACAGATGAAATGTCACCCTTTCCAGTCAATGAAGCACGGGAATGAATGTGCACAGGCTCTGCTTGTAGTGTCTCACACCTCTCTCTATTGGGGACTTCTATTGACAGAGGGCAATGTCCCTGCAGGCTAGGAAGGAGGCACATCTGGGCCCTGTCAATCATGGAGTAATACCAAGTTAGCCTGTGCTTACTTTACTGACTGGATGCGACATCCCAGTCAGGTCACAACCCCAAACACATGAAACCAGACGCGAACTCGCTGCTGTGCATCCAAGTGATGCGCACTCTGAGTGACCCTGCAGGACAGTCGTGCTGCCTGTGTCTTTCTGACCCTGTCGGTCCTTAAGCAGCAAAAAGACTTATGTTTCTCTCAGAGACATGCTGCTGCGTTTGAACTCCAGACGTTGTATTCCGAAGGCCCACATTGGGCCGTCTGGGCTCCTTCCCATCTGTTTCAGGAGAGAGATTAGAAGGGAGAGTGTGTGTTTGTAGGATTTTTGAAGATGGTAATTGTCTTGGGTAGACAGGTGGCAGGCTGACCTAGAAGCTGGTCTTGTCAAGTGGTGAAAAAGGATGACTTTGCAAAGATGATCAGAAAAGCCAGGCAAGCAGCATGGACCCTGCCAGTCCACTCTGCTGCCCTCAACCCCAAGGTGACATGGGACCTGAGCATGAAGGGAGTGTGCCCAGAGCAGTGGAATGCTCCTCAGGGACAGGTCAGCTGGAGGTGGGAGGCCAGGCCCAGGGGAGGAGAGGTGGAGGTCTCTGGACAGGCCCAGGCAGAAGGTCACCCTCTCCAGGACATCCTCTGCTCTGTAAGGGACGACATGCTGAGAACGGGGAGAACACATCCATGGATCCCCTGTGTCCTCATGGAGCACCCACCCTCAACCCCGTCTCCCAACTGAGCCCCAGCCCTAAAGGTCCTCCCTACTTCACTCCTGGACCAGGTTCTCCACATTTCTTGGGAAGAGACATGTCGCCTGTGCTTCCAGTCAGGGTGCAGAGGCCCCTGTGTTTGTGAATCTTAGAAAAAGGTCCCTCACCTGAGAGGGCAGTTAAGATGCTCTGACCTTTCAGGCTGAGCAACCATGAACACCTGGGTCTTCCCTGCAAGGTGGTCTCTCACTTAGTTTCCAGCAGGACAGACTGCCTCTCTCTCTAGAATGCTCCTGCCTGGATCTTTGCTGCCCCCTACTGGGGCAGTGATTTCTCATCGCCTCCTATCCACGTGGAAGTTGGATGTGAATCATAAAGACCAAAAAAGAATGGGTGAATTAGAATTGTGGTGTTGGAAGAATAGAAAATGTTTCTGAACTATTAAAGCACAAAACCATCTCTCTCCGAAGAAGTATGGCCAGAGGGCTTCTTAGAGGAAGGGTGGGGACTATCTGCACCCTTTAGACAGGTTGTCGGGATAAACCAGTCCCTGGAGAAGAACATCATGTTTGCTGAAGTGGCTTGGCAGGGAAAAGTGGGTGGCCTTTTAGAGACGGATGGACACCATGGTGGGACAACAGGAACTGCCATGCGGCCATTGTGCAGGCGGTGCCGCTGAAGCAATGTTCTATTTTCCTGTTGTGCACATGGTGGCTATGGGTTGGAACTGACTGACTGGCACCTAGGAACAAGCGCGGGTGAACTACCACTCAGACCAAGACCACCCTCTTCTTGGTGACTCTAAAGCCCTGTCCCCTGAAAGGCGCCAGAGCGGAGCCACCGCCCATGACTGCTGAGCCCACTCTGACTCTGAGGGCCCCACGTGTGGCAGAGGAGAGTTGTGAACTTCTGGGAACCAGTGACTGTCCTGTGATACATGGATTTCCAGGCCTTTCTTCCTGGTTTTCTGAGTGGTCCTGACCTTACAATCCTTCAGGAAGCAGCTGCGTGCATGCCACATTTGTGTCACCCCTGCATGCCCTGAACCATGCACCCCACCCCTGCCTATGAGAGAGCCAGCAGAGCCCAGGACAGGGAAGGGGGGTGTGCTGGGCGCAGGGTGCAGGGGCAGTGTCTGTACTGAAGTGTCCTTCTGGGTCTCTGGTGAACTTAGAAGAACAGAGAGACCTTGGCCAACCACACCTCTCTGCACAGGTGACCTGCTCTCAGAAAACATCCCACCCTCAATGGACCCATGCTTCTTATAAATCTCTGACTACCACCTCCCGGTGACTCGATCCTTCCTCATGATTCCCACACAGCCCTCCAGAAGCAACACCAGATCAAATCCTTCTCACCTATGAATCCCAGACCCAGGCTTTCTGATTCTCACAGGAGAACCTGTCAGTTGGATCTCTGTCTCCAGGCTCCCCTTCATTAAACCCTACAAAACGAAGCCAAAGGACAATCATTCCTGAAGGAGGGAGTGTTAGGCTGTGTTCCCTTGGGAAGCCCAAGCCTTTGGCCCTGTACGTGCATGGACATCACAGGAAAGTTACACTGACAAACAGCTCACACCATGGGCAGATTGCCCAGTCCGCTCAAGTTCAAGTCCCTGGGGCCCATGAAAGCACTTCAGCTTCTCAGGACTTTGGTAGCGGCAGGGCCTGATCTGCAGCAAGCAGGAGGATCAAGCAATGAGGCTACTGGTGGTGGCTGCAGAGTTTCATGAACCTGAGGTTGCCCGTATGGATCCAAGGCCCACAATTGGCTGATGGCTCCTGGGAGAAGCAGGCAGTTTAACACGAGGCCCCTGAACCAGAGGCCAGATCCAAACCCCCTGGAGAGTTCTGCTAGCTTCCATTGACTGTCAGTTTACACTGAGAGGAGGGCACCGTGTGGGTGACACCAACATGAGTCAGCTCAAAGCCCTGACCTCATTCAGGAGGTTTATTCGCTCCAGAGCTTCATAGCCCGGCGCAGCAGAGAGTAGACACGCTGTATTGGATCACGTCGTGGGAGAACCTGCCCCACCACCTTGACGGCAAACCTAACCAGCACAGAGGGAGACCACCAGCCTGAGGCCAATGAAGCTCAGTGCACGGGGCTAATTAGAGAAGATGGAACACCCGGTGCAGGTACGTCCATCCCTGCCGAGGGCAGGACTGCAGCAGCTTGGAGAGGACCAGGACTGGGACATGTACACACTGCCGATTGCAAACACTTAGGTGTGTGGTTCTGGGCCTTCATGTAGCACAGACCCTGTCCCTACAGTCTGCCCGCTGCCCCACAGGGTAGAGAGTCTAAGACCAGGGGCACTTTGCCCTCGTTCCCTCAGCAACACCTTCAGATCTTCTCACAAGGGCAGAGGGTGGACCCGCCCAGGAGTCCAATGGAGAGCCGGTGCTGGATGCAGAGTTGACAGAGACAGTGCACTGTGAACAGAGTTGAGTCTAGGCTGCTCTGCACAGACAGTGGATGGCGGTCTTCCAGAACCAAACTCACTGCCCTCCACTCAGCGCTGACCTACCGGGGCCAGTGTGCATCTCCAGGACGGTGTCTGCTTAGCGGAGCAGAAAGTCCTGTCCCTGTGCCGAGGGGCTGGTGGGGCAGTGGTTAGACTTTCCTCTGTGATGCACGGGGGAGTCTCAAAGGGAGCATTTTCCTGAGAATTGTCGGAGAGGAGTTCTCTCCTCATCTCTCTGTTCCGGTTGTTGACAAACAAAACCAAACTCATGACAATGGACTCAAAGCCCCCTAGCATGAGCCCTGGGTGACAGAGTAGAGCTGTCCTGGGTGTTTCAGAGTCTGAAACTACTGAGTGGAGGAGGGAGCCCATTCTCTTTCCCTCAGACAGAGTGGTGGTTTTGCGGTGCTGACCTTGGAGATCACAGCCCACACGTAACCATTGTGCCGTGATGGCTCCTCAATGACATTAAAGAGTAGAAATGTGTGATCCAGGGCCACATTGCACAGGCAAAGACACGGACGCTCTGATCCCCCACTCAGGTCGTCTAAGAGGGTGTTTGTTAGTTGGTGTTCTGGAGATACTGAGTGGAGCTCATGGCTAATGAATTTGTCCACCAACTGAAAGCCTGCAGATGAGCGTCAGTCCCCAGCGGCTCAGGAGAAAGGCTTGGCGATCCCATCAGGAGAGCTCCCCATGGACACCCTGCAGCTCACTCGTCCTCTGACACACCAGGGCTCCTCAGGATGGGGCAGCAGCAACAGCCATATCTGTGCTGGTTTGTGTGCTGTGACTTTACATAGAAAGAGGAATGGAGCTGAGGGACAGTGGAGTTGAAACTTCTGCTGGCTGAAGTCTGAGGAAAGCCCTTCAGAGCAGGAGGGACCTGTGAGCTCAGGGAGGTTTCTGTCTCACTTCCCCGTGAGCCTGGAGCACTGTGGTTTATACCACTGCCAGGATAGGACAAACAGTAATAGTCGGCCTCGTCCTCAGCCTGGAGCCCCGAGATGGTCAGGGAGGCCGTGTTGCCAGATTTGGAGCCGGTGAACCGGTCAGGGATCCCTGAGGGCCTTTTATTATCTAGGTACATCAGAAGGCTGGGAGCTGTGCCTGGGTGCTGCTGGTACCAGGAGACATAGTTACTGCTTCCAGAGCAGGAGAGGGTGACCTTCTGTCCCAGAGTCCCAGAGGCTGAGGGAGGCTGAGTCAGGGCAGACTGGGCCCAGGACCCTGTGAAGAGGAAAAATCACACAGTGGAATCCAGAACTGGTCCATTTGAATCTGAGGAGGGACTGGGGTCAGCCCAGGGGACCCTGCCTGTCCTTCCCCTTGGATCTCTCACCTGCTCCGTGAGTGAGGAGGGAGAGGAGGAGTGGAGCCCAGACCATGGTGGAGACCCCTCAGGAGTGCTGTGTGCTGTCCCTGCAGTCTGGTCCTGTTCCTCTTGTGTCTCCTATCCACCCCCACCCTGGGGAGGGAGCAACCTCCATGCAAATCTCTTTTCTCTCCTCCCCCATCTCCTCTTCTCCCTCTTCTTGGAGATACCCTTATCTCTGGGTAAGACTGAGGTTGAAGGAGCTACAGTATTCATTTTAAAGTCTTTGCCCACCTTGGAAATCAATGTGGTGCTCTGCTGTACAATTGGCAATGGAAATACCCACAGGCCTCCACAGTCTCTCTGCCCGGGGTCTGCCTTCCAGAAACAAGGAGCAGAGGAGAACCGGATGGAGGCATCCCCAAGTTCATCACAAGAAGGATCTCTGGAGGTGCATTCGTCAGGCATGGGCTCCTAACCTCAAGGTGAGCAGTTCTAGACCCCCTGGCACTGCTGGGGAGGAAAACGAGACTCGCTTTTCCCTTTAAGAATGACAGTCGTGGTCACCCACAGAGGGTCACTCTGAGTCGGCATCGACAGGACCACAGTGGGCTTGAGCTTTGTGTGCATCACAGTTATGGTCCCGATAGCAAGAACACACAGACACCTCCACGTCCACCAATGGGAAAAGGAGGAATCAACTTCGTTCCTGCTCCTGCACATCACCCACCTACAGAAAGGACACACCGTGAAATCCCAGGAGAGAAGAAGGAAGCACCATTTAGCAGTGGCCTTTCTCTGAGCAGTTCAAGGTGCGTCAACTTGGAGTTGCAAACTCAGTAGAGATCGAGGATGGGGTCAATTCAGTAGTTCATCTCACTCAGGGGTCGCAGAGTTCAATAAAGTCCCATTCTGGACTCTCTGACAGCAACCCCTAGTCTCTGCCCTCCATCTGCACGATCTTCGGGTCTTCCACTTTCTGTCATCCCAGCTCTGAAGGAGGCTGCACACATCCCCTTCTTGTGGAAAGGCCTCCAGCTCAGTTGGGAGAAAACCCACAGTTCCTCCTCTGTGGGAAGAGGCTCCCATTCCCTCAGTCAGGACTCTGCCCCTCTCTCTGCAGGGCTCTGAGATCAGGCTCAGCCTTTTAACTGGGCTCTGCAGAGACGGGGCTGAGGGGAGTGATGGACCTGTGCCTCTCTGCCATTGGACTGACCTGGGGTGAAGGAGTTCTACAGTAGCCCTGGGGGCAGCTGATGCTGAAATGCTGAACTGCTACCACCAGGTCAGCCGTTGGAAACCCCCATCTGCTCTCAGACATGTTTACAGTCTCAGAAACCCACGGGGACAGCCCTACTGACTCCCCTAGGCTGTCTACAGTTAAAATAAATGCCTGGCAGTAAACTTTTGAAGGGGAATTCTCCTCGAGGTCAACAGAGAGGGGAACATGCCCACCCAACCCCGCACCCCAAATGCAGGTGCTTGCTTCCCCCTGCAGGCTGAGCTGGGAAATTCTGATGCTCCAAGAAAACAAAACCCAGACCCCCTACTGTGTCTGGGAGATCATTCCAACCATGGAGATCTCATCAGAAAAGTAGGAGGTCAATGAGGAGCTGAAGGTGCAAGCTCGCAGTGACCTGCTCCATGTACGGGGCAATGTCCTGAGACCTTGACCTTCGGGAAGTTGTAGCCGTCACTCAGGACTGTACAGACTGAGGCAAGTCCAGAGAGTTCTCCTTTACATTGAAAGTGAAGTCAGCTCTGTGGGACCTGGGGGAGGGGCCGGGTGGAGAGACCTCTGTCTAACTTCCATGTCAGTGTGTGTCCCTGTGACCCTGATCATGTCGTGATCTCACACCTCACAGTGGACTGGGCCTCATCCCTGCGCCGGGTCCTGCTGATGGCCAGGGAGGCCATGTTCCTAGATTTGAGCTGGACAGTCAGTGAGGGATCCCTGAGGCTGGCTGTGACCGAGATCAGTGACCCACACAGGGGCCTGGTGTGACTTTGTCTGGGACCAGGGAGCGCCTATTGCAAAAGTGTCACACTGTGCTTTCTGCACAGGTGATGGTGCGAATCTGTCCCACAGGCACCAACCCTCAGGGTGCTTGATCCACTCCCATGGGAGCCCCAGAGCCTGCCAGAGAGGTGGGCTTCTAGCCCAGGGGCTCATCTCTAATAGGTCTCCCTCCTCTGAACGCCAGTCTCAATTGACCCACAAGGTCTAAAGTACTAGTGTGAAGAGACAGATGCCTCCCCCACTAGACACACTGACTCTTCCAACATGACTGCCTGTGAGCAGAGCCGCCTCCTGCAGCCGGGGTCCTGCTGAGCTCAGGGTCAGGCCTGGCATATTCTCGGGCCCAAAGCTGTGACACGGTGACCCCGGAAGGCAGAACCTGTGTGAACAGCAAGGAGAGTGAGCCTGAAGGGACTCAAATTCCTGGCTGTGCTTCTGAGAGACCTGCTTCCATATGAGGCTCGGCCTGGTTTACCAGGGACTCTGTCACCATGTTGCTAATGAGCATCTGGATGTGTGAAGCAGCAGAGATCAGGGCTGTCCTCAAAGGACGGTGTGGCTCAGAGAACATTCCGCCCTATCGACTGAGGGAATGCACTGACCACTGGACCCCAGCCTCTCTGCCGAGGGCTGTACACAGCCTGGTCTCAGAGAGACCACAGCCACATGGTGCAGATGCCGGGGTCACCTTGGAGCCCAGGCTTTTCATGTGCCCGTCATGGCTCTGCAGGGATGCTGCTCATTGTCATCCAGGACTGGTACTGTCTCGTGCATGGGCTTCCTGAAGTAGGCAGATGCTGCATCGGATCCCAACTCCGCCCTTGAAAGCTTTCAACACTGTCACCTCTCACCCCCCAGCACCCATTGTGATCCACATCAGACTCAGAGAGCTGGAGAGTGCCCCCATCTAGAATCCAGTCTAAGCCTGACTAATGCTCTGTGGCTTCTGTAACCATTTCTAGGCCTCACTAACACCATGTCCATGCTGTGGGCATTGGCTCGCACTAGGCCCCATGTGAAAGGCAAGTCTGGCTAAGAGAACAGAGTGCCTCAGCCTGACCCCTGACTCCCTGCACAGCTGCAGACATGCTTGGACAAGGCTGCAGGCAAGCACTGAAGATGTGAGGGGAGTGAACTCAATGGAGACTAGTGCTGGATGTGCTTAATTAATCCTGTGTAAAACTGTGGATTGATTAGCTGCCTTTGTGTAGAATTTGAAGGTTTATGTACCCAACTCCATGGGACAAGGGGCTGCTCGCTCAAGTGCTTGCTTAGGGCTGAGGCAGGGTCCGGCCAGAAAAATAAAAAAGACAGGGGAAGGCCCTATCTTCAACACAGTGACAAAACCTCTTCAAGTGAAACCCAAGATCAACACAATGCTCACGTGAGTCTTTGTCGTGAGTGGGATTTTGCATTTGGTGTTTGTTCCAGCAGGTCAGACTGTTAACCAAGCTTTCTATATAACAGTTCTGAGACGACTGCATAGCAGTATGTCACAAAAGAGCCCTGGTTTTTTGTCCTTTTTGTTGTTGTTTTGTTTTATTGCTTTCATTTGGTCTGACTTGTTTTTGTGCATATTATTATCTCTGCAGGTCTATAAATGTAATATACGCTGGAGAAACATCTGCAGGAAAAAAGAACAGGACCGTTGGTTCTGGGTGGAGATGGGGGAGGGAAAGTCGTGTTAAAAAGAACAGGGACCAGGGAACAACAAGTGATCCAAAATCAATGGCAAGGAGGGTGCAGGAGACCTGGTAGGGATTGAACAAGGGCAATGTAACCGAGAGGAATTACTGAAACTCAATCGAAGGCTGACCATGATAGTGGGACAAAAGGGAAGTAAACGGAAGTAGAGGAAAGAACTAGGAAGTAAAGGGCATGTATAGAGGTCCAAATAGGGGCATGTAAATATATTTGTATATGATGTTGGGTAAAGATCTACATGCATATGCTTATAGGTTCACTATTAAGGGTGAAGACAGACATTGGGCCTGCACTAAAGTACTCCCTCAATGCAAGAACACTTTCTTCTATTAAATTGCCATTCCATGATGCTCCCCTTCAGGGACATGATCCCTGAAGACAAAGCGGGTGCATGAGCAAATGTGAACAAAGCTGATGGTGCCCGGCTATCAAAAGTGATAGTGTCGGGGATTAAAGCTCTCTGCTTGCTCTCTGTAACAGCAGCCCTGCTGGTGTAATTGCTGTGCCCCGTGCTGCCAATGGCAAGGCCAGCATTTTGAAACCACCCACAGCTCCACTGGAGAAGGACTAGGCTTTCTGTTCCTGTCAAGAATGACAGACTCAGAGATGCACAGCGGCATCTCTACCCTGCCCTGCAGAGAATGCGGGAGTCAGAATCCTCTCGTTGACAGTGAGCTATAGAGGCATGCAGGAACCATGCACAGGTTTTCTTTCACTTCCTGCTGTCTGGACCACATCAGGATCACCTGGACTCCCAGCCGCACCTGGTGCACCTGGTGCCTCATGGCTGTGAGGATCAGTATATTAAAAACACTCCCCGGTTCACGACTTGGGAACACTGGAGTCTAACACATCACAGTCCAGAAGAGCTGTCCTCCATTGCAGTTGACGTCTCTCTCCTTGGACTAAAGATGGACCCTACAGCTGCAGTCCAGACCCCTGTTAGATAAACTCAGAGCTAACGAAGCAAGTTCTCTTTGTTCCCCTTCATTCCTGCCATGGACTCCATGCTGACTCACAGCGACCCAACAGGAACGAGGACAACTGGCCCTGAGGGATTCTAAGACGTTTTAAGTCTTTAACAGAGTAGAAACCCAAATGTTTCTCATGAGGACAGTCTGGTAGTCAAACCACTGACCTTGGGCTCAGTAACCAAACGCATAATAAGGATCCTAACTGAGAGTAAAAATCTGTGTCCTTGGGAATGCAGTGACTGATTTTCTGAGACTCACATGAGGAAGGGGACAGACCCTGCTGAGCAGACAGACTCCACCAGCTTCCTCATTCCTGTGGCCTCCTCCTCACCTGGCTCTGTGCTCCAGCAGGCAGGGTGCTCATAGGCTCCCATGAATGAACCTGATTTGGGGGCAGCACACCCTCTGCGAGACCATCTGAAGGACAGGAGGGAGGGCACCCCGAGAGCTCAGCCCATGTGACCTGGACCACAGCTGGCTCAGGCTTTGTCCCCATCCTCCTGGGGCTCAGAGGGAGGGGGTGACACACACGGAGGAGCAGGGTTTGTGTCTCACTTCCCCCTCTGCCTGTGTCACTGTGGGGATTATTACTGCTGTCAAAGGACAGACAGTAATAGTCAGCCTCATCGTCCACCTGCACCCTGCTGATGGTCAGAGTGGCCGTGGTCCCTGAGCTGGAGCCAGAGAATCGGTCAGGGATTCCTGAGGGCCGCTCACTGTCTTTATAGATGACCTGCATAGGGGCCTGGAGTGGCTGGTGTGGCTTCTGCTGGAACCAATAACAATATTTCTCTGGGAGGAGTTCTCCAGAGCAGGTGAGGGTAGCCGTCTCTCCCAGGGCCACTGACACTGAGCGAGGTTGAGTCAGCTCATAGGAGGTCACAGATCCTGCTGGAGAAGAGAGAAGAAAAGTCTGAGGCTAAGGGTTTCCTTTCTAGAAGGCCCCCTCCCCTGAGGCCGGATTGGACTGAGGTCCCAGTGTGGGCCTTTGCGGGGCCGCCCCTAGTTCAGGGTCTGCGGGCAGCACCTGTGCAGAGAGTGAGAATGGGGAGCAGAAAAGGAATCCAGGCCATCGTGGGGACACCGGGGCTCAACTTCCAGAATCCACAGCTGCTCAGGGGCCCCAGGACTCTTATTCTTTCTCACCCCTTTGGGGGCAGAAATGGTTTGCACTTCATGCAAATTTTCTCTCCCTTTGGGGCCTACAATAAGCCGGGCCAGAAGGGCAGACCAAAACCAGAAGGGGTGGAGCTACCTCTGGTTTTCTTTCGTTTTTATTTAAATTATTTTATTGGAGGGGGCTCTTTCAAATCTTATAACAATCCATTAGTCGATGGTATTAAGCACATTTCTACATACGTTGCCATCAACATTTCCAAGTCAAAATTTTAACTGTTTTATTAGTCCTTTACCTACATATCATACAATTCAATAGTTCAATTATGGTGGGAAGCATTGTACAATCCTCACCACAATCAATTTTAGAACATTTTCTTATTCCTTGTGCTCACTGTTATTCGCATAGTTACTTTTTCAATTGTGGCAAAAAATACACGCAAGAAAACATTCTCCAATTCAGCAACTATTACATGTAAAACTCAGTGCCATTGATTATACTCTTTGTGTTAGGGTCATTATTGTTATCCTTTTCCTAATTATCCTAGATATTGTTTACTAAAGACTATCTGGTAAGCAAGGCCAGCAGTGTGCTTCCCTTGTCTATTGGCTCGTAGGTCCTGGACACTAACCTGAGGAAGGACTGAAATCTGAAGTGCAGCCCCAACAGGACTATGGGGTCTTCCAAAGACAATGTCAGCCAGGACGCGGGGGAGGAGACACAAGAGAAAGGGCAACAAGTCTGGAAATGCCCAGGGAGAAGATCAGCGTCTCTGGGTCCAGTGAGGAGCAGTGAGGGATGCAGATTAGCAGCTGTCCAGAGAGAAGAGCAGATGGTGATTCCCTGCTTCTGTCTGCATCCGCAGAAAGCACCTGAACTTAAGCGCTGGTCCCAGCCCTGCAGAGGCTGCCCGGGTCACACGTGGGCCAGGTTCTCCTCTCTCATTTCCTGGTAAGCACTCATTACGCCTAGGTTCCTAGCCTAGGTCCTGAGTCCCTTTCCCTAGTGACGCTTAGACCATGGTCCCTAACCTGAGGGCATAGGTAAGGGTGCCCTGACCTTCTAGTCCAATGACAACCTGCTTTCTCTCCATCAAGCTAGTCTTGTACTTGGGCTCCACCTGGACCGCTCTTGGCTCTGTTGGTGTTCTCGGTGCAGCTTTGCTGCCCTCTCTTGGTGGAGGCGAACTCAGACCAGAGCCTCCCTCTTGGTGACTGTCACCCAAGAAAGTCTAGACCAGAGCCACCACCAGTTTGATGCTGAGTTGAATTTGCCCCATGATGACCCCGTAGACATCCCTGTAGGTTTGTGCACCATCAGGTTTCCGATGGCTGACTTCTCAGAGGGGGATTCCCAGGTGTTCCTCGCCACAATCTTCTGGGTGATCTTGAAGCTCCAATCTTTCAGTTAGCAGCTAAGTGCGTTCCTCATTTGTATCATCCACAGGTACGCTAGGCCTCACTGTGGGCCAGCCCGTGTCACACGCCCTGCACGGCCCGGATTTCAGATGCCTCTCTTCCTAAGTTGTGAGAAAATACATGTCTGCTCGTTTCCATCCACAGATGGCATGTCTGTTACAGAAGCACCGTCTCACTAAGGACAGTACCAGCCATCCTGTCCACCGAGCCAAAGTTCCAGGAGTCATCGTCAACTCTTTTCCTTTGCTTCTGTTCCACATCCAAGCCAATTGCAAACTTGCCAACTCTAATCATAACCGTACCAGAGAGACCCACTTCTACCGCCCTCCACTCCCCTACCTCGGTATAAGCCCCTGCATATTGTATCCAGGCAAGAGCCACGTGGTCTATTCATTTCGACTGCATCCAGGTTTGCTCACTTACCAATTATTCAGCACAAAACCAATGCCGTATCTCCCCATACACTGCGCTCCCCACCCCCGTGGGATGTGCACTGCTTTCTACCTCCTGAGCAATGGTAACCCCAAGATAACAATGAGTTTACATTAGTTCTTATAATGGTCATTAGTTATTAGTCATTATAATTACAACAGTCATTATAATTAGCTCTTGACGAGGTCAAGATAAATGTTCTTGGAATGAAATTTCAAAACCCTCATTGCCATCAAGTCACCTCTGACCCATGGCAAGCCTATAAGATGGTGGAACTGACCCCTGAGGGTTTCTAAGACTCTAACTCTTGAGGGAGTAGGGAGCATCTTCTTTCTCCCGAGGAGTAGCTGGTGGTTTTGAACTGCTGACCTCGTGGCTAGCAGCAGGATGTGTGACCACTATGCCACTAGGGTTCCCTTTGAAATGGATGAGGGATAGAAAGTACAGAGAAAGAAATAGAAGACATAATGAATGGTGGAGTGAACTAACTATGGATGAGAATCTTACCGGATGGGATCCATGAAAGAAAACACACCAAAGAGGAAAATATTTGTGACCAAAAAGCAGTCATAGAAACTGTCCAAAACACAGAATTCAGAAGAACAAGACAGAGAAGATGAAAAGAAAAATTATTCGGGAATGGTAGGAAAACTTGCAGCAGTGGGGTATACATACAATTGGAGTTACTGAAGGAAGACACAGAAGATGGACAGAAACTATTCACCTGGAAACCCAACAAACCCTAGTCACAAACAAAGCCCCTGAAGACAACCCAGAAATCCCCATTGCCACCAGTTTTCTGCCTCTGACCTCACTGACCATTCAATACGCTGTCATTAAGATGTCAACCTAAGAAGTTTACTCCTGAAGGATTCTATCAAGACTCATCTTTCTTTCTCTCATTCTGTTCAGCACTCACAATACAAAGCCCAGGGTCATTCTCATACTGGCTGCTGTGGGTGAAACTGAGTGGGCACACCGAAGTTTGGTTCCTTCCCAGACCAGCACTAAAACTTGTTTTGAAGGGAATACAATATATTTCAGGGGAAAAGACCACAACCCATCTGTCTGTTTGTTGTACCATGGTGGCTTACATGCTTCTGTGATCCTGGGAGTTATGCCATCAATATTTAAAATCCCAATGGGGTAACCTGTGGTGGAGATTTCAACAGAGCTTCCAGAAGAGGAAGAAAGGCCTATGGATCGCTACAGATTTGATGTTTGACATAATGCTGAAAGATGAGTCCCCTAAATGGGAAGATTCAAAATGCACAGTGGTTCGTGTGTTCCTTGTTGTCAGGTGCCATCAAGTTGGTTCCAAACCACAGCAGATCTTGTGCACAAAAGAATGAAACACTTCCCGGTCCTGCATCAGCCTCACAATTGTTCCCAGGCTTGACTCCATTGTTGCAGCCACGATGTCGATGCATCTCCTGGAGGCCTTCCTCTGTTTCACTGTCCCTCCACTTTACCAAGCATGAGGTCCTTCTCCAGGGACTGGGCTCTCCTGACAACATACCCAAAGTATGTAAAGTCTTGCTGCTCAGGAGCACTCTTGGCTGTACTTCTTCCAAGAGAAATTTGTTTGTCCTTGTGGCAGTTCATGATACTTCCAAAATTCTCCTCCAGTACCAAAATGCAACGGCATTGATTTTTCTTTGGTCTTTCTTCATCAATGTAGGCATGAAATGGAAACAAGAAAATCTGCCCCTCAAAAAAGGAGTCCTTAGCAGACTGGCCCAAGAGGGCTTCATCGACTATCTCACAAAAACTCCATGAGAACATAGGATTCCCCTGCCCCTTCCATGTACCTTGAGGGTGGTGCTAGGCCTTCAAATGCACTTGATCAGGAAACGTGCCTTCAACCTGTGGTCACGACAGAGGAAGAGACAAGAAATGAATGAGCACCTGCAGGGAAGAGTGAAGATGCTGAGGATTTGAATTCTTTGCCCTGTGGTCCTGGACCACTGCTCTTGAACGTTCCTTCAGAACAATGCTTCAACCTTGAAACTCCAACTGGAGTTCACAGGGTGGTGATTGGGAACAGGGACTCTGAGGCTGGTGTATTAGAGATTAATTTCTGAGCACCCCGATTGCAAAAGGCTAGAGATGACAGTGAAAGCCCCAAACTGATCTGCAGAATCCCTACAAAGATTAAGCCTCCATTGAGTTCTTTCTGTGCATTAACTAAGGATGTGGGTAATCTTGCCCTCAGACCGAGTGTATTAGAAAATAGATCACCTCCATCCATCTCCAGTCAGCCCAGCTAGGGGCAGTATGTCTCTCTTAGGTCCTTGACTGAGAGTGTCCTTAATGGAGATCAACACGTGTACTGGGGAGTCACATAGTCACAAGGCATGCTGATTCAGTTGTCCCCTGAACAGCCTTGGTAGGAAGGCCCGGGACCAATCTTATAAGCTCTTCTATCTAACATAATGTACGTGTCCCAAACACGGCCCTGTTCTCACTCAGCAGTCCTACCTGTAGCTGTGATGGATTGACCTGCTACCAATCATGAATTTCTGACAGCTTTCTTTGTGTTCCCTGACTTGGTCTTGGAAACTCACAAGGGCAGTTCTACGCTGTCCTACAGAGTTACTATGACTTGGCATTGACTATATGACAATGTGTCTATGAATCCACCCGAGACCATAATGACCTCATGCTAATAGCCTCTCTCAGCCAGATGATTTGCCAGTGTCTTTGTTTTGTTTTTGCCATGTTTAATCCTTAATTAAGGTATTCTTTAAACTATATTTGAGATTGGGGTCTCTTTGGTACCCGAAACCACTGGTTGTCTGGGATTCCTCTGGCAAGCAGGGGCGGGGGTGAGGGGGTGTCTAACACAGTTTTTGTCTAAGACCTCTAGCAAGTTACTTGTTCTCGCTCTTCATGCTTCAACGTCACCATCTGCCAAACGGAAGTGGAAACGCTGCTGCTTGTTCATAGAACCATTTGGATGAGGTTAACAAAAAGGGCTTTGGATCGTGCTTGAAGTGTGAAAGTGCATCTGACTGTTTAGTCGTCCCGCTCCTCCTCCTGCTCTCATCCGCATCCTTATTCTCATTTTCAAGCAAAGGGACAGAGTGAGGAAGGATGGTAGGGAACAGCTTTCTTGAGGTGTGGGCCATGTGACATAGGCAACATGTCTTTGGAGGATTTCTGTAAGCTCAGTGTAACACATAGAGACACAGGCACACATGCAGATGCACCCCAAAACCTGACTGCCACTAATTCAATTCCATCTCATAGCTTCACCTGTGGGACAGAGTAAAAGTGCCCCATCATGTTTTTCTTTGGCTGAAAATCTTTACAGAAGACTGCCTTATCTTTTGCCCGCACACTGGCTGATGGGACCAAACCACTGGCCTTTTGGCTAGCAGCAAATGCTTAGGCTCCACCAGAGCATCTTTGCATATACATATACATACACATGGGGGGGGGGGGGAAGCATACAGGAAAAATATTAAGAAAACTGCATGAAACGGGTATGAATATATCAGGATCCAGATATATTGGAAACCTTAAATAGGAAATGACTGATAGAGAATTCTGGATTTTTCCAGAATTTTCCAGCAGAGTCTCTCTGCTACTCTTTCTATATATAAACATAGAGAGACCCACTCTTTATATCCCATCTATGAAAAACCCAAACTCATGGCTGTCGAGTTGATTCTGACCCACAGTGACCCTCTAGAGGATTTCTGAGACTGTGAATATTTACAGGAGCAGGCAGTGTTCTATTTGTCCCATGGCGCAGCTGGTGGGTTTGAAGGACAACCTGTTGGGTAGCCTAATCAACAGTGTCACTAGAACGTGGAATACCATATCAAGATATATGCAATTATCTATAGAATATATATGTATATATATTGTATGTATGTGTATATATATATGTGTGTATATATATATATATATATATATATATATATATATATATATATATATATATGAAGACTCTATGGAAGATGTTTGGAGAGTTTCAGGAAGAATCCTCCCCCACCACATTTTCCCCAACCTCCTGCCTCCTTCTTCACATTAGCAGTGACACCATCTCCATCTTGTCTTGCTGGTCAAGTCCTGTGATCTCTTTCAACTGCTCTTCAGAATCAGTGGTCAATAGCTCTTCAACCTCAGAGATCCTTGGGCGGTGACAAAGGCACTATGCCCATTTCTATTCCAGAAGGTTCAGCCAAGGCCACAGGCCACACCGCTGCTTTGGATGCACTGGGTACTCTCTCTCATTTCAGAATCACTTGAAAACCTGCAAATCAGTTGGCCCTGAATGTGGAACATGTCAGGAAGTGAAACTTGTCTTCACTCCATTTTCCTGTCACCTTCACATTTCCAGAATCCTCTTACTAAGACCATAACTCTGCCATGACCTTGACACTAAAACATGGTCTCTGGAAGAATTGCCCCCCTGTTGGTTTCCGAGGCTGTAATTGTTCAAGCATGTGAACAGTCCCATCTTTCTCCCAGGAAGTGGTTCGTGGTTCAAACTGTGGACTTTGTGGGTTCCAGCCCGACATATAATCATTATCCCACCAAGACGCCTCCTGGGAAAATTAGATGAGGGTAAGAATGCCTAGGGTGTAAGGACAGAACCACCAGGTATCCCCTCCCTAGTGGTACGACCATCATAGCCAGTTGCTATGGAGCTGATTCTAATTCGTGGAGACCTCATATATGTCAGACAGAACCATAGCCCGTAGGGTACTTTTTCAGATGTACACCATGAGGTGTTTCTTCCGAAACATTTCTGGGTGACCTGAGACGTCCAACTTCCTGATTGGAAACTAAATGAGTTAACCAATTGTACCACCAAAGGGACTCCCCCTCATGAGACAAAGGAGCCATGTTGGAAAAAGCCCATTGTCACCAGAGACTGGAACACCTGAAAGGCCGTTTCCAGGACAGGGGCTCAGCAGTGGGAGCAGAGGATGCTTGTAATGGATGTAGCACAGAGCTTGTCACTCAGCACTGTTGGATATTGGGTCCAAGATAAGGGAACTTTCTCTTTAGATCCTCGCAACATCTTCAGATGTGTTGCTATGGCTTCAGAATCAGATGTGCTTAAGGAGACTCTACCAAGGCCATCTGATAGACCCTGGTGGACACAGAGTTGGTGGAGACAATGTTATTTTAGCAGAGCTGGATCCAGACTAGTCTGCACAGGTAGGTGGATGGGAACATCAAAGAGGGGGTTTCGGGGGAATGGCCACTAGCAGCTGTCTGCTTGTCTCTCTGTTCCTGATGTTGAAGAGGTGGAAAGTGGAATTCAGGAGCCGCAGCACACAGGCAAAGATACTCTTTACCCCGCACAAGTCATCTGAGAGGGTATTAATTTGTTTCCTGAAGTCCCTGTGTGGTGTCAAGAGTTAGTGCACTTGGCTACTGACTGAAAGGCTGTAGAGTTGAGTCCACCCGGGGGTGCCTCCCAGAGAAAGGCTTGGTGATCCACATCTGGAAAACTCCACCAGGAGAGCCCTCTGGGTGGCATTTCTACTCAAACCAGCTTATCAGAATCAACTCAACAGCAGCATGTTTGTTTTTACTTTATTTTGAAAGAGGAATTGAAACCTGTTGTTGTTGGAAGGCCCCTGGGCATGAGGTTGAGGAGCGGAGGGAACCTGTAAGCTCAGAGAGGTTTGGGTGTCCTTTCCCCATGAGCCTGGACCACCGTGGGAAGTAGTACTACTAGCAAAGGACATACAGTGATAGTCAGCCTCGTCCTCAGCCTGGAGCCCTGAGATGGTCTGGGAGGCCGTGGTACCGAATTTAGAGCCAGAGGATCAGTCAGAGACCCCTGAGGGCTCATTACTGACACAATAAATCAATTGTTAGGGGGTTGTTGTAACAAGAAGGCATGATTATATCGCCCAATGTTATTGTTGCTTCCAGAGCAGGAGATGGTGACTGTCCCAGAGTCCTAGAGACTGAGGGAGACCGAGTAAGGGAAGACTGGGCCCAGGACCCTATATAGAGAAAAAAGCACTCTCGAGTGAGTTCAGTACTGGCCACAGGTGAGCCTGAGAAAGCAAGACAAGGATCAGTCCAGGAAGCCCTGCTGGCCCTTTCCCTTGGTTCTCTCACCTGCTCCATGAGCGAGGAGAGAGACCAGACCATGATGGAGACACCTCGGAGTGCTGTGTCCTGTCACTCCTATCTTGGACTAGTTGCCCAGACCTCTTTTAATCTCGCCCCCATCCCGATGTGAGGGAGGTACCTCCATGCAAATCTGCCCCTGCTTCTTCCCACCCACTTCACATCCTTCGTCTTGACTGGGGTCCTCTTGTATTCCGGAGCAGCCAAGGTAGCTGGGGAAATTACAATACTGATTAAAAACTGGTGGCCAATTAAGAAAGCAGTCTGACACTTCCTCAAACAATCGAGAGTATAAATACTATATGACCCCGCAATCCGTCTACTACAGAAATAAAGAACAAAGTGCAAGTAGATATATGCACATCACAGCACTAAATACAATAGCAAGAAGAGAAGATGGAAACAAACTAAATGCCCACCAGTGAAAGAATGGAGAAATAAACTTTGGTACATACACACAGAATATTATACATTTCTGACTGTAAAACCCATGGATAGATTTACAGGCCACCATGCTGTTAGTAATCACAAACGTACAAATATTGTATGAAACCACTGTTATAACAAGAACTCAATATAAAGTTTTTCATACCAAAATAATCAGACTCTGATGAATACCAGGGGTGCAGGAGTAGTGTGGGGAATGAGAAAGCAATAGGATACAGGGTAGACAGGTGTTAGGTAGAAAGAGAATACAATATTCTACAAAAGGGAGAAGAGGGGAAAAGGACAAAGCAATCTATTGGAAGGCTAAATAATTATCCATTGTTGAATATAAAAGTTATGACCTGAATGCCCAACTATCAGAAAGAATAACATCGGGGATCTTGAAGGTTTGTATTAAATAAGAAGGCATCCAAGTAAGGTGTCAGCTGAGTCCACACAGAAAGAGAACATGAGCGCCTGTGATCCAAAGATTATAAATAGTAAAATCCAAGCTCAGAGGAGGAACTTATAGAGCTTAAATTCTGAGACCTGGTTTCAGAAAGCCATGGATGACAGTGAATGCCCCAAATTCATTTGCAGAGTCACCGCATGAATAAAGCCTCCATTGGATTCCCTTGGAACCCAGACCAGGGATGTGAATAGTCTTGCCTCAGTCAGGAGTGCATTGGAAAGTGGATTACTGCCGATATCAAACCCAAACTCACAGCCATCAAGTCAATCCTGACTTGCAGAAACCCTAGAGGACAGAGGCAAGTGGTCCCTTTGGACTTCTGAACCTGTAACTCTTTCTGGAGGCATCTTTCTCCCACAGAGTGGCTAATGGGTTTAAACTGCTGACCATGCAGTTGGAAACCCAATGCATAACTTTCCTCACTTCATCTACTCTTAGTTTGCTCTAGATTTCATTATTTTCTTCTTCTTTGGAGATTTTTCTGTTTTATTTTGTTTTTCCCAGCACTTTTTTGTGTATAGTTTTCTTTATTAAAAAATCCATGATAGGTAACTCTATAGAGAAACTAGACTAATAGTCTCTTGGGGTTGGGAGGGCCAGGGAGACTAGGGGATAATGGGGAACTAATTATAATAGATACAAGAATGAAGAAAATGTTCTAAAATTTCTTGTGGTGATGATTGCATAACTCTTTAATATATTTTTTAAATTGAGTTTTATGGTACAGGAATTATATGCCAATGAAACTGTTTTAAAACACTGAGTGAAATTGTAAACTCCCAGCTAATTCACAATACAATGTTTAAAAAAAAAACAAAAAACCTGTTGCTTTCAAGTTCATTCCAACTCCTGGTATCTCTGTGTGCTTTTTTGTAGAACGGTGGCCTAGTGGTTAGGAGTGGAGCCACTAACCACAAGGTCAGCAGTTCAAAGCCACTAGCCACTCCTCTGCAAAAAGATGGGGCCTTCTACTGCTGTAAAGAGTTATAGTCTCAAAACTCACCTGTTGTTGGCATCAACTGGATGGCAGTGAATTAGTTTCTTGAGTGCTCCATAGGGTTTCAATGGCCATGACCTTTAGAAACAGGTCAGCAGGCCTTTCTTCTGAAGTGCCTAAAGGTGATTTGGACCCTCCAACATTTTGGTTCCAGCTGACAGCTATGGTTCTTTCTCCAAGGACTGCTTATCTTGTTATTGGTACCCATTCAGACGAGTAGCCCAAACATTTCTCATATCGACGAGGCAGCTCTCCGGTGAGATTTTTTCTGTGGAATGACTGTGTCCTTCAATTCCACAGGTTGTGAATATAGCCCTCATTGTCTTGGGGGCTGGGGTGGGAAATCCTGACCTTCCAGGAAAAGTCAACCCAGACCCACACAAGTTGCCTGGGATAAGCAGCCCTGGGCAAAAAATAAATAAATAAATAAATAAATAAATAAAAGCTCTCAGCTGGTACCAACTCCAGCCTGGAAATTGATGCCAACGATGGTGCCTCCATCAGAAAAGCTGAAGAAATGTCGGGCTCAGCTTCTCCTTCCCAAATTTTGTCTGCCCCTCATACACACATGACTGTACTTTACACTCTCTACCCAGAGATAGCACCTACTATGAGACTGTACTACCCAGAACTTCCCTTGCCCACCTAAAAGTTATTTGGGTTTACAAAAGTGCTTCTGCCTTGTGAATTCTTTCAACATCGGAAAGCAAGAAGTGGGGGGACAGCATCCCAGAAACCTAACACATCTACAGCGATTTACAATAACTTCTAGGTGAGAGCAGCTGGTCCAATGGGGTCACCATGCTCATGCATTTGTTTCATCTGTGTAGCTGGAGGAACTTCGGTTCTCTCACAAGCATGGAGCTGTCTGGAAGATGAGTACACCTGGCCCCTGCTCCTAGCTACCAGGATCTCTCTGTGTCCTCTGGTCTATTTGGATGGCAGGGCACAGTAGCTGGGGCACTTCAGAAGAGCGCCCCAGTTAGAGGAAGCTGATGACTACCCCGGCCTGAATGAGGGAGTTGAACTCATCCGATCCCCAGGAAGTATCTTGCACAGTTGGTTCTACTTAACTCACCCAAAGCACTCCTCCTCAGGAAGACGTGCTCCCCATCTCTCCACAGCCTGGCGTTTCTCCCAAGGAGGGTAGGAGGCAGCAGGCACTGGATCCAGGCCAACCCTGGGCATACCAGACCCAAGGTCCCCTGGTGGCCCAACCCTTTGACTCTGTCAGAAGATACTTGATGAAGAGAAATAGAAGCCTGGAACTGACTTGAGAGAACTCCGAGGCTGTAGAAAGGGCTGGGGAGTGAGTCGTACACACAGGGGAATATTGGCTTCCTAAAAGGTTTGGGATACACAGGAAAACCAGAGGGAGACTGGGGCCAGAGGATGGCAGGAGTGGCTCCCAAAGACCCCAAAATGGGCCTTTCTAGAAGATGGGGTGAAGGAATGGCCTCGAACTCACCCAGGTCCTCCAGAGCTAAAGGAAACTTGGGTGGAGGGAAATGGAACTGAGGGTGACCTCCCCATTTCTCTCCTTCCTTCCAGAGCCTCACCTCAAGGTCTGGTGGGCGTGGCCACAAGCCCACCCACACCACATAGCCCCGCCCCTCCACCCCCCACCCTTCCGGAGTCCCCCCCAGCAACCACTTTCTATACCTGCCTCCCCTGAAAACCCTTCCTCCATCTCCAGTCCCCCTAAAGTCCTTCCATACCCCAACACACCCCCTCCCGGGCCCCAACAAGGCTCCCGCACCCTCACCCTTGCTTCCCAGAATCCTCCCCGCCTGCTTCCCACATGCAAAACCTCCCCCCTGCCCCCTTGGTCCCCTGGATCCAACTAGACACCATCTCCCAGACCTTCCTGACAGCCAGGCCCTTCCTCCGGCCGCTCCTGGTCTACCTCATTGTTTCCCGCTCCCTGGGTGACCCCCAGCCCCCTTCCTCATCTTCCTCACTGCTTCCTGGCGCCCCACTCCGCTTTACTGGTTTCCCCAACAAATACATAGGCCCCCTGTCCCTCCCTGAGCACCCCTGCCAAGTGTCCTCCACTGCTCCTCCGGACCCTCCCCTGGCCCCGCCCCGCCCCGGCCCCGCCCCTGGCCCCGCCCCGGCCCCGCCCCCTGACCCCAGTAGGGCGCGTGGCGGGCGGCCTGCAGGGGGCGCTGTGCGGAAGGCGGGAAGGCAACGGGCTGAGGCGGCATTCGGACGAGCTCCGTGGGCGGCCGCGGCCTGAGGAGAAGCACGCGTGAGTAGTCCTGCCAGCGGCCCGTTCCAGGGGCGACAAGAGTTCGGGATAGGACGCTGTGGGGGAGGGACCTGGGCCTCCTGGCTTCCGGGCCACAGGCGTGGCACTTGGTCGACGACAGGATCATGGGGAGCCATCTCTGGCTAGAACGTGGTCCCTGAGGCGTCTTCACAGGAAGGGGCCCGGGCTGGAGGTGGGGGTGGGGGCAGGGAGGGTCAGGTGGGGCGCTGATTGTCCCCGGGGTCCGCCAGTGGAGCCAGACTCCCCACCCCCACCCCCACACACCCCAGGCTGTGGAGAGCTAGAGCCCTGGAGGACAATGCTCCATCTGTAGGATTCGCCTTGTAAAGGCCCCGGTGAGCTGTAGCATCGCGGTTACCTCATGCAGGTGTGGGTGGGCGTCGGAGGCCTGAGAAGGAGCCATTGCAGGCCCCACAGGCCAGTCTGAGCCGGCCCAGAGTCGACAAGATGGTCCCCTGGACCAATCCACAAAGCCGGCTCTGATCGTACACTGGAATATTACGCAGCCAGAAAGAAGGAGATACCCGGATGCAGGTCGCTCGTGGAGGGTCCTTGAAAACATAGAGCTGAGCAGAAATAAGTCCGTCACAGGATAAGAACCAGAGAGCTTCAAAGCGTTCTTGGAAAAATTCCTTGATCTTTTTATTCCATCTTTCCAAAAACTCTTTGGAAACATTATAGGACCCCGTTTACATGAAATCCTGACAGATTCATAGAGACTCAACTTTATTAGCGATTATGCCTTCATTGTTTAAGAAGCATTGAGTTTCTATTTATGGTGATGGGAAATTATAGATAAATGCTGATGGTGGTTAAGATGGTGGATGCAGTCGAAACTACTTAATGGGACCCCTGACAAGGTTGAATTGGAAAATGTTATGTCATCTATACCGCTTAACAATTACAAAATAAGTTTTTTAAATGTCTTCTAAACAGGCTGGGAGTGGAAGGGAAAGAAATAGAAACAGCCTATATTTTTCCAAGCCATAAACTGAGAGAATAGTTTTCCTGTTACTTCTTTGTAAGAAGCAGCCAAGCTATGTGGGTGATACAGGTCCCAAAGCTACAATGATGTTTAGAACCTCTGCTGGTTGTCAGACACCACAGACTTGCCCTTGGCTCTGTGTCAAGGAGGAGCAGTATGAGTCCCTGGTTGGTGCAAATGGTGAACATACTCAGCTGCTAACCAAAAGGTTGGAGGTTCGAGTCAACCCAGAGGTGCCTCAGAAGAAAGGTCTGGTGATCTGCTTGTAAAAAATCAGCCATTGAAACCCTGTTCAGCACAGTTCCCCTCTGACACATGTGGGATGACTGTGGGTGGGAGCTGAACCCATGGAAACTGGGTTTGGTCTTGGAGCTTTTGGTCTTATTATGTGGTGGGCTTAGACCACTGGGGATGCTCGCTTGAAACAAGCCATTCCAACACACAGCCTGGTCCTTTAGCTGTGGCCCACATGTGACCTGATTTGGAGCCCGCAAATTAGGCTGGGACCCTGAGGTCTTAAAGGTTTGAGGGTGGTAGTCCAACTCTGTACCAGGAAATTCATCAGAACCATGAACATTCCTGCTGCTTCCAGCAAAGGAGATGATGAAGGGAGACTGGCGAGGCAGCCTAAGCCTGTGTCATTGAGAGGAAGGAGCAGAACCTGACCCCATAGTTCTAAAGTGTTCCCCGTGCTCCAGCCTCAGCAGCTCTGACTCCCCGTGTTTGGCACCAATGCTGCTCCCCCTTTAATCTTCTCAGGGCAGTTGTCTGAGCCCATTCCACCTTTCTGACACTCTTCCGTCCTGGGAGGGACAGAAGTCTCCTCTTTCTGAGTTCTCATGCCAGCTGGAACGTTGTCCATCATCTCCTTGGAACTGCCAGTACCCATTGCTCTTGGGATGATGCCACATTGTCAGGTGAACCTGTGTCTCCACAGGTTCTCAGCAGCTGGTGTCCTGGAAGGGGATTGCCAGGTCTTTTTGCCCAGGTGCCTCTGGGTGAACTTGAACCACCAGCCTTTCAGTCAGTAGCCGACTGAGATAACCATTGGGCCCTCCTGGAGACTCCCTCATTTCAGCTTCTTCCCTCTTACTTTGATTTTTTTTGGAGATAATACCACCGGCGTCATGAAGGAGATTTAACTCTGAAGTATTGTCATCATTTTGATGTGGCCCAAGTGGCTTGGACCAGTCCACGGGCACCATGGAGAAAAGGCCTGGAATCCAAGAACTGCCAAGAACCCCATCAGAAGCTGTTGTACTCTGTAACACACGGTAGAGGGCAGCGGGGGAAGAGGGGGGTTGCCGCCTTTGGAATCAACTCAGTGGCAGCAGGTGTAAATATCCATTAAGTATCCCATAACATTGATCCTTTTTCATGTGTAGGTATAGATTTTGGGAACATATGACCATCTTATGATTCTTTTTTTTAAAAAACATTTTATTAGGGGCTCATACAACTCTTATCACAATCCATGCATATACATACATCAATTGTATAAAGCACATCTGTACATTCTTTGCCCTAATCATTTTCTTTTTTTACATTTTATTAGGGGCTCATACAACTCTTATCACAATCCACACATATACATACATCAATTGTATAAAGCACATCCATACTTTCTTTGACCTAATCACACTCAAAGCATTTGCTCTCCACTTAAGCCCTGTGCATCAGGTCCTCTTTTTTCCCCCTCCCTCCATGCCTCCCCCCTTGCTCATGAGCCCTTGATAATCCACAGATTGTTATTTTGTCATATCTTGCCCTATCCGGAGTCTCCCTTTCCCCCTTCTCTGCTGCCCATCTCCCAGGGAGGAGGTCACATGTGGAACCTTTTATCAGTTCCCCCTTTCCAACCCACTCACCCTTCACTCTCCCAGCCTCGCCCCTCACCCCCCTGGTCCTGAAGGTATCATCCACCCTGGATTCCCTGTGCCTCCAGCTCCCATATGCACCAGTGTTCAATCTCTGCCCTATTCAGTCCTGCAAGGTAGAATTTGGATCATGGTAGTTGGGGGCAGGAAGCATCCAGGATCTGGGGGAAAGCTGTGTTCTTCATCAGTCCTACATCGCACCCTGCCTGACCCATCTCCTCTCCTAAGCCCCTCTGTGAGGGGATCTCCAGTGGTCAACACTTCGGCCTCGGGTCTCCATTCTGTACACCCCCTTCATTCACTATGGTATATATATATATTCTTTTATTTTTTGCATGATGCCTTATACCTGGTCCCTTTGGCACCTCGTGATTGCACCGGCTGGTGTGCTTCTTCCATGTGGGCTTTTTTGCTTCTGAGCTAGATGGCTGCTTGTTCACCTTCAAGCCTTTAAGACCCCAGACACCACTATCTCTTTCGATAGCCGGGCACCATCAGCTTTCTTCACCACATTTGCTTATGCACCCATTTGTCTTCGGCGATCGTATCATGGAGGTGTGCAGCCAATGATATGATTTTTTGTTCTTTGATGGCTGATAACTGATCCCTTTGGGACCACGCGATCACACAGGTTGGTGTGTTCTTCCATGTGGGCTTTGTTGCTTCTGAGCTAGATGGCCGCTTGTTTACCTTCAAGCCTTTAAGACCCCAGTCACTATTTCTTTTGATAGCAGGGCACCATCAGCTTTCTTCACCACATTGACTTGTTCACCCTCTTTGGCTTCAGCAGTTGTGTCGGGAGAGTGAGCATCATAGAGTGAAAATTTAATTTTAAAAATATTCATGCATTGAGGGAGTACTTGAGTAGAGGCCCAAGGTCCTTCTGCCACCTTAATACTAAACCTATAAATATAGACACATAGATCTATTTCCCCATCCTCCTATATATATTTGCATGTTAGTTTCTCCACAGGTCTGTCTGAATAAGACAGGCTGGATGAACCATCTTATGATTCGTACTAGAGTCCCTGAGTGGTGTATTTGTCTGCTTTCTGTCTAGTGTTATGGAGAGATTAAGCCATTTTCTGTCTCACACTTAGGAATATGACACACTAGTAGAACCCACTGTCACCTAGTTGATTCTGACTCCGAGTAACCCTCAGAGTAGAACAGCTCGCTAGGGCTTCCAAGATTATCAGTCTTCACAGGAACAAACAGCCTCATCTTTCACTGGTGGAGCGTCTGGTGGAATTGAACCACTCACTTTGCAATTAGCATCCCAGTGTTTACCCCACTGTTCCTTACAGATGGGACTCTTTACATGGTTGCTAAATGAAGCAATTGATGAGTCTTTCACTTTCATGCGGCCCTCCTTTCTTTTCCTGGTGTAAATGGACATCTCTAGCATCAGTTAAGCTAGAGAAAGTTAGAAGCTCAGTCAGGAGGGACCAGATGGAGACTCTGGAATGTAACCCAATTTCATTTTCCATTTGTAATCTAGGTGCGGAGAAGGGGAAGTGGTGGTATAAATGTTTCTGAGCAGTCTGAAGTGGAACCCATAGGCCCAGAGTTGCTGCTCTAATCTGCTGTGAAGTCAAAGCAGAAGACCAGAGCTAGCCACATTCCATCAGGTGAGTTGGGAGCCTCAGACAGAAGCACTTACCACCGCAACCTCACTTTACAGACAAACAGGCCCAAGGCTATGATTTTACCTCTGAATGCAGCTTTTCCTTAATCCCAAGCATGCTGCTCTCTGCTTTGGTTTTTGTCTCTTTATAATGTTTAAAGAGCAGCCTGAGGGTGTCATTCGGTGCTAGCTGGAAGGCTGGTGTTTCAAACCCATAGCCACAGGAAGCTAAAGATTTACAGTCTCAGAAAGCCTGTGGGACAATTCTGTTCTGTCTTGTAGGATCCCTTTGAGTCCAAACTGACTCAATGGCAATGGGTTTGGTATTTGATTATAGCTATTTAAACAACTACAGTTTTTCAAATGGAGTAGAATGAGTTGGTTAGAAGTTCATTCAATGTACTCTTTAATAAGAAGGGGTAGGACAATGCAGACCCCACCATGGTGCACCAAACCTTGCGGGAAATGTAACCATGTGGAGAAATGCATGAAAATATTGGGCTACAGTGCTGGCTCCAGTCAAAGCCAACTGACCCCCACCCTAGAAGTAGGTGCTACAGAGAACAACACTACACCTACAGGTTGGGGAGAGGGGCCGGCATGCCACGCACACACGAAAGCAAACCTAGAAGGAAAAAGAGAAAGGAACTGTCTAGCCCCCATATGGGCACTCCGAGCCCGGAGGACAATATCCTTGCACAGAGCTGCTAAGGTACAGATATGATTGTAGGGCTGACAACGGCTCAAGACATGTCCTCTCACTGGAGCATACTGTGACAGATGACAATACTGGGGACATACGGCAGGGAGTTAGTCTGGTCTGAAACACTCTTCCCCCCCCCCCCCCCCAAGCAGGGAAAACCAAGAAGGGAACATAACAAATCAGTAATGGGAGAACAAAGCCAAGTCACAGAGCCCTTGAAGAGTCCCCCAAATAGAATTCAGCTAGGAGGGGCAGCTCTTGGAATACCTCCAGGACCAGTGAGGTAATAGTAATAAAGGTCAGCAGACAGACATGGAATTATGTATGTTTTTTATTAATCTTTTGTTTTCTTTTTGGTCTCTTATTGTTGGTATGCCTACTGATATAAGATAGGCATGGGAAACAAGTTCAAAGAGAAAGGAACAGGACCAACGGTCCTGGAGGGACTCGGGGAGAAGAAGAGGGGGAAGGGAGCGGTGAGCAAACAATGCCATAGACAGGGGAACAACTAAGGAATTAAAGTCAACAACAGGAAGCATGTAGCGATCCTGGGGGTGTTGCAACAGCAGCAATCTAGCTGAGAGGAATTTCTAAGAGGCAGAAGTAGGGCAAGCGTGATGGTGGGGTAGAAGGAACAATCTAGGAAGCAAACCTATGGGTATAAGCATTGGTGTGTACATAGGTAAATACATTAATTCATAAAAATAGAGGTATTGACTTAGGTACATATATTTATATGGCAATACATTGAGGGTGGTGGATGAGCTTTGGACTTCTACTCATACATACCCTCCCTCAATGCAAGAACACTTTGTTCTAACAAACTGGCATTCTGTGATGCTCACCCTCCCGACACAATCGCTGAAGACAAGTTGGGTGCATAAGCAAATGTGGTGAAGAAAGCAGATGGTGCTCAGATAGCACAAGATATAGCACCTGGGGTCTAAAAATTTTTTAAGATAAACAAGCAGCCATCTAACAGGAAACCAACAAAGTCCACATGGATGAAGCACACCAGCCTGTGCGATCATGAGGTGTCATTGGGATCGGGTAACAGGCATAAGAAGACCCAAAACAAACAAAAAAACCAAACCATATGTTGAGAAGCAGGGAAGTTGGAGCAGAGATCCAAAGCCCATCTGTAGACAATGGGACATCTCACAGAAGAGTCACAAGGAAGGGATGAGCCAACCAGGGCGCAGTAAAGCACCAATGAAACACAATATTCCTCTAATTCCTCGGAGCTTCTTTATACCCCACTATCATGACCCCAGTCCTGCCTTTCACTACGGGCTAGATCAGAGCATAGACACAGGTACAGGTAAGAGACAAGAGTCCAAGATACACAGAATCCAGGAACGGGAATGGGACTAGTGATACCAGAAAGGTAGTGGGGAGCAGAGGGGCGGAATGGGGAACCTATCACAACGACTGACACATAACCACACACACACACCCTCCAGGGGGATGAACAAAAGACACTGTAGGTGAAGGGAGACAACAGTTGGTGTAAGGTATGAAAATAATGATTATAATTTATCAAGGGGTCACAAGGGTGGCAGGGGGCAGGAAGGAATAAAAGCTGATATCAAGGGCTCAATAGAATGTAAATGTCTAGAAAATATTGATGGCAACCTATGTCCAAATATGCTTGATACAATTGATGTATGGGTTGGTATAAATGCTGTAAGAGCCGCCAATAACTGATCTTTTAATAAAAGAAAAAAAGCGGGGCTAGGACAGAAGTAATGGAAACGAGAACCATTGGGAGGCTAGGGGCTCTGTCCTGTTCCAGTGTGCGGATGGTGAGCCCCGCCATGAAATAAGATGCATCTGGACTTCACCCAAGTCACAGTAAAAAGCCTTATTAAGTATTAAAGATAAAGAAGTAATTCTACAATAGTAAGTTAAATTTTTTTAATAACTTAGCTGTTTTCTGCCCAGGAACCATACATCATCCCATTTATAGATTTTAGTAGCCAGGCTTTCCTGTAACTCAGCCTAAAAGTGTCACCCTAGATCAGTGGTTCTCAACCTTCCTCACGCTGAGATCCTTTCATACAGTTCTTCATGTGGTTGTGACCCCCCCCAGCCATAACATTATTTTCGTTGCTACTTCATAACTGTAATTTTGCTACTGTTATGAATTGTCATGTAAATATCTGATATGCACGATATATTTTCATTGTTACAAATTGAGTATAATTAAAGCATAGTGATTAATCACAGAACAATATGTAATTATATATTGTGAAGTGTTTATGTTTTCCGATGGTCTTAGGTGACCCCTGTGAAAGGGTCATTTGGCCCCCAAAGGAGTCGCAGCCCACAGGCTGAGAACCACTGCCCTAGATCATTTTAAATGGGGAGTCTTTGTTCTGAATGTTTCTGAGCTTCATTCGTAAGTCTTAACTCAGCGACCTGAAGGGGCTTCCAAAAGTTGGTAGGGAAGTCCACTAGCTTGTCATTCCATTTCCCTGCCATCTTTCTGAAGCTCTCTTGTCCATCAAGGAGATGGGCAGGAAAATATGCACCATGCAGTCAGGGGCTTTCGCCTCTCACTTCCTAGGAGAATCTCACACTACTCCTCTGTCTTTCTGGATTCTCATTTAAGTCATTTAAAAATTTTAAAAACTAATTAAAAACAATTAGACTCATTTAAGGATGTCTCCTGAACCTCACCCAGCCAGGTTATTTGTTGGACCTAGAAAAATACTATCTGTACTGGGCCCCTGGGTATTGCTATTGGAATTGTTTTGGGTTGTTGAGTGACTTTGAAAGCCTGTTCCCCGTAAAGGTCAGGCCAGCCTCCAGACTGAGTAGTAGGTTTGCCCCAAACTCAGAGAAACACCCCCACTGTTCTTAAGTCTATTCTGACACGTAGTGATCCTCTGGGACAGAGAAGAATTGCCCCATAGGGTTTCTGAGACTGTGAGTCCTTACAGAAGTAGCCTGTCTCAGCTTTCTCCTGCAGAGTGAGTGGTCGGGAGTCCGAATCACTGACCTTGTGGTTAGCCATAGTCCCAAACTCAGCCCATGACACCACCTGGGCCAACAAAACCCCAAACGAAACCCACCGCCATTGAATTGATTCAGACTTGTAGTGATCTTTTTTTTTTTCAACAAACCCTGACCCACACCACTTGTAGTGATCTTATAAAGGGTTTCCGAGCCTAAATTTTTATGGGAGAACACAGCCTCATCTATTTTTCTGGAGAGTAGCTACTGGGTTTGAACCTCTGACATGTGGTTTGTAGCCCAGTGATGAACTTGTTACACCCCTGGGGCACAGACAAGCGATAATTCTACGGGACAATGGATGGGAATGGGATGGTGCCCAGGACTTCCTACCTGCTGAGGTCCTGTGACCACTGAGCACAGCAGAATTAGGGAAACTGAGACATCCTCATTGCCAAGCTGCAAGAAGACAGGCTACTGGTGATGGACCTGAGGAGGACACTCTGCTCATTGGACATTCCCACAGGGTTTGTGCCAGCGTTGGTCATAGAGATGAGCAGCCAGACCCCTTCCAGCCTCCTGGAACTCGCAAGCAAGACCCTGCTGAGGCACAAGGCCTTGGCCATCACCTCCTTGGAGCTGATGCCCAGGGAGCTCTTCCCGCCGCTGCTGAAAACTGCTGTGAACGGGAGGCACATGGAGATGTTGCAGGCAATGATACAGGCCTGGCCCCTCGCCCTCCTGCCTCTGGGGACGCTGTTGGAGAAACAGCCATGCCATGAGGAGATCTTATGGGTGGCACTCAGAGGAATTGATGCCCTGCTGGACAAGAAGGTTCGCCCCAGGTAAGATTCGGTGGTAACCTGGAGGTGGGGATGTCCTGGGAGAGGCATTGGAAGTGCCAGGCTGATGATGCATGGATGCCTGAGAGATGTGGACTAACCCCTCCCTCCCAGAAGTACTGAAAGGCAGTAGGATTTGGGAGGCAGGGGTGGTGGGATCAAAAAGATGTCATCTCTATGCATCAGATCAGAACTGCGTTCACTGGGTTTCCAGTGATTGGGCCCTGTCAGAAGTGGGTGGTCTTCCTTCCAAGGCATGTCTGGGTAGGCTGAGTGCATTCACCATTTGCACCACTCAGGAGACTCCCCAAGGGGAAAGGGATGCAGAAAAGAAGACAGAAGTGGACTGGGAAGGGAGGGCAACAGCTGAAGTGAGGGTTGACAGTATAGGCGACAACTGGTCCTCACCTAGACTTTGAGGCCAGGCATTGTTGAGTCAATTCCCACTCATGGCCTCTCCCTGGCTGTCGGGCCTTTGCTCCTAGAGTCTCCCGCCGGGGTCTTACAGAAGCAGCTGCCTGGCCTTTCTTCTGAAGTGCTTCTGGTTGGTTAGCAGTTGGGCGAGTTCCCACGCATGGCCCAGGGAGCTGACCTGAAAGTATCTCTGCCCGTTCTTTCCCACAGGAAGTGGAAGCTAAAAGTACTGGATTTACGGTACCACGCCCACCAGAAGTTCTGGGCTGTATGGGCCAATGTTCCGGTTAAGATCAGCGACTCCCTGCTGCCAGATGTAGAGGAAGAATTGCCCGTGGCCAAGAAGGCAAGAATGGAGGGTGCCAGGACCGGGGACAGGCAGCCCAGGGCTCTGGACCCAGTGGAGGTGGTCCTAGACATCTGTCTGAAGGAGCCAACCCTGGATGAGTTCCTGTCGGCCCTCCTCAAGAAGGCCAGGCAGAAGCACGGCCTGCTGCTCCTGTGCTGCAGGAAGCTGCAGCTGCAGCTGGTGCCACTGCAGAACACCGAGAGGGTGCTCAAGACCGTGCAGCTGCACTCCATCCAGAACCTGGAGGTCAACTGCATCTGGAGACTGCCCACACTGGGCCGGTTTGCGCTGTACCTGGGCCAGATGGTAAACTTGCGCCACCTCCTGCTCTGCCACCTGCAGACCCTGCCGCCCCACCACTCCAGGGCCAAGGAGGAGCAGTATGTGTGCCAGTTCGCTGCCCCATTCTCCAACCTGCGGCGCCTCCGCGAGCTCCGGCTGGACTCTGTCTCCTTCCTGGAGGGCCACCTGCACCACCTGCTCAGGTAAGCACCTGTGCCCTTTGTCTGAGAGAGCGAAACTTGCCTGCTCCCTCGCAGTCAGCAGTGGGTGCCCACTCTGATGTCTTACCTACTGCACTGCCCCCAGGCTAGCCGTCATGTCACCACTAGTAAAATCCAAACCCACTGCCATGAAGGAGAGTTCAACTCACAACAACTATAGGAGAGAGAAGGATTTCCCCATAGGGTTTCTCATATTGAGTTTCATCTTTATAGGCGGGGAGGGTGGTGGGGAGGTAAATAGTCTCTTCTTTCTCCTGTCGAACAGCTGGTGAGTTAGAACCACTGGCAGCCCTGCAGTTAGCAGTCCAATGCTGAATCCACTGCACCACTAGGGCTCCAAAACTACAGGATAGAGAAAGATCAAATCCATAGCCAGCTAGCTGATTCTCGTTCAGTGCTGGCAGAATAGTTGTGAGCATCAAACTCAAACCAACCCTGTAAACTTTTGGGTTTCTGAGCCTATAATCTTGACAGGACCAGAGAGCTTCATCTTTCTCATGAAGAGCAGGATGCCAGGATTGAACTGCTAAGATTGGGGAGAGCAGTCCAGGGTGTAACCCGTAAAGTTGACCTGAGTAGACTCAGCTCATCGGTTGTAGGTTGGGTTTTATGATGTGAACCTAAAGATTGGTGATTGAGCCCTCTCAGTGGTAGAAAGGCCTGGTGGGGGATCGGCTTCCATAATGACTACAGGGAAGAACCCCCGACACAGTTCTAGTCGGTAATACACGGAGTCACCATGACTCCCAACCTAAAAGAGGGGTCCTGCTGGCTCAAGGGGTTCAACATTGGGTTGCCGACTGAAAGATGGGAAACCAACAGCAATTGGAGGGAGAGGGGTGAGACCCTTTGCTCCTGGAAAGACCAACAGACTCAGAAACCCTGTGGGGCAGTTGCTCTGTCCTGTGGAGTCTCTTAAGTAGAAATCAATTGGACAGCAATGGCTTTGCTTGGCTGATGGTCAATCCCATGTAGCCAGGTGTCACGAACGGTCGGCCACCCCCTGGAAAGAGGACACTTTTCCCTCATCTCCCACCACCTCCACTTCCCACCACTAACTGGCCCCCTTCTCCCCAGGCACCTGTCCACCCCACTGGAGAGCCTGTCAATCACCAACTGCCAGCTGGTGGAGTCCGACCTGGTACATCTGTCCCTGTGTCCCTCCACCAGCCAGCTGAAGGACCTCAGCCTGAGTGGAGTCAGCCTGTCCTCTGTCAACATTGGGCCGCTGTCAGCCCTGCTAGAGCACACCTCGGCCACCCTCCAGGACCTGGACCTGGATGACTGTGGGATGCTGGATGCCCAGTTCAACTTCATCATGCCATCCCTGGGCCGCTGTTCCCAGCTGATGGCCTTAAGCTTCTGTGGAAACCAGATCTCCTTTAATGTCTTGGAGAGCCTGCTGCGGCACACTGTTGGGCTGCCCCACCTCAGCCACATGCTGTACCCTGCCCCACTGGAGAGCTACGAGGAGGATCAGGGCAGCGTGAACCTGGGCAGACTGACCCAGCACCATACCCAGCTGATGCAGATCCTGTGGGAAGCGGGGCGGTCTGGCACCATGTGGTTCAGTGCCAATTTATGCCCTCACTGTGGCGACAGGTTCTTCTACAACCCAAACCCTATCCTGTGCCCCTGCTATGCACCTCCCTAGTTGGGTGCCCCACCCAAGGCCAGGGATGGTGGGCCTTGAGTAGCCTAGAATCCTCTAGAGCTGGGTTCAGGCTTGAGCTATGCCTGCATACATGGTTGTAAAGTAATGTTTAGGAATAAAAGACTTTGTTTTTGGTCAGCCCTGTGGCATCCTTTGACTGTCTTCCCAGGTTCATCCTCAGAAATCTGATGAAACAAAAGAAGTTGGGCTGGGAACCACAAAGTTGGTGGTTCAAACCCCCAGCCACTCTCCAAGGAAAAGGTGAAATTTTTACAAAGTCTGGGAATCGGTACATAGGCTCAGAAACAACTCATTGGCAGTGGCTCTGTGTTTGGGGTGTCAGGGGAAAGAGCTTAGGGTGAGCTTTTGGGATACTTCTTGACACTAGAAAGATGAAGAATAGTCACTTGAAAAACTCACAATGGATGATATTGGTAGAAACTTTAACCAAGATGCACCAATTTTCTAGCCTCACTTTTTCCCTTAAGAGTTCCTAGAGGCAAATGGAACATGATTTCCAGTCAGCGCCAGGTTTCTAGTTGCAAGGGAGTCTGGAAATCTAGGGGTGTGTGTGTGTGTGTGTGTGTGTGTGTGTGTGTGTGTGTGTGTGTGTGTGTGTGTGTGTGTGTGATTTTACCACAATAACAAAAATATTCTCAAATTTTATTTCAAGAATTTGTTGCAACATGCTTGACATGCTGTTGACTGCATGTTGAAAGTGACAAATGTACACAAATGTGAGGGTACATCTCGTTTTCTTTTCCATTTTTCAATTCCTTCTTCCCACCCCTCATTACTCATCGAGCTGGCCCCATACAACTGAGCATCTGTCAGTTTCTGAAATCCCACCGGAGTGGATTTCTACAATATCTATACTTCTTTTTCTTTTTGGCATTAATCCTTTCATTCAACCTAATTATTTTCATATTTGTACATGTTGTAGTCACATCATGTATCTTAAAAAAAGAAGCACTTAATTCATTCGGGTTGGAAACACAATCTTAACAGCCATTCTTTTTAGTTAGTCTCAGAAACCCACAAGGACAGTTCTATTGTGTCCTATTGCTATGAATCACAATCGATTCCATGGCAGTGAGTTTGGTTTTTGGCTGTTGTTCGTGTGGGTATCAGCCAAGGGTTGGCGTTTCTCTTAGTCACGATCCTCATTGAACTGATGTTTGAGTAGTAGCCTTTGTTGCAGGAACCAACCCTCCCATTCGTTTGGAGTTCTAAGATGTTTAATGGTTCTACGCGCTCAACGTTCTGCTTTGTGGTCCACAACTGTAGGTGACATAGAGCCTAGAAGACTCTGGTTCCGATGCCTCTGAGAGTGATGCAGCTTTCAGAACTTTGAGGAAAAAAAAATCAATAAAATTATTTTATTAATTTTATTGTGGACTAGGTCGAGGGGGGCTACATTTTAGGGTTCGTCTTCCTGCTTCGTGGTGTGTCAGCCCTAGGAGTTACACAAGTCAGCAAGAGCCTCCAGCTTACCTTCTGATCCAGGGACTTCAACTGGACTGGGCTTAGCCACTTCTGCAACTGGGGTCCCACACTCTTGCTAAAATTTCTTTATCTAAACATCACTGGTTTTCCTTCTCCATAGACCCCAGCCCAGCACAAGCAGTGATTCAGTTGTAAGATTCAGCTGGGAGGCAACACCCTTATTAAGATCACAGCCCTGACTGATACAATCAAATGAAGGGCCCTTTCCTTGGAGGTGTGGCCTGCTTTCCGTTAAAGCCTGTGGGCTTCCTGCCTAGCCCCTGCATCTCTGTGAGTCAAAAGCCTCCCGCCTAACATCTGTCTCATGAGCTTGGTACATGCCCCAGCTTGGACCTGGCAACTTGCACAGTGGTGTGAGCCATTTTCTTGATGTGAACTTCTTTATCTATAGAAGCATCCCTGGTTTTGCTTCTGAGAACCTAGTCTAACACATCAACTCAGCTGCCATCCATACTTACTCAGACACCACATATGCACAGCCTAAGTGATGCCTGGGATTCTTATGGTAGGAGTTTTGCAAAACATCACTGAACTGTCTTCCAACGTGGGTTCCGATAGCCAGCTTTCTCTTTGGAAACATCCTGTGCTTAACTCTTTGTGCCACCTGGGGATTTCAAACACCCTTGTCAATACTCGTTCCACCTCTCTGGAGTCAATGATATGTTGAGACTACACAGAAAACACAAGAACAAGACTCATGATTATAGATAAGAGTTTGCTAGGGACGTTAACAGGATCAGGAACATTAGGGATATAGTTTTCTGCCTGTAGCTTTTTTTTTTTTTTTTTGGTTCAGCCCTGTCAACTGCCACCTTTCTCTGATCCTCAGCCCCAAGGCCCCTTAGCTTCTTCCCAGTGTTACAATGTCCAGAAGGCACTCCATTCTACAAGCCAGCCTCCTGCCCAGAGACGCAGCTCTGTTCCTTCCACAAGCTGGGAACCCGGCACTGTGTCTCCTGTATTGAGCATGGCTGACTCTGCTGCTGTCATCATTTCTCCACTGTGCTGTCTTAGTTATTGTTCTCTATTTCATCTCTAGCTTTGTGTTATTCTGGGTCGACTAGAGAAACAAATTCGTAGACACTCATGTGTATAAGAAAGAGCTTTATATATAGAAGCAATTGAGTATTGAGAAAAACATCCCAGCCCAGTCCAGATCAAGTCCATAAGTCCAGCATTAGCCCATATGTCCAGTAGCAATCTATAAGTTCTCTTTGGACTCACGAAACACATGCAATGACACCAAATGCAGGAAGATCCCAGGCCAGTGGGTGGGAAGTCTTGTGGATCCAGTGGTGGTGTGAGCATCTCAGCGCTAGCAGGGGTCTCCATGTGGTTTCTCCAGCTCCAAGGCTCTAGCTGCCATCAACCAGTCTCCATGTGGCTTGTCAACAAGAATGTCTAGCAGGGACTGAGCCTCTTTCCCACCTCCAGTGAGCTATTTATCTCCTTAGTGCCTCCAAATGAGGTCATCAAGCTTCGACCTGATTGACAGGCTAAACTCCATCCCTTCACTCTTAAGACTCAAATTGACGACAGATTATGTAACTCCCACACAGTTCTAATACTCATTGCCATGGAAGACTGGCCTGGCAACCTGCTTCCCAGAGGCCCCAGTCTTGAAAAGCTTATAGCATCAGGACATATGTTTTATTTTGTTCTTGTCTTCCCTCTGCCTAACCATCTTGGTGGTGCTGTGTGGTAGTCACTGAACTGCTAGCTCAAAGGTTGGTGGTTCAAATTCAGCATCTCTGAAGGAGAAACAGGAGGGCTCTGTTTCTGTCCAGATTGTCAGTCTCTCAAACCCTATGGGCAGCTCTGGTCTGTCTTGTGGGGTCACTGTAAGGCTGAATGGATTCAATATCTATGGGGTTTGGGGGCTTTGATTCCCCTGCCTTGGGGACACAGGTCAAGATAAAAGAACTGAACAATTTCCTGACCAAAACACATTTTAAAAACCTTACTGCCATCAAGTATTTTCTGACGCATATAGGACAGGCTAGAACTGCCCCCTGTGGATTTCTGAGACTGTAACTCTTGACAAGCAGGAGAAAGTCTCATCTTTCTTCCGCAGAGTGTCTGGTGGTTTCGAACTGCTGACCTTGCAGTGAGCATCTCAATACCACTAAACCACCAGGGTCCTGCTGCAATCTCTGATTGGCTGCCAGGCCTCAGGTGAGGCGTCCATCGAACACAGGACCTCCTGGGTACCCATGGCGGTGACCGCCGGAGCCATGCCCTGCTCCAGGAAGAGAAAGGCCAAAATGGAAGAAGTAGGCAAGGACTTGGGAGGAGTCTGGGGACACTACCATTCTTTTGGAGTGCTAACACTCAAGGACAGGCTTCCGGGAGATCCAGAGGAATGCCTGCCCTCTTGTAGGCCAGCGCTCATCTTTTTAGTCACTGGGGGTCAAAACTGACTCAAAAGCATCTAGCAACACAACATCATTCATCTTTTGTATTAAGCAGCTTTCAGGGTGGTCAGTGTCCCACATTATTTTATTCTCTATCTCCTTCACTTCTCCCACTTTTTTGTGTCTCCTTTCTTAACTATAATTGCTTTGGGACTCCTCTTTAGTTCTTGAGGTGTCTCACCCTTTCTAACGTATTTTACAACAGAATTGTATTTTTTCCCCCGAATGCACTTAATGCTCCAGATTTCCTTTAAGTAGTACTTCACTGCCTCCCAATGCTTGGCTCCCAATGCCTTCATTATCATTCTATTCCAAGTGCTTCATAACGTATGTAATGATTTTATTTTTAACGACAAACAAGTTATTTATGTTCCAAACCTATTGGGAGGCAGGACATGTAAAGATTCATGTTCACGTGGAACAAGGAACAGCATTGCTGAAGCTAAATGCATCTTGACTGAAAGGAGAGAATACCAGAAAGATGTTCACCTGTGTTTCATTGGCTCTGAAAAGGCATTCAGCTGTGTGGATCATAACAAATTATGGATAACCTTGAAAAGCATAGGAGTTCCAGAACGCTTCCTTGTGCTTACGCAGAACCTGAACATGGATCAAGAAGCAATTATATAAACAGAACAAGGAAATGTTGTATGGTTTAAAATCAGGAAAGGTGTGAATCAACATACTTATTTAATCTGTATACTGAGCAAATAATCAGAGAAGTTTGAGTGTATGAAGAATACAGTATCAGGATTGGAGGAAGGCTTATTAACAACTGTGATATCCAGATGACATATCCTTGCTTCAGAAAGTGATAAGAATTTGAAGCACTTGCTGATTAAAGAGCAAAGATTGAACCCTTCAGTGTGGATTACAACTTAATGTAAAGAAAACAAAAAGGCTCACAAGACCAATATTTAGCATCTTGATAAATGGATTTTATCAAGGATTGTCAAGGGTTTCAGCTTGCTTGGTTGTTAAGGATTTCAGCTTGCTTGGATCCACAATCAATGTTCATGGAAGCAGCAGTCAAGGAATCAAAAAATATATCATTGTATAACTGTACTAGGTAAATCTGCTGCATGAGACTTCTTTGAAGTGCTGAAAAACAGAAGTTTGAGGACTAAGGTGTGCCTGACCCAAGCCATGGTGTTTTCAATCTCCCCATATTCATGGGAAAGTTGGACCGTGAATAAAGAAGACTGAAGAAAAATTGATGCATTCGAACTATGGAATTATTGAAGAATACTGAAAGGACCATGAACTTCCAAAAGAACAAACAAATCTCTCTTGGAAGCAGTATAACCAGAATACTCCTTAAAGAAAAGGATGGCAAAACTTCCTCTCGTGTACTTTGGACATGTTATCGAGAACGACCAGTCCCTGGAGAAGGCCCTCCTCCTTGGTAAAGTGGATGGGCAACGGGAAGGAGGAGGCCCTCACTGAGATGGATGGACACAGTCACTGCAACCATAGACTCAAATAGAAGAACAATTGGGAAGATGGTGCAGGACCTGGCGGTGTTCTGTGATGTCATATAAGGTCACTGTAAGTCAGAACTGACTCATTGTCATCTCACCATATCAACAACAACTGAAATGTAGAGCCCATTTGCCAGTAAAGCTTTGCTAGTTCAGAGTTTTGACCCAGGGTCTTCTCAAAATTCTGACAATATGTGATATTTATCATTTAAGACCATGTTATCAGGTAGATACAAATTTAGAATTACTATATCTTCTTATCATAACCATGGTGGTGTAGAGGTTACATTTTTATCTGTCTGTATTTTATCTGTATAGATAAATAAATGTAAATATAGACATTAAAAAAAAAGATTCATGTTCATCTTGTCCGTTTCTCAATGTGTTGGCATCGTGTCATTTTAGGCAGGAAGAAGAGACATTGCCACCAGGGGCGCTGTTCTCTACTCAAGACGATAAAGAAGGAACTCTTAAGCTCTGCAAGGAGGCCTAGTGAATAAATGTTGGACTGCTAACTACAAGGTCAGCAGTTCATAAACACCAGCTGTTCCTCGGAAGAAAAGTGAGGCCTTCCACTAAAGATGAGGCTTTCTACTCTTGTCAACAGTTACAGTCTCAGAAACTTGTGGGTTGGCATCAACTTGATGGCAATGAGTTTGCTTTGGGGTTGGTCTTACCTTCTGACGATCAAGAATAGTTGGCAAAGCCTTGGGATGAGCAACCGAGTCAGGTTCTGCTGCCCAGGGTTTCCCACCAGACTGAGCCTGCATTCTTCCACTCTGCTGGGGCCCGGGGGGTGGGGGTAGGGGTGGGGATAGGAGTAGGGAAGCCAGGGGTCCAGTTCTCCTGGCTGCCCTACGTGCGAGGACAGGTGGTGGCTCCCATTTAAATTTTAAATAAGGCAAGACTCACCACCCCCACAAAACCCAAACCAAACCAAAAAAACCCTCACTGCCATGAGTTAATTCTGACTCAAAGTGCCCCTATTGAACACGGTAGAAGAGCTCCTATGGGTTTCCAAGACTGTGAGTTCTTATGGGAGTAGAAAGTCTTTCGGAGTGGCTAGTGGCTGGAACTGCTGACACAGTGGCTTCATCACTGGGCTCAGGCATAGGAACAATTGTGAGGATGGTGCAGGACCATCCTTCTGTGGTGCACAGGGCCTAACAACAACCACAACAGCAAAAGAGTACAACTGCCAGGCCTTGAAAGAAGTTCCAAAAGTTGGGTATATTGGAGGAGAGAAAACCCACACAACAACATCTGTTCTGGGGAGGCACATATGACCCCTGTTTGGGCTGGGGCCGGAGTAGGCAGCCCCCATCTCCCCTCTGGCACCCCAGGAAGAAAAAACTTCAAGGCCCCCATTTCCAGCCTCTTGGGAATTTGAATAATCTATTGAAGTATGCAACTTCTGCCCCAACATTCAAAGGAGCTTATCTCTCCAGACCAAGGTTATGCAGCCCCTTCCCCAGTACCCCAGGAAGCAATCTATCTTCCCAGGCCCCTTTGTATAGTCCCTATCCCAGCATTCCAGGGAGCAGATTGGCAAACAGCACAGACACTTCCCAGGGATCACATCCTGACTAAAGGTCCTGCAGCTGCAAGCAAAAAAAAGTCTCCCTTCCTGTTATCAATGTATACCTCCTTAGTTCAAGCCTTATGTATCTCCCACCACCTCACTGACAAGCTGCAATTTCCCTGATCTAATTCATTGGGTCTGGGAACTTTCCCTGGAGCTCAAGATGCTCCTGTCCCTTTCTCTGCTTTCCCTTTCCTCCTGGGAGCTCTTTCCCTACCCTAATAAAGCCGCTCTTAACCTCATGTTCTTTGTCTCAATTCTTTCTCCATTCACTGTGGCAGTGTTGACTTCTCAACCCCTAGGGTCATTAAGAGTGGCTTTGAGCCTTTCAATGAGGATCAAGAGGGAGTGATTGCAATAGGAATAGTCTTCAATCGTCATGGTGATAATTAGGGAGGAAAGTAAGACTGCCCCATCCACAAGGGACTTCAGACCTTAACACAGGCCCAAATTGGAAATATTTCGTATCCTCTCAGACTGTCACAATTGCTCTTACTCACACTGTTACCAGAGGTGCTCTGAAGGAGTTGCCAACGCCAAGTGGGTTATAACAGAAGGAAGAATTTTATTGTACCAGCACGGGGCTCAGGGAATTTGTATCCCGATACTGAACCCCGACCTCCCCATGAGGGAGGATTTTATCAGGAAGGGGAATGGATTCACGGGTAGTCTGTGTTCCATGTGAGCCAGCAAGCAAGAGCATCCAGAAGCAGAAACAAGCAATTACACAGGGCTCTAAGGGGAAAGAGCTGGCCAGCAGACAACAAGCAGATTACAGAATTGGAATCAGGGGAGGTTGATGGTTGATAGGAGCTTTTCACCTTCCACAAGATTTTTATCTCCAGAGCAGCGTTTTTTGTCTTGGCCTCAGGGCAACGTCTCTTAATGTTCCCCCTTCGCTATAGCTGTAAGCAAGAATTGAGAGGCAAACATAAGAGAATTTGGGGGGGGGGCAATTCACACCTTTAAGGGGGATCAATCACCAGTTATGTTAATGATCAAGGAGGTGATAGCCGTGTTCACATATTGTAGACATTGGCCCCAAAGGACTCGGTGAACTTCCACATTGGAAGGAAAAGGGTGGCATGTCCAGTAAGATATTAAATTTCCTCTTTTTGCAACTGAGCTAAGGTCAAAAACTTATTATTCCTGCCTAGAAGAGGGTCCGAATAGGGCAACCAGCTGTACAATTCTCCACAGAACCAAGCAATAAAAAACAAAATTAAATCCTTTGAGCAAACAAAAGACTAGCAACCAAATAAAAAAGAATAATCAAGCTTTAAAAAAACCCTGCCCCCCCACCCCTCAAACAAAGTGTTTAACTATTCTTTCATTACTCATGGGTGTAAAAAGATGGAAAACCACCAATGTGCTTGACACCATGGATGGATGGATGGATTGTGAGAAGAGTTGTATGAGCCCCCAATAAAATGATAAAAAAAATTAAAAGATGGAAAACCAAAGTGAAACAACATGATTACGTCCCGGTCTCTGGCGAGTAAGTTCACAGGAATATTGAGGCTGGGGCTCTGGCTCTTCTGGGGCGTCCATCTCTGGGTAGGTGTCCCTGCTGGTCCAAGGCTTCAAGAGCATGTAATGGATGTAAGCATCTATTCCCATAGTCTTGGCTGGAATCCAAGGCTCTTTTCCTGCCCTATTTCTAGAGCTCAGATTAAGACAACCAGTTCTACCACTAAAGTGCTGGTCCATAGGGTGAGGGAGCACTCTCAAGTGTCTCTTCTAAGGTCACTACTGCATATCCAGCCTTGCAGGTGCCACTCTCAATCAAAAGACTACCTTCTGTTAAACGCGTTAGATTGGAACTTTGCAAAGGGGTGTCTTTGCAAAGCAGGATGACCAGCTAATGGTCATGCAGGGTGCTCTCTCCTTTTGCTGCCAAGAAGGGTGCATGGTTTAGTGCATTGCAGGATTGAATTTGCACCACTGGCCCAAGTAATACACAGGCCTGCTTTTACAAAAGGCAGTTGTCCGAAAGCCATGGGCTTCTTTTAGCATTTAGGACCCCAGTGATAAAGGGTGAGCTGTACATAATGAAGTTTCTTCCCTGAATCAATTTAATTACCTCAAGAGTTAGCAGGGCCTTCGCTGCCACTGCTAGGACATAGTGAAGCCAGCCTTTGGCAGCCGTGTCCATTTCCTCACTCAAGTATGCGACTCATTGTTGCCTGGGGTCCCTAGTTTAAGGTAAAACACCTAGGTAAGGTGAACAGACGTCCCGCTTTGGGTGGGACAGTCCCGATTTTTAACAATTTGTCCCGCATCCCACAGCGTTTTTAAAAAGTCCCGATTTTTGGAAAGAATGCACGACAAGCTAGTTAACGGCGGGAGAACGGGAAGGGAATATACGGTTTTCGGCTGCTCTGTGGCTGTTTCTCCACGATATGAGTTTTATATTATTTTTATTCATTTTATAATGTTAAACTTTAATAATAAATAATTGTTGAGAACTGATTATCGAGAACTGCTGATCCAAGTTCGTATTGCTGATCAGTTGTTAGAATTCGACCACCATTGTTTGGCCTTAATGAACAATGGCATTTTTTTGGCATTGACAACGACGAAAACATTTTGGAACTGTCTCTCGGACGATACACATTGTACTCCATGCTAGTGCTAGTTAAACAGTGATGCCAACAAATCAGCTATTCAGATAATTTAGGTAAGTAATTTATTTATTTATTTCATAAATACATACATTTTCTTGAATTTAGCAGACAGTACTCATATTACTTATATTTTAGAGGGGCGGCAAAAAGTCTAGCGCCAGCCTTGAAAGTGACACTTTGGACTTACGTTATGGCAAATTTGGAGAAAAAATAATACGAGTTAGTATTTTTATTATTTAGAAATAAATATAGGATTAAAATTAAAATAATTTTTAAAATATAGTTATTTTATAACAATCTTAAATTAACTTATAAACTAACAATAAAATATGTTCGTGTAATTATGTACTTATTTGCTGTGTTTTTAAGCAATATGTATATAATAATGTATAATATAATTTTTAAATTTTTAGATTTTTAACATAATGAGTAAGAAAAGAGGATGCAAATTCAATGATGATCTAAGAACTGAATTTCCTTTTATTAAAAAAAACAAAAGCGATTACATGGTAAAATGTGAGAAATGTAATGGTGAATTTTCTATTTCGCACTGCGGGAAGAATGATATTTCAAAGCACTTGGAGACACAGAAATATAAAAGCTATATAAATACTGCTGCATCTTCCTCCGAAATACAGGAATTTTTTTGGAAAACAACTTATGAAGATGAAGAAAATAAATTAGCATTAGCAGGAAGACATGTATTTTCATGCTATTAATCGCAATCATTCCTTCAGATTTTTGGACTGTACATCACAAGTTGTCAAAAAGATATTCAACAAAAAATTTGCCTGTGCTAGAACAAAATCTGAGGCAACTGTGTGTAATGTGTTTTCCCCAAATGCATTTTCAGAATTAAACAAAAATCTAGAAAAAATAATTTTATATTCATATATTCTGATGCATCTAATCATAAGGATATAAAGTTATTTCCAACCATTATTAGATTTTTTTATTAAAAAACTGGAATAGAAATTAGAATTTTAGATTTCCTTTCTGTGCCTGGCGATACTTCTGAAATAATTTTCAGTTCTTTTATTAATATTTTGGAAAAAAACATTTAAAACATAAAATGATTGCATATTGTGCAGACAACATGAATGCAAACTTTGGAGGAAAAGTGAGAATAGGTACAAATAATATTTTTTATAAATTAAACAAAAGCCTTAATCAAAACATTATTGGTGTTGGTTGTGCAGCCACATAATACATAATGCCATTGAAACAGCTGCTGATTTGTTGCCCGTAGATGTGGAAATATTGTTATTAAAATGTATTCTTATTTCTATATATACACTGTGTGCGTTGAAATGCTTAAAGAAAATTGTGAAACTGTGGAAGTCAAATACCAGAAAATACTTGGATACAGTAAAATGCACTGGTTAGCTCTTTTGCCAGCTGTCGAAAGAATTTTGAAAATATATGATCCTTTGAAATACTTTCTGTCACAGGATAAATGTTCTAGAATTTTAGAAAAGTTTTTTGAAAAAGAATCTTCAAAAATTTGGCTAGAGTTTGTACAGAATTAAACATCTCTTTTTCAAAATGCTATAAAACTTATTGAAGGTCCCACTATGAGACATGATGCCCCTCACTGACCCATGGCGCTACAGGGGACAGCACCGGAGACACAGTGTGGGAATTGCTCCTGACCTGATCCCACCACACCCCGTGGCAAGGCACTGGGGGAGTGCAGCACAACAGCAAGGGAATGAAGCGGCAAGGTCCCCAGGGAATGCTGAAAGTGGACTTTGGGGCCAGGGCGTGGTGCCCCCACAGACTGGACTGGAAAACACTCCTAAAGGCCAACAAACGATTCTTGGACTAACTACAAGCTTTTCTTTCTTGATGTGTTTTGTTTTGTTCTTTGTCAGTGGTTTGTTTTGTTGTATACTGTTGCTTTGTTTTCCTCTGTCTTTTTTTCTGTGCATGTTATTATCTCCACAGGTCTGTCTAAATAAGATAGGCTGGATAAACTATCTGGAGGGAAAAAATGGGACTGACAGTTTCGGGGGGACTAGGGATAGGGGGAGGTGGGGGGGTGGTAAGGAAGTGGTGTTAACAAACCCAGGGACAAGGGAACAACATGGGATCCAAATTGGTGGTGAGATGGGAGTGGCAGGCCTGGTGGGAATGATCAAGGATAAGGTAACGTAACTAAGAGGTATAGCTGTAACCCAGGTGGGGCGGAGCATGATAGTGGGGCAGGAGGAAAGTCAAGGGAAATAGAGGAAAGAGCTAGGAGGCAAAGGGCATTTATAGAGGTCTAGACGAAGACATGTACATATGCAAATATATATGAGAATGGGGAAATAGATCTATGTGCCTATATTTATAGGTTTAGTATTAAGGTGGCGGAAGGACCTTGGGCCTCTACTCAAGTACTCCCTCAATGCATGAATACTTTCTTCTATTAAATTGGCATTCTGTGATGCTCACCCTCCCGATACAACCGCTGAAGTCAAAGCGGGTGAACAAGCAAATGTGGTGAAGAAAGCTGATGGTGCCCGGCTATCAAAAGAGATAGTGTCTGGGGTCTTAAGGGCTTGAAGGTGAATACGTGGCCATCTAGCCAGAAGCAACAAAGCCCACATGGTAGAACACACCAGCCTGTGTGATCACATGGTTCCGAAGGGATCAGTTATCAGGCATCAAAGAACAAAAAATCATATCATTGGGTGCACACCACCATTATATGATCGCTGAGGACAAATGGTTACATAAGCAAATGTGGCGAAGAAAGCTGATGGTGCCTGGCTATCAAAAGAGATAGTGTCTGGGTTCTTAAAGGCTTGAAGGTGAACAAGTGACCATCTAGCTCAGAAGCAACAAAGCCCACATGGAAGAAGCACACCAGCCTGTGCGATCACGAGGTGTTGAAGGGATCAGGTATAAGGCATCATCAGAAAAAAACTTTTACCATAGTGAATGAAGGGGGAAGTGCACAGTTGACACCCAAAGCCTATTTGTTGGCCACTGGAGATCCCCTCACAGAGGGGTTTGGGGAGGAGATGAGTCAGTCAGGGTGTGATGTAGCACCAATGAAGAATGCAGTTTTCCTCCAGTTCCTAAATGCTTCTTCCCCCCCCAACTAACATGATCTGAATTCTACCTTGCAAGTCTGGATAGAGCAGAGGATGTACACTGGTGCAGATAGGAGCTGGAGGCACAGGGAATTTAGGGCGGATGATACCTTCAGGACCAGGGATGTGAGGGGCAATACTGGGAGGGTAGAGGGTGAGTGGGTTGGAAAGAGGGAACCATTTACAAGGATCTACATGTGACCTCCTCCCTGGGGGATGGACAACAGAAAAGGGGGTGAAGTGAGACGCTGGATAGGGCAAGATATGGCAAAATAATATTTTATAAATTATCAAGGGCGCATGAGGGAGGGGGGAGCGGGGAGGGAAGGGGAAAATAGATGACTTGATGCAAAGGGCTTAAGTGGAGAGAAAAGGCTTTGAGAATGATGAGGGCAAAGAATGTACAGATGTGCTTTATACAATTGATGCATGTATGGATTGTGATGAGTTGTATAAGTCCCTACTAAAATGTTTTTTAAAAAACTTACTGAAGGTGACAAAATTTTGGTAATCGAAGTAGCAAATGAAGTTAATAATTAAAAATTTTAGTATCAAGAGCGGTTAGAAAATAATTTTCTTCCGCTAACTATCCGTAATAGTATAAGCCAGCTCGAAGAACAAGGTGCAATATATTGTGCAGATATCATGAACCACGTTAAAAAGTTCTATAGTAACTGCATAGATTATTTAGAAGAGTGGACGGTACATTACAATGATATTGAACATTTTCATTGGGTTACGTTAAAACAAGAACTTAATTGGAATGATGTGCAAAAATCATTCATCATGTTACTCAAAATTTCCCATATAGTAATATTTCAAAAAATGATCTTTTTAATGTGGTATTATTATTAAAATATATATTGATAAGGGAAAGGTTAAATCTTGGGCATCAGCAGAAATCACAATAGAGAACAAATGGTTAGAAATATTTCATCATTTTGAAACAAACCATGTTCCATACAATAATGCACTAAAAATTGTGGACTACGCGCTGTCCTTCCCAGGATCTACTGTTGCGACTGAACGCGTTTTTTTCTATGGTAAATAAAGTGTGGCCATCAGAAAAATCACAATTAAGTGTTGAGACTTTGAAAGCCATTTTTATGTGTGAAATATAATTTAACAAATTCTTGTGAAAACTTTCATGACCTTTTAAACAAGGACAGCAATCTACTAAGAAAAATTCACTCAAATGAGAAATATGCCAAAGAATAAAATAATACTATACATAATTTTTAAAATGTATTATATTTGTAAATTGTACTTATGTTGAATTTTAAAATATATATTACAATACTATTTTTGCATTCTTTGAAAATTTTTGTTGCTCCATATAGATCAAATTTCTAATCAAGAACCAGCTCCACCTCCCACCCAACCCCCCCTCCGGTCAATGGTGTCCCGCTTTACCAATGTTAAAATCTGGTCACCTTAACCTAGGACCATCCCTGTTCTTTTAGTTACATATAAGTGAGAATTCTGCCCAATTGGAGGCTAAGAGTGGGAGCACTTACAAGCATTTGCTTTAATTGTTGGTAGGCATGTTCTGCCTCAGGCTTCCAAGAGAGGTTGGGATAGCATTGTTTCTGAGCTTCCTTGAGGAGAGGGTACATGGGACCAACAATTTTGTTGTACCCTGGAATCCATAGTTGGCAGAACCCAGTGATACCCAAGAACCCTTTCAGTTGCTTTAAGGTACAGGGTAGAGTGTAGGGAACCATGGGTTCCATTCTCTTTCCCTAGGCCTCAGGCCCATCTGAGAGTACTAATTCCAGGTATCAGACTTGCTCTTAGCACAACTGAGCCTTGTCCTGTGAAATTTTTTATCCACTTTTGGCCAATATAATTAACAGAGCTGTGGTAGCCTTGATGTAGACATTCTCACAAAGTGCAAAAAGAAAGCTGTCGTCTACATACTGTAAAATGGTGACCTCTCAATGAGAAAAAGGACGCGTCTTGAGCAAAGGTAGGGCTGTCTTGAAACTCTTGGGTGAGAATGGTCCAGGTGAGCTAGGCTGACTAGTCAGAGGGGTCTTCAAATGCACATATAAACTAAGAGTCCAGATGCAAGGAGTACAAAAGATCTCATACTGTGAACCATTCAGGTGCCTAAGGAACAGGGTGTGGGGGTTGGGAACTGCTGGTGTATGGGAATCAAAGCCCCATTTGCCAGTCTTAGATCCTGGACCAATCTTCAACTCCCATTGAGCTTCTGAATTCCGCAGATAAGCCATTACAAAGGGCTAGTGCAGTGTACCCCAGGTTCTCAATTATTTTGAATAGTCCCTGTTTGCTTCTGACCTGAGTGTGCCTCATGGAATTCTTGGCTTTCCTTATTTGTCACTGTCTTAGTCTGGGTACATTAGAGAAACAAATCTACAGAAACTCATATGTGTAACAGAGTTTTATATAAATGGTAAGTATACATCAAGAAAACATCCCAACCCAGTGCTGCCCAATCCAAATCTAACATCAACCCATATGTCTGACACCAATCTATTAAGTCTTCCTCCATCTCACAAAACACACACAATGGTGTTGACTGCAGGAGGAAAGCCGGATTAGTGAGTATGTAAGCATCTTAGCACTGGCAGGGTCCTCCACACAGCTGCTCCAGCACCCAGGGCTGCCTGGGGGTAGGTCCATGTGGCTTCTGCTCAGAGATGTCTTGCAGGAAGTGAGCCTTGCCAACTGAAGCAGGGAACTGGCTAAGGCAGCTACACCCTGGTCTGACCATCAGAAAGTAAGAGACCCAAGAACTAGAAAGGGAAGGTTCACCAAGCCATTTAACTCTCTGCCCTTCAATTAACCCCACATGTATTTATCTGCCAGGTGGGCTCAATACACTTTAACTATCTCAGTCACTGAACCACTCAAACCTCTAGGTTGATATCTTTTCCGACTACAGGTAAGCAAAGAATTAGCTCTGAGCCTACATTCATATAAGTGGTTGTCTGGAACTTGAATAATAAATCCCTCCCCATTAATGAAGTAGGGCTTTATGGCATGATTAGGAAGGCATTCATAAACATCACTTTTCCCCAATCACAGCTCCAAGGCTGAGAGAAGAAAAACTGCCTTAGCCAGTTCCCTGCTTCAGCTGGCAAGGCTCACTTCCTGCTTACTAGACAGTCCTCAGATTAAGTTGCTATTTTGACAGAGGATGGGGTCAGGAGAGTGGGACTGAGAGTGGCACTCTTGTCAAGGAGAAAAATCAATTTTCTTGCCCTTCACATTTAAGCATACCCAGGACTCCCTGAGGACAATGGAACATGCAGACACCAAGAAGGGCTGCCCTGAGCTCCTTCAATCTTGTTGGACCAGTTAGAGTGGTGGGGTTGACCTAGGCTGCCTCCATTTCCCAGGGAAATCCTTCCTCCAGTGATCTCCTCCAAATTGGGGTCGGGGCTTAAATGGTCCCTTGGATCCTTGGGGGCAGTTCCTTCAGAAGTGACCCTGCTGACCACATAATTAACATGTTCTAGAAGCTGTCCCCTGAGGATGGGCCCTAAGAGGCCCCAAGTTAAGTTGTGGGAGTGCCATGGCAAAGACTTCCTTTCTCTTACGTCACCTCTCCTTTTCCTCCCTCTCCTCCTGGTCTCAGTTATGAAAGGTCAAGGGGACAATCTTTAGGATGTTTCCAACGACCAAATTGGGATCAAGAGCTAGCTTCTGTAGTTTTCTCCTTAGTTCAAGGCTGCCCGGATGATAAATCTGTCCTTCAATACAACCTGACCCTCAAGTGAGTCATGGGGGAAAGGGATGTGCTTCTTCATGGCCTTCTTTAATCACTCCAGAAATGCTGGGACTTTTCCCTTTCTCCTGATGAATGGTGGCAAGCTTAGAGGAATTAAGGGGCTGAGGTCTTCTAGGATTCAAGTTAGGAAATGCCTCCTATTCCAATCTTCAGGCTTATTGGGCTCCCATTCTGGGTCTACCCAGGAAACAACCTCATTTCCTTAGTGGTCATATCAACCCATGTGTTTAAAATGTATCACTCATTTCCAAAGCTTTGAGCTGATTCTAACACCGGATTTCACTGAACTAGTCAGGGTCTGGTCTTACAGGAACATTACAGCTCTCTAGGAGAAGTCACAAGTCTGGGCTAGTTCCAGGAAAGTATATACTTTTGGGGTTATCAGAGAACTTCCCCAGACCTGTCATAACTTACCTGGGGTCAGAAAGGAAAAAGGACACATGTACCCTACTGACAAAGTTCCCTGAGACTACCTCCTGAAGAGGGCACTGTAAAGCTCTAGGGAGCTCTCTTTTGGTTCTAAAAGGCACTTGACTGTACTTCCAAGAGTTTTAGTAGCTCTGATAGACTCAGGGTTATGCAGGACAGAAAGGGCTCACCACAGGTACATAGGGAGATTCTGGTTGGTGTGGGGCAGGTACTGAGGGTTTGGAAATGGTCTTAGTTTCATTAGCTGCTAAGGGTTTACGGAATGCCTCGTCCAAAATCCAAGTTCTGCCCAATTTCAGATTACCATGGAGAGCTGTGGTAGTTACATAATTTCCTGTCAACTTGATACGTAACTATAGGGATGGAGTCTAGTCTATCAACCAGGCCACAGCCCGATGATGCCTCCTTGTGGTGTGGCCTTCTCATGAGGATTCTGCGAACTTCCTCTCCTTATCCCTGGAGGTGGGCCACACACTCTGTTTCACTTTCCTGCTGTTGTGACACTCAGAAAACTAAAGAGACCATGGTTGGGCTGAGATGCTTCCACTGGCATTGGATCTGCAAAACTTTACCCACTGCTGTAATCTTTCTGCATTCGGCATCATTGTATGTGCTATGTGAGTCTGAAGAGGAATTTATAGACTAGTATCGGACATATGGGCTAATATCGGACTTATGGACTTGATCTGGACTGGGCTGGGATGTTTTCTCAATATTCAATTGCTCTTTGATATAAAGCTCTCTCTTACACACATAGGGGTGTCTCTGGATTTGTTTCTCTCGTCAACTCGGACTAACAGAAGGGCAAAAAGCCTTGCCCATACAGAACTTCAGACCACCTGCCCTCTCATTTGCAAAATAATTCTAGTTGCAGAATGGTTTTATAATCAATGCTTCTTTCAGGGGGGTATTATTCTCCATCAGAAAATTTATATTGGGACCAAGTTTTATCGTAAAGAAAAGCTAAACATTCTCTCTTCAGGGTTCGGGCTGGGGGGTCCAGGAGAGGTCAAACATGGACCTATAAATCCAGCTCAGCAAAGTGTTGTCAGATGGGGCAATAAAATGCCCATCTTAGAGGAAAGAGAGACCATCACACTTCTGACCATAGAGTGTCCCCAGTGGGCAGGATTGGAAACTGTGGTGCGCAGTCACCTTAGCCCTCCCACCCATTCATCATGCTGTATTGGCATTTGAGTAACCCAACACTCACTCAGTCTTCCGGACTCTAAGACCTGAAAAGCTCCCTGTTGGTTCATGCGCTCATCCTTGGTGTCCAATGAGAAGTGGCCAGGTGCTGGAAGATTAGCCAAGCTTACTGCCCAGTAAAGGCATTCCTGGAGGTGCCATTGAGCTCCTGATAAGAATCTAATTAATGGGGATCAGAGAACTAAAACTTGTGCAGAGAAAACTAGTGGCCCCGGCAATTATTTGGAACAAAGGATGATGAATGAGCTTCAGGTTCCCAGTTTGCCATCAAAGGCCCAATTTGGCTCTCTGGAAAAGTCAGTAAAAAGTGTCTTAGATTTGGTGACCTTGGAGTTTAGAATCCTCCTAGGGATTTCATGCCTGCAGGTTTAAGATTAGATTGTCCTAGGCTATGAGATCACCTTTCCAGATAGCCTGCCACTCCCAATGCTTCTTACCACAGGGCTACTTTCTCTCCTTGGCCCAAGGGCTCTCAGTCTCCTGTCTCCGATTGCCAGCCAGGATAACTTGACCAGACCTGTTCTTCTTGAAAGATAGCTTTCAAGGACAAGTTTATCTCCTTTCTTTAGCACCTCAGGAAGTGGATGGTAGTATGTAAGGATCTGAGTCTATCTGGCTGGAGCCTCTGGTCAGGGTCAGTGGTCTCTCTTAGTGTTTTCCCATTACCCGAGGGCCACTACCCTTTTAACTTTCTGTCTCTCAAAGTTTTAAAGAGAATGGCTTCTTTGAGACGCTTTCTCCAGAGACCGTCTATTTCCCGTATCAATCCCAAATTCAAACATATTTTATAACTAAAACCAAATCAAACTCTCTGCCATTGAGTCCATCCCAATTCAGTGATCCTCTTGGACAGGGCAGACCTGCTCCTGTGGGTTTTGGAGACTGTAATTCTTTACGGATATAGAAAGCCCTGTCTTTCTCTAGTAGAGTGGATGCTGGTTTCAAACTGCTGACTTGGCTGCAAGCAGCCCAACAGGATCACTTATTAAGTCTTAATCAGGATAAAGACAAGTCATCCAGATGAGGGAGACCATCAGTATGAGGCCATGATGGTATTCAAGGATTCACAATCACATGGTATGGTAGTTACATAATTTCCTGTCAACCTGAAGATATAAAAGTGTAGGGGTGGAGTCTAGCCTGTCAATCAGGTCACAGCCTGATGGTGCCTCCTTGTGGGTGTGATCTTCTCATAAGGATGGTCCTAGGAACCTTCCCACCCACCCTCTCTCTGTTACCTTCCTGCTGGTGAACCACTCGGAGACCTGCCAGAGCCATATGATGCTGCTACCATTGCCCTGGATCCACAAGACTTTTCATCCACCGGCCTGTGATCTTTCTACATTCTGAATTATTGCATGAGTCTGAAGAGGGACTTATGGACTAGTTTCAGACTTATGAACTTGAGTTGCACTGGGCTTGGACGTTTTCCTGACATACAATTACTCTTGATACAGAGCTCTTTCTTACACATATATGACTATTACTGGATTTGCTTCTCTAGTGAACTAACATGCATGGTGATTTAAATAGGTCATGAAGAGTAAGTAAAACATCACAAAATTGTTGGTGGCAGATCAATAAATCACAGTTGTAGGAAGGACAGGGAATTGGTAAAGGAACCATAATTGAGATGCATACCCTACTATAGATTAGTGATAAGTAAACTTACAAGGTTGGTTCAGGGTCCTCCAAACAAGATACACAAGACTATGAGAACCTCTTTATGGGGCACACCCAGGAAAGTCCCTAAGGGGAAGGTGATCCCTCCCTTGGGTGGTTAAGGGAGCTGTAGCAATCCACTTTCAAACATTTTCTGCCTGGCAACGATTTTCCTATCGCCTGGCATTGGTCAGACAGAACTCAAGAGACTCAAACTACATGGAGACACAGAATTGATTTAGGGTTCCAACTGTAAACTATCTCACTCACTCACTCGGTCACTCACTCGGTCACTCGCTGCTATAAGACAAAGCAGAAGCAATTCTGTGGGTTTCCAAGACTGTAACTCTTCACAGAAGTAGAAAGTCTTCTCTTTCTCCTGATGAGTGGCTGGTGGTTTTGAACAACTGATCTTGCAGTTACCAGGCCAGCATAGAACCACTACCCCACCAAGGCCTTCTCCAAACTTCATGCTCAGAATTTAAGTCCTAATACAAGGGTTAGTTCAACAGCTAAACTGTTTTTGATCCTTTACATGTAATGAATTCTTTTTAATGAATAACTTTATAACCAAAAATTAAGAGGTCATAGATAGAGAGATGTTTGTCTAAAAGGTGTACCTATGAAATGGCTACCTGGAGACCTCACACAATAACTCCAACACTGGTACATAACTATTGAACAGTCACTTCATGTGGGAAGATAAGAATCAAATGGCTAATAACCATATTTAAATAAATGTGTGATTAAAAGGATTACTCAGTAGGAGGATGTAAATTAAAACTACAATGAGCTAGCACTGCAAGCAAATGGCTCTGATCACAGGACCAAGTGTGGGGAAGGATCTGCCACAATGGAACTCTCCTTATCAATGCTGGGGACATTGTTTCAGTTACTTGGTATAAGTGATTGGCTGAATTTACACTTAACGTAGGAGGAAATGTCAAAAAGTTCATGTAAAAATACATTATATTTTCATTTCATTTTCCCAGCAACTTTCTGAAGCCCCTCAGCCCTAGCTTTTGTCTCACTGGCATATTGACACAATGACTGCAACAACTGGTTGAAGCATAACCATTGTGAGGTTGGCTCTGCACTGAGCAGTGTTTTGTTCTGTTTACGTAGGGTCACTCTGAGTAATAGATACATGTGAGCCAGAGAGGAATGAGCAAGTAGTGTAGAAACCCACTGGGGCAATTACATAATATTCTGCCAACATGACCAAAGGGGTAGAGTCCAGTCTGTTAATCAGGTCCTAGCCAATGATGCTTCTGTGTGGGTATGACTTTCTCCTGAGGATTTTGGGAACTGCTGTCTTCCTCCCTGGAGGTGGGACACACTCTTTCTCTGCTTGACATTCCTGTTGAGAAGCCACATGGAGCTATGCTGATGGTGGTCAGAGCCCTAGAGCTGGAGGAACCATATGAGACTCACACCAGCACTGAGATGCTTCTTCCACCACTGGATCCTTAAGACTCTCCACTCCCTGGCCTGTGATCTTCGTGAATTTGGCATCATTGCATGTATTGCGTGAATCTGAAGAGGAATTTATGTACTAGTATCAGATATATGGGCTAATATCAGACTCATGGACTTGATCTCAACTGGGCTGAGATGTTTTAATATACAATTACTCTATGATATAAAGCTCTTTCATATACGCGAGTGTCTCTGGATTTGTTTCTCTAGTCAACCCAGGCTAACACACCCACCAAAAGATATGTACAAGATATCTATATCAATTTTATTAAAAGCAGCAAAAGAAATCACTGCAAAATAAAACATATTAAAAACAATGAGTATGAGAAAAAATTATCATTGTAGTGATTAAACAAATCTTAATGATTGAATGAATTGTATGATACGTGAAGTATATGCCAATAAAATGTAAAACCACAATAAAATATATGTATACAACCATACCTATATTAAAATAGATATATAATAAAATGGATGCATACAGTGGTGTGGTACTTTTGCAATGGAATTCTATCCAACAATGAAAATCAATACACTACTGCAACATACAACAAAGATGTACCTCACAGATATTATATCCTATGGCTCCTTTTTCCTTAGTCTTGTAACTCTCACCAAATGAAAATAGGGTAGATGAGATTCTAAGGTGAGGGTCTGTCAGTTTTTGATTGCGCTATCTCAAAAGCCAGGAGACTCTATCATGAAGAAAACAAAAAGCGCATCAGAGATCCCTGTGTGGAGCAGCAGCAGCAGCAGAGGCAATAGCATTGGAAACAGGAGTGGGCTCGTGGATCAGATAAGGCTGAGTCTTTTGGGGAGGGTCTGATGTGCAGAGTGGGGTGTCCTTGGAGCATTTACCAGCACTGGAGGTTTGGGTTTTATTTTTTTCGTGTTTGAAATAAACTTGTATCTCAATAAAGGTTCCAAATCTACTTGCTTTTAATTGTCCTCCTTTTTTTGCCACTTAGACCAATATTCAGGTCTAAGAAATCTGGAGGAGTTATTTTGGGGTTTTTAGGCTGTGCATCTTCTCATTTTAAAAATTAATTTTGGTTTTTAAAGAAACATTCTATATACACAGCCCATTTCAACCAACGAAATCAGTAAGAATACCCCATTAATCCCTCTTGTGTGGAGTCTTTTTCCCCCTCATCCATCTTCCCTCCCCCCATCTACAATTTCCTCTCTCCCCACTCTCTATATTCCTATCACCATATCTGGTCTCTTTGTAGTCTTCAAAATCTTATCTTTTGGTGCAAAAGCCGTTTCTTCGTCCATATATTAATGGTTTTATGAAATACTTATCTTTGTAAGATTAATGAAGTTTATTAAGTGTAATGTTCTCTGGTTTTGTCCGTGCCTTGTGGTGTTTGAGAGCATTGCCATTGCTTTTATTGATCTCAGCGCTGGGGTTTTGTAACACTTGCCTGATCAGGACAGAGGCTAAGGGGCCATGAGATGGAAAGGCTGAAGATCAGAGATGTGCAGGCTAGCCCTGCTGAAACACAAAAACACTCCCAACAAAAGAACTGCACCCTTAATGGAGCTGACCCTGACGTGTAACCTATTAGTTTCACTAATAACCCCCGTTAGCATGAGGGCTGAACTGTGTGTGACCATTGAAATGGACAATGAAAACCAGAAGTGGAACACCATGGGAGAGATGGCTGATGTCAGAACAGAAGAAAGTTGCAGGGTGGTAACAAGTCTGACCAGCAGTTCACGAAAAACAGCTGTGGGCTTGACAGGTAGCTAGATTAGGGATAAAGTGGGCTTTCCTCCACTGAATACATATGCTAAATGAAAATTAGCTGTCCGTGCCACAATAAAAGGGTTGGAAAGGAACCAGGCATGATAATTAGACACCTATGGGAAAATCCAAACTGGGCATGCACAGACCCAGGCCTCCTAGGCCCAGGTGGGAGGTTCACCTGGGCGCACAGACTAGGCACCAGCTACATGACATCACACAGATGTGCTTAAACTCAGCTAATAAGATCAGTCAATCCCTTCAACCATGCCTTCCCAGCCAGTGGGGAGAGGATTGAGGGCAGATTGAGGGCAAGCCACTCCCTCTTGTTCGGGTGCTCTGTTTAAGCTTTTTTTTTTAAACCATTTTATTGGTAGCTTGTACAATTCTTATCACAATCCATACATCCATTCACTGTGTCAAGCATGTTTGTCCGTTGTTGCCATCATTCTTAAAACATATGCTTTCTGCATTGAGCCCTTGGTATCAGCTAATTTTTCCCCTTCCACCCCGCTCCCCCCTAAACCCTTGATAATTTATAAATTATTAGTCATAACTTACACTGTCCGACGTCTCCCTTCACCCACTTTTCTGTTGTCCACCCCTGCCCCCAGGAAAGAGGTTGTATGTAGACCCTTGTAATCGGGTCCTCCTTTCTACCCCACCCGCCCGGTATTGCCAATCTCAGCACTGCTCCTAAGGGGTTCATCTGTCCTGGATTCTGTTTCCGGTTCCTATCTGTATCAGGTGCTTTCTTGTACATGGACTCCCACACCCTCTCTGAGCTTGAGCTCTCAGGCCACACCCTCTCTCTCAGCTCCCAATTCTGGGTTACATACAGTTCTTGTACAACTTCCATGTTTTTCTGAATCCCCTGAAGTGGCTGAGTGTTCATTTTCAATCACGAACTTTCCCACAGCCCTGCCATGCGGCCCTGCACATGTCCCAAAGAAGGCGTGTAGTTCTGAGACTATAATCCCTGAAACTTTCCTTTCCCTCTTAAGTTACTTATTACTTAAGTGCTTCTGTGCATGAGTTCTTTTGGCGTTCAGAAGCCAGAACTTAAGTAAACCACCACAGAAACCGAGCAGGCTGATGTGGTGTTGGATTCTCCTCTCCCTCGTGAATTCATAGGTCAGAAGTTGCCCACACACCATTTCCTCACTCTGAGATAAGAATCAAATAGTTTATTTCAATTCAAAACAGGCAAAAGTAATTGATGTTCATACAAGTCAGAACAGTAGGAAGAGTCCAGGGGCAAGGGGAAGATCATTATCAGAACTTTGGGGATACTTATTAATTGGGAGTTAATACATATGTATCATTCCATAGTTCAATCACCTCAAGTAGAATTGTACAATTGCTTCAACAGTTTCCATTTTTCCCCTTCCTGGACTCTTTGACATTGTCTCCCTTTCTGTCCCCCACCACCACTGTACTCCCCACCCCCAAAACCTTATTCTACTTGCTGACCCTGTAGGTTCAGCAAACTTGGGTTTCATTTACTGAAACACAGAAAAACACATAATACTTCAACTTTATGAAAGTGACCTTTAACATATCACTTTTTAAATGTGTTTTTAACACTAACACACCAGAGATACGGCCTAATGTGAACAAATAAAAGCAAAACTATAGAAACTGTTGAAAACCAGAACAGGTCCAGCATGCATCAGAGGGGGGATCAACAGACAAAATGTTAACTGTTGAGTCAGAGTAATGCCTTTGATCTTCTCTACTCATCTCTCGAATGCTGTTTAGTATCCCTTTGCCCCCCATCCCTCATTTGTAGATACAAGGGAGTTCATTGGAGACTTGTTTACTATGTAGTTTCAACAAATTAATCTTGGGTTCCCACTGTCACCCATAGCTTTCTGCAAACCAATTCTCACAATTTAGACGCTGATACTAATCCATACTTTGACTTCAAGTTATATGATTTATAATCCTTCAGTGACTAATAACGGTGTGCTTCTTCCATGTGGGTTTAGTTGATATCTCACTTAGATGGCAGCTTGTTTAGAGACAGTCTTTAAAATGTTGATACTTCTTGACACTATGAAGAATTGTCACTGGAAAGCCCCACATTGTAATTACTTGTTAGAAATTCCAAACGAAAGGCACAGATTGCCTAACTTCACTTTTGCCTTTTAGAATTACTGGAAGCAAGTAGAATATGATTTTCAGTCAGACTCTAGCTGCAAGGGAGTCTGCAAATCCAATCTTAGTAAGACTCCCTTTTGTTGTTCTTGCAGGCGACAGCCAAGGGTCAGGGTTGCTCACAGTAATGGATGCTATGCCTCTTGACCTCCATTGAGCTGATGTTTGAGCAACAGCCTCTGTTTCAGGAGGCAACCCTTCCAGTTGCCTGGAACTTAAAAATAATCAATGGTTCTTAGTTTCATGCTCAATTTTCTCTTTCTTGGTCAAAAATTGTAGGCGACATTTGGAACAACGGGAAACTCTCTGGCTCCAATGTCTCAAACAGTGCTTCATGTACGGTGATGAAGTTTTAAAAACTTTGAGGCAAAACAGACAAAGCAAACTCTTAGTGTTTTCATGGCAGGTGCTGAAGTGGGCTTCTACCTCCCTGAAGGTCAGCGACTTATACTTGCAAATCTGGCACACGTAAGGCATTTCATTGGGTTTGTGCAAGTCCACCATGTGTTGTAAGAGAACCTGGTCTGTTTCGAATGACAACTCGCAGATTTTACAAACGAAAGAGGGTTCTTGGGATGTGATGTGCACACATTCAATGTGACTCTGTAGCTGGAAGGGAGTGGGGAATCGTCGATGGCAGTGCTGGCAGGTGGTGTGGTTATCCCAGCTGTCACCTCTCTGTCTCTGGAGTTCCAAGTGGTGCTTCATGTGGTTCATAAACTTTATGTTCTTTAGAGCTTTCTTGCAGCTGAGGCATTTAAAGATTGCGTGAGCCTTCTGTTCTGGCTGCATGTCTCCATGCTGTCCAGTGTGGAGGCCACAAGGTAATGCATTCAGCTTTTCTTTCTTGGAATTGAATGCCTTGTGTTGGTTTGTTCCTCTTGAACTGCCTGTTTCTGGGAGACCTTCAGTATTAGTTTCCATGACTGAATTCTTAAGATTCAAGTGTGTCTTGCCATTTCCACAAGGCTGAGGAAATGATGCTTCACACTGGCCATCGCTTGATGAGGTATGCATGACTTCAGCAGCAGAAACTTGCTTTGAATCATGAGGAGTTTGATCTCCACTGTCTAGAGAGAGAGCATTGGTGACTACATGCTGAGCCCTTGGTGAGAGCAAATCTGAGCAATGATGAGATGTGGTATGTGGTGATCTCCTTGTGTAACCGGGTGAGGCTGAAGAATGTCTAACTGGATCACCTGCTGACATAACTTCAGGTGAAGAACCTTGCCCATCTTTTGGTGTCAAGGTCCCATGATTTCCAGGCTGCAATGCATGTCCTTGATTGGAGTAACCTTTCTTCCTTTCAGCATGTGGCTGCCGGTGAGCTCTGTTCAAAATGTTTGAAATGACTGGTTTTGAATTTGAAGTCATCCTGACAAAATTAACTCTAGCATCTTTTTTAATGTAATACATCCCAACGAAGATTAGCTCGGGATCTTCATCATCACGGTCACCCTGTTTGGATTCATTTACACTGTTCTGTAGTTGTGCTTCTTGTTCTTTCTCACTCGAGAAGAGTGCTGCCATCTTGGAGTTGTTGCTTTTGATGAGTGAGTGGTCCCTTCAACTTCTAGAACTTTCGTTTATGTAAATCACCACCTAAGCACAAACACATAATGTAAGTCAATACTTATTTGGAAAAGACAAAAATCATGACCTTAAATCCTGCCCCAGATACACTGTAATAACTATTTGCATCCTCTTTTTACATGTCGGAGAACACAACAAATTTGCAACAGTCAGCCATAGATGGGAATACCTGGATGGCATCAATAGTTAAGGCCCTCAGCTGTAACCAAAAGGTTAGCAGTACGAGTACACCCAGGGGCACCTAGGAAGACAGGTTTAGGGATCAATTTTTTTTTAATAAAAACTCTCTGGATCATAGTTCTACACGGTAGCCCACATGGGCATGCCACAAGTCAGGGTCAACTCAAGCAAACTGGCAAAATAAGTTAAGCTAAGTTTTTAAAAGCTTTGCAGTATATTTATTCCTGAGCCAGAGCTTTGAACTACAGATTGTGGTCTCTGCTCTGTAAGACTCCAGCATTGCTAAGAGGAGGCCACCAAGGGAAGGAATCTGGTAAAGTAAGCAGTCCATACCTGGTACAGCACAGGAACTCCTATTGTCTTGGACTCTCATTCAGCCCCATGACTTTCCTTCTGTTTGTGTCTAATTCCAAGTCTATCTAGCTCTGTAATCTTGGCATGTAAACCAAGTGCTCAATATGCCCTAGTGCAGATCCCAGATGACAATGAGGTAGACGAGAAGCCCAGAAAGGAAGATCTAAAGTTGTACAGCTCTGAGTCTGTGCCTTCCTAAATGTTGTATCCCAAATATTTCATCCACCTCTTCTTAGTACCAGGCAAACCCTTTAAGATAGTATCAAATGTAACCCACTGCTGTGTGAGTTTACAAGTGTGGTAATTGAATGATTTTATGTCAACTAGTTACTCATAGCAAGGGATGGAATCAAACCTGACAATCAAATGGCAGTTTATTGACACTTCCTTGGGGATGTGGCCTTTTGTATAGAAGTGAGGGACTCTTCTTTCTGCTACTTTGCTTTCCTGCCTGCTGGGACTCTGCCTGCCTCAAGGGGCAGTCCCAGATGGGCCACCTGACCTTGAGAGCAGTTGGAACCCTGGCTTGTTTCTACTGACCTTGAATCCATACTACTCTGTACCCACCACCCTATGATCACCGATTCCTGCTTCATTTTTCTGTATCACCGACCTGCAGCTATGTGAGTAGGAAGACAGACTTACGGATTAGTATCAGATTTATGGACTTGAGTTGGACTGAGCTGAGATGCTTTCTTGATATAGTTATGTCTATGTATGTTACTTCTTGATAATAAGCTCTTTTTTATATATAAATGAGTGTCACTGGATTTGTTTCCCTAGTCAACCCAGCTTAACACAAGGATAAAAATCTTTATGGATGGGAGCAGAAAACATAATATATCTCTCACTGACCTAATGAGCTTCAACCACTGACCACAAAGTAAGCAGCATAATGTGTAACCCCCTGCATCACCAGGACTTCTTTCTAGAATATACTCCAAACTCACTGCTTTTGAGTTGATTCTGGCTCACAGTGGCCATACAGAACAGAGTAGAGCTGTCCCGTGGGTTTCTGAGACTGTAACTTGTAAGGGAGTAGAAAGCCTCACCTTTCTTCAGAGGAGGTGGTTGGTAGTTTCAAACTGCTGGCCATATGGTTAGTACCCCAAAGTGTAGCACACTATGCGCCCAAGGCTCCACTCTAGAACGTATAGTAAGTTCCAAATCTATGTTAAAAAAATAGAGGCTGTTATACCTGCCCAAGCCATACAATTGCCTCATATGCATTCAAAAGCTGGATAATGAATAAAGAAGGCCACAGAAGAATTGATGTTGGTGGAAAATAGTGAAAGTACCTCTGAACTAAACAAAACACAATACTGAAAGTAGATGCTCTGCCAAAAGAGCAAAGAAGAGGTGCAGCCAGAATGCTCCCTCAAAGTGAGGATGGTGAGACTTCATCTCACTTACTTTGGACATGTAATCAGGAGAGACCAATCTCTGGAAAAGGCTATTATCCTTGATGATGTAGAGGATCAATGAAAAAGAGAAAGATCTACAGTGAGAGAGTGACAAGTGTGTGCAAAAGATGGGTTCAAACACGGCAATGTTGTGAAGATGGCTCAAGACTGGGCAGTGTTTCTATTGTGCACACGATAGCTAGGAATCAGAATCAATAACCCCGATCAAGGATATGCAGTTTTCTGTATATGCATCTGTGTAGCTATATGCACACATAACCATATAGATGACAAAGCATTTGGACACAACAAAACACTTTGGACAATTGGTTTCCTGGGTTTGAAGAGTAATACCATAGCCTTGTGGGGCATGTGTCAATTGGCATGATAGCGTTTTATGAGGGGGTGCCCCCAAAATGACTTTTTTTCTCTCCAAACTTGTTTTTAATTTTTTACAGAACCTTATCATCTTCAAAGTACTCTTCATTTAACTTATTACATTTGTCAAATCTGCCACTCCATCCTTGGAAACATTTTTCAAACATGTGCTTGGATGGCTGATAGCACCACCCTTGTTTTCCTTCCCCTCTTCTACATTGTCAGATCACTGTCTTTCCATATCCATCTTCATTAGCAAAAATAAAAAGAAGTTCCACGGACAGAAGTCAGGTGAGTCAGGTGCACGACCTGAGAGGCGTTTTTTTGGTTTTGTTTTTTCATGTGTGCCCAAAACTGGTGCACTGAGATGGCTGTGTGATCAAGTGCATGGTCATGGTGGCAAAACCAATCTTCTATCTGCCACAAATCAGGCCTTTTTTATTCACAGTTACACAATCTTTTCAGAACCTCTCAATACAACAGTCTAACCTGATGGAACAAACTCCAAAAACACTATCCCCCTCACATAAAAAACCCCACAAATGACCACCATAATAGTCTTTAATTTCACTTGATGAGCTTTGGGGGACAGTATGATGATGGCATCGTCCACTGGCTTGATTGATGTTTGCTTTCAAGGTCGTTAAGAATAGCGCCATGTCTCATCACCAGCAATGACCTTGGGAAAGAAGTCTGGGTCACATCGGAGCTGTTTCTGCGGCATTTTGCAAGCAGGAAGCCAATTTTCCCACCTGCACGCTGTTCCCTTAAATAGGCCATCACAAAACATGAGGTTTGAGTGAAACTGCTTTTATGAAAAAATTCATCGTGACCAGTGAGTACCTTCCCAGGTGATGCCACTGCGTGCATTAACTTAGTGAGTTGCTTGATGCTCACCTAGTGGGAAACATGCACAGTACAAAAGCTCTGCCTAGCAGAGTTTTTTTGTCAATTTCTTTAGTTTTGTTGGGGGGGGGTACTCCCTCATATAAGGTTTATATTGTACATCCTACTTTGTTGAGTTGTGTTTGAGAGTAATCTAAGACACAGCTATTGGTCTTTCCTCAACTGGAGCAAATGCCAAAGAAGGAAACTGAGGACCTACACAAAAAAATTCAGTCACAGGATCGTCTACATCAGGGATCAGCATACTTTTGAGATGGAAGAGCCAATCTTGTCCCTCACAACTTAAAAATTAGTCAAGAACCATACATATATTTTTATAAGTGAAATCATCATTAGCTGAATAATATCCTTTAATATTTTTTTTTCACTTTTCCTTCAAAACCACATGTAGCCACATAGGGCTCTTGAGCCAAGGTTTGCCATCCCAGGTCTACATGAACCTCAGTCTCATCTAGCTTAAGCCCAGAACTACATAGTGCCCAGCTACTTATACCAATTACTTTGTGGAGAGACAAAACTGACAGGACCCTGATGTGATGGGAGAAAAATGTGGAATGGAACCTCAAATTCCTAAAAGAAAAACTGTACCTGTTGAGACTCTATGGCCAACTCTCAAAGACTTTTGTCCTGAGATGCTGTCTATGCTTTAAACTCATCCTTAAGGCCATCTTTTAGCTAAATAAGCAAATTAGGATTTGTGTTGAGTCAATCTCATTTGAGAGGCTAGAGTAAGGTGACCAGATGTCCAGCTTTTGGCAGGACAGTCCCAATTTTTAATGATTTTTCCCACGTCCCGTGGCGTTGTAAAAAAGTACCGATTTTTGGAAAGAATGCACGACAAGCTAGGGCATATGGTTTTTGGCTGCCACGTGGCTATTTCGCCAGGATATGAGGTTTATCCATGGTGACCTGCTAGTGTCCAGCTTTACCATTGTTAAACTCTGGTCACCTTAGGCTAGAGGGTAGATAGGAAGATTGTATTCTACAAGAAAAGCCAACGTAAACTCACTACCATTGATGGGGAAGGGAAACCAAAAGAGGGCAGGGTGAACTGTAAGCTACTGAGATGTTATATAAATAGTTTAATTGTGAATACAAAATTGATTGCCTGAAACAAAAACTCCATGGGAGCATGGGGGTAAGCATTGGGCCGCTAACCCCAAGGGTAGCTGTGTGAAAATTAGCCCCTCCAAGGGTGACCCTCCAAGGGTGAAAGGCAGGGTTTTCTACTCCCCTAGTATGTAAACTCCCCACCTATTGCACAATAAAACGTTTAAGAAAAAAGGGAGATTCATCAAGCAAACAGGTGCTTAATGGGAAAAAACAGAGATTAATCAAGTAAACACATATCACTTGCTTAATGAGAAAGCAGACTAGTCAAGCAAACAGATCACTTGATTAAGGGGAAAACAAATTGACCTCAGTACTACCAAGAATTGCCAGCCATGAAATACATGCTCTAGATCCAGGATCCCTGCTATGAGAACCTCCATGACCCAGAAAAAGACTGATGTCAGACACAGAGTTCTCCTCAGAGCAATAGGTCCACAGATGTTGAAAGGAGAGGAGGACCTTTCCCCAGAGCCAACAGAGGAAGCCTTCCCCTAGAACCAACACTCTGAATTCAGACTAATGGCCTTTTAAATAAGTTATTTCTATTTGTTAAAGAAAGAAAATCCACTCATAAGAGTGAGTGATCAACTACTTTCAAAGACAATGCAAGGAGTGGGTAGGAAATGAATGAAAGCAATGTTACTGAATCATCTGTATAGAACTTGTTGGCTGGGCATCTGAAATGCTGTGTAAAGCTCATGAAAACAGGGTGGTGGCATTTAAATAACAGTATTGTGGTACCATACGTGATGGCATCTTAGATTCATAAGAAACTGTTTTTCTTTGTGTGTGATTGACTGCAGTACACTGATTTCAGTTCACTAGTGAGGTGCAATATTGAGGGCACCATGGGCTAGCAACAGGGAAAATATCTGTCTTGGAAGAGATGCTGATCCAGAACACTCCTTAGAGTACTAGAGATGGCTCGTGGATTTTGGGCATGTTGTCAGGAGAGACCAGTTCCTGGAGAAGGACATCATGTTTGGGAGAGGAGCGATAAAAATGAAGAAAGCCTTCAACAAGATGGATCAACACAGTGGCTGCATCAATTGGCTTACACATAAGAATTGTGAGGATGGGGCAGGACCAGTAGGGTTTTGATCTAGTGTACACAGGGTGGTCATAAGTTGGAAATGACTCAGTAGCACCTAACAACAACAGTGAGTTGAAAAGGAGCATTGGTGGGGAAGTGGGTTAAATGCTGGGACTGCTATCCTAAAGTTAGTTAAAAAATCCACTAGTTTCTCAGCAGCAAAAAGTTAAGACTGCCCCTCTAAAGACTGGCAGTATGTGAAACCTGGATAGCAGTGAGTTTGGTTTGGGTTTTCATAGTTAAGATAAGCAGCATTTTAGCAAACAACCGCTTTTAAAGGAGGCTTGTGTCTATACCAGCTATGAATATACACTTGTAGGTTTTTAGCAGCGGCAGATGGAACACCATCTAGCAGGCATGTTGAAGTGTTGGGAGCATTTATACTTCCCATGCAGGTTACTCGGCTTTGTGTCCCAGTCGATGGACCTCAAGAACAATCACCAGTGGACACTGGGTATGTTGCTATGAATAGATCAGGTTTTAGCATTGCTTTCATACAATGAACAAAGGCTTGGTACTGGACTTAATAGTGGAAAAATAAGCCAATGAAAACCCTGTGGCTCAAACGAAGAGGGAAGGAGAAAGAGTGGAACACATCTTGGCCCACCAAACCTTGGGAATGATATTCCTGCTAAAAGCAGCCAACACACAGAAAGGACCATAGGGCAGACCCCACCACTAGACAAAATGTTGCTCATGGACCCTTATCACTATGAGGGACAGCACTAATGGCACAGTGCAGGCATTGGGCCTGATCTGACCCTACCATACCAGGCCGAAACGCTAAGGGCATGCAACAGAGCAGCAAGGAGAGCGAAGTAATTAAGTCCCCAGGAAATACTAAAAATAGGTTTGAGGGCCAGGGCATGGCATCCCATCAGACTTGACCAGAAAACACTCCTAAAGGTCAACAATAGACTTGGAACCATTTATAGGCTTTTCTTGGTCATTTTTGCTATTGTTGTTGTTGTTTGTTTTGTTTCCTTTTGTTCTGCCTTGTTTTTGTGCTTATTATTGGCTCTGGATGTCTAGCTAGATAAGGCAGACAGGATAAACAATCCAGGTAAAAAACAACTGGAACAACGGGACCAACGTTTGGGGGGAGGGGGTGTGGGGAGGGGAGGCTCAAAAAGGAAGAGGATATTAACAAACCCAAGGACAAGGGACCAAGAAGTGATCTAAAATTGATGACAAGGAAGATGTATATACCTTTTGGGGCTTGATCAAGGGTAATGTAACCAACTGAAAGGAATTACTGAAACCCTAATGAGGGCCGACCATGAAAGTAAGAGCAAAGTAAATGGAAATACAGGAAAGAACTAGGAGGCAAAGGGTGTTTATAGAGGTCTAAATATAGGCATGCACATATGTAAATATATTTATATATAATATGGAAATAGATCTATGTACATATATTTATATGCTAAGTATCAAGGTAGCAGAAAGACATTAAGCCTCTCCTCAAGTACTTCCTCAATTCAAGAACACTTTGTTCTAATAACTGGCATTCTGTGATGCTCACCTTCCTGACACAATCATTGAAGACAAAATGGGTGCATAGAAAATGTGGTAAAGAAAGCTGATGATGTCTGGGAATCAAAAGATATAGTGTCTGGTGTCTTAAAGGCTTGAAGATAAGCAAGAGGCCATCTAGTTGAGAAGCATCAAAATCCACATGGAAGAAGCACGCCAGCCTGAGTGATCGTGCATCATCGATGGGATCAGGTGTCAGTCATCAAAGACCCAGAACAAAAAAAAAATCATTTCAATGTGAATGAGGGGGAGGTGCAGAGTGGAGACTCAAAGCCCATCACTGCTGGATCACAGGAGTAGCATCATAAAGATAAGTAGGCACAGATCCACAAGGTTTTGAAGGGCTGGGGCTTTTGGCTTACCACAGTAGAGGCTGGCTAGGGCTCTACCTTATCCCCGCCATTGTCTCAGCTGGAGCCAGGACCATTTGGAGCCAGTGTAGAATCTTAATCTCAACACAGCCAGTTTGCCACACCCTCTCCTCCAGGCAGGGATTAAACCCTTGCAGTTCCCTGGGTGGGAATCGGGGCTCAAGCTATATTGTTACTTTTGTTTCCCTCTCTTCTCTCTATCCCCCCACAGTGTTAGCGGGTTTAGTTTTTTTTCTGGGTTTAGTTTTTTTTCTCCTCCTTGTCTCTACCCAGTTCTCTCACACACCACTGCAGACCTCCAGACCACTCCCCTTAGCCTAGGGAATTTTTGGCTGCCCCACAACTAGTTAGGTGAGCTCTACCCTATAAAGATAGTGCTGGGGAGAGCCCCGCCCACCTGCATGAGGAGATACTCCGCCCAATTTCTTACTAGGGAATTCCTGGCTGTGTGGTTAGGGGAGCTCCTATTTTTCCTCTGTGGGCCCACTTAACTGAGGGACCTTCCTCCCACCTACCTTAGTGCCTCACATGGCCTAAGGCAGCTCGGCCAGCACTCGCTGTCGAACTTCCACAGTGATCTACCTGGCCAAGGCAATTCGGCCCACCATTCTTGGTGTTCTACACCAAAACAGGCAACCTAACAGCCTTCTGGGGCACTCCCCTGAGAGGAAAGCCAAAAGAGGATAAAATGGTAGGCTAATTCCATAATTAAATTAGCTGTAGTCAGTACGAAGAAGCACTCCTACAAGTCACCCAGAGAGAGCCAGTGCTCTTCGACTCCCTGGAAAATGGGGCCTGGCTCCTCTAAAACATCGCAATGCAAACAGCCATCAACCCCAACGAACTCAATGAGAAAACAGGAGGAAAAAAGGCAATGGCAGAGGATGCCTGAACATAATGACATGCATAGAAGAAGCAGATATGGAGCTGCCACAGAAATTTTCAGAATGCTGCTTGGAGTCACACAGAATATGAGGGAAACAATACAGAAAAAGGATGAAATGATAGAGAAGATAAAGTGCACACACCAAAGGGAAATACAAGAGCTTAGGCAGGAAATAACAAAAACCAGTAGCAGACTCACAACCTCGAAAATCAACTGGAGGAAGCAGAGAAACGCACCAGCGACTTGGAGGACAGCCAAGCAGACTTTAACAACACAACCAAAAAACTACTAAGGTCATCAGAGAAGCTGAAGAAAACCTAAGAGGTATCTCTGATGCTATGAATAGGAACAACATGAGAATTATTGTATTAACAGAGGAAGACACAACAAAAGTGATCTACAACAATAATAAGAGAATTCTTGGAGGAAAACTTCTGCAGCTAATGAATGAAAAACAGGCAAACATTCAGGAAACTGAAAGAATACCAGCTAGAGTAAATCCCAAGAAGTCTCCAAGGCAAATAATAGTTAAACTATCCACCATTGAGAGAAAGGAGAAACTCAAGTGAGCAGGTAGGGAAAAACAAGCAATCACATATAAAGGTTCCCAAATAAGAATATGCTCAGACCTATTGACAGAAACTATGAAGAAGAAGAGGAGAGAGTGGAGTAACATATTCCAAAAATTGAAGGAAAACAACAAAAAACCAACAATAATCTACCCAGCCAAATTACTGATCAAAAGATAGATGGAGAAGAGTCTTCCCAGACAAGGAAAAACTCAAAGAATATGTTAGAAAGAACCCAGCCCTACAAAAGATCCTTGCTGACTCAGTATAGGCAAAAGTACAACACTCACCAAGCATAAATAAGAGACTGCCACATAGAACAACCTCACCCACAGGGCAACAAAGAGAAAACAGACCCAAAAAGGGCACTGGCTTACGGATGGAAAGAAGTCAAGAAACACACACACACACACACACACACACACAAACAGACTAATGAGAAAGGAAAGTAGGAAAACATCAAACACAAAAGGTATAAGATGACATCAGAGTCTGCAGATGGAAATAATAACCCTGAATATCAATGGACTGAACTCAGGAATTAAAAGACCAAGGCTAGCAGACTGGTTTAGAAACACAACCCACCAATCTGGTACCTACAGGAGACACATCTCAATGTTACCAACAAAAATAGGCTGAAAATCACAGGCTGGAGAAAGGCATAGCAAGAAAACAGTAATTAAAAAAAATAAAAACAAGGGTTGCAATCCTAATGTCAGATAAAATTGACCTCAATGTGTTAACCATAAAAAGAGATAAGGAGGCACACTATATATAATGCTCAAGGGAATGGTAGACAAAGAACTAAGCATTGTAAACATATATCCCCCGAATGAAGACCCGCTGAATACGTCAACCAAACACTCCAAAATATGAAAAAAGAAATCACAGCCTCAACAATTCTTGTGGGTGATTTCAATACACAGCTCTCTGAGAAAGATAAACCACAGGGAAAGAAAATCGACAAGGAGGCTAAATATCTAAATACTACAATTAGACAATTTAACCTGATAGATATTTACAGAGATTCTCATCCAGATTCAAAAATCACATTCTTTTGAAGCCCACATGAGAGATATTTGAAGATAGACCACATGCTGGGGCATAAAGAGAATCTACATAAATTTACACACATTGATATCATATACACCTCTCTCTCACCACTGTGCCATAAGGCTGCAAATCAACAAAATCAAGATGAAAAAAACAAGAGCACACAATTGGAGGATCAATAAATCTTTACTACAAAAGGAGTGTGTACTAGAACAGATCAGCGATGAAATTAGGAAATGTCTAGAAACCAACGAGAATGAGAACCCGAGGTACCAAAACTTATGGGACACAGCAAAGGAAGTTATCAGACGAAGTTTTATAGCAATACATGCTCACTTAAAAAGGAAGACAGGGGGCAGCAGGGAAGGAGGGGAAAAAAAGAGGACTTGATGCAAAGGGCTTAAGTGGAGAGCAAATGCTTTGAAAATGATTAGGGCAAAGAATGTACAAATGTGCTTTATACAACTGATGTATGAACATGTATGGATTGTGATAAGAGTTGTATGAGTCCCTAATAAAAGGTTTTTAAGAAAAGGAAGACAGACTCATGATTGATACACTGACACAAAATTTACAACTACTAGAGCATAGTCAGCATGATAATCCCACTAATAACAAAAGAATTAATAAAAATTAGGGCTGAGATTCTAAAGAGGGAAAATAAGAAAACTATGGAAAAACAATGCTGCTTAAAGTTGGTTCTTTGAAAGGATAAACAGAATCAACAGAATGCTGGAAAACCTAACCAAAGAAAGGAGGGAACAAATTTCAACAGCAAGAAAGAGGCATGAAAGAGGGGACATTATAAAAAAGAAAAGAAAAAAGAAAGAAGGGAAATTACAAGAGACCCTTATGAAACCAAAAGGATAATTACACAGTACTACGAAGGATTATACTCCAGTGAATTCAACAATTTGAAAGATATGGAAACATTCTTGGAAAACCAATCCCTCCCTAGTCTATCCCCAGTGGATGTCAGGAATCTCAACAGACCCATAGCAACAGAAGAAATAGACAAGGTTATAAAGGGATTACCAACCAAAAATCCCCTGGACTAGATTGTTTCACAGGAGAATTCTACCAAGCATTCAGGGAAGAACTAACACCAATACTCCACAAATTCTTCCGAAACAGCAACAGATGTTAAACTCCAGAATTCCTTCTATGAAGCTGATACCAAAACTGGGCGAGGATCCCACAAGAACCAATAACTACAGACCAACATCCCTACTGAACATCAATGTAAAAATCCTTAACAAAATACTGAACAATAGAATACAAAAGTATATAAAAGAAATAAGTCACCATGACCAAGTGGGATTCATACCAGGGATGCAGGGATGGTTCAACATACAAAAGACTATTAGTATAATTCGCTACATTGACATGAAAAACTATAAGAACCACATGATAATATCGATAGATGCAGAAAAAGCATTTGACAACATCCAACACCAAGTCCTGTTTAAGGCACTTGAAAAGATAGGAATGGAAGGAAAATTCCTCACGACAATACAAGCTATATATGAAAAACCAACAGCCAATGTGGTAGTCAATGGAGAAAAGACAAACACAATCCCACTGAAAAGGGGGACAAGACAAGGATGCCCCTTGTCCCCACTCCTATTTAATATCATACTAGAGGTTTTAGTTAACTGTATAAGGCAAAGAAAAGACATCAAAAGTATTCCTCAGGGGAAGGAAGAGGTGAAACTATGGTTATTTGCAGATTATATGATTTTATATATGGAAAATCCCAAAAGCTCCACAAAGGGAGTACTGGAAGCAATAGAGGAGTTTGGCAGAGTGGCAGTTTACAAAATCAACAAACAGAAGTCCATTGGACTGCTATACACATCGGCTAAGACCACAGAAAAGGAGATCAAAAAGGTGGTACACTTCACAATAGCTATGCACACATTGAAATATCTAGGGATATACCTGACTAAAAGAACAAAAGATCTGTATGAGGAAAACTACAGAACACTATTCAAAGAAACCAAGGGTGACCTCAACCAATAAAGTATATCCCGTGCTCATGGACCAGAAGACCCAATAAAGTAAAGATGCCAGTTCTGCCCAAGACACTAGAAGCCCAAATTAGCAGAGAACCCAAGAAGGACACAGTGAGAGGGCTTGGTTTGCCTGACTTTAGCACATACTATACAGCCACAGTTGTCAAAACCGCATGGTATTGGTACAATGACAGATACTCAGACCAATGGAAAAGAACTGAAAACCCAGAAATAAAATTATCAGCATACAGACAACTGATCTTTGATAATGGACCAAAAAATATCCAATGGGAAGCAAATGCCCTCTTCAACAAGTGGTGCTGGAAAAAATGTATATACACATGCAGAAAAATGAAGCAAGACCTTATCTTTCTCCATGCACAAGAGTAAACTCAAGGTGGATCACAGACCTTGAAGTTAAACCCCAAACTATTAGGGCCATTAATGAGGGAATTGGGACCAACTTGAGAACTTTGGCACAGAGAATACATAGGCTATCAGAAATAGGGAAGGACACAAAACACAAGGGAGGAACAAATTGACAAACGAGATATACTGAAGATAAAACACCTGTGTACATTGAAAGAATTCAAGAGAGTAGTAAGAGAGTCCATGGGCTGGGAAAACATCTTTAGCAATGACACATCAGACAAAGGCCTTATTACTAAAATCTACAATACTCTGATAGCTTCCAAAAACTAATTGTCCACTAAGGAGTTGGGCAAAGAACCTGAACAGAAGTTTCACAGGGGTAGAAATCCGAATGGCGAAAAACGTATGTGGAAATGTTACTGATCTTTAGCCAGAGAAATGCAAATTAAAGCAACAATGAGGTAACTCCTAACACCCTCAAAGATAGCCAAATTCAAAAAATCAGAAAGCAACAAGTGTTGGAGGTGCTGTGGGGAGACAGGAACTCTCATTCACTGCTGGTGGATCTGTAGGTATGTACAGCCAATATGGAAATCGATCTGGCGATACCTAAAACAAATGGAAATCGAGTTACAATACGACCCAGCAATCCCCCTACTGGGCATATACCCAGAAAAGGTTAGAAACAAACCACGGCCAGACAACTGTGCTCCAATGTTCACTCTGGTATAGTTCACCACTGCAAGGAGTTGGAAACAACCCAAATTTCCATCAACTGATCAGTAGATCAAAAAACTATGGTAGAGGGAAGGAAAAAAATGAGGAGCTGATGCCAGGGGCAAATGCTTTGAGAATGATGAGGGCAATGAATGTACAAATGTGCTTTACACAATTGATGTATGTATCGATTGTGAGAAGAGTTGTATGAGCCTCTAATAAAACGATTAAAAAAACTATGGTACACACATACAATGGAGTACTATGCATCGCTCAAAAGCAGTGATGAACGTATGAAGCACATCGCTGCATGGGAAGAACTGGAGGAAATCATGCTAAGTGAAGTAAGCCAAGCACAAACGAACAAGTGTAACATGAGTCTGCTGAGGTAAGCTTTAAAAAAATGCAAAAGAGGCATAGGGAAAAAGCTGTTGTATACAAACATTCCTGGGGTGAGGACCTAGTAGTATGGCAGGGACCAGACCAATCCAGGGACACATATGGTAGCCAACTAAAAAGAGAGGGAAAGGGAAAAAATAAAAGAAATGGGTAGTTTGGGAACAGGGTACTAACTCACCCAAGGGGAGATTATTTTTTATATCTCCATAGGGAAAGAGGGACCAGACTTCAACCCAGTGCTTCAAGATATGAATTCAACATGTTGGCAGAAGTAGGCAACCAGTGGAGATGTCTGAGGGGCCTGCCTCAATCCCAACGAAGTGGACACCTGCCCCTCCCCCAGAAGAATTTATTTCAGAGGACAGCATTGAAGCTGCAGCTCCAGGAGAGGGACATGTCTGATCAGAGCACATGGGAGCAAATGAAGGGGAGGAAAGAGAAAGTGGAGCGCATCCTGTCCCACCAAACCTTGAGAATGATATTCCTATTCAGAGCAGCCAATCCACAGAGAGGACCACATGGCCAGCCCCACTATTGGACACGACATCCCTCACTTACCCATAGCCCTAAAGGGCACAACACTGAAGACACAGTGTGGGAATTCTGACTGATCTGATCCCACCTCATGGAGGCAAAACACTAAGAGAGTGGAACAAGACAGCAAGGGGAACAGAGCAAGAAGTCCCCAGGGAATACCAAAAAATAGATTTTTGGCGCTCCAACCGAGAAGTGGGTGAAAGGAAACATTAGACAGTACAAGGAAAATGACAAAAAATAATTATTTATAAATTATCAAGGGTTCGTGAGTGGGGGAGTGGGGAGGAAGGGGAAAAATGAGGAGCTGATGCCAGGGGTTTAAGTGGAGAGCAAATAGTTTGAGAATGATGAGGGCAATGAATGTACTTTACACAATTGATGTGTGTATGGATTGTGATTAAGAGTTGTATGAGCCCCTAATGATTACATTAAAAAATTTAAAAGAAATACATGGAAGGAAAAAAAAAGGAGACATCCCCTTACAAAAGGGTCCCAAGGAAGAGCCAAGCCAGTCATGGTGCAGCATAGCATCGATGAAACATACAACGTTCCTCTAGTCATTTAATGTGTCTTCCCCTCCTCCCCACCAACTATCATGATCCTAATTCTACCTTACAAATCCAACTAGACAAGAGCATCTACACGGGTACAGATAGATAAGAGCTGGAAACACAAGGAATCCAGAACAGAAAAACCCCTCAGGACCAATAACGAGGGTAGCAATATCAGCAGGGTAAGAGGAAGGCAGAAAGGGAGGGAAATGATAACAATGATCTACATATAACCCCCTCCCAGGGGGACAAACACCAGAAAAGTGGGTGAAGGGAGACATCAGTCAGTTGCAGAGGTGAAAAAAATTTTTTTTTACAAATTATCAAGGGTTTGTGAGGGAGGGAGGGAAAAATGAGGAGCTAATACCAAGGGCTCAAGTAGAAAGAAAATGTTTTGAAAATAATGATGGCAACAAATGTACATGACTCAATATATGCACGTATGGATTGTGATAAGCGCTGTATGAGCGCCCAATAAAACTGTTTTTTTAAAAAAAAAAACCGAAAACCCTATGCATCACAAACGGCCGCCACGAATCGATGGGAGGAGGGGAGGGGGTGGGGGAGAGCTGGTGTGGGGGAGGGGAAAGAGTGGAGGAGGGCTGGGGTGGGGGAGGGGGGCAACTCAAGAGCTCGTAATAGTCCCTCACACACAAAAAGGAAAAAAAACAGCCCAGAAAGGAAGAGGGGCTTTCTACTCCCAACACAAGTTATCCCCGAAACCCACAGGCGCCGTCCTACCCTGTCCTGTGGGGTCCCTGTGAGTCAGAACTGACTCGATGGCCGTGAGGTTATGTTTTGCTGGCTCAGGAGTTTCCGTAGGTGGGGGAGGGGCGATCACGAGAAACAAAATAGAGGTTCCCCAACGTGGTGGCTCACCGGTCCCGGATGGAGTGTGTCCCGGGGGCGCGGCCTGTGCCTGAGTTTCAGAGAAAGCGAGTTGTGAGGCTTTTCGCTGCTACTTCCTCCAACAACAACAACAACAAAAAAAAACACGTCTTCCAGCGTCCAGAAGCTTCCAGCGCCACAGGCTCTCGGAAGTAGTCCGAGGTGGGAAAGGAAGTGACCCCTCCCTTTTAAAACGTCACATCCCTGGCGTCCAATCAAGTCCCAGTGCCGGTCTCCTCTGATTGGCTGCAGTCTCCGGCCAGTTCCGCACTTCCGGCCAGGTCCCTCCCGTCGAAGGTACGGTAACGTCCCCTCTCCCGCTCTTTCCTCTCTGGGCGGCCGTGGGCCGCGCCACTTTTGGGCTCTGCTTGGCTGGGTGCTGATCCTGAGTGGGGTGAGGTAGGGGTCCCCCGTGGCTAAGCAGACCAGGTTTGAAAGCACAAGGCTATTGTTTCTTTATTTCTGGAGCCTGGAGCACAGATGTACCTTTTTCTGTTTAAGCGAAAATAAGAATCTGCTTGCCACCTAAGAGCCAACAATTGCTTTTAAGTATGGGTAGAGGTGGGGGCCGTAAGGGAGCTTGGGGTAGGGGCAGGAAACCCAAGACATGGAGATGTAACCGTCAGAAGGGGTATACTGAGAATGTTGTAAAGAGCCCAGAAGCTGGGATGTCTTAGAAGCAGATCCACATACCTCTGATATTAGCAATTCCAATCGCTCATATTACAGCCAGTAGTGTGTAACTCAACAAGGAGTCAGCCACAGAGCCAGTTCGACCCGTGTTGTTGCTGCTAAAGTGTCTTGGAGTCGATTCTGACACCCCCACACCCCCCAGCCAACCTATGCATAACAGAATTAAGCACTGCCCGGTCTTGTGCCATCCTCACAATTGTTCCTAAGCCTGCCTGAGCCCATTGTTGAAGCCACTACATCCAAAAGTGGCCCAATAATCAGGTTCCTAAGGCGCTGTGAATCTCCAGGAGCAGGCAGCCTCCACTTCCTGTGGAGTGGCTAATGAGTTTGGATCCCTAACCTTGTGGCTAGCAGTCTAATGCATAATGCTCAGTAGCACCAGGGCTCCTTGCAGCACCTGGGGATTATAAATGGACACAATGTTAGGCACCATCAAGTCAATTCCAACTCACTCTGACCCTGTATGAGAACTGTCCCTGAGGATCTCCTTCGGTTGCCATTTTCAATCTCACGGATAAGTGCTGGGCTAGAACCACTGGCCTTTAAGTTGACTGTTGAACACATAGCCAATGTACCACACGATGCAAGAGAGCCACCACAGAGATGGGGAAGGACAACTTGCCTGGGTCTCCAGGCAGAGTGAGGGAGGTCTCCAATCCAAGATGGTCACCAGGTTTGCCCTTAAAGATTTCCTCCCAGATGGGTTAATTAGGGTGTGAGGTAGTACCGATGAAGAACACAGCTTTCCCCCAGATCCTGGATGCTTCCTCCCCCCAACTACCATGATCCGAATTCTACCTTGCAGGCCTGGATAGGACAGAGGCTGTACACTGGTACATATGAGGGCTGGAGGTACAGGGAATCCAGGGTGGATGATACCTTCAGGACCAAGGGTGTGAGGGACGATGCTGGGAGAGTGGAGGGTGAGTGGGTTGGAAAGGGGGAACTGATTACAAGGATCCACATGTGACCTCTTCCCTGGGAGAGGGACAGCAGAGAAGGGGGGAAGGGAGACTCCGGATAGGACAAGATATGACAAAATAACGATGTATAAATTACCAGGGGCACATGAGGGAGGGGGGAAAAGGGAGAGAGGGAAAAAAAAAAGAGGACCTGATGCAAGGGGCTTAAGTGGAGAGCAAATGCCTTGAGAATGATTGGGGCAGGGAATGTATGGATGTGCTTTATACAATTGATGTATGTATATGTATGGATGGTGATAAGAGTTGTATGAGTCCCTAATAAAATGTAAAAAAAGAAAAGAGGAGAAAAAAATGATTAGGGCAAAGACTGTACAGATGTGCTTTATACGATTGATGTATGTATATGTATGAACTGTGATAAGAATTGTATGAGCCCCAATAAATTGTTAAAAAAAAAAAAGATTTCCTCCCTGTGGTAGTTAAATTATATAAATAGAGTGAAGGGGTGGAGCTTATCCTGTCAATCAGGTCACAGCCTGATGAAGCCTCCTAGTGGGTGTGACCTGCTCATGAGGATTTTAGGAACCATTTTTCACCCTGGAGGTGGGCCACACTTTCTCACTGCTTCACCTTCCTGTGAAATAGGGACTCGAGCTGGAGGAGTCATGTGAAGACCCACACCAGTGTTAAGATGCTTCTACGACCACTGAACTCACTGGCCTGTGAACTTCCTGCATTCGACATCATTGCATGTACTACATGAGTCTAAAGAGGAATTTATGAACTAGTATTGAACATATGGGCCAATATCAGAATTATGGACTTGATCTGGACTGGGCTGGGATATTTTCTCCATATACAATGGCTCTTTGATATAACTCTTACACATATGTGAGTGTCCTTGGATTTGTTTCTCTAGTCAACCTGGACTAACATATTATGGAACCAGAAGTTAGGCACTAGAGAAAAAACAAATCATGAGGATGGAGAGTTAATGATTGACCTGCCTCATGGTAGTTTTTCTTCTTTGGCTACCCAGAGGTCAGATAGGGCCACACTGTTTATTATTTTCTGGAAAGGACATGGGAAGTGAAAGTTTTGATTCATAGACGTTGTCTTTGATTAATCATGCCTGAAATGACAAAAATGAATGTGATAAATGCAAATTTTGAGCTAAGGGTTGAAATTGTTCCTTGAATTTCTCTGAGAATATACTGCTTAGTCAAAATGGCTGGGAGAAGGTCCCGCCCTGGCTTGATACAGTCAGAGACCTAAGACCATATTTTAGTATCAGTAGAATAGTTTAGATAAGGATTTAGATAAAATAGATTAAGATTGAAATGGCATGTTTTAAGAATTTAAGAATGTTATAAGAAACCTGGCTGTACTAGGTTTAAACTGCTTTCTTCTGTGTATTGTTATTGATAGAATGATTGATAGAAATGATTATTTGATTATTGGGAAGTAAAAATAGAAAGTTTGTTAGCCTACTTGCCTCTAGTCATTTAATTGGATCCTTAAATGGATATAAGAAGTGATTGCAAAAGAAGACTGAAAAGATAAGCCCCACCCAGTGTATTGAGTGATCAGGATATTCGAACTTGAATGGGGCTATTGGCAGACTGAAGGGAAAAAATGAACTGTTTTCTTTTTGAATTTTGAACTAGTGGTTTGTGTCTGAGGCTGGAAAAATCTGGAGCCATGAAGAAAGTCTCCTCTCTAGGACTAACTGTTAAAAGGAACCTGCGGGCAGCCTGAAATGCTTGCTAGATGACCAACTGGATCCACTTTTTGAGTGGGAGTGGGAGATAATCAGCAATAGAGAGATGGGTTGAGTCTGGCCATTGACACCCATGGACCTGGTTAACATTGACTGGCGGAGATGAGAGTGAGTTGACTTGTCTGAAGTTCATGCCCTAGCCTAAGGAGTTAGGGTTATTTAGGATTTGTGACAGGGCCCGTGGTTGAAAGACTAGGTCGCCAATGGGCACTCTGGTGAGGCTAAGTGAGGTGGCCCACATTGAGATGATCAGAACACTACCAGATGACAATATTTTTAGCCTGTGAATTGGTGCGTATTGCTGCTGACTTTATGGATGGCCTGTCCTGATTTGACTTTGCATATAGATTCAGACTCATAAGGTTCCAAAGCACTGGGTTGATATAAGTGGGCATTTTAGAAATTGGATCCCCAAAATGGAGATATGAAGGCATGAAGTGGCTGGCTTATAGATTTTCATAGGTGGGGGAATATGTTCATAAAATTATATGATTATGGTGTTTACATAACTGCAACTGTTCAGCATAGAATATTTTTGTTTGGTCAGGCCACATGTCTAATTTATTAGTTTTGATTTTTGTTCTTTTCAAACTTACAACTTGTCACAATCCATACACCACTTGCATCAGGCAAATTTGTACATATGTTGCCTTCTTTTCTAGACATTTACTTTCTATTGAGTCTTTGGTATCAGCTCCTCTTTCCCCCCCCCACTCCCCCTGCCACCCTTATAAGCCCCTTGATAGATTGTACATTGCTATTATTTTCATATCTCACACCGATTGCTGTCTCCCTTCCCCCATGTTTTCTGTTGTTCCATCCCCTGGAGAGGGGTGTATGGTGATGTGTCAGTCATTGCAATCGGTGCCGCCTTTCTCCGTTCATCTCTCCCTCACCCCTTCTTCCCCCTACCCTTCTGGTATCACTATTCCCATTCCTGTACCTGGAATCTGTGTGTTGTGAGCTCCCATCTCTTATCTAGACCGGTGTACATGTTCCCCTCTAGTCTAAATTGGGAAGCAGCACTGGAATCATGGTAGTGGGGGTAGGGCTATGGGTGGGGAAGCCTCAAGGAACCAGAGGAATATAGTGTGTTTCATCAATGCTTTACTGTACCCTGGTTGACTCATCCCTTCCTGTGGCCCCTCAGTGGGAAGATTGTTCCATTGTCTACAGATGGGTTTTGAATCTCTGTTCCACCCACACCCCTCATTCTCAAAAATATGTTTTTTTGTTTATGTGTCTGCTGAAGCCTATTACCCAGTCCCTATGACACCTTATGATCGCATCAGCAGTGTGCTTCTTCCATGTGGACTTGTTGCCTCTGCTGAATGGCGGCTTGTGTAATTTCCAACCTATAATACCCCAGACACTATATCTTTTAATAACCGGCACCATCCGCTTTCTTCACCACATTTGCTTATGCACCCATTTTGTCTTCAGCAATTGTGTCAGAAGGGTGAACATGTCAGACTGCCAAGTTGTTAGAACAAAGTGTTCTTGTATTGAGAAAGGGTATGAGCAGAGGCCTGAAGTCCATCCCCTATCTTAGTGTATTGCCATATAAACATATGTACATAGGTAAATACCTCTATTTTTGTGGATTAATGTATTTACATATGTATACCGCTATGTTTATACCTCTATCCGTCGCTTTGCTTCCTATGTCCTTTCTCTGTTTCCTTTTACCTTCCTCCTGCCCCACTGTAACTTTCCCCTTATTTCCACCTCTTGGTACCTCCTCTTAGCTAGTTTGTTGTTGTTCCAAAACACACACCCCACCTGGATCCCTATCTCCTCCTTGTTATTGACTCCAACACCCCAGTTGTTCTCCTGTCCATGGGACCGTCTGCTCACCACCCTCTTCACCCACCACCCTCTCCCCCCAGGTCTCCCCAGGACCATTGGTCCCACTACTCTCTCCTCGGGCATGCCTCTCATGCCTATCCTATGTAGGTAGGCACACCATGACATAGCCCAAACTGATTTAAAAAAAAGTGAGAGAGAGAGAGAGAGAGAGAGAGAGAGAGAGAGAGAGAGAGAGAGAGAGAGAAAGATTGGAGAGAAAAGGAGAAGAAATTTTTAAAAGCCCGGGACTGTTCACTGACTTTCATGACTGTCCAAGAGCTGACCCTCTCATCCTGGAGGCACCCTTTGGGGGCTCCTCGGGGCTTCTGAAGTCTGCCTTGCTCCAGCTGCTGGTCTGGTATGCTCCCTTCTTGGTTCACTCCACTAAGGAGGGTTCAGACCGCACTACCTCCCCACCATGTGACCCCAGAAATATCCTCTGTCGCAGTCAGCTCCAGTAAGGGGACAACGTGACATGAGCTCTTGTTGGCCGCCCAGTCCCCTCTGTGTCACATTAGCTCCCCCCAGGGACAGAAACATCATCCTCTGGGTCTGGTGTGCCCATGTGTGGGATCCAGTCCAGCTCTTTCTTTCTCTGCTCTTTCTTTCTCCTCTTCCTTCCTGGTCTGCTTCCATATGGGTGTGGCATGCTGGCCCCTCCCCCCAATGTGTAGATTCAGTGCCTCTCTCCACCACACTCACTTCCAGGGAGGGGGTCAGTTTGGCTCTGGTTGGGACCAGCCCTGTAGCTCTCTATTTTCATGCATCCTTCCATGTGACCAGGTTGTCCTCATAATTTGGTACACTGGTAGGGTGTGCATGCCCACTCCCAATTCTGTGGAGACAAAATCAGTACTTTCTCACTGGGTGGGTTAGTGCCCTGCTCCCTCTTTCATCATTTCACTTTTGTTCCCCACCCCACCCCCCACTATTCCCTTTCTGCCTCCCTCCTTTCCCCTTTTTTTGTGTTAGACCCACATGTACCTCCTTGGGTTTGCTCCAGCTTCCTCCCGACTCCCTGTATCTCAACCCAAATATTGTGATATAGATGGCTTCCTTTCTCTTGCTGCTCTTAGGATTTTCTCTTTCTCCTCAAACTTGGATAGTTTAACTCTTACATGCCTTGGTAAGTTCTTCCAGGGGATTAGTCTAATTGGAGTCCTCTCTGCCTCCTGTATAAGTGAATGATTCTCTTTCATTAGGGTGGGGAAGTTTTCTTCCATAAATTCCCTTGTTAGTTTAGCTGCCGACTTCTTCACTGTGTCTTGTTCAGGTAGGCTAATCATTTGGATGTTGTCCCTCTTCATAGCAGCTGTCATTGATCTCAGGTTTTCTTCTGCTTCTTTATCTTGTTTAATTGTCTTTCTCATTTGCTGAAGTCTGCCTGCCTGATTGTCTTTAAGATCTCTGATATGGTTCTCAGCCTCCTCTAGTCTGTTCCTGAGATCTATGATCTTGTGTGCAGCTTCTGCTACTTCATCTTTCAGCTCCAGTATTTCCCTTTGGTGCATGGACTCCATCCCCCCTATTGTGGACTTCATCTCCTCTATTGTTGTATCCTTAGTGCCGGATTTTTAAGGTAGAATTGGGATCATGATAGTGGTGGGGGGAGTATTTAAGAACTGTCAATGGTGTCTTTAAGGGCTGCCTGTGGCCTTAAATGGAGGTGAGTCAGACTGCTGTGTAGGCAGGTGCCATGGCAACTCAGTGGTCAACAGCAATGAGAGGTTGTGAGCACCAGTGGGGACAGCTGTAGGGAACTCAGTTTGACTGGCGGATAGCTCCCAGTACAGTGACAGGGCTGTAGGAGGCCATTGGGAAGGTGGTGGCCCTGTTGGGGGTCTAAGGTGGTGTGACTGGCATGGCCTGGGGAGCTCCCATAACTAGGTTGCTGGTCCCCTGAGTTTCGGAGATAAGCTAGATTTGCGGTGTGTTAGTTAGGGTTCTCTAAAGAAACAAAACCAGAATGCCAATAATTTTATATATATTTATACAGACAGCTAGATGTATAACATAAGAAATAAACAGTTAATTAAATTATAAAGCCGTACAAATGGCTCAGTGCAGCTCACTCCCATGAGACACTGTAAGACACTGGCAGCCCTTAAAGTCTTGAGGGCTGCTGGGTAGTTCTCTGTAGAGTGATTCAAGCTATAAGGGGAAAGGCAACAAACACCAAGGCAGGTCACCAACAGTCAGTCAAATGACAGGGTCCGACAGTCCCCAGCTCAAGAGATGTAAATTCCAATGGTGTGGTGAAGCAGGTCTTGAATGAACCTCAAACTACAGCAACACAGTCCACGGGTTAGGTGTCCCACAGGTAGTGTAGCTTACAAAGTGAGGCAAAGAACAAGCAAGGCTGATGATCAAAGAGCAAGAGACAAGAAAGGTGAGGCTCGCGGAGCCATTTATCTCTCCGCCCTTCAATTAATCCCACATGTGTTTATCAGCCAGGTTGGCACAATAAACCAATTACCTCACAGGGGAAGGATGCCCTCTGAATCAGGATATACTCTCTACTGTTCCACTATGGGAGGGGACGGGGCAGCTATGATTCTCAAACTGGGATAGACCGAGGCAGGGCCTAAGGGAGGCCCTGGTGGCTGGGCAATCTCTGGGTGGGCCTTCAAGAACTGGTCTGCGACTCCCCATGGCTCTAGTTGAGGCGGCCCACAGCGAGCTGGCAAGGCCCCAGGGTCATGACTTGGACTCCTGTTGGCTCAGGCCTAGGTAAGACTTGTTGCAGTGCACAGGGCTAGGAGGCGCAGGGGCTGCCAGAAGCCACAGTGCTGGGGAAATGGTAGGCGGGAAGTGCGGGTGCCACGGAGCTGAGGCGTCTTGGAAGTGGCAGGCACTGTGCCCTGTTGCCCGGAGCAAGGGCTGTGCCAGATGGCATGGGGTGGGGGAGTGGAGGGTGGGAGGAGTGGAGGCGACCTAGGCACTGGTGCTGAGTACCCCAGCTGCTGGCGATCAAACTTGTTGCGAGTTAGGCCCTGGGACCCTGGGTGGCTGCTGAGGGGGACCACAGCTTGCACTTGGGATTGCCACCTAGCCTGGTGGAGGGAGGGCATCTGTGGGAGACAGGCGCAACAACCCCAGTTGGGAGCTGCGAGTAGACAGTTGCTATGTGGTAGCTACATCCAGCCTTGGGGAGCTCTACACAGTAGCCGTCCAGTTCCTGGAGTGGAAACCAGGCCAAGGGGTGGGGGTGGGGGCCACTGGCTCGGGGTAACCCAAGGCACCCAGAAGTTGCACACCCAGCATGGAATCCCTGGTATATGGACCCAGATATCTGGGGCTTTGAACAAAGCAGATGTGGGGCAGGGCCACCTCCAGGACAGGGAGGGCCCCTTGTGGGGATTTTTCCACTCACCAGAACACTTCCACTTGATCTCCCAGACACCAGACTCACCAGAGCTCCGCATATGGGCTGCTTACCTGAAGCCTCAAGCTATTAGGTTGTTGGTTTTTTTTTTGGGGGGGGGGCGGGATCTGGTTCTTATCTCCTCTCATCCCCTGCCTCTCCCACTGTGAACCCCACCAGACTTCCCTTCCACACCCGTCAGGACTTTCTGCAGGTAGATATCAGGGGAAGGGAGGGTTTCAAGTTTCCCAAGACTGGCCAGAAAGATTTGTATCTTCATCCTTTCAAGGGCAATGGAGCCACAGACTTAGGACAACCCAGTTTGCAAATTAAATCTTTCTGAAGTTATATCATGACCTGATAAGGTTTTAAAAATACCTTTACATGCAAGTATAAGGGGGTCCCCCCAAAAAACAAATAAGTGCTGGGTGGAGTGGAGCTTTTGTAGTATGCATTTTGTTGTTGTTGTTGTTGTTGTTGTTGTTAGGCCAGCACCAAGCAACTCCTCTGAGTTAGTCCACCCAGCAGGCTCACCTGGGAAGATGCTCTCTGGTCACAGTGAATTTTTTTGCAGTTTCCCTCAAACCACAGGGTTTTGTTTGTTTGTGCACAAGTAGTTTTCAAATGAGGTGAAATGTCGATCAATGACAAATCTTGGATGTCCTTCAAATTCCTGAACAGATGAAATGTCTACTGATAGTGCATAAGGAGTTAGTTCCACCAGCTCAGTCTGTTGATGATGCTTTCTATTTAGAAGTTCTGAAAAGATTGCATAAGAGCCTGTAGCCTAAAAAAAGACCTGGTTTGTGGAAGACAGGGGACTTGTTTTGCCACCATGACAATGTACTACTCACACAGCCATCTCAGTGTGCCAGTTTTGGGCCAAAAACAAAAAAAAGCATGCCTCTCTGCCCCATGCACCTTACTCACCTGACCTTGCTTCATGTGACTTCTTTTTGTTTCCTCCAATGAAGAGGGATATGAAAGGACAATGATTTATGATGTAGAAAAGGGGAAGAAACAAAATACAAGGGAGGTGCTGTCAGCATCCAAACAGATGAGTTTGGAAAATGTTTCCAAGAATGGAATCACAGATTTGACAAATTTAGTAAGTGTAATGGAGAGTACTTTGAAGGTGATAAAGTTATTTTGTAAAAAAAAAAAAATTAACTATATAGCTTTGAAAAAAATCTAGTTTTGGGAGGGGGGGATGAGATAATTTATTGTACCATCCTGGATGATAAACACAAGTGGGATTAATTGAAGGGCGAAGAGATAAGTGGCTCAGTGAGCCTCGCCTTCTCTCTTGCTCTTTAATCATTGGACCAGTGTGCAGCTGCCTTGCTTGTTCTGTGCCTCAATTATAAGGGTACACTACCTGTGGGACGCCTAGCCTGTGGACTGTCGCTGTAAGTTGAGGTCCCTTTAAGCCCACAAGAGTGAAAGTTACATCTCCGTAGCTGAGGACTGACAGTTGGTGACCTGGCTGACAGTTGGTGACCTGCCCTGCTGTTTGCTGCCTGTGCTGGGATAGCCTAGCTCTCTCTCTCTACAGAGGACTACCTGATGGTCCTCAAGGCTTGAAGGACCGCCAGTGTCTCACAACTCTCTCACGGGAGTGAGTCGCACTGAGCCATTTGTACTGCTTTATAATTTAACTGTTCATTTCTTGTATTATATATCTATTTATAATTTAACTTCATTTCTTGTGTCTATCTATCTATCTATCTATCTATCTATCTATCTATCTATCTATCTATATCAGCAACCTGGTTTTATCACTCTAGAGAACCCTGTCCAACACATTTTGGTACCAGGAGTGCTTCTAGAGAAATAAAAATCTTAAATATGGGCTTCTTAACTTGGCTCTCCAACCAAACCAGTCTTAACACTAGTGAGGCTACTTCAACATCCCAAAGCATGGATGAATCTGCTACTCTTCCTAATCCATGGTGTGAAATAGCAAAGATAATACCTAAAGTAGCACCACCGATAGATGAGGTGCTGGTTAAAAGAGAGGCTCTGAGTGACCGTATGTTTATTTTCCAGGAGTTTTGAAAGGATGACAAGTATAGAAGTATAGGGAAGCTGGTTGGCTGGTCCTTCTTACAATGGAAAGTATGATTAAGGGGAGGGATGATCTCAGAGCCTCAAAAGCTCACCTCAGGTGCAGACTAATGGATTTGAAAACTTCCATCTGTGCTACAAAGGAGAGCCTTCTCTCCTCTAGTAAAAGAGCTGACATTGCTGAGAACCAGGTCCAGAGTCTCATTATATGAGTGGCTGAATTCCAATGGCAGCTGAATTGCAGATCTAGAGCAGTGTCTGAAACCAAAGTAAGGGCATTGCTTGGGAAAAGTTGGGACCCTAAAACATGGGATGGGAACATATGGGCTGATGATCCAGAAGAGGAGGATATTGAGCTCTTAGAAACAATCAACTCACCCCAGTCAATAGATCCACCCCTCCCAGCTGAAAGTATTAATTCATAATCCACACCTGAGCAGATAAGCCAAATGATTCAAGTTGATATGCCAGGTGGGCCTGCGTCAGTAGCATTACCTGAGGGAGATGTCTTACCAAATACTGCTGAAAGCACCCAGGAAACACCCTCACCACCCATTACTTCTGCTAGATCTGTCACTAAAATTAAGTTTCTGAAAGCTCCTAAAGGTGAGGTAGAGATGATTACCCAAGAAGAAGTGCGCTATACTCATAAAGATCTGCTTGTGTTTTCAAATACGTACAAGCAGAAGCCTGGGAATGGTTACTAAGGGTGTGGGATACTGGTGCACGAAATGTAATATTAAACCGGTCTGAGTTTCTCGGTATGGGACTTCTAAGCACAGAAACTTTTTTCAATATTTCTGTGAGAGAGGCTGAGAGGATCTAATTCTTTATTTGGTTGGATCGCTGAAGCATGGACTTCCAGATGGCCTAGACTGCAACATGAAGTACCTGACCTACCTTAGTGCACTGTAGAGGAAGGCATCCAAAAGCTTAGAGAAATTGGTATGTTGGAATGGATCTATTAGGATATTCCCATAGACCCCAAAAGGGGGTGTCCTAAGGACATACCCTTTACCACAACCCCTTGAATGAGGGGAAGGCCGGGTCCCTTTGAAGAAGGACCCTGCTAACCTCACCGAAGGTCTATACTGTTAGTCTTTCTTCTAGCCTTTCCAAAGGACCTGCGGCCTTTCACAAGAGTGACTGTTCATTGGGGGAAAGGAAATAATCAAACTTTACGGGGATTACTGGACACTGGCACTGTACTGACACTAATCCCAGGAGACCCAAAGTGTTTTGAAGGCCCACCAGTCAGAGTGGGAGCTTATAGAGGTTAAGTTATCAATGGAGTTTTAGCTCATGTATGCCTCACTGTGGGTCCAGTGGGCCCCCGGACCCATCCTGTGGTTATTTCCCCAGTTCCAGAATGCATCATTGGAATAAACATACTTAGTAACTGGAAGAACACCCATATTGGATCCCTGAAATGTGGAATAAGGGCTATCGTGGTAGGAAAGGCCAAGTGGACACCATTAGAACTGCCATTACCTAGGAAAATAGTAACCCAAAAGCAGTACCGCATTCCTGGAGGGATTGCAGAGATCAGTGCCACCATCAAAGACTTGAAAGATGCAGGGGTGGTGATTCCTACTACATCCCCATTTAACTCACCTATTTGGACTGTAAGGAAGACAGATGGATCCTGGAGAATGACAGTGGATTATCGTAAACTTAACTAGGTGGTGACTCCAATTGCAGCTGCCGTTCCAGATGTGATTACATTGCTTGAGCAAATGAATACTTCTGGTACTTGGTATGCAGCTATTGATCTGGCTAATGCCTTCTTCTCAACACCAGTCTCAAAGGACTACCAGAAGCAGTTTGCCTTCACCTGGCAGGGGCAACAATATACTTTCACAACTCTCCCCCAGGGGTACATCAACTCTTCTGCCCTGTGCCATAATTTAGTCCGAAGGGACCTTGATCACCTGTCTATTCCACAAAATTTCACACTGGTCCATTATATTGATGACATTATGCTGATTGAACCCACTAAGAATGATGTATAAAAACTCTAGATTCATTGGTACAATATTTGAGTACAAGAGGTAGGGAAATTAACCCAACGAAGATTCAGGTACACTCCACACCAGTAAAATTTCTAGGGGTCCAGTGGTGTGGGGCATGTCGACATATTCCTACTAAAGTGAAGGATAAGCTATTTCATTTCATGCCCCCAATGACTAAAAAAGAGGCACAACACCTAGTGGGCCTCTTCGGATTTTGGAGGCAACATATCCCTCATTTGGGTGTTCTACTTCAACCTATTTATCAAGTGACACGAAAAGCCTCCATTTTTGAGTGGGGCCCAGAACAAGAAAAGGCTCTTCATCAGGTTCAGGCTGCCCTGAAAGCTGCTTTGCCACTGGGACCATATGATCCAGCTGACCCAATTGTGTTAGAGGTGTCAGTTGTAGATAAAAGCTGCAGTATGGAGTCTCTGGCAGACCCCTATTGGTGAATCACAGCGTAGACCGTTGTGATTTTGGAGTAAAGTCCTGCCATCCTCTGCAGACAACTACTCCCTCTTTGAAAAACAACTGTTGGCCTGTTACTGGGCCGTGGTGGAGATAGAACGCCTCACCATGGGACACCAAGTCACCATGAAGCCTGAACTACCTATCATGAACTGGGTATTATCTGACCCGCAGAATCATAAAGTTGGATGTGTGTAGCCACACTCCATTGTTAAATGGAAGTGGTATATATGAGATTGGTCCAAAGTAGGACCTGAAGGGACAATTAAGCTACATGAAGTGGCCCAAATACCCACAGTCTCCACTCCTGTCACAATACCTTCTTTCTCCCAGTCTGCACTTATGGCCTCCTGAGGAGTTTCTTACCATAGTTTAACTGAAGACCAAAAAAGTCATGCTTGGTTTACAGATAGCTCTGCATGATATGCAGGTGCCATTCATAAGTGGACAGCAGCAGCATTACAGCCCCTTTCTGGGATCTCCCTAAAGGACAGTGGTGAAGGGAAATCTTCCCAATGAGCAGAACTTTGAGCAGTGCACCTGGCCGTTCAGTTTGCATATAAGTAAAATGGCCGATTGTGAGACTGTATATTGATTCATGGGCTGTGACTAATGTCTTGGTTGGATGGTCAGGGAATTGGAAGGACCATGATTGGAAAATTCGTGACAAGGAAGTGTGGGGAAGAGGTATGTGGATAGACCCCTCTGAATGGGCCCAGAAAGTAAAGGTAATTGTATCTCGCGTGAATGCTCACCAAAGGATTACCTCTGAAGAGGAGGACTTTAATAATCAAGTGGATAAGATGACACGCGCTGTGGAGACTGGTCCTCCTTTTTCCTCTGCCACTCCTGTTATCGCCCAATGGGCACATGAACAAAGTGGACATGGTGGCAGGGATGGAGGTTATGCATGGGCATAGCAACATGGACTTCCACTTACCAAGGCTGACTTGGCCACTGCCACTGATGAGTGCCCCATTTGCCAGCAGCAGAAACCAACATTAAGTCCAAGATATGGGACCATTTCTCGGGAGATCAACCAGCAACTTGGTGGCAGGTTGATTACATAGGATCACTTCCATCATGGAGGGGAGAGCGTTTTGTTCTTACTGGAATAGATACCTTCTCTGGATATAGATTTGCCTTCCCTGCACGTGATGCTTCTGCCAAAACTACTATTCGTGGACTTACAGAATGCCTCATCCACTGGCATGGCATCCCACATAGCATTGCTTCAGATCAAGGAATGGACTCCTAAAGACAATTACGGCGCCAACTAGGTGGCAACAACTTGCGGGGCTGGGGCAATGTTCTCCAGGAAGCTGTATACTCTCTGAACCAGCGGCCATTATATGGTGCTGTGTCTCCAATAGCCAAAATTCATGGGTCCGGGAACCAAGGGGTGGAAGCTGGAGTGGCACCACTCACTATTACTCCTAGTGATCCATTTGCAGCATTTCTGCTTCCTGTCCCACCAAACCTGTGTTCCTCAGGCCTGGAGGTCCTGGTCCTGAAGGAAGGAACTCTCCCACCTGGAAACACAGTACGGTTTCCACTGAACTGGCAGCTGAGAATGCCCCCTGGTCACTTTGGGCTTCTCATGCCTTTCTATCAACAGGTCAGGAAGGATGTCACTGTACTGAGTGGTGTGATTGATCCTGATTACCAAGGAGAAATTGGACTGGTGTTATATAATGGAAGTAAATAGGAATATGTCTGGAATCCAGGAGGTCCCATAGACCGACACCATGCCCTGTGATTAAAGTAAATGGTAAATTACAGCAACGCAATCCTGACAGGACTTATAATGACCCAGAGCCCTCAGGAATGAAGGTCTGGGTCGCCCCACCAGGCAAAAATCCCACAGCCAGCTGAGGTGCTTGCTGAGGGCAAAGGTAATACAGAATGGGTAGTAGAAGAAGGTAGTTCTACCTATCAGTTACGACCATGTGATCAGTTGCAAAAGCGAGGTTTGTAATTGTCCATGTATTTTCTTTTTATGTGCTTATTGCATATCTTGTCTTTGTTCAGGCATGATGTATCTCATACAATTTGACTCAGTGTGTTTTCATTTATATGTATAAAAGAAAATTGATAAGTATAAGTGTGATTTCATCAATATCCAGAATTTATATAAGTACATATGGCTAAAGAATTGTGTACAGTTGCCAGGTTGGCAAGGGGTGGATTGAAATAGTTTATTTTGCCAGCCTGGCCGATAAACACAAGTGGGATTAATTGAAGGGCCGAGAGATAAGTGGCTCAGTGAGCCTCGCCTTGCTTGTCTCTCGCTCTTTAATTATTGGACCAGTGTGCAGCTGCCTTGCTTGTTCTGTGCCTCAATTTAAAGGGCACCCTACCTGTGGGGCGCCTAGACTGTGGACTGTGTCGCTGTAAGTTGAGGTCCCTTTAAGACCACAGGAATGAAATTTACATCTCTGGAGCTGAGGACTGACAGTTGGTGGTCTGCTTTGCTGTTTGCTGCCTGTGCTGGGATAGCCTCGCGCGCGCTCTCTCTCTCTCTCTCTCTCTCTCTCTACAGAGGACTACCGACGGCCAGCAAGACTTGTAGGACTGCCAGTGTCTCACAACTCTCACGGGAGTGAGTCGCACTGAGCCATGTATACTGCTTTATAACTTACCTGTTCATTTCTTGTATTATATATCAATCTGTTTATAACTTAACTGTTCATTTCTTGTATTTTTTTCATTTCTTGTATTATATATCTGCTTGTTTATAATTTAACTGTACATTTCTTGTGTTATATATCTATCTTTATATATATATATATATATATATATATATATATATAATTATCAGCAACCTAGTTTTATCTCTCTATAGAACCCTGTCTAACATGGGGTGGGGGGGTGTGGAACCCTCATATGCCAGAAGACCAAAATCCACCATCATTTTATTGATTCTTCCTCATCACAACCTTATAGCACAGAGTAGAACTAAACCAAGCTTAGTTACTGACCAGTCTTCATGGGAGCAGACTGCCTCATCTTTTCCCACTGAGCAACTGGTGGATTTGTAACCACCACCAGGGCTCCAAAGAATTACCAAGGTCACATAAAACTATGTAACTTACTGAGGCCCTCCTCCTCCACTTGTCTGCTACTTTGTCTTACTATAGTGGCTGTGTGTTCCTGTGATCCTGAGAGTTACATCCTTGGTGTTTCTTTCAAACATAAGCAGCTTCACCCAGAGGAAACAGGCTTCAACAGAGCTTCCATACTAAGAACGGATTATAAAGAAGGAGTAGGCTGTCCACTTCTGAGGTGTTAGCCACTGAAAACTCTATGAATAGCATCGAAACATTGTCAGTTAACTAAAACCTAATGAACAGTAGCAGAATGTTGTCAGATGATCCGATCAGTGCCTCAGATCAGAAAGCACTCAAAATATGAATGAGGAAGAGCTGCCTTCATAAAGTAGAGTCGACCATAATGGCATGAATGGAGTAAAGCCTGTAGGAGGTATGCCTTCAGGACCATGATGTACTGATGGGACAAGAAACAGAAAACATCAATGAATCATTGAAACGTGGAATGTATGAAGTATGGATCTAGGAAAGTTGGAATTTGTTAAAAATGAAATGGAATACATACAGATCTACATTTTAGGCATTAGTGAACTGAACTGGCCTGGGACTGGCCATTTTGAATCAGAAAATCATATGGTTTAATATGCCAGGAATAGCACAATCAAGGGAGGTAGCCTAGCATTCATGTTTCAGAAAGGACATTTCAAGATCTATCTTATAACATTGCTGTCTGTGATAAGATTATATCTTCATACAAAGAAATCCAATCAATACAATTATTCAAATTTACTCACCAGCTACTAACTCTAATGATAAAGAAATTGAAGAATTCTACCAACGTCTTCAGTCTGAAGTTAATCAAGCTAATCAAGATGGAAATGGGAATTCTAGAATACTTCATTATGCTCACATGGAGCATGTTCATGGACCAAAATGCTGTCTTCAAACAGAACATGGAAATACTATGTGGTTTAAAATCAGGAAAGGTGTGCATCAGGGTTGTATCCTCACACCATGCTTATTCAATCTGTCTGCTGACCAAATCATCAGAGAAGCTGGTTTATATGAAGCAACGTTGTTATCATAGGTGGCATAGCTTCCAGAATCACAGCAACACCCAAGCCCCCATAGTATGACAACCTGGGAATCCACAAAACGGGAGTAGAAAGCAATGTGATTGGCTGAAGTTATATCATGGGGGTATTGAGTTCCAGCCAACAAGGGTGACTAAGAGCCATAGTCTTTATACAACCAGTGAGCCTGATCTTTTTATGATACTGAGTTTTGTTCCACATCCCCCACCCCCATCCCACTTCATCCAAGACCTTTTGACATGATCCCTTTCAGAGCGGCTGGTGGTAGTAGCCAACCAAAAACCAAACAAACTCATTGCCAGTGAGTCCATTTTGACACATGGTGATTCTATAGGACAGAGTAGAACTGCTCCATGTTGTTTTCTGAGACTATTTATAGGAGTAGAAAGGCTTGTCTTTCTCCTGAGGACTGGCTAATGGTTTCAAACTCCCGACCTCGAGGTTAGCAGCCCAAAGTATAAACAACCAGGACTCTGGCACCATATAATTCTTCTAGCCTCAAGATCACGGAGGCTGAGGTTCACATGGTCAGTTATTGCACTGAAGTGATTTGTAGGTGGTTTTGCGTCCCTAAGAAGTCCAGGCGGTTCAGTGGGTTAAACATTGGCCTGTCGTTGGCTCTTCCAGGCACTCCACTGGAGAATGAGGAGGACATGCACTTCTGTCAAGAGAGTGCAGTGATTGTTGCTCGGTGCCATTGAGTCCATTCTGACTCTGGGACCCTGTGTCCACTAGACTGAAACACAGCCCAGTCCCATGCCATCCTCACAATTGTTAAGGTCGAGCCTGTGTCCAGTGAGGGGAAGACTCTGGAGGGCTCCTACTCTTAGCAAGTAAGAATAGTGGACAAGAGAATAATTCAGTAGAGAAACAGAGTTCGGGTCAAGAAATAAAAAGAAGAACCTTACAAGCGGATTGTGGTAGGCTCTAAAACAACTCCATCACGTCTCCCTTTGCCCTGGGACCAAACTTTTATATAATTTCATATGATATGGTTAACTTTCCAACAAAGCCTCTAGGTCATTGGTTCTCAACCTTCCTAATGCTGCAACCCTTTAATACAGTTCCTCATGTGGTGGTGACCCCCCAACCATAAAATTATTTTCATTGCTACTTCATCACTGTAACTTTGCTACTGTTTGAATTGGGTGCCTCCTGTGAAAGGGTCATTCGACCCCCAAAGGGGTTGCGATCCACAGATTGAGAACCACTGCTGTAGGCAGCGTTTTTTGGGAATGGGAAGGGGTGTTCCTTGAATGGATTGGCTTATGGAGATAAAGACATGCTCAGTTGTTCCCCAAGATGCTTCCTAATTGGAAGCGATTCTGATACCACAGGGCAGGTCTTATTATGGGATGCCACACGTGCTTGCTGTGGTCCTAGGCCAGCAACTCTCCCTCTAGCCTGGCTTATTCTGGAGCATGCTAGGCTTTCCTCTGCACGTGGTTAGCACCTGGTTCTTATGGAGGATTACTAGGGTATCTTGGAACAGGGCGGCTGATAGTCTGCTTCTTTGTTCCAGAAAGTGGATTTTAGCAATTCAAAGTCATTTTTAGCTGCTGTTTGCTTGCAATGTTCCTTTGGATTATTTCTAGGTGATTTAGCAAGGGGCTCTATTGTGGCTGCCGTGTTGTGTTTATTCATCTTGTGGAGGATCTTCCTCTTAGTCATTGACCTTCTATCTACCAAGTATGCTGTCCATTTCCAGGGACTTGTCTCCTGAGAACATGTCCAAAGAACATGAGATGACGTCCAAAGGACATGAGAGGTCTCACCAGCTTTGCCTCTAAGGAGCATGTGGCTGTATTTCTTCCAACATAGATTTGTTTGTTCTTCTGGAATTCCATGGTACTTTCAATATTATTTAACAATACCACAATGCAAACTCATCAGTTCTCCTCCTCCCTCCCTTATTCATCATCCAGCGGTCATATGTACAAAGGCCATTGAAAATACCATGACTTGGGTTACATCAACTTAGTCCTCAAAGTGAGATCTTTGATCTTGTCGAGCAGATGTGCCCAGTGCAACAAATTGTCTAATTCCATGACTGCTGCTTTTGTGAGCATTGATTGTGAATTAAAGAAATCCCTGGCAACTTCGATCTTTTTCTGTTTGTTATGATGTTGATCATGGGTCCAGTTGTGAAGACTTGTTTCTATTACATTGACTTGTAATTAATACTGAGGGCTGTAGTCTTTGATGTTTATGAGCAAATGCTTCACTTTCAGCAAACAAGATTGTGTTATCTGCCTAGTATAGGTTGTTAATAAACCTCTCTCTAATTCTGATGTCAGGTTCTTCTTCTAATCGTCCAGCTTCTGGGATGATTACTCAGCTCTCAGATTAAAGAAGTGGTGAAATGATCCAACACCTATCCTGATTTTAAGCCATAAATTTTCCCTTCGTTTGGTTCAAAGGACTGACTTTTGAGCTACCTACAGGTTCTGAATAAATACAACAAAATATTCTGGAATCCCTCTTCTCCTTAATTGAGCCACACTGTTGAGTGCTTTTGCATAGTCAATAAAACACAAATAAACATGTTTTCTGGTATTCTCTATTTCTAATATCTGTGTGATGACAGCAATGGTATAATTCATGCTATGTCCTTTTCTGAAATAGATTTGGATTTCTGATAGTTCCCTGTTGGTGCACTGCTGCAATCATCTTTTAATTGTCTTCATCAAAATTTTATTTGCATGTGTTATTAATGATGTTGTTCCATAAATCCTACATTCTTTGGGGTTTCTTTAGAATGAGCACAAATATTGATCTCTTCCAGTTGCCTGGCCAGGTAGCTGTCTTCCAAATTTTTTTGGCATATACAACACTTCCATGGTTGTGTCCGTTTGTCGAAATATTTCATTTGCTATTGTGTCAATTCCTGGTGCCTCATTTTTTATAACTGCCCTCAGTGTCCCGTGGAATTCTTCCTTCAATACCGTCAGCCCTTGGTCAGACCCTACCTCTTGAAATGGTTGAAAATTGACCAGTTCTTTTCGTTAGTGATTCTGTGTGTTCCTTGCATCTTATTTGGATGATTTTTATGTTTTTCAGTATTTTGCCTATAGAATCCTTCACTATTGAAATTTGAGGCTTCATTTTTTTTTTCCTTCAACTCTTTGAGCTTTTTGGCTTTCTAACCCCGGGGTTTTTTTTTTTTTATTATAATACAATGTCTCCCTGAGCTTACCTTTTGAAATTGTATTCAGCTCTTTTTCTTCATCATTCCTTGATTCTAACATCCACTGTGAGCTTTCCTTTCTTTCCTGTCGTTTTAATGACCTTTTGCTTTCTTCGTGTGTCACCATCCAGTAGCATCCAGCATCCCACAGTTCTTCAGGTCTTTAGTCACAATGTTCAATGAATCAAATCTGTTCTCTAAATTCAAGTGAGATAAACTGAAGGACATATTGTGGCTCTCATGAACTTGTTTTAATTTTCTTCAGCTTCCATCTGAATATGCATCTGGTCAATTGATGATCTATTCCACAGTCAGCATCTTCCCTGGTTTTGGCTGATTATTTTTAGCTTCTCTATTGTCTTTTTCTATTGATCTAGTTAAGTGATTCCTGTGTATTCCATCTGGTGAGGGCCACATGGGTAGCCAAATTTATGTTATTGATAAAAGGTATTTGCAATTACTAAGTGTGATAGTTATGTTTACTGTGCCAACCTGGCCAATAGGAACATGTGGGGTTAATCAGGTTGCAATTTGATTGGAGGACAAAGAGATAAATGACTCTGCAAGGCCTGCCGCCCTTTCTTACTCCCTGGTGATTGGAGTGTGCTGGACTGTTCCAGCTGCTGCTACAGCTAAGTTGTCTGCCTCAACTTGTGAGCTACACCACCTGTGGGCCAGGCCAGCCTGTGGCTTGTGTCACTAGAGCTTGAAGCTCCTTCAAGACCTGCTTCGCCAAGCACACCAACATGTGTGAGTACATCGCTTGAGCTTGAGACTGGTAGATTTTGTCGCCTTGCATTGCTTGTGTTCCACATTCCATTCGGGCTTGCTTCCCTAAGCTCCTGAGCTACTGACTGTTGGTGACCCACCCTGTTGCTTGTTGCCTATGGGCAGACTCTGCTTGCCTTGCTCCAGGGAGGATTCTGCTGTCTGCTTCCTGACCTTGGACTGGGCAGCCCATGTGAGCTGAAGGACTTCCAGTATATTCCACAGAAGTTATTTTGAACGAACCCTCTGTACTGCTGTAGGGCCTAATTACCTTTTTGATTCTTTCTTGCTGTATAAACCTATCCTCTCACATATATATAATGTCATAAGTGTCCTGGTCTCATTTCTCTAGAGAACCCTGCCTAACAGACTATGGTATCAGACTTACAAAATACTATCATGCAATCTCTAGCATCATGTCTATCTCGAAGGTCATATTTCCCAACTATTTATCCTTCCTGTTTGTTTCCAACTTTTGAATTTCAATCATTAGTAGTTATCAATATTTCTTGATGTATGTTTGATCAATTTCAGACTATTGAAGTTGATAGGATTATTCAATTTCTTCATCATTGGCATTAGTGGGCGGTGCATAAATTTGCATGGTAGTCATCTTAACTGGAGTTCCTTGTAGGCATATAGATATTATCCTATGACATATAGCACTGAAATTAACAATTGATCTTGAAATATTCTGTTTGATGATGAATAGATGGTGTTCTTAATTTGTCCTTCCTGGCATAGCAAACCTTATGATTGATTGAGTCAAAATGGATAATATTAATCCACTTCAGGTCACTAATGGCTAGGTTATTGATCTTTTAGGCATTCAATATTGATGACTCCACATTTTCCTCTATCCATACTTTATATTTTCTACATTCTGGTTATTAATGAGCATTTGCAGCAGTTTCTCATGTTGAGCCATGCACCATCTTCAAATGAAGGTCCTCACAATGTTACTCCATCCAGGACATTCAAGTTGAGTGTACTTTGGGGAGGCAGCTCTTTCCCAGGTATATCTACGTGCATTCCACCGGTAAGAGCTCGTATCCTGGGCACTAAATCAGATAATGTTCCACTGCTATTCAGACATCTTTCAGTGGCTAATCCCCAGAAGTGGACTGTCTATTCCTTCTTCCTACTCTGGCTTAGTCTGGAAACTGATGAAACCTGTCCACCATGGGTGACCTCAGTGTCAGCTTCCAACATAACAGCACACACAAGCCACTACAGTATAACAAACTGTGTTAGTCTGGGTTGACTACAGAAACAAATCCAGAGACACTCGTGTGTGGGTTTCCAAGTGGCACCTCCAGCTCCACGACTTTGGTTCCTTCCGTGTGTCTCCATGTGACTTGTCAACTGGTATGTCAAGCAGAGTGTGTGTCCCATCTCTAGGGAGGAAGACGGCAGTTCCCAGAATCCTCAGGAGAAGGTCATACCTACAGAAAGGACTCATTGGCTGTTAAACTTAACTGACAGGCTAGACTCCACCCCTTCACTCAAGCTGATGGGAGATTATGTAACTGCCATACAAACTGACAGAAATTGTGTTGGTTGTAAAAATTGCAGCTCCAGAACCCCATATCGGGCATCTGTCCTATAGAGTCCCTGAGTTGGAATGGACCTAATAGCAGTAAGTTTTACATATTTGGGTGATACAAATGGTTAACTCAACTGCTAAAAGGTTGGTGCTTTTTCCTTAGCTATGTGAATCAATTTTGAGCTCACACTTAATCATAAACCCTAAACTGAGAACTGTTTTAATGATTTGGTCCTGCTCCATACTTACCCTAATGAAGTGGTTGCTGAAACTATGGAAGCATTCGCAAAGTGTGAAGAAAATTGATGGTGCCTGGCTATCAGAAAGACCAGTCAGGTCTTAAGGACTTGTCTTAAAACAAGCAGCCATTCAGTGAAGTTTCACATAAATCTGTAAGGAAGAAACACACCAACATGTGTGATCAAAGGATTGTTAATAAAATCCATAATCAAAGGAAGGGATTGTATTAGAGCTTCAATTCTGAGCACCTGATTTATTGATGCTATAGATAGCAATGAAGCCCCAAATCTTTTTACATTGTCTTCACATGGCTTAAGTTTCCACTGAATTCCTTCTGACCTTAATTTGGGATGTTGACAGGTTTGCCCTCAGGCAGAGTGCATTGAAAGGCAAATTACCTCTGCTCCTCACCCATTCACTTACAGCCCAGGGAGGGGAAGACTCCCTTAGGGGCCTGCCTGGTTGTGTCCTGAATGGAAATTACCATATGACTGTGCAACCTGTAGTCATGAGTCATGCTCTCACTGCCCTGATCTGAAGGCTCTGTACTAATCTTGTAAACTGTTTAACTAGTGTATATGTCCCAACCATAGTCCTGATTACACTTCTGTAGCCCCACCTGTAACTGTGATGCATTTACTTGATACCAGTCTTGCTTTTGTGACAGTTTTCTTTGCCTTCTTATGTTCTTTTTAAATCTCTGAATCTCAGCAAACCCTTGGATGCCCTTCTGGCCTTGTGCTAAGGTCTCCCTTCCTCATCTGGATGACACACCTGAATAAATAGGCTTAGTGAATGTTCTCCTTAAATGACACATATTTTTAAAAGTTGGGTGACTTGAGTCCACCCAGAGGTGTCTTGGAAGAAAGGCTTGGCTCCTTTCTTCCTTCTACTTCTGAAAGTTCACGACCATGAAAACCCAAAGACCAAAATTCCACTCTGACATGCTGGGGGTTACCATGAGTTGGATGGAGTCAATATGATAGCAGATGGTGTGGTTTGGTTTTAAGTGTGGGCAACAGAAGGATTTTCCCAAGTTGTCTCCCCCAAATATATACCTAACTTAGCTGCTTGCTACGCAGAGTTAATGACTATATTTGGCGGTCAACAGAAATAGGTCAGGGATTATTCCCCCGAAGGGTTCTCAGACCTCCAGATAAAGCAGAACACCACTGTTTATCCCACACCCAGGGTGGGGCAAATGGCTAATATGCTCACCTGCTACCCACAGAAGAATCTTGGTTGCATAATGATTACAAGTTGAGTTGCAAACCACAAGGTCAGCAGTTTGAAACCACCAGCCGCTCCTGGAGAGAAACTCGAGACTTTCTAACTCCTTTAAAGAGCTGCCCTCTCAGAAACCCACAGGGACAGTTCTACCCTGCCCTACAGGGTGGCTACGAGCCAGCACCGACTGGATGGCAGTGAGTTTGGCTTGGTTTTCTACCCACAAGCTTGATAGTTCAAGTCATGAGAAAGGCCTGATCATCAGCCATGGAAACCCCTATGTGGTGCTGTTCCACTGTATTCCATGAGGGGCACCACAAGTCTGAGTCGGCTCTGTAGGAACTAACTCGAGGGCCCTCACTGTAGGAACTAACTCGAGGGCCCTCACTGAGGGCCACAAAGCTGTGTGTGCAGAGCGAGTGGCGAGCTGCATGCTGACACAACATGCTGGGCGGGCTTTCTGTCATGTGGTTTCCTCCATGATTTCAAGGGTTTCCACATGTGCAGAGAACTGCCCTGAAAGCTTTCATGGGTGAGGTCTTTGGGGAGAAAAAAGATCATGAGGTCTTTTTTCTGAGGAGCCCTGGGTGAGCCTGAATCCCAAACCTTTCTGTTAGTAACCCGTGCCTTAACCACTGGCCCCATCCTTAAACCTACTGTCAATTCCATCTCGTGGCAACCCCATCAGACAGAGTGGAAATCTTTGTGGAAGTTTCCTCTTTGTCTTGGAGTGGCTGTGTGTGTGTGTGTGTGTGTGTACTTAGATAGAAGCCCACCGCACCACCAAGCTTTTTTTGGCCCCACACACGACCCTCCTTGCCCCTTCCCCATTGTAGTATTTTTATATGGGCCTCTCTTTGTAGCATTATCCCATTGGATACCCCTAAAGTACTTTGGGGCCTGGGGAGCCTGGTATCGCTGTGGGCTAAGCACTCTGGAGGAACGTGAGGCAGTCTGCGCCCATCAAGTTCGGCTGCCTCGCAAACCCTTGGGAGCAGATCTGCTCTTCTGTCTTAGACAGTCACCATGAGTCAGAACCAGCGCCATGGAAGGCAGCTTTGCTCACAACTATATGACCAATGCCAACAAGAATTGACTCGAGAGCAGTGGGGGCGATCTTTTTGTTTCTGGCAGCTACAGAACCCTGGTGGTGCAGTGTTCCACTAACGGCACAGTCGGCAGTTTGAAACCACCCCGGCTGCTCCACACAAGAAAGATGAGGCTGTCTGCTCCCATAAGTATGTGTCAGCCTCAGAAACCCTATGGAGACGTTCTCTTCTCTCTGTAGTGTCACTGTCAGTTGGATACCACTCCATGGCAGTGCTTGGTTTTCTGATTTGTACTGAGTGGTGGCATGACAGCTAGCTTGGTGACAGAGAGTGGGCAAGATCTTACAGTTGGCTGCGTCAGCGCATGTCTGTTATCCAAGAGAAAGGGCCTGGATGCTCACCTGAGGTGGTACAGGCAGCCCTCCAGGAAGGATATGGAGTCCAGCTGCAGCTCCTGGGGTGGGTGCCACAGGCTAATGTACAGGACAGTGAACTGTCACATGTATTTTTCCCTTTTGGCCCCAGAATGGTGGGATGGCAAGGCCTGAAAGGTGACGGAGCAGGAGCCTGTGCAGGTTCACCATCTGGCCCAGGTACAGTACCACTGCCTCGGGTTGGACAGTCTCCTGGGCAAAAAGGCAATCTGCTTCCATAAAGACTGACATCCTCTGAAGCCCTCTGAACTCACAGCCATTGCATCAGTTCTCATGGTGATTCCATAGGGCAGAGCAGAACTGTCACTGTGGGTTTCTCTAACTTTTTACAGAAGTAGGAAGCCCCATCTTTCTCACTCTGAAACCTTAGGAAGTAGTTTTTTCTCGGTCCTGAGAGGCCACTCTGAGTCACAATCCACTTGATGGCCATCAGTATGATGCTGGCTGATGAGGTTTGGCATGCCCATTACAGTTTTAGCCAAATACAGAGACCAGATTGATTTGAGAAACTCTTGTTTATTTCTGCAAGCGCTTGATAGAAGAAAAGAATGGGGTTGAAACCTCCCCTTAACTGCAGAGATTGACAAACAAGTTACATGCCCTAAACACTGTGGCAAGTTGCGGGAATGTTGACCAGGTTTGTTACAATGAACAGTGACCTTCAGCAGTGGGACAAAGGAGTCATGGTTCACAGAAATGGGAGGCATCCTGCACTCCCTGAGGTTCTCAGGCTCTGTTGCTTATCTGAATGCTCTTTCTTGCCCAGTTGGTTTTGTTTGTCCAACTTGCTGAATTAGAACATTCTTAAGGTTTAAGGCAATTTTACTGCAAGGGAGAGGGGGCTGTACATTTTGCGTTTTTCTGTAAGCCATGTCTTAAACAGGCCAGATATCACCCCATGTCATCTTCCCAGCATTGATTAGTAGCCGGCTAACTCTTATCCACTGTATCAGGTATGATGAAGTAAGAAAGGCCTTGTCAGAAACGAAATAAAAGGACAAAGAGGAAGAATTGATGGATGCTGAAGCAGCAACTAGGAGCCCTGATGGTAGACTGGTTACTAATGGACAGCAGTTTGTCCCCACCAGCCACTCAAAGTAGAGATGGTGTGAGTCCGGATTGACTCAATGGCATGGAGTTTGGTTTTTGTTGGTTTTGAGGCAGCATAAGAAGGAGCCCTGGTGGCGGCATGGAATCAGCCTGGAGGTTGCTAAACACTGGCTTGGGGGTTCAAACTCACCAACCTCTCCCGGGGAGAAAGATGAAGTTGTCTTGCTCCCACAAAATCTTAATAGCCTTGGAAACACTAGAGAAGGTCGCTATGGGTCGGAGTCCTCTCGATGGCAGTGGATTTGGGCGTTGTGGCTGTTGGGAGGCTACAAGCTGGCCTCGTTGCAGGCTCCTAGAGGAGGGTCCACCACAGATTATGGGAAAGGGGCCCAAAGTGAGGGAGATGAGTGCCGGACTCGAGGGGGGGGTGGCAGGCATTTATTTCTCTGGACTCCCCCAAAACCCGCCTTAGGACCTGAGTAAATAGCTCTCGGGAACTGTGGCATCCCTAGACCTTTCCCAGGTGTCAGGCCCAGCCCCGTCCAGGCCCTCTCTCCCAGGCTTGCACCTAGGCGCCGCTCCCGCGCTCGCCACCAGAGGCGCTTGCGTGCGCGCATGCGCCCCGCGGCCCAGTGCTCCCTGAAAGCCAATCAGAGGCGGCGGCGGACCGACAGCCAATCAGCGGGCGCAGCGGGCGCGCGTGCGACTGCAGCGGCAGCGCGGGCGCCGGGCCCCGAGAAGGCGTCGTGGCCGCTGACTGCGCTTCTGCGGGGACTCTGCGGCCGGCGGGTAAGGAGGCGGGCGCGCGGCCGACTGTCCGCTGTGGGTCGTGGGGCGGGCGGCGCGACTCCGCGGGACCGGCCTGAGGGGCCGCAGACCCTGACCCGAGGTGCGCCCGGCCGCGGAGGCCCCCTCAGAGCCTGCGGTGGGCGGCCCTCCAGCCCCCGCTGGCCCGGCCGCCCGCCCCCAGGAGGCCCCCGGAGCCGCTGGCGCCCGGGCCTCGGGCTTGGGGTCTGGCAGCCGGCGTGAGAGGTGCAGGGCGTTTTGAAGGAGGAGTGTGTGGGGATGTCGGTCAGTTCCTTTCTCTTGACCCGTGTCACCTGCCTGGGAAACAGCCCTGCGGCAGCAGCAGGTCAAAGCCCCAAACCGCACAGATGTCGAATCGATTCAGCCCTCAGGACGCCCGCAGGCTGCCCCATAGGGCTTCTGAGACTGATGGCCTTGACCGAAACCTAGGCCTCTTCTGCCTTCTTCAGAACAGCTACTGCGTGCAAACCTTTGTAGTTAGCAACCCAGCGCTTACCTCACAGCTCCACCAAGCCGGGTCTCACTGCCACGGAGTCGATGTGGGCTCCTAGCCACCCTTGAGGATGCCCCTGTGAGTTTACGAGGCTAACAATTTCCAGGAGTAGAAACCCCTGTCTTTCTCATCCTTTCTCCCGTGGAGCGACTGGTGGTTTCAAACTGCTGACCTTGTAGTCAGCACCCCAATGGGTAACCACTATGCTACCAGGGCCCCTCCCAAGGCAGATGGAGGGACAAGAAGAACAAAAAATTAAAACCGTTGCCCTGATAACAGGATTTTCAAGGTTGGGATCTCTGGAAAGCAGATTGCCAGGCCAGTCTTCTTGGCATCCCTGGGTTGGTTCCCACAGAACTGGAGTAATTGAGCACTCTGCTGTTTGCACCACCTGGGCAAGCCATGTGTCAGGTGTTGTTACCCACTGCCACCTAGTGACTTCTGACTCAACTACCCTACAGGACGGTAGAACTAAACCCTAAGACAGCAGTTCTCAAGCTGTGGGTCGTGACCCCTTTGGGGGTTTAACGACCCTTTCACAGGGGTCGCCTAATTCATAACAGTAGCAACAAAAATAATTTTATGGCTGGGGGTGGGGGACGGTCACCACAACATGAGGAACTGTATTAAAGGATTGCAGCATTAGGAAGGTTGAGACCCACTTCCCTAAGGTGTCGGGGATGTCAGTCTTTATGAGAGCAGACAGCCACAGCGTTCTCCCTCAGAGTGGCTGGTGGATTTGAACTATTGGCTTTTTAATTAGCAGTTCAACATTTAAGTGTTGTTAGTTGCCTGCAAGTTGAGTTTGACTCATGATGAGCCCATATGACCGTCGAGCTGTCCTCATGGGATACCTTCACGGAGGAGTCCTGGTGCCACAGTGAATTAAGCATCTGGCTGCTAACCACAAAATCAGCAATGTGAGCCCATCGGTTGCTCTGGGAGAAAGTTGAGGCTCTCTGTCCCTGTAAAGTCTGACAGCCTTGCAAAGCCCAGGGTACAATTCTCCAACCCCCTTTATAGTTGATATGACTTAGAATGAACTCAGTGGCAGTGGAGTCTGTATAAAAGCAGGTCACCTGATCTTTCTCCCAAGGACAGGGTAGGTTTGAACTGCGAACCTTTCTGTTGCCAGCACTTTACACGTATGCCTCCTGGGTTCCTTTAGTGTCAGATAAGCAGTGGAATATAAGACATCCTTGGAATATGTGAGTAACTGTATCTCTCTGGTTATCTCAAGGATATGATCATCTCCTGCCTGGAATATCTCAGGTTCTTCAAAATTTCACTGCACACCTGAGGTAAGATGAGAGGTGGTGGAGTGCTTTAGAATAAGGACCCCAGTTACATCTTTTTTGTTCAGCTTTTTCACTCTTTTATGAGAACATCAGACCCCAAACTGATTGCTGTAGAGTGAGATCTGACTCATAATGACCATGTAGGACAGCGTTGAACAGCACCACGGCATGCTTGAAACTGATCTTAGCAGACTGCCACATCTTTCTCTCTTGGATAGGCTGGTGAGCTTGAACCTTCAACTCTGTGGCTGTCGGGGCAATGCTTAACCTGCATTATGAGGGGGGTTCTTGTTAGAACAAAAAGTGTTTTTCTTTCACCTGTTTTCTTGAGAGGGAAAAGAGACTAACTATGGCCACATGGGAAGCCTGGGTGGTCCACATGGTTAAGTGCTTGACTACTAATCCAGAGGTTGCCTGTTTGGACTCACTCACAGTCGGCCTAGGGAAAAAGACCTGATCACTTGCTTTCCAAAGGTCACAACCTTGTAAGTCTGTGGTGGAACAAAGTTCTCTCCGCCTATGGCTTTGCCATGAATTGGAATTGACTTGGTGGCAACTACTTTCTAAGACCCTCGTATATGTGACATAATGAGTGACTCCTTTTACAGTGCCATTGGGCCAAGAGGGATGGACGCATATAGTTTATACCCCAAGATTTCACTCGGTACATGTGTATGTGTTTTAGCACAGTATCCTGCATTAGTTTGTTTACTTATATATCCTTCCCTTAGAGGTATTAATTCATGAAGAAATTGTGAAAGATAGGCCATCTGAATTTCTTCCCTAATTGGGAGATTATAAGTATGCTTGGTGCCCAGCACATTTGAGCATACAGTTTAGCAAGATCCCATTGTATTAGTTCTTTGTGTGTGCTGAGTAACAAATTATCTCCAAGTGTCTAACCTCACATAGTTTCTGAATATCAGAAATTAGGGGGTGCCTTAGCTGGGTGGTGTACTTATGGCTTCTCGGGAGGTTGCAGTCAAGATTTTGGCTGGTACTGCAGTATCTGAAGAAGTCTTAGAGTTTGGCGATCCGCTTGCAAGCTAACTCACTTGTTGGCAAGAGGTTCCAGTTCCTCACTGTGGGGGCCTCTCTCTGAGACAGTTCATGTTGTGACAGCTGCTTTCCCCCAAGTGAGTGATCTAAGAGATAGTCCATACCCAAGATGAAGCTGACGCTGTAATCTTTTTATAGCTTAATTCCATACTGTCACTCCTGCTTGGCTGGGAGTGATGATACACGCCAACCCTGCTGTAGAGTGTGGGAGAGCAGCAGGGCTTGACTATCAGGAGGCAGGCTACAACTGGGCCATCTTGGAAAGTTCGTTACCACATGTGTTCATTCCTTACAGTTATGTTCCCAATAATCTCAGGTGTTTTCCTGTGAATGTGAGTGAATTATTTGGCTCAGTCTTCAGGCGAAGGTCACTCATGTTTATCCAAGGATGTTGTTCCATCCAGTCTCCAACTTGGTCTCGAATGATTAAGTTTTCCATCTCAGGGTCATTCTCAACATTAAAAAGGCTTATGATGTATTAGAACCTCATAAAAAAAGAACCTCATTACAAAACCGCTCTGGTGATGCCACCTCCTTATATTTAATTTATTTTTGCTGGTTCTTCTAACAAAGTTTTTTTAGGATCATCTATATTTGCAGTCCCCAATTCTCCCATTTGTCCACAAAAACCAACTCCTGTTTTTTCTATAATCGTGTGAAGGTTATCAGTAAATTCCATATTGCTTAACCCAGTGGTCAGTGTTTAATTTTTATTCATTTGTGGTTCCTCTCCCCTGAAAATAACTTGGCATTCAGTTAGAGTGCTCCTCCTCTTTGATTTACCTCTGATCTGAGTGACTATAAGTCTCTTCAGCTCTTGCTGACCGATTGCCTCCCAGGGCTTGGTTCTCAGACGCCTTTAATCCACCTAACTCTTCATTTAGGCTATTGCATTCTAGTCAATGTTTTGAATAATGCTGTGTACTAAACAGGGCCATATCATTGTAAATAATTGTTCTTAGATTGGGGCTAGAATTAAGTCCAAGCCCACCCTCCCTACCCTACCCCCCCAAAAAAAGATCTCATCAAAACAGTAAGGAGCCCTGGTGGCCTAGTGGTTATGTGTTGGGCTGCTAACTGCAAGGTCAGCAGTTCAAAACCACCAGCTAGCTTCATCGGATATAGACAAGAGGTTCTACTCCTATAAAAGGTTACAGTCTCGGAAATTCATAGGAAACTATAAAAAGTTACAGTCTCAGAAATTCAGTCTACTTTGTTTTATAGGGTCACTAGGAGTCAGAACTGACTCAATGGCAGTGAGTTAAGACTGTGTAGTCACCCTACTTAGAAATGATTTGGTTTGCCCCATCTTTGGTGTAAGAAAAGTGCTCACACTGCAAGAAGATCTAGACATTGCTTTTCTGAAAGGGTATACCTCCCACCACCGATTTATAAATTAACAGCTTGATAGTAGCTTAGCTCTCTATGAATGTGGAGTCTGCTTTGTTGGCTTTCAAACAACATTGGTTGTTAATCAGGATGTATGAGTCATACTACCCTGTAATTGGGTGTTTTGGAGTGGGGTGGGATGTTGGGGAGGGGAGGGTTAAAAAACTGGAATATAAGGGTAAGTCAAAAAGTATTGTTACAAAATCATAGAAACCATTGTTTATCATAAATACCAAAACATGAAGCTGTTGTTTCTAAACCTATCCTCCATCATACTTGTAAAAATAACCCTTCCTCTTAGATTTCTGTGGTTTTTGATTGACATACATCAAGGCGAGAATTTAGGCATCCTTGAAGGAGTCACCTGTGTTCCTTTTCAATGTTCTTTGCATTTGGGGAACAAAAAGAAGGCTGCAGGGACAAGATCAGGGGTGCAGGCTTGTTGGAAGAGGTTTCTCTACAACATTCCCTAACAATCCTTGCTACCCTCAAAAGAATGAGTAGGTGCATTGTTGTGACGAGAAAAATAATTCTTTGGTACAATTTTTCAGACTTTTTGCTCACCAGGGCAGTTTTTAAAAACTTCTTCCTAATAATGCTCCATGTTCATCTGTCATACCCTTATGGAATCCCCAAAATAGTTTGCACAACGTTCTGGGTTGACCTCTGTGCCTCGAATTGAAATGGGCCAGCAGATCACTTAGGAGCCACTGTTTTGTTTTTAACAGTTTTATTAGCATCTAATTCACATATAGAGTTCAATAGTTCAGTCACATCTAGAGTTGTAAAATCATTGCCACAATCAATTTGAGAACAGTTTTCTTTGTTCTTATCATCATCATCAGCTCCCCATATCCCCCCCAACTTTTCCTGCCATCACCCCTAAGGAACTGTTAATCTATTTACTGTTTTGATTCTCCTATTTGATATTATAAACTGTACTCTTTCAAAGTAATACGATTGAGTGACTTTCATTGTACTAATAGAATTATGTAATGATCACCACAAGGCCCCTCTGGGGCAGTTTGCACTTTTCTACCAACAAAAGGAAGTTAGTTTATACTTAGAGACTAAAAGGAGTTTGGTTTGAATTCAGCTAGAGGAGCCTTGGAAGAAGAGACGTCTCCAGGAAAGTTACAGTCAAGAAAGCCTACAGAGCAGCTCTTCTCTCACATGAGTTGCAGGTCCACTTGATGGCAGATAACAACAGCAGCCACCATAGTCTAATTCCAGAACACTGCCATCAACTCCAAAGGATCCCATTACCCACTGGCATTTACACAATATACCAGTCTCCTGTGGCTTTTTTTTTTTAACAGTGAACAAAAGAGAAAAACCCTCAACAAAACAGATTGACACAGAGGCTGCAGCAATGGGCTCAAACACACACAATTGTGAGCGTGGCATCAGGCGGGCAGTATTTCGTTCCGTTGTACATAAGCTCACTGAGTCAGAACTGACTCAGTCACACCTAACATCTAATTAATGGGATTTTAGGATTGCTTCCGCCTTTTTTATTGTGAATGAGATTGCTACTGACTTTCATGTATAAGCGTTTAGTTTTGGGAAATAAAACTGTTGGATCATATGGCAACTCGGGGTTTCATTTTTGAGCAGCTGCCCAACTCTTCCACAGCAGCTGCAACAATGTGCTTTTCCACCAGTTCTCTGTGAGGGTTTCCAGTTTCCTGGCCAACAGTTGTTACTGTCGATTTTTATTATCACCAGCTCTGGTGGGATTAGTGGTTATGGCACTAATTGCAAGGCCAGCAGTTCAAAACCAACAGCCGCTCTTCCAGAGAGAGTTGGGGCTTTTTACTCCCATAAAGAGTGAATCTCACACAGGCAGCCCTACTCTGCCCTATAGGCTCATAATGAGATTGATGGCAGAGTTTGGTTTGTTTTTTTTAGTGGATTTACATATCCTGATTTTGATTTGCATTTCCCTAATGACAGATGATACTGGATATCTTTCTCTGTGCTTATTAGCCATGTGTATATCTGGAGAAATGTTGTAAAAATGTCCTGTCACTGCTAACTTCACAGGTGGGAAGAAAGTCATTACGGGCATCAGCCCAAATTTCATTCCTATGACATGGAGTTCAGGTATACCTCCTTCCTCCAACTTTTTTTTTTTTTACCCATTCTGACACCATCCACCTCTCTCTGGGCACTTTGAACTTCTCTGCTGGGTTCGGTGATTTGTTGCATTGTCTATATAAAACTCAACGGACCATACTCACAATGGTGGGACTTATTAGCAAAGTGTTGTTATTGTTAGGTGCCTTCATGTCAGTTCTGAGTTATAGATACCCCATGTACATTAGAATGAAACATTGTACCATTCTTGTACCATTCTCACAATTGTCAGATCTGAGTGAGTCCATTGTTGCAGCCCCTTTGTCATTTCATCTTGTCTGATGGTCTTTCTTTTGACCTACTATTTTAACAAGCCCACTGTTTTCCTTGAAGAGTTCCCTCCTGAATGTATGTCCAAAATACATGAAGTCTCACCATCTTTGGGACAGAGGAGCTAATATTTAGCATTAGCAATTAATTTCAATACTTGCATAGGAACCCCTTTGTGTAGTAATTAGCATGCTGACTACACTGAGGCACCCATATACAGTGATAAGAGTATCAACTACCACTTGCTTACCAGTGTGTTGTAACGTGGTGGCTTGTATGTTGCTGTGATGTCAGGAGATTTGCCACTGGTATTTCACATAACAGAAGGGTTGCCTGTGGTATACAGGTTTCAGTGGCACTTCCAGATTAAGAAGAGGAGGAAGGAATAGGTTGTCCATTTGTGAAAAATTAGTCATTGACTACTTTAATAATAGCCGTGGAACAGTGTTTAATAAAACAGCTGAAAACACCCATTAATAACTGGAGGGTGGAATGTACTGTAGGAAAATTAGAAGTCATCAAAAATGTAATGGAATATAAAGATTAATATTCTGAGTATTAATTGACATGGACTACTACTGATCCTTTTAAATCAGTTATTAGAAATTGAAAAGGAAAGATACTGATGCTAAAGATGAGGAAATTGAAGATTTTTTACCAACGTGTCCATTCTGAAATTGATCACACATGCAATTGAGATGCATTAATACTTAATAGTGATTAGAATATGAAAGTTGGAAGTAGAAGAAGATCAGCAGTTGGGAAATGCAGTTTGGTAATAGATGCTGAGGGTTGAATGATAGAATTTTGCAAGACCAGTGACTTTTTCATTGTAAATACCTTTCTAAAACAGTACAGATTGGGGGGTGGGGTTATAGTGTACGTGGATGGCCTTTGATGGATGGAACACAAAGGAAACAAATTAGAGCCGTTGAAAGAGACATTGGAGAAACTCAGTCTCATCAGGCTAGGGATCAACTTCTGAACAGACCATCTGTTGCTCATATACAAGTTCAAATCAAAGCTGAAGAAAATGAAAATAAAACATAAAGCCAAAATATTACCTAGAGTATATTCCACATGAATTAAATCTAAAGAATAGATTTGATGCATTAAATATTAAAAACTGAAGACCAGACAAGTTATGGGATGACAAAAAAATCATACTGAAAGAAAGCAAAAGGTCATTGAAAAGGAAAAGACAAAAAAGTTGTCAGAAGAGATTATTCTTGAATGTAAAATGGCTAAAGTGAAAGGAAGAAACAGTTGAAGAGCTGAACAGAAGCTTTCAACAGGTAACTGGAGAAGACTAAATATTATAGTTAAATATGCAAAAACTTAAGGGTTAGAAAACCAAAAAGGAAGAATACACTTAGCATTTCTTAAGAACTAAACCAAAAAACTTAAACCTTAAATTGCAATATTGATCTATATTTATAATCATTCCTAAGAAAGGTGACCCAACAGAATGTTCAAACTATAGAACAATATCATAGCTGTCACACGGCAGGTAAAATTTTGCTGAAGATCATCCAACAGTAGTTGTAGTCATATATTGACAGGGAGCGGCCAGAGATTCAGGTTAGAAGAGGCCATGAACAAGGGATATCATTGCTAACTGTGCCAAGGCATTTGACTGCGTGGATCATAATAACCTTTGGATAGCCTCGAGAAGAGTGGGAATTCCAGAATACTTTGCTGTGCTTATGTGGAACTAGTACATGAATCAAAAGACATTTGTTTGAACGGAATAAGTCTCTCAGAATTAACAGGTTACAATGAGAACGTTTAAACAACCATTTGAGCAATGCTGAAAGAAGTTTGGAAGAAAGCTCCCTGGCCAACTGACTAGAAGAGAGATGTATTTGTGCCCATGTCAAAGAAAGGTGACCCAACAGAATGTGAAAATTATTATACAGTATTGTTAATATCACATGTAAAGTTTTGCTGAAGTTATATTCAAATGGTTAGACCCCTCATAGATCATCAGGGAGCTGCCAGAAACTCAAGTTGTTGCCAGAGCAAGATACAGAATGAGGAATATCATTGATGCACAATGGCTAAAATCAGATAATACCAGAAATGTGTTAACTTGGTGTTTTATTGATTATGTAAAGGCATTTGATAATGTAGATCAGGAAAAAAACCTATGGCTAAGATAGTAGGAATTTCATAACATTTAATTATGTTCATGTGGAACCTGTATACAGACCAGGAAACAGTCATTTGAACAGAACTAGGAGATGTTTCCTGGTTTAAGTTCAGGAAAAGGTATCATCAAGGTTGTATCCATTCATGGCACATTTTCACTCTGCATACAGAGCAGATAATTTATCAAACTTGGCTAGATAAAGCATAGTGCACCATAAGGATTGGAGGAAGAATCACTAACAACCTGAGATAGATAGCACAACCTTGTGGCTTTTGGTAACCCTGAGCACCTTGAAGATACTGTCTGTGACTAACCCTGAAAACCAAGAAGTAAAAATAGCTTCAGTGGAAACCAAAACAGGGAGAAAAGATAAAACAAATCCAGGCTAAATAATAAAATGAAAATCAGCCAATAATAATGCTAAGCTAAACCTTAGTCTATGAAAATTGGCTTCTCCAGGATCTGAGCGTTACTCACCTAGGCACGTCCCAAAGATCCATGGGAAAAGGAGCATCTGAATAACTTACCTGTAGCCAAAGCCTAGTTTCCTAAGATTCCAGGCGTTGCCATTGGAAACTGGCCTTGAGATCCCACTTCTGACACCAAAATTTTCATAATGAGGGGAAAAAGTTTAAAATGGAAAAAAATGAGCTTATTACCACAAACGAGCACTTTGTAAAATGGGGAACACATACTCAATAAACTGACAATGTGCTCCCCGGACTATAGAAACACAGAGGTTGATAAATATAAAAACCACAGTTGATGGTGTATATTAGTGTTATACTTGATTGGATGAAATTTATTAAGATGTATGTGTTAGTCTGGGTAGATTAGAGAAACAAATAGAAAGAGCTTTGTATGAAAAAGTAATTGTATATTAAGAAACCATCCAGCTTAGTCCAGATCAGGTACTTAAGTTCCAGTATTAGCCTATATATATGTCTGATACCAGTCTATAAATTCCTCTTAGACTCATGCAGCACATGCATTGATGCCAAATGCATGAAGATCACAGACCAGTGGGTAGAAAGTCTTCTGGATCCAGTGTCAGTAGAAGGATCTCAGTGCTGGCAGGGGTCTCCACGTGGCTCCTTCAGCTCCAGGGTTCAAGTTCAGTGTAGCTCCAAGTGTCTTGTCAGCAGGAAGATGAAGCAGAGTCTGGGTCTGACTTCCAGTGACCTCCTTAGTGCCTCCAAATGAGGTCATCAAGCTGTGACCTGATTTACAAGCTGAACTCCACCCCTTCACTCTTAATAGTCTCAAGTCGACATGAGATTCTATAACTACCACAAGGTACTAAGTAGTTTTTAACTGTATTATAATTTTAGATAAAGTGTACAGAAGAAATTAGTTTTCAATCCATATTTTGTACTATTAACACACCCTGGTGGTGTGGTGTTTTATGTTGGGCTATGATTCCCTGTGGTCGGCAGCTCTGCAGAAGAAAGATAGGTTTTCTATTCTGTAAACAGTAACAGTCTCAGAAACCCATAGAGGGTTGCTATGAGTCAACATTGACTCAATGGCAGTGAGTTTGGTTTTGTAATACTAACAATCTCTCCTCTGTGTTTACCACTTCCATCTGTCCTATCTGATGCATATCTATCTGCCTTCTGAACTTTATCCTGGGTAAAATACTGTCCTTTTGTTCTATTATGGCTTATTGTTATGGATATGGTAACTCCCTGGTGTCAGTTCACCTTGTAGACCTGTCGGTTGTTTGACTAGAAATTAGGCTGCTAGGTGAGTTCAGTTCCAATCCTGGAGGGTTACCAAGGACCATAAGTTTCTACCAGTCTCTTATCAGACCAGTAAGCAGGTCTTTTTTCTACTGAGTTTTGCTTTGTAGTTTTCTCCCACTCTACCTAGGATCCTCTTATGATTCCTCATTGAGCAGTCAGAAGTAGAAGGTGGGTGTCATCTAGTTATTCTGGTCTCAGGGACATGTAGACTAGGGTTTATATGGTCTATTAGTGCTTTGGACAAATTCTTCCCATGTGTCTTTTCTTTTCTCCCCAGTCATCTTTACTCTGACAGGGGATAAACCGATATCACTTTAGATGGCTGCTCACAAGTTTTTAAGACCTTAATCAATTCTCACCAAATTCGGATGTAGAACATCATCTTTGTAGACTCTATGTCATAGGGCCTTGAAACTATGGCTCTGAGTCCCCAGGCCTAGCACATCATTCCTCCATGGGGTTTGGCTAAGAAGTTCACATAAAATTTACCCCTTGGTTGCTGTACTATATATATGGATATCTTTCTAGTACATAGAAATAATAAATATTGTATACCAGGTTCTGAGGTGTTGGTTAACCACTTCTGTAGGGGTTGCTTTCCTTTGTCAAGATGACATGAAGTTAAGACACATTTCTGAATGCATATTTATCTGAGAATCAGCTGACTACCCACATCACATTTTTCCTGGCATATCAGATAATTGTGGCCAAGGGAGCAATAATGAAATTGTTACTCGGTGCCATCAAGTCAGTTCTAACTCTTGGGTCCTGTGCCATCCTCACCCTTTTTCTTTGAGCCCATTTTTGAAGCCATGGAGGCCACCCTCCTTTTTCTTTCCCGTCCACTTTAACAAACATGATGTCCTTTAGGATGCTTCTGTAAACAGGGTGCTCATAACTTAAGCTCGAATACAATTCACTCCTCTGATTATGAATTAGATTATTAATAATCCTTTGGTCACACAGGCTGTGATGTGCTTCATGAAGACTTAGTTGACAACTCACTTAGACTAGCCCTCAAGACCCCATCTCTCAGAAACAGAGCTGTAGCTTTGTATTGTTTTAGAACCTATGTGAGCAAACAACCACTTTTTTCTGTAGAAGGTGTTCTCTCTAAGTGCAACAGAAATAAAAGGAAAGAAAGAGTTGGAACTATTAACAAAATGTAATCACTTATGCTAGAAAAACTCCAAATAAGACTCAAGTAAATCATAAGTCTTGTGTCAAAATTCTCTTCCTGTGAATTATTAATGGTTGGACATGTTTGATTTCATTGAAAACATTCTACAGATACCAATTGGTGGGAAATGATTTTTCCCCCCTTGTTTACCAAGGGTTTGGGGAAAAAATGAAAGATAACAACACTTAAGTAACTAGTCTAGCCTTTGGGATCCATTAAAATAATATTACAATTTTAGGTATTTGATGGAGGGCTTGATTAATGGAGCAAAATTTCCTAGAGGATTTGATGTTTAAATTTAGTAGTTTTTTTCTTATTTATTAGAGTTTGCAATCAGTATAGTACCAAGCTATGATTTTGGAGTCACAGAAACCTCATTTTGTAATCATAGAATTTAAACTGTCAAAGATTCCCTTTGGGTCTCAATGTCCTGATCTGTGAAATATGAATTAAATAAGATAATGCATTTTCACTGCCTTCACTGATGTTATATGTTTGCACTTAGGTGGCAGTTTGTAAAAAAGGACTTGCTGTGGCCCTACCGTCATCCAAACATAAGCAGTTTTAAAATGGAGTCGTCATGTCAGGAAGATCAAGGCAAGCTAGAGCCGCAAAACAGCACCAGAGAAAACACACCTGAGAATGATAGCGATGCTGACCTGATCTTTGTTGGGGTGGAGCATGTCAATGAAGATGCTGACCTGATCTTTGTTGGCGTCACTTCACATTCAAGACCAGTTGTTTCCACCATTTTGAACCGAGTTACCCCAGGATCATGTTCAAGAAGGAAAAAATATCGTCACCTCAGCCAGTATCCTGCCCACAGTAACTTGCAGCCTACAAGACAGATGACCCCGACAGCAAAAGTGGTGCCTATCTCGCCAGCTTCTTCATCTGAATCGAGGTCAACAGACAGTCCAATTATTATTGAGCCTTTGTCTCATCCTGGTTATAACAAGAGCTTACCACAAATTGAGCCTACCAGGCCTTCAGAGGTACGTTCTCCTTTGACTAGGTTCCCAGGTTCGCTGCAGCATCCAGGAGGAGCAGTACTTCCGGTTGGAGGTGTAAAAGAGAGGCCTAGTGTACCAGAGCAAGTTTCCACTTCGGAAGTCAACAGCATCAATCCCAAGAGGCCTAAACTCAGCGATGGAAGCCCTAGGGGACATTCTTCAGCACTGTCCTTCTCGGGTGCCAATCTGACTAAGAACAACCAGCAAAACACATCTTTAAAAGGTGTGAATACCTCAATAAGCTATGCTCAAAATGGTGCACCTTTTCCAATAGTTTTTCCAAAGGACAAGGCCCACTTTAGACCTGTTCAACCAGCTAGGGAAATCAGGGGGCTGGCCAAAACAGAGTTTTCAAGACTAGCAAGTCCAACTAAGACCTTCAGTTCCCAGGAAGGAAATCTGGTCATGTTACTTGATGACTTCTACTATGGTCAACATGAAGGAGATGGGCAGCCAGAAGAGAAGACTCACACAAACTTTAAATGCCTCAGCTGTCTGAAAGTTCTGAAGAATGTAAAGTTCATGAACCACATGAAGCACCACCTGGAACTTGAGCATCAGAGAGGTGACAGCTGGGACAGTCACACTACCTGCCAACACTGCTACCGGCCTTTTCTCACTCCCATCCAGCTACAACGCCACATTGAGCGTGTGCACATAAGCCAGGAACCCTCTTCTGTTTGTAAAATCTGCGAATTGTCATTCGAAACAGACCAAGATCTTTTACAACACATGAAGGACACGCACAAACCCAATGAAATGCCTTACGTGTGCCAGGTTTGCAAGTACAGGTCGTCGACCTTCAGGGATGTGGAAACCCACTTCAGAACCTGCCATGAAAACACTAAGAGTTTGCTTTGTCCGTTTTGTCTCAAAGTGTTCAAGACTGCCTCACCATACATGTGTCACTATACGGGGCACATAGAAAAAACTGTTCACCAGTGTTCCAAATGCCGACTACAGTTCTTAACTTTCAAGGAGAAAATGGAGCATAAGACTCGGTGTCATCAAATGTTTAAGAAGCCAAAACAGTTAGAGGGATGGCCGCCTGAAACCAAAGTTGTTATTCAAGTGACACTGGAAGCCCTCCAGCCAGGATCAGTGGAAGTGCCATCTGTGACTGTGAGCACATCTGACTGTGAACCATCACCACTGGGTCTAAAAGGTTTGCCCCCAAGTTTCATTCACTCTACTTCCGGTAAAAATACTTCCTGTAAAAAATCTAGAGTGTTTCAATCCAAGTCAAAGGCCCCCACAAAACCAAAAGATACAAACCACACATTTCTCGATAGCACTAAATGACTAGCAGTGGATGAATCATTCATGAGTATATTTTGTTTTAAAATAGTATTGTTTTGACTGAATTTTGAAGTATTATTTTAAAATAGCCTCTAATTTTGATATATTGCTATGTGGCTTACCACATTAAAGATATTTTTGCATATGTTTGTGAGAGAGAGAGGAAAAAGTACTATTTTGGTATTGTTATGCCTAAGCTTGAAAGGTTTGCATATAATCTGGATTTTGGGGGGGATATTTAATTTGTGTGCAACCTTGTCCACTTATTGACATTTTAACTCTGGTCACACTGGAATGACTGTCATGGGGTGAGGCCCGGCCCTGTTTGCTGCTGAGCTCCCTAAAGTGCCTCTGCTGTGTTTGCCTAAGTCGTAGGCCCTAAGAGAAGCTCATTCTGAAAGCCTTGGTGTCCCCAGGGAGACCAGAAGTTGGGCGTGATGGGCCCAGAGTGTGATGGACAGTGTGTGGTGTGAGGTGGGTTGGGGACAATGGCTCCTCCTTGTCTCTCTAAGAGGCGCATGTCTCCGTGAATTTTTTGATCCAATGCTTTTTACATATCTTTAACTCGAACATGAAAAGAGACAAAACCTTGTAAACTAAATGGTTTGAAAGTCCCTAGGTGGCGCTGTTAGCACCGCCTGAAACCCGAAAGTTGATGGCTCCAAAGCACCCAGGCATAAAAAAATCAACCAACCTGGCGATTTGCCTGTGTGAGGATGACAATCAAGGAAAAGACTAGGGAACAATTCTGCCATGTATCCCATGGACTCTTCAGAGTCATCAGCCAACAACAAAACCAAGGGAACCACAAAGTGAACAATTTGGGGGTGGAGGTAGGTATTCGCCTACAGATACCGGATACCATGCAGCTGCTGGCCCTCCCTGGCTCCAGACAGAACAGCAGTAGCTGCAGCATTTCTCAGGAGGGCCTGGTGCCAGTGGGCCTCCTGTTGCCCCACCCCTTCTGACTCGCCTTTGGTGACAATGGATTGTCCACATTCCTGTCACAGGCGGTGAGAAGCAAGTAGAGCTACTAGTGAGAATGGAGCCATGACTCCTTTAACTCCTGGACTGGACCCATAGTTTTAAGTGAAGGGACCCAAACACGTGGTAGCTGCCCAGGTCAATGGCTGTGCTAAGGTTAGTCTCCCACTGGGAAGCTAAAATGGAGGTTGTCTTAGAAACGTTAGAACAAAAATAGCCCGAGCTGAATGACTAAAATTTAACTCATTACAGGGCTTTTCTTTATATTTTTTTGTGTGTGCCTGTATCTTGCTCTCATTGAAAATGTGAAGCAGGAAATTTTAGGCCTTGCCTTCTAGATGAATGTATTGCAGTTCATGGTTCCATCCTCAACTGAACATATATTTTCTAAATTGGTCAAATTGATACTGGGCCTGGGTCTTGACATTCGCTGTAGTGCCAGACCTAATCTATTTCAGTAAATATGAAGTCTTAGAATTACTATTTTTCCATCCTGCCAGAAGTATAATCTCTCTATCCTACAGACCCTCACCAGGTCTTTCATAAAACTAAGGGGGTGCTGACAGCTGGCTCCTGAATCACCGCAGCCTTGGCTGGCTGCTTCTGTGGTTCCGTGGTGGAGTCTTGCTAGACGGATCCCATCGTGGTGGAGTCTCCCTCGGTAGTATGTTCTAATGCACTTCTTTCTCCTCCCTCCACCCCTGACCAGGGTGCATACCATCCTTGTACCACTCGAGGTCTCTGGGACTCAGCTTCACCCGTCCCGACCTGGAGAAATCAGACTTCTCCTGTTTCTCTTCTTTAAAGACACTTTTCCTGTCCAGATTAGTTTCCCGGGCTTTTACAAAAAGCTGGGAAGACAGTCATCAAGCTTGCCTCCTGGAATGTGAGAAGAGAGACCGAAGACAACCAAGTAGTGATGTGAATGTACTGTATATTTTTGCAGTAACAGTGTAGATACTGTTTTATTTATTTGTTCCACACCTGAGGGATGATTTGCACTTTGAACGTTTTACTAGGCCTTTCAGCCTACTTGGACCAAGGCACTTTGCAAAAATTTCAGCCTGAGTCTTTGGTTGAAATGTAGAACGATTTTTTTTTTTTTTTTTTTTTTTTTAGGGAATGATTGAAAACTATTCCCCGAATAACTGAAAATTGAGAACTACGGTCTCTTCCACTTGTTCTGTTCTCGGGTGGAATTGCCTACTGTGTATAATAGGTCTGCAGGCTTTGGCCTTTTAATGTTTATGTGGTGGTATCTGTGGGGTTTTCGTTTTGGTTTTTTGCAGTTGTGTAGTAGTATGCTACTATTACTATTGTTTGCTGCTTCGTTGTGAAGCATACTCCTACAGATTATAAATTGTCATTGCCAATTGCCATCACCACCTACTGCCTTTGAGTCACTTATGGTTCATAGCAACCATTTAGAAGTTCCCCGCCCTCTAGAGCTTTCCAGATTAAATCTTTACTGGAGCAGACAATCTCATCTTTCCTGGAGTGGCCAGTGAGCAGCCCAGCACTCACCCAGCTGTATCACCAGGGGTTCCAGGAATCTGTCTCCTCTTTTTCTTCCTCCTCCTCTTCCTCCTCCTCCTTTGGCTTTCTCTCTGCCTGCTTCTTTCCTCCGGTGCAGTTTTTGATTCACTGGCTTCATTTTTCCTCTCCACCTGCTGCTCTCTCTGAATACTGTTCACCTTGGCCTGCCTGGTTCGCTACCTCACTTAGTCAGTTGGCTCTTCGTTTGGTTCCCGGAACTTCATCAGCATTTATCTAATGATCTGGCAATGAAATCTGCTTGCTCTTTTCTGTGCTTTCTCCTCCCAGTTCACTCCCCCGCCCCCAACCCCCAGTCTAGCTGTATTTCCCAGGCTTTCATGAAAAGCTGGGAAGAGATCATCATCAACGTTCCCCTTAGAACTGAGCTAGCTTGAATAAATCTGTGCCTGCAACCCAAAGAAAATTCATGTAGTGAGTTCTTTCAGGAGCTTCTCTAATTTTCTATTGATAGCGCTCTATTTTTAAAATGCAGTGTCACTTTGTTTTATGTCTGAATGTATTGAATATTGAAGATCTGTCAGGATTGCTATTTTATTATCTTTATTTTATTAATGTTGCCAAGATTGTAAGTATTTTATTAATGTTGCCAAAATTGCAATTATAATAATAAAATGTTTTGTGAATAAAACGTTGTCTTTCCATCCATAATAACAAGGGACATTTTTTAGTTGATTTGATTTTGAATTTGGTGGTACCACTTTGTATAAATTCATTGCCTCCCTGCCAATTATGTTATTTTGAGTCATACTGAATTGGTAAGTCATACTGAATTGGTAACAATTTACAAACAATCACCAGGCTGTAATGAAAATTCTATAGCCATTAAAGATAAGGAATATATTGCTAAAGAATTAACTTTTCATCTCTGCTTTAGACTCGTTGAAGAGAGTTACTGCTTTATTGAGTATTCACAACATCTAGTGAGATAATCAAGATTTTGCTCAGCTGCATGCCACAGGTTTCTTGCTGGTGAAGTCGTCCCCTCCTGAGCCAAGTGGCTCTGTTTTGGGTAGAATGTCACCCTCCTCGCTTAAGAGTCCTACTGTCCTTCCTAACATCAAAGCTCACTGCCTCTCCCCACAACACATTTGTCACAGTCTTTCTATCATTCCTATTTACTTTTTTCCAAACAAATCCTTGGGATTGATTTCTTCACTCATCTGATTTTGCTTTTATTGTATTCTTTCTACCTTTATTCATTACATTTCTCGTAAGATTGTTTAAACTATGTTTTAATGATTTCTAGGAATCTATTCTAAGAAAATGAGTCATGTATAAAAAGACAGATGGAAATATTTGAGTATAATTTCTGGTTAAAAACAAAACTTGGAAGCCACAGTGCAGATCAAAGGGATTTTTAATTATCTGCCTACTCCCATATAGAGTTACAGTCTTGGAAACCCACAAGGGCAGGTTGACCCCTTGTTACAGGGATTGGTACAAGAACAATGGCCAGTATGAATGAAGCAAGACTGGTATCAAAACAAAAGAATCTTCACTCTGGGGCAGGCATTGGTAAAAGCCCGTGGTCTAGAGTAGTTTTTAAGTTTTAAAGCATTGTATTCAATATAAAAAGTGATCCAGAGACTTATATGTGCCCTGCCAGGCCTAGAACATGTGGCCTTGCACACAAGTTTGCTGACTGCTGCCCTGGGTTTTGAGTTTTGGTTGTGACATCTCTGTATTTCCCCCTTGTGCAGGGCTAGTGTAGTAGGAGGGAAGTGTTTGTGTTACTAATGGGAAAAGCCTAGAGTTCCCGGTTTCTATCCAGAGATAATGAAGGATCCCATAGCTACGGAAAGAGTGGAAATAACTCGTGTGTGTGCGCGCGTGTGTATGTGTTTGTGAAGTCTTGATACCATGTCTTCCTGATGAACGGAGTGGTGTGCTGCTTCAGAGCATCAGGAGAGGAGTGCTGCATAGCGTTCTCATAAAACACAGTTTGGGGCAGTCCTTTGTTTCACACAGAGTTGAGTTCAGGAGCTAGTCACAAGGTTTCTGTCAGACTGTCCAGGGAACTGCTGTCACCTGAGAGCTGGGAAAGCTGGAGGATGCCGTCAGGATGACACGCTCACATAGCTGCTAGCAGGGCACTCCACTTCCTTGCCAACTTTTGTTGTGTGTTCTTAAGACAGGGTTAGCTGGCTTCTTCAAGAGCAAGTAAGCCAAGAGGCTGAATGCCATTTATGACAGGTATTTATGAATGCCATTATGACAATATCCCTTCTGCAATATTTTCACAAAATTAAATGTCAGTGTATTTTAATGTTCTCTATTTTACCTCTCTGGGTTCTAATATCCATTGCAGTGGTTACATAGAACTCAATAAAATTCATGATCAAAGGGTTTATTAAGGAAATTAAGTTGCAAAGCCAGTGAGATATGCAGGGTTGAGTTGTTTATCAGGACATGTTATAAAATTCTTTCAGATCTGCTAATAAATACCCAAGACAGCATATCACTCCACTGTAAGCCTCAGTCTGAAGGTATTCAGCACAAGGTAAGTCACCAAATCTAGCTTCCCCAATTCAGTGCCCAGAGGCACCCCACTCCACCAACCAGCCTCTTGCCCTAAAGTACTCAACTTTACTTGTTCCATGGGTTTGAGAAGTCTACTCTGCTCCGTGTTCTGGCTCCTGATTATTTGCTACCATTCCTCTGATGGTATGACTGTCTTCTGGATCTATGAGGCTCACTGCACAGGGATCTCAGGTCCAGTGGGTGGGCTTTACTCCTGGTTCTTGCTGCTTGCTGGGGATGAGATTCCCTCCTGCTGCTCAGAGGGCTCATTTTATGTTCAATGGGATGGCCCTCCAGGGAATCCTGTTTGCAATTGCTTACAGGCAAATTCTGTCTCACACACTCACTCAACAAACTCATGCAGGGAAATTGGTGGGAATTAGACTTTGGCTAGAGGAGTCACTGCACTGCATTAAGTCCAGCCCACATGTCAGGGTGGGGATTAGGCACCACATTGACCAAGATCTGCGGGTTCAAACAACCAGCCATGCGGCAGGAGCAAGATGGGGTAATCAGATCCTGTAAACATATATAGTCTCAGAAACCTGACTTGCTGGCAATGGTTTGGGGGCTTTAAAAAGGTGAGAGAATTTGTAGACATGATTTAAAACCACTAGGCATGCCTTTTGACCTTAAATCATTCGCATCATAATTCTCCTGTGTGCAAAATTTGTACCCAAGACCTCTAAAAGTTTCACCCACAGCAAAATCTTGTCATCTAAGTCAGGTGCAAATGTGGATCAGGGGCCTTGGGTGGTGTTTCTCACCAGCAGCATCTCAAGGAAAGTCTCCATTTAAGACCCGGGAGCTAAGTAGACAAGTTAACACAGCGCACTGTGGCCTCCCTAGACACGCCTGTTCCAGTATTCAAGTCCCAGCATCTTCTCGAAGGCATTTCAATGATGAAGACTCAAATCCTGGAAATGGTTCTCATGGCTTTTGACTCAGTGCTCTGGACTCTTGATTCTGTCCTATCACGCTTTCCCTTCTCAGGATGTTACAGCCGAATTGTGGGAACACAATTCCTGCTTGTAGAAGAGAGAGTTCCAAATAGACGCAATACCACCTGGTTTCGGTTTTTCTTTATTTCCTTTAGGCAAAGCAAGTGGAATTTCTTCAACTCCAAGCCTCTCAAGAACTTTACGTGTCTCCAGTACCAAAACTGTGCTAGTGATCTGTTGCCAAGTAAAACATTACCTCAAAGTTAGCAACTTTAAAGACAAGCATGTATTATCTCTTCGTTTCTGGGTCAGGAATCTGACTGAGGTCAGTTTGGCTGTGCAGCTCTGTCTTATCTCGTGTAGTTGCAGTCATCTGAAGACTCCGCCAGACAGCTTTCATTGTGCCCTCAGGACAGGAAAACGATTTGGGGTTCTATTTTGTCTTGGACTGACCTTCCCCCAAACATTCACTGAACTCTTTTTTTTTTTAACTCTGTGAGTGGCCAACATTTAGGCTGCCTTGACAGCTAAAATGCTTATCCATGTATTTCCCAATCTAACATAGATCTACAGTTCTCCAATCTAACATTTGAATTTTGAATTATGTGAGTTATGGTGTTGGTGCTGAATATTGAAAATACCATGGACTGCCAAAAGGAAAATTATGTTTGTCTTGGAAGAAGTACAGCCAAAATGCTCCTTTGAGGCAAGGATGGCGAGACTTAATTCTCACATAGTTTGGACATGTTGTCAAGAGAGACCAGGCTTTAGAGAAGGACATCATTCTTGGTAAAGTACAGGGACAGCGAAAAAGAGGAAGGCCCTTGACATGATGGATTGATTGACATAGGGGCTGCAACAATGGCCTCAGCAGAGGAACAATCGCACAAGCCAGCCAGTGCTTCCTTCTGTTGAGTTCAGGGTCGCTATGGGTTGGAACTGACTCAATGATGTCTAACAACAGTAGCAGCAACAACCAGGTGGACTCAACCAGGGTAGACTTACGTCTGGATTTCTCTTTGGGGCCTGTCACTGCGGAGCACCAGGACATACCAGAAAACAGTTGTACTTGATTTCTTCCTTGAGCTGGGCCCCCTTGAGAGCAGGAGAGCATCTCTGTTCCCGAGGAAAGAGCCGGAGAATTGGGCAGGGCTCCATGAGATTGGGTATGTGTGTCATACCTCAGGGTCATGGGAGATGTTCAGCCTTCTACTGGAACCATGGGTGACCAATACTGGAGTCATAGATGAGCACGACTGTCTTTCCTGGGGGTCAGTGAGGGCTCCTGTGTCACCACAGCCTGAGAGTGGCCCCTGTCGTGGCAAACAGACACATGTTAGGAATGAGGTTGGAAGACAAAGGACTCACTTCAAAGGCCAGTCTCTGAAATCCCCATGAGGCCTAGCAGTGAGTGAGGAGAGGAGTCCAGTCTCTGCCGTGGAAGTTCCAGGACTTCCCTGACCCACAGCTGGGGGTGCACCCTATAAAAGCTCTTCAATCTTCCCCTCACCACCTTGTGTAAAGAACAAATGAGTGTGTGGTACAGCATGCAAATCCAAGCCCTTGCCTAACGCCCAAACCCACAGCCATTCAGTTGATTCCCACTCAATGAAGGCCTTTCCACCGGTTCTCTATGCCCTGGTGGCATCGTGGTTACACATTGGACTGCGACCTGCAAGGTCTGCAGTTTGAAACCACCAGCAACTCCTTGAAAGGAAAACTGGCCCTTCTAGTGCCATTAACAGTCCCAGAAACCCACAGGGGAAGTTCTACCTTGTCTTACAGAGTTGCTATGAGCCCGCATCAGCACGATGGCAGTGAGTTGGGTTTGGGTTTGGGGTTTATTCTGAAGCCCCTCCCTCTAGCAAGGGGTCCTCAGCCCTGAGAGCAAAGCAGATCTACTGACTGGGGGAGCGTTGGGGGGCTGTGAGCTCCTGGTTTGTCTAAGGAGAAGGAAATGGTGTAGCCTCACCCTAAACAGTGAGAGTATCTAAAGCAAACCCACTGCCATTTGGTTAGTTTCAATTCAGCAATTACATGGGGGCTCCAAAATGGTACATCTTTATAGGAGCAGACAACCTCCTCTTTCTGCTGGGAGTTTGAACCACTGATTTTGCAATTAGCAGCCCAAAGCCTCACCCACAGGGTCAAGCAACACTCCCAAACCCCAAACTAACTGCCATTAAGTCAATTCTGACTCGGCAGCACTATAGTGGAACCAGCCCTTTAGATTTTTGAGGCTGTGAATTGTGTGATGGGAGCAGAAAATCTCGCCTTTCTTCTTCAGAATGGCTAGTGGTTTCCAATGGCTGGCCTCGTGGTCAGCAGCTCCATGTGTAACCTGTTATGCTACTGAATTGAGCGTGCAAACAGGAGGCACCATGAACAATCAAAAGGCCGAGGAGAGGCCACCAAGAATAAAGAAGTCGACAACACAATAGAAACTGGCTAGAATCCAAGAGTATCAGACTAAACACTTGAGGTTTCACCTTGTATAGGACTGAACACCCACGACCACACCTCTGGTCACACCCCAAAACTGTATAAAAGTTCAGCTAATTTTCAGAGCCCAGAGGGGAGAGTTTCTGACTACTGCAGTGGAACCAGAACTCTCCCTCCCTCACTCTTGCTGCTTAAATCTTGCCTGTTTTTTTTTTCTTGACTTGCTATTGATATGTATGAATGCCTGTTGGAATAAATTGGTTAAACAAAGACTGCTTGGCTCATGGATGTGTTATGCTCGTGAAAGAACCTGGCCTAGTCACTGTGCAAAGCTTAGAGACTGAAAGGTCTCTTAGGCCCTGGTGCATAAGCTGACTGATTCCTATGTCACAAACTAAGGAAGACAACTTAGAGATTGCGTGGTCGCTGCCCCAGGGCATAAGCGGACTGATGTCTGAGCTCTGTCTTTGTAACTGTCGTAAGGTGATCAAGACAGCCACCGGGCATCTTTCACCCGACTATTGTCAGATGTAAATTAATGAGTGCACCACAAATATTTAGCTCTCAGAAGTTACCAGATGGTGGTGTGATCTCCTCAGAATCCCAAAAGGTGCTCTAAGGGTAAGTTGAATGAACTTTGGGCATTTGCTCAAGGAGCAGGTGAAATAAGCACTGAACTGCTCACTGCAAGGTCAGCGGTCTAAACCCACCCTGTACATCCTGAAGTTCATCAGGAGTAACACAGGCTAAGGCTTGGCCATACTCAAACCTTTCTAATGGGAATAGCTGCAGCCAAAGTAACAGACCCCTGAGAAACACACAGTCTATAAAAATAAGAGCTGTCAGAGAGCACTTGTAGCCACACGAACCAAAATGAAACAGAATATCTGGATGAAAATTAATGCAATATTGTCAGAAGGAAGATAGTGGCGGCCTTTCTCTAGGTATTCGAAGTTACTGATAAACATGCTCATTATGCTTTTCTGCAGAAAGGTTGCAATTCCTGTTTTTAGTCATCTATGAATTTTGTGAAGTCTTGGTGGCCTTGTAGTTATTCAACTGCTACCTGCAAGGTCAATGGTTCAAAACGCCAAGCTGCTCCCTAGGAGAAAGATGAGGTTGTCTGTTCCCATTAAGACTTACAGTCGGCAAAACCCTAGGTAGGGTGACTATGTGTGAGAATTTACGCCATGGCAGTGGATGTTAACTTTTATAGCTTGAGCAATACAATAGGTAAATGTTTTTCATATATATACATATATATTTAGTTTGTCTTTATGTATGTATTAATTGGGAGTTAATATATATATCCTTCCATAGTTCAATCACATCTAGCAGAATTGTACAATTGCTACCAAAATCAGTTTCCAAAAATTCTTTTCCCTTTTGGATTCCTTGATGTCATCTCCGTTTTACTACCTCCCCCACCACCACCACCACCCGCCACCACCACCAATACACACACACAGGAAAAAACTGACTGTCCCTGAGTTGATTCTAACTCAGAATAACACTGTAGGACAGAGCAGAACTGCCCCCTAGAGTTTCTGTGACTCAGTCTTCATCAGCAGATTCCTTTCTTCTCAATAGTGGCCCATGAGTTGAAACTGCTGACCGTGTAGTTAGCACACAATGTTTAACTCACTGCACCACCAGGATTATAAGAAGTAACCAAACCCACTGCCTCTGGGCCCATTCTAACGCACAGCAACCGAGTAGAACTAACGAACCCCTATGAGAGCAGACAACCTCATCATTCTTCCATGGGGCACCTGGTGGGTTTGAACTGTTGGCCTGTGGTTAGTGGTCCCACGTGCCCATGAAAAATAAGCATAAAGAATTAACCTAGAGATCAGTTAATTATCTGTGATTAGTTATCTGAAGCAGCCAGGGAGGTAAGCAAATAGAAGAATGGCAGGAAGGAAACGGGTGAGGAAGAGGAGGGAGCAGGAAAGAGCACATGCTCATGTCAGTATGAGAAGGGGACTTGCGGAGTGGCCCCCTTTATTTTGTGAAGGATCTATAACAGAGTTCAGACGAAAGAAACTTAGCTGAGAGAATCATAAGGGTTGTTAAGACCTCATGTCGCTAGAAAGCTTCCATAGCTGGGAGCCTAAACTGCACCCCTCGACCTTGTCTCACAGAGTATCCTGTGATTGTGTCCAGACACAAATCCTCAAGGACACTAGCCAAGTCTGGGCCCCGGTTCTTATCTGACTGTTTTTGCATTTTTCCAGCTCGTCTTCTACTCCCTACCTCATTACGAGCCAGGACCTGCATTCCGAGCCTGTCTCCTGAAGATTTAGTGTCTCTAGTAATGCCCGTTCTGTAACATACCATCTTTGTCCAAACAAACTTGGTTTTCCCAGTGTGTGCCTGTCATTCCAAGATTTGTATCTGTCTGGAAAAAACAAAACAAAAAAAACAACAAACCTCACCACCAAAATGGATTCACTCAGCCTGTATATCAACAACACCAAAATGGATTCACTCAGCTTGTATATCAACAACACCAAAAACGGATTCACTCAGCCTGTATATATAAACTGTGAGAACAAAGAGATGGGGAGAAGGGCATTTGGAGAAAAGATTCCCCCCTCTCTGTCCTCCTTTCCCATGCATGTGAAAAAAACAAATTTAGGATCTTTTCAATCCACCTGGTTTTTAAAAATCTAACCATGGTGACCAGGCAATACAGGCCCTCTTTATGCCCACACTGCATCAAATAGAGATGCAAAATAATGAGAGATGCCTATGTGGGAATGGGCATTGGGAGAGGCGCTACAGATAATGGAAGGCTTGCTGGAGATGTATTTTAAGTGCTCTTGCTGGAGAAGGACATCATGCTTGGTAAGGCAGAGGGGCAGCACAAAAGAGGAAGGCAAAAAAAAAGAGGAAGGCCCTTCAGGAGGTGCAGGATTGACGACATGCTGGCTGCAACACGAGGTTGCAGCACAAGAACAATTGAGAACCGGGCAGTGTTTTATTCTGTTGTGCGTGGGGTCGCATCGGTCAGCACTAACCAGATGGCACCTAACAACAACATCCCACTTTAGATATTTACCTTAGAGCAATAAAGCTTGTGTCCAAAATTTAAAAAAAAAAGGAAGTACGTGTTTTTCATGTTTGTCCCTGCTTTATTCACCATAGCCCTGAAGTAGAAGAAAACACAAATAAACATCGATGTGAATAATTGGGGCGCATCTATACAATGCAAGTGCTTTATCAGAATCAAAACAAGTACTGTCGATGCACACTGGAGAAGATGGGTAAATATCAAAAGCAGTATGCTATCATAACTCGATCTTCCTTGAGCCTCAAGGGACTGGACTTATTCCCTTTTTCACTATTTAGAACATTTTTAATTGTAACTTGGGTGAAGGTGTACAGAGTAACTCGGTTTTCCACTGAACAATTCAGACACATTTAAAAAATCTGTTTTAGGGTACAAAAGAGACCCCAGTCTCAAATTTAATTGAAGGAGAACATTTATTAAATCTTAAGAGAAACAAACAGAGAGACATAAGAGGGGGTTCCCCCTCCCAAAAAAACAAAAAACGGAATTGCACCGGGCAGAGTAGAGCTTTCGAAGTGCGCATTTTTCCCCAAAAAGCAAGGATTTGGCAACTTGCTCTGAGTTAGTGCATCCCCAGTGGCATCGCCTGGAAAGATTCTCTCTGGTCACAGTGAATTTTTTCATAAAAGCAGTTACGTTCAAACCTTGTTTTTGTGATGGCTTATTTAAGAGAACAGTGTACAGCTGTGAAATTGTGTTTCCTGCCCAGGAAGAGTGCTGCAGAATCTGTTGTACTGTTGAACATAGCTTACAAGGGTAGCACTATGGGAAAAACTCAAGTGTATGATTGGTTTTCTCATTTCAAAAAAGATAAAATGTCAATTGATGACAAGCCTTACTCTGGACGTCCTTCAACTTCTCTAACAGACAAAAATGTTGACTCGTAGTGCATTTGGAATTCATTCCGCCAGGTCAAACTATTAATCAAACATTCTATTTAGAGGTTCTGAAAATATTGGGTAAAAAGGCCTGATATGTGGCTAACAGGGGACTGGTTTTGCCACCACAATGCACCTGCTCACTCAACCATCTGTGTTGTTTGGCAAAAAACCCAGCATGCCTCTCTTGCCCCATTCACCTGACTCACCAGACCTCGCTCTATGTGACCTCTTTTTGTTTCTGAGTATGCAGAGGGTCATGAAAGGACAGTGATTTGATGACACAGAAAAGGTGAAGGAAAAAACGAGGGAAGTGCTGTCAGCCATCCAAACAGATGAGTTTGAAAAATGTTTCCAAGAATGAAATCACATACAAGGATATAACCTCCTCCCTGGAGGACCGACAACAGAAAAGTGGGTGAAGGGAGATGTTGGACAGTGCAAGATATGACAAAATAATAATTTATAAATTATCAAGAGTTCGTGAGGAAGGTGAGCAGCGTAAAAGTTAAAACAGGCTAAATGAAAGCCGGTGTTTGAGGTAGGCCTCGGCTTCAGTTTCACTTTCGGTTTCAGTTTCGGTTTCAAGTTCCTGGTCACTGATGCAACACATCACCTGATCCACCTAACCAATGAGACATCGCCTGACATCTCCTGATCCGACCTAACCAATGGAACACATCGCCTGACATCTCCTGATCCGACTTAACCAATGGAACACATCGCCTGACATCTCCTGATCCAACCTAACCAATGGGACACATCGCCTGATGACGCCTTAGCCAATAGAGTTTGAGTGACAGCCCACCAGTGACCGACCAATCAGGAAAGCACGCGCAAACCAACTCACCAATCACCACTGGACAATGCTGGCGCCCGATGTTTTCTCCAATAAGTTTAAAGAACAGCAACCCTGGACTGCCTCTTGCCCCGCCCCTTGCCCCATGCCCTATAAAAACCTGGAGAATGACACGCTCGGGGCTGATTCCCTTTTGGATGCTGGGTACTCGCTTCACTGGGTAGCGGAGCGGAGGGAGGAGACCCTAGCTCGAGCTAGCTAATAAACTTCCTTGCTGCTTTTGCATCTGGTGGTGATTCTTCTGTGCGCCAAGGTAAGCTCGCGTCCCCTTCCCCGAATCTAACAGAGGGGCAGTGGGGAGGGAGGGGAAACATGAGCTGATGCCAGGGGTTTAAGTGGAGAGCAAATGTTTTGAGAATGATGAGGGCAATGAATGTACAAATATGCTTTGTACAATCGATGTATGTATGGATTGTGATGAGTTGTATGAGCCCTTAATAAAATGATGAAAACAAAACAAAAAGAATGGAATCACAGATTTGACAAATGCATTAAGTGTAATGGAGAGTACTTCCAAGGTGATAAGGTTGTTTTGAAAAAAAATTAAATACATAGCTTTGAAAAAAAAATAACCAGTTTCGGGGGGGGTACCCCCTCATACATATATCTGGAGGAGGGAGGCCATTAGCACCAGGTCAAAATGGCATCCCAGGACAAAGTCCAGATGCTAGTTAAATAATACATGGGACAAAGGGGATGTTTGTCAATTTATTAGTTATAAGTGGGACTTCAGAAGCAGAAACTAGGCCATGATTGGGATGTATACGTTTGTTAGAGAGAAGAGCTTACACAATTGGTCCAGGGCAAGATCGCTAGGACATGACTCATGACTATGCGACCCCCCCCCCCAGTACTGCCCAGCAAGGACGCACTAGCCTGCCTGGACTGGATGGGGAAGAGGGAAGATAATCTACTTTCCAAGGTCCTCAAACCAAATCCAAGATTGTCTACCTCTTTGGCTCAAGAACAACGAATTCAGTGGCAGTTTAATCTACATGGGGACTCACTCCCCAGAAGGATTTTAGGCTGTCCCTGTCATCCATAGCCTTCTGCAAACCGGAGTGCTCAGAGTTTAACCTCTATAATACACATCGCACTGACTGCAGTCCCCATAATGTAACATTACTGACTCATTTCCTCCCTGTTTCCTGTTTTCATTCCTCCTTTTCCAACCCTTTTGAACTTTGTGCTTGGGTAAAAATCTCAAGTAGCTGATTATTCAAAGCTGTTCCTGCCTTTGTTCGTGCCTCAGAAATGTTTTTTTTTCCTTTTAAAAATAATACTACAGGTACCTACTTTATTATTTATGTATTTGTTTTTAATGAAGCATTTCATTGGGGCCTCTTACAGATCTTATAACAATCCATACATCATTTGTGTCAAGCACATTTGGACATATGTTGCTATCATTTTTAAGACATTTTCTTTCTACTTGAGCCCTTGGTGCCAGCTCCTCTTTTTTTCCCTCTCTCACTCTCAAGACCCTTGGTAAATAATAAATTATTATTATTATCATATCTTACACCATCCACTGTCTCCCTTCATGTTTCTGTTGTTCATTCCCTGGAAGGGGGTGGTGGTTATACATTGATCATTGCGATCTGTTCCCCCTTGTCCTCTCACCTTCCCCCTACCCTCCTGGTATCATTACTCCCACTGTGGTTCTGGAGGGGTTTATCTTAGATTCCATGTGTCAAGAACTCTTATCTGTACCAGTTTACATGTTCTGGTCTAGCCGAATTTGTAAGGTAGGTGTCCATGGGTTTTTATCAGGTTTGGGGTACCTGGCCTGTCTGCAACTCCAGATTATGATTGAACCAATCCTGGGGCTGGTCCTATTTCTCAGGTCCAATCATAAACCCAGTCATGCTTTCTCCTTAACTGGGTCTTGCCTGGCTATAGACAAGTTCTCGTGCAATGGTCAGCAAAAAGTCTTGGATTTTATGACCTTGGAGTTTAGAATCATCTTTAGGGTCTTATGTTAGGCAGGGTTCTCTAGAGAAACAAAACCGGGACACTTATTAGATAGATAGATCAGATAGGTAGGTAGTTAGATAGATAGATAGATAGATAGATAGATAGATAGATAGATAGATAGATAGATAGATAGGTAGATTTATACAGCATGAAGGAATATAACAGCTAATTAGTCCACACAACAGTACAGAGGGCTCTGTTCAACTAACGTCCATGGAACAGTTAATATACTGGAAGTCCATCACCTCACGAGAGCTGGTGGGTCCAAGGTCAAGGAAGCAGACAACTGAGTGTTCCCTTGGGCAATGCAGGCAGCCTGGCCACAGGTAGCAAACAGCAGGGCGATAGTTGTAGTTGTTACTTGTCTGTGATACGCATGGTTGACAGTTCGAAACCTTTGTTGAGTGTTCGAATAAATGACAGGCATTATGTCTTTATTCAGTTATAACCAGACTGCTAGAATCCAATAGTCAGCAGCTCAGGAGCTTAGCGAAGCAGGCCTGAACTCAAAAGATGACAGAATCCACCAGCCTCAAGCTCAATTGATATATACACCAGCGGTGTGGTGAAGCAGGTCTCAAAAGTCACCTCAAGCTCCAATGACAAGATGCATGGGCTAGCTTGTACCACAGGCAGTGTAGCTCACAGTTGAGGCGGAGAACTAGCTAGAACAGCAGCAGCCACACACTGGTCTGATCACCAGAGAGCAAGAGGGAGGGGCAGGGCTTACTGGGCCATTTATCTTCTTGCCCTCCAATCAAACTGTGACCTGATTAATCCCACATGTTCCCATTGGCCAGGTTGGCACTATAAACCTATCACAGGTCTTATGCCTTCAGATTTAAGATTAGATTGTCCGAAGCTGTTGAGGTCACCCTTCCAGATATCCTGACACCCCAAATGCTTTCTGCCTCCGGGTTTCTTCCCCTCACTCTGCCTGCGGGCTCTTTAGCTCCAGTATCTCAGTATCACTGTTTTTGTTATAACCCTGTCTTTTGTTTGGCTGAAAATTGCACTGTTGCCACAACTGAGGAGCCATAGTCTAGGGCAGCGGTTGAATAACCCTTTCACAGAGGTTGTGCAATTCATAACAGTAGCAAAACTACAGTTATGAAGTAGCAACAAATATAATTTTATGGATGGCGGATCAGCACAACATGAGGAACTGTATTAAAGGGTCGCAGCATTAGGAAGGTTGAGAACTACTGGTCTAGAGCATTCGGATAGTAAGCCTGCCTTCTTTACAATAAATTTAAGTTCTTTTTCACACTTTTCTCCCACACTACCAGGACCTTCTAATGTGATTCCTATCAGATTGGTGGAGGTAGCTGAGCACCATCTAGTTCTTCTGGTCTCAGAGTCATGGAGACTGGTATTCATGTGGTCCACTGGACTAATTGTGTTCACGATTCGTTGATATTTATCATCTTTCATATGGGAGAGTCTGATAGTTGCACCGTAGATGACCAGTCACGAGCTTTGAATATCTTCAGTCACTAGAACATTTGTCTTGGTGAACTATGCCACAATTGACCTGACCAATTGACCATGGTGTCCCCAGCCACTATGGTCCTGAGCAACTGGAACTGGATGATTTCTTACAAACATTCTCACTGCTATCAAGCCAATGCTGACTCATAGGGACCCCTGCACTTTTCCAAGACTAACTGTTTACAGGTAGGAGCCCTCTCTTTTCCCCTCAGAGCTGCTGCTGGTGAGGCAGATTAGCAAAAGAAACTCCTTTTTTTTTTAGCTGCTGAATGATCTGCCTCCCTCCTCCTCCCATCTGAGAAAGTACCACTAGTGATTGATTTTTTAGAATGTACTCTCATGTAACCAGTTTCTGGTTACTACATTAGTTTTGACTGTTCTTAAATATATCATTTGTTTTAATATTGCTCCTTTTGATATTGTCATCTGAATAATGTAGTTAATCTTATAGTAACCAGGATGTTATAGTCAATTTTGGTATTGATTTTCTTTTATGATAAGGAATGGACTTTATAATGCATGCTTGCTCTTCTTCAAGTTATCAGAATGTTCTAATCAATGCTGCATCCTGTAATTCTCCCTAGCCCTAAAGAATAATAACATTAATTTTGCTTTCTGCTTCTGTCCATGCATAGACAAAGGATAAGTGAGTTTTCCACCTTCAAGATAAACTGAAATGTGGACTCAGGACTGCAATCTAAGAATCGCTTTTATATTCTAGCAGTCTGGTTATAACTGAATAAAGACATTATAATGCCTGTCATTTATTCGAACACTCAACAATGGTTTCGAACTGTCAACCATGCGTATCACAGACAAGTAACAACTACACCATCAGGGTTCCTTACAACCATTTCCCTAGGTTAAAAAGATAAATCATAATAAATGTGAACTTTCTCCTAAGATAAGAAAGTCAAGAAAACCTCATCTTCCCAATGCTCATTGAAGTCTTGCCCTACAAATCAACATGTTAAATGTGACACCCATCCTCAGTCCTCAAGGTCCCTGTGAGTGTAGCCCCCAGACACTCCTTTGAAACATACCTGCAGTGTCTCAGTCACCATGCCCACACATAAGCTGCTCTTCTGAATGTGAACCAGATCAATTCTTTTATTAGGGATCTGTGGCTTCAGAACAGATGGCCTGCAATGTGGAGATGTAAGAGGAACAAACTATTACTTCACAGCTTCGGGGATCAGGAATCAGATGCCGGTTTAGCTGGGTGCCCTTGCCTCAAGGTGGCTCAATAAGGTGCAGGTTATCTGCCAGCAGAGACCAAACTGGGGTGAGGTGGGATCCTCAGCAAGCTGGCCTTGGTTCTCCTCTCTGCAGAGTAGCCTCAGGGTAGGGCAGCTGGCTCCACCAGGGCAAAGAAGAGTTTCCCAAAGACAGACCCATGCATGTTAGAAATGACATCCATTCATTCTGGTATTTGTTAAAATCCAGGCTGCTTGTGCAGCACACACTCAAGGGAGGTGGTTACACAAGATGGGATGTGAATACCAGGAGGTGGACTCTGTTGGGGGAATCATTTAATGACTGCTTGTCATAGTCTCATTAAGCCATGGTATTTTCAATTGCCTCATATGCATGTGAAATTTGGACATTGAGGGTGATGTAAGAAGAATCGATGCATTTGAATTATTGTACTGACGACGAATACTGAAAGTTCCATGGACTGCCAAAAGAACAAACAAGTCTGCCTTAGAAGTACAGCCAGAATGCTCCTTAAGGCGAGGATGGCAAGCCTTTGTCTCACATACTTTGGGCATGTTGTCAGGAGAGACCAGACCCCAGAGAAGGACATCATGCTTGGTAATATAGAGGGGCAGAGAAAAACAGGAAGACTACCAACAATGGGCTCAAACATAAGAACAATTGTGAGGATAGCAGTGTTTTCTTCTGTTGTGCCCACAGGATCCCTATGAATTTGAGCACACCACATAGTACCTACCAACAATAGTATGGTCTGCCCTTTGACCCCAAACATTCACATTCTTCCCACATACCAGACAGGATTTCTTCAACCTTGAGTTCAGCTTTGTCAATAAGAACAGAGGGGGGCTCAAGAACAAAGGGCCAGATGGTGCTAGGGGTGTTGTGTTTCACGTCTCCATGTAATCTGCCACTGTGAAGATGGTGGCTGCGATACAGAGAGCAGTGATATTTGACCTCATCCCTGGACTAGCTCTGTGAGGGTGAGAGCAGCCTAGCCAGGGAACCCAGCAACCAGGCAGGGGTGGCCTTGGGAGCTAATTGCTGGTGCTACCTATCAGGCCTTAGCACTCCTGGTGGATCACTCATTTTAGTTGTTGGAGGTGGCTCCAACAGTGGATGTGCAGATAATAAGCAGACTACCCTTCCAAGAGATGTGGACAGGGAAGAGTTGGGAAATGGCTCCTGAAAACAGGACACATAACTATGTAACATTCATGATGTTACATGAATGTTCGGGGTTGCCTTGTCCTCCCCAAGTCCCGAAAGTACCCCCTGGATGTCCAGTGAGTCTAAAAAGTGAGCTAGCAGGAAAGGAACCAGACTGTGGTGTAAGACACCCCGGGGCTGTGCTTTAAAAAAAAATTATTAAAAGATCATTTTATTGGGGGCTCTCACCGTTCCTATAACACTGCTTCCATCAATTGTATCAAGCACCTGTGTACATATGTCACCATTATTTTCTAAACATGTACTTTCTATGGGGCCCTTTTGTGCTTTTCAGGACTACTCACTTCAGAGTCAGTATCACAGCTCGACTTCTCATTGACACTCCACGTGTGTGTGTGTGTGTGCATGTGTGTGTGTGCGCGCGTAGGTGGTAGAGAGCTTCAAGCACATGAGTTCCCCTCTCATGAGTCCTGAGCAACTTGGCCAGGTCACATCTTTGACCACATTGACTGCAGTGGCAACACCATTGTGCCGCTGAGCTTCTCCGTGAGTTTCCCAGAGCTCCCTCTGAAGCTCAGAGGAATACCAATTACGGGAGGATGCACGCCTGCAGGTTCTTCCCAACCCACTCAGCTCCCGCTCAGAGCTCTAGTTGTTACTTCCTCTAGCAGATAAAATAAAATGCTTGGAGTTTCGTACACTGGACAATGGGTGGAGACATTTTGGAAGGAAAAGTTTTGAATTCATTGTCTCCTGTATCCTTAATTTCAGTTTTTTCTTTAGTAGGGGAGCCAGAATCTTTTGTTCCCTTGATATCTTTGCTTGGGTTTCTCAAGGATTTAAGTTAATAACTGGTGTGGTAGTTATGTAATTTCATGTCAACTTAAGTGTAGGGGTGGAGTCTAACCTGTCAATCAGGTCACAGCCTGATGATGCCTCCTTGTGGGCATGACCTCATGAGGATTCAGGGAACTTGCTCCCTCTCTGCCTTTGTCTTCCTGGTGACAAGCCACACAGTGACTTGCTGAGACCCATGAGGGAGGAGTCCCTTTCTCTCTGCTTTCACCTGTTGACAAACCGTGTCTCCACACTGAGACTTGTGATAGCCCTGGAGAAGCTTCCATGCCACTGGATTAATAAGATTTTGCACCTGCTGGCCTCTGACCTTCCTGCACTTTGCATCATTGCATGTGGCTGCATGAGTCTGAAGAAGGATTTATGGACTAGTATTGGACTTACAGGCTAATATCTGACTTACAGACTTGATCTGGACTGGGTGGGGATGTTTTCTTACTTTATGATTACTCTTTGATATAAAGCTCTCTCTATATATGAGTGTCTCTGGATTTCTTTTCTAATCAACCTGATCTAACACAACTGGCACATCTGGACACATAGACAGTTAACCGTTTCATGGACAGAGGCTCTCTGCCAGGGCCTGATAGCATACCAAAATTTGTTTATTTAAAACAATACATATATTTTAAATTATTATTAATTGGGAGTTAATACATATATTATCCCATAGTTAAATCATGTCAAGCAGTACTGTACAATTGCTACCATAATCAGTTTCCAAACATTCTTTTCCTTCCTAGACTCCTTGACGTCATCTCGCTTTTACTGCCCGCCACCACCAGCACTGTATCCAGCCAGACTTTGAAACCCTTATTCTACTAGCTACCCCTATAGGTTCATCAATCCTGGGTTTCATATACCGAAAAATAGAAAAACATATTGTGTTTTTAGTGAAAGTTCACACATATATTAGGTTCCCACTTGACAATTACTATACAAATTATTCAGTGTCATTAAGCACATTTCCCACAATGTATCAGCATTCTCTTGAATTCTGTTCTAATTTTTCTATTTCTATTCTAATTTCTGTGTCCCTTATCTTTTCAGCTTAGTTTTATCACAATTGTTGGCCTTTTGTTTATATAGGGTACTAACTAGAATATATATGAGGGAGGTAGTTTATTGTGCCAACCTGGCCGATAAACACATGGGGTTAAACGAAGGGTAGATGGGTAAATGGCTCGGTGAGTATCACCTTTCTGGTTCTTGGGTCTCTTGCTTTCTGATGGCCGGAGCAGGGTATAGCTGCCTTAGCCAGGTCACTGCTTCAGTTGGCAAGGCTGACTTCCTGCAAGACAACCCTGAACAGAAGCCACATGGACCCAGTAAGGAGGATGTATCAAAGACTAATACATTATGGTACTGAGAATGGGGTACTAGAGACACAGATCATAAGATGGAGAGTAGATGTTTGTTTGAACTCTCCCTCATGGTAGTTTTTCTTCTTTTTTCTAGCCAGAGGTCAGATAAAGCCATACTGTTTACTCGGTTTTCTGGGTAAAATATGGGAAGTATGGAAAATAGAAAGTTTGTAAGTCCACTTGCTTTCAACCATTAAAATTTGATCTTTGATTGCCGTAAGCCATGCCTGTAAAGAAAGCTTAGAAAAGATATGCCCCACCCAATGCTTTGGAGGACTCAGAAACCAATGGTCTTTGTCAGAAGCTGGAAAAAATCTGGAACCATGAAGAAAACTCCCCTCTAGGAGTGAATGTTAAAGGGAGCCTGAGAGCAGGCTGAAATGCTTGCTAGGTGACCACCTGGATCTCCTTGTTGAGCAGAAGTGGAAGAAATGCAGCAGTAAAGAGACAGGTGGAGGGCAATGAATGTACAAATGTGCTTTACACAATGTATATATGGATTGTGATAAGAGTTGTATGAACCCCTAATAAAACGATTTAAAAAAGAAAGTAATTATCTAGAAAAGGGTGATGGCAACATGTATAGATAAGCCTGATTCAATTGATGTATGTAATGCAATGAGTTGTAAGAGGGTCGAATAAAATGATCTTAAAAAAAATAGAAACAGGTTGAGTTTGGCCACTGACACCTGTGGACTTGGTTACAGGAAAAAGAGAAGACGAAAGCGGGTTGACTGGTCTCAAGTTCATGACCTAGCATAAGGAGGCTAGACTTGTTGAGTATTGGTGAGAGCCCATGGTCTACAGGCAAGGGGACCAATGGGCACCCTGTGAAGGCTGAGTGAGGCAGCCCACAGTGTGTCAACAAGAACCTGACCAGATGGAGACTTTTGAGCCTGTGAACTGGTGCATATTGTAATAGATGCAGACTTCATAAGGTTCCAACTGGAATGAAGATTCTTCATGTTGAAAAATATAATTGTCTCCTCAGAGCACTGGGTTGATGTAAGTGGGCAGTATATAAATTGGATACCAAAAAGTGGGGGCATAAAGGCATGAAGTGGTTGCCTTACAAACTTTCATAGGTGGGAAAACATATTCATAGGATTATAGGATAAGGTGTAGGTGTTACTTAATTACAATTGTGAGGCTAAAGAATGATGTACAGGTGCCAATTTAGCAAGGGGTGGATTGAGGTAGTTTATTGTGCCAACCTGACTGATAAACACGTGGGGTTAATTGAAGGGCAGATGGAGAAATGGCTCGGTGAGTCTCGCCTTTCTAGCTCTCAGGTCTCTTGCTTTCTGATGGAGCAGGGAGCTGCTGCCTTAGCCAGGTCCCTGCTTCAGTTGGCAAGACTTACTTGCAAGATTTCCCTGAAGAGAAGCCACATGGACCCACTAAGGAGAATATAACCATTTATATATATATATATACATACATACACACACACAGTGTCTGTTATATGGCACAATACTTACTAGTATACTATACTTTATATAGTATATGAGTATATGTTTACTGGTAAGTATAGTGCCAGATAATACTTATATATATACACATATACCTTATATATTCTAGTAAGTATAGTGCCATATATAATATATATACCCTAGTGTATACATATATACTATTAGGTATAGTACCATATAACACCAGTATATATATTCTAGTAAGTATAATGCCATATATATATATATATACATGTATAGGCAGGAAATTTAGAGTATTACATATACTACTAGTATATATATACAAGTGTATATATCTAAAAATCGTATACAGGGCAAAAGACATGACACTATACTTACTAATAATAATCTTTATTGTATAACTTGTTACTTTGCTAAACTTGGCTTTAGGAGTGAGTTCAAGGTTTAAAGACTGGGTGCAATAGTCCTTAGAAGCCCTCAATTTCAACTGGTCCTGTAAGTCTTAAATTTTTAAGAATTTGAGTTCTGGTATGCATTTTGCTCCCATTATATCAGGGTTGGCGGTGATAGCTGGGCACCATTTACTTCTTATGGTCTCTAAGGGAGACTGTGGCTATGTAGGCTATTAGCCCTATAAACTACTTGCTTCTCTGAGATTTGGTTTATTTCTTTCTCTTGCTCCTGATGAGTAGACAGTAATAGTTTTAACTTAGATGACTGTTCACAAGCTTTTAAGACTTAAGTCCCTACTGAACTCAAGATGCAGAGCATGAAATTGTGGACTTTAATATTCCAATTGACATAGTTGTCCCATGAGACTAAAGCTCCAGCCAGAATTTATTTATTTTTAATTGAGAGGTAGTTCATGAACTCAAAAATGAACTCTTTTAATGTGTGCCACTAGGGGGGTGGGTCTATTCACAAGGTTATGAACCATGCTCCTATATAATTTCAGGACATTTCTATCACTCCCAAAGAAAACCTCCTGTTAGCAGTCATTCCCTGTTTCTAATTCCTATTCCCTCCCACCCCAGAGTGTAGTAATGAATCTACTTTCTGTGTCTATAGATTTACCTATAAAAAAGGAATAATTAAATATGTAGTCTTTTGTATATGGCTTCTTCCACTTTCCATGTTTTCAAGGTCTCTGTCTGTTGGTGAGTCTATCTATGCCTTGAGCTGAGACTTGCACAAGTGCTTTTCATTACCAGCTACTCCTTAGGGTGAAGCAGGAGGCTACATGGGGGTGCAGTTTGGTATGCCTAATCCCCAGTAGAGCTAGGCCCTTTAGTACTTTAAAGAGGTCTTATGCAGCAGATTTTCCCAATACAACATGTCATTTGATTTCTTGTGCAGCTCCTAAGAGCATTAATTGTGGATCCCAGTAAAATACAATCCTTGACAACTTCAAATTTTCTTATTTATCATGGTATCGGCTATTGCTCCAGGTGTTCTATATATTGAATTGTAACCCATCCTGAAGGCTGCACCAGTAATTGCTTAAAGTCCTCTTCTTTCGCAAGCAAGATCATGTCATCTGCATGTTGGGGCTGGTTCATAAGCCTTCCTCTAGTCCTAATGTCACATTCTCAAATTAATTGACCATCATACAGATTGGGTAGGTTGGTAAAAGGATACAACCCCGACACACATTTTTTACTTGAAACCATGCCGTATCCCCTTGTTCTGTTTGAATAACTGCCGCTTGTACAGGTTTCTTTTTTTTTTTTTCAAATGTGCGGCTTTTAATGGAAGCTGTGTACAAGATATTTCACTCTTGCATCTTCTCAAGTGATTCTTCCATGTATTTGCCCTTTTCCTTTCCGACTTGGCGAGATTTGGCTTTCCGCTCCAGGATCTTTTTGCGGTCTTTGTCCAGTTTTAACCTCGTAATCACCACCTTGCTGGGGTGAATGCCCACATGGACAGTGGTGCCGTTAGCTTTATCTCGCTGCACCCGCTCAATGTAGATGACGTACTTCTTCCGGTAAACCTGGACCACTTTGCCAATCTGCTGACCTTTGTAGTGTCCTCGCACAACCTGAACTTCATCATCCTTGCGGATAGGCATGGACCGAACATTGTATTTCTGTCTCAGTTCCTTGGAAAGCGGGGAAGACATAATCTTCCTGCGAACGTGGGAAGGAGCATTGAAATGCCTTTTCCGGTTTTTGCTCCGGTCCGAAGTCACAAAGGGATTGAACTTCATTTTGGCGGCTACTCCTTCAGCGATGGCCCCAAAAGGGAAAAAAAAGTGTACAGGTTTCTTATGAGCACAATGAAGTATTTCGAGATTCTCATTCTTTGTAATGTCATACATAATGCATTAGGTAGAATGCCTTGGCATATTCAATACAATACCAGTTCACAGGAGAAGGGAGATGTTAAAGAGAAATTGATAGCAGGCATCTTGGGTATATTTTTACCCATGAAATAAAATATTCATTGTAAAGAAGTTACTGACCAGGGTTGATCCTGAAAGCAGTTTTTTTTTTCCTTCACCCCAATTGGTAGTCTTTTCTTTCCTGTTGAAGACTAGTGAGATATAGTCAATTACTTGATAATGGCCCTTCTAGCCATAATAATCATCTTTGTGATGTACGAGTATTATGCAGTCTAGCTTCTATCCTTGTGGTGGTGTCGTGGTTACATGTTGGGCTACCATCCACAAGGTCAGCAGTTGGAAACCACCTGCTGCTCCTCGGGAGAAAGACTTTCACTCTTGTGACGAGTTAGTCTTGGAAACCCACAGGGACAGTTCTACCCTGGCCTATAGGGTCACTGTGAGTCAGTGTTGACTCCATGCAGTGAGTTTTATGCCTGTGGTTATAAATCTTTTTTTGAGGGAGTTCTCTGTTTCAGGATTAAGGTGGGATATATCCTTAGTCTTGGCCTTGCTAGAGGTGTGACTTAAGTCTTCACCTTTGTGTTCCTTCAGAAGTCTTCACCTTTGTGTTCCTTCAGAGTATAGCCTGCTGAAAGACAAAAATCACACTTCCATGAAAGCCTTCCTTTCTCGGACCTGTTTCCTGACTGTGTATTGGTAGGAGCAAGGCTTGCTTGGAGTTTTCAACGTGCTTGGCTTCTGACTCTGGACCCTGCATTTGGCTTGCCTCTGCCTGACCTTCAGCTACAGATGATGTTGGCAGAAATAATAGCCAACACGTTGTTGTTGTTAAGTGCTATCAGGTCAGTTCCAGCCCATTGAGACCTTGTACACTACAGAACAAACACCCATCCTCACAATTGTTCCCATGCTTGAGCCCATTGTTGTAACCACTGTGTCAATCCATCTTGTTGAGGGGTTCCTCTTTTTTGATGTTCCACTACTTTATACCCAGCAGGATGTCCTTCTCCAGGGACTGGTCTCTCCTGATCACATGTCCAAAGTATGTGAGATGAAGTCTCCATCCTTACCTCTAAGAAGAACTTTGGTTGTACTTATTCCATGACAGATTTGTTTGCCCTTTTGGCAGTCCATGGCACTTTCAGTATTCTTCACCAGCACCACAATTCAAATGCATTGATTCTTCTTCCATATTCCTTATTCAGCACCAAAGGCATCTCAATTAGTTTAATTTATACAATTCAGACTGAAAATTACAATTGAGAAACCTTTCTGCTGCATGGGTACCCAAACTGTTATGCCCAGAACAAGTGCAGAAAGGAACGAGGCTTTCTTTCTTTAATAGTTTTATCAACATGATTCACATATACAATTCAAGAGTTCAATCATTTTTTAAAGAGTTCTCCAGTCATCACCACAGTGAATTTTAGAACATTTTATCCTTTCTGGTACTCATTTTAGCTCCCCAGTCCCTCCCTACCCCTACTGTGGTACGTTTTTGTGTCAACATGACACCCATGAGAAGATATATATGGAGTCTAGCCTGTCAATCAGGTCACGGGCTGATGGTGCCTCCTGGTGAGCGTAGCCTTCTCATAAGGAGGATCCTGGGAACTTGCCCTCTCACTCTGTTTCACCTTCCTGTTGGCGAGCCACAGGGCTGAGACCTGCCATTGGATCCACAAGACTCTGCACCCACCAACCTGTGATCTTCCTGCAGTCTGAATCATTGCATGTGTCTTCATGAGTCTGAAGAGGGATTAATGGACTAGTATCAGACTTACGGAGTAGTATTGGGCTTATGGACTTGAGTTGGACTGGGGTGGGATGTTTTCCTAATATGCAGTTACTGCTTGATATAAAGCTCTCTCTTACACATAGGAGTGTCACTGAATTTGTTTCCTTAGTCAACCTGGCATAACACACCTACTTCTCCTGCCATGCCCCTAGGAAACTATTATTCCATTACTGTCTCTATAGTTTTACCTATCCTAGATTTAATATACAGAAAACACACACCAAACCCTCCCCCCCAAAAAATCCCCACATCAATTTCACAACAAGAAAGAACCTCAACAGAAAATATTAAAAACTGGAACAACAGGGTGAACAAACTGGCCAAAGGGGGATTAAATGACAAGGTGTCACATTTTAACCCAACTCCATCTTCAATAATCCACCCTACTGCTCACTGATAGCATTGTCAGATAGCAAGGCGAGTCACATTCCCGATCTACAGACACGGGGGATTCACTGGAAGCCTCATCCACACGGGGACCTTGCAAATGGGACTTTGGTTTTTTTGCTGTCATCCATAGCATTCTGCAAAACCAGGTGTTCAGAACTTGGGCTCTAATAATGTTCCCTCCTCCAGATTTGGATTTTATTATTTACCCTCCTTGGATCACACAGATGAATGTACTTCTTTTATGTGGACTTACCTAACAACCCGTTTAGATGGTTGCTTGTTTTAAGACAAGCCTTTCAGAGCCAAGATCCTTTCTGATAGTTGGGCACCATCTGCTTTCTTCACACTTTGAAGAGCAACGCTTTCGATGGAAATTTTAACAAGAGGCTCAAGATCTCGAAGCATTTCTTGAAAGGATTATAGCAGGAGAGGAAGCATGGCTTTCCAAGTGTGATCCTGAAGCAGAGCACAGTCAAAGCAGTGGTTATGAAGAGGTGAGAGGAGTTCAATCAATGGGCCAATCTAGAGCAAAGGTTACAGCAACAATTTCTGGTGGTTTTTTTTTTTTTTATGTTTGAGGCTTGTTTACTTTTTGGAGGGCTAAAGAATGATATCTGCTTATTATGAGACTGTTTTGAAAAATGTACCTACGAGTTAGAAGAAAAGCACTTGGAATTCTTCACTGGAGACTCCTTTTCCACTGTGACAACTCTCCTGATCATTCCTCTTATCAAACAAGGGCAACATTATAAGCATTTCAATGGGAAAGTATTAGGCATCCACCAGCCGGTCCTGATTTGGTTCTTTTTTGCTTTTTCCAAAAATCACTTTATTGGGGGCTCGTATAACTCTTATAACAATCCAGACATCAGTGGTATCAAGCACGTTTGTACATGTGTTGCCATGATTGTTTTCTAGACATTTACATTCTATTTGAATCCTTGGTATCAGCTCCTCTTTTTACCTCCACCACCCTTGTGACTGCTTGATAAATTATAAATTATTTAATAGCTTACACCAACCACTGTCTCCCTTCCCCCGAGGTTTCTCCCCTCCTGGTATTGCTACTCCCATTTCTGTTCCTGAAGGGTTTACCTGACCTGGATTCCCTGTGTCCTGAGTTCTTATCTGTACCTGTGTACGTGCTCTGGCCTAGCCCGCAGTGAAAGCCCCCATTGGAGTCATGATAGTGGAGAGTGAGGAAACTTCAGGGAACCAGAGGAATGTTGTGTTTCATCGGAGCTGCATTTCACCCAGTTTGACTCATCCCTTTATTGTGACCCTGCTGTGACATCCCATCCAAGGGGATGTCCCATTGTCTACAGATGGGTTTGGGGACTCTGCTTCAACTCCCCTCACATACAACAGTATGGGTTTTTTGTGTGTTTGTGGTCTTCTGATGCCCATTACCTGATCCCGTGGATAATTCATGATCGCACAGGACGCTGTGCTTCTTCCATGTAGACTTGTTGCTTCTGAGCTAGATGGATGCTTGTTTAAGTTCAAGCCTTTAAGACCCCCGGTGGTATATCTTTTGATAACCGGGTACCATCAGCTTTCTTCACCACATTTACTATGTGCCCATTTTGTCTTCAGCAATCGTTCTGGGAAGGTGAGGGTCACAGAATGCCAGGTTGTTAGAAAAAAGTGTTCTTGCGTTGAGGGAGGGCTTGAGCAGATGGCCACTTCCGCAATGCATTGCCATATAATATATGTACCTATGCCTCTTTTTATGAATTAATATATGTACATAATGTACACATCTATGCTTATATCTCTATCCATAACTTGTTTTCTTTTACCTTCCTCCTTTCCCACCACCACACTCTCCTGTCTTCTGCCTCTCAGTAATTCTTCTCAGCTAGATTGCTGTGGGTTCAGTACCACCATGATCTCTATGTCCTCCTCATTGTTGATTTTCACTCCCTAGTTGTTCCCTTGTCGATGGTGGTGTTTGTTCACTGCTCCCTTCCCCTGCCCCCTCCTCCCTCCAAGTCCCGGAAGAACCTTCGGTCCCATTGCTTTCTCCTAAGGCTTGCTTCCCATGCCTATCTTGTATAGGTTAACAAACCAACAATAACATAGACAATACAAAAAGAAAACAGAAAATTGAATTTAAAAGGGGAAAAAGAAATAGAAAATATAGATATTTAAAGAAAAATAATAACTAGCAAATAAAATAACCCTGAAAAGCATAGATAATTCCAGATCTGTCTGCTGGCCTTTATGACTCTCTCTCCACTATCTCTCCAGTTCCAGGAACTGCCCCTCCTAGCCTGAGGTCTATTTTGGGGGCTCCTCAGCGACGTGCTTTGCTTTGCTCCCATTGTTGATCTCTTATGTTCCCTTCTTGGTTCGCCCCACTGTTGAGTGATCAGACTGGACTACCTCCCCACTGTGTGCTCTCAGTATTGTCCTCTGTCACTGTGTGCTCCAGGGAGGGGTCATTGTGTCTGGAGCTCTTGTTGGCCTATGTCCTCTCTGTGCCTTAACAGCTCCATGCAGGCATGTCGTCCTTACGGCTTGATGTTCCAATATGGCGTCTAGAACCTTACTATCTCTTTTTCCTTCTTGGTGTGCTTCCGTGTGGGCATGGCAGGCTGGCCCCTCTCCCCAACCTGTAGGTTTAGTGCTGTCCTCTGTAGCACAGACTTCTAGGGAGGGGTTAGTGTGGCTTTGACTGGGGCTGGCCCTGTGGCCCATCCTGTTCATGTACTGCTTCATGTGGTTACATTGCCCTCAAGGTTTGGTGCCCCGTGGTGGGGTCTGCATGCACACTCCCAATTCTGGGGAGATATAACCAGTACTCTCCCCGTGGGTGGGTTATTTCCCTACTCCCCCAGTGCCACCATCCGTACCCCCCTTTTCCCCTCTCTTCTCCTACCCCTTCCCCTCTTTCCCCTTCTTTATGTTGGAATGACATGTACATCCTTGGGTTTTGCCTGTCCCCCACCTGCCTGCCTGTACCTCAACCCATATAATATGAGATAAGTGGCTTTTCTTCTATACCTACTGTGCTGATTATACTTACCTCAGTGAACTCCTGTTGTACTTACTGCTTTGTGATTGGCTAGCTTTGCTTAGCATAATTTCCTCCAGTTCTTCCCATGATATGATGTGCTTCATGCGATCATCAGTGCTTTTGTGATGAGTACTACTCCACTGAGTGGTGGTGCCAGAGTTCTCTTTTTTAAAAATCATTTTATTGGGGTCTCAACAACTTCTATCACAATCCATACATCCATCCATTGTGTCAAGCACATTTGTGCATGTATTGCCATCGTCATTCTCAAAACATTTGCTTTCTACTTTGAGCCCTTGGTATCAGCTCCTCATTTCCCTCCTACTTCTCCACTTCCCCCTTCTTCATGAACCCTTGATAATTTATAAATTATTATTTTGTCATGTCTTACACGTCTCCCTTCACCCACTTTTCTGTTGTCTGCCCCCAGGGAGGGGAGGTTATATATAGATCCTTGTAATCAGTTCCCTGCCAGAGTTTTCTTTTCTTTTTTTTTTGTTTTTAATAAAATTTATTCTTTTAGTTTTTCCTTGTCTGGGAAAACTCTTATCTCTCTGTCTATTTTATTTTTTTATTTTTTTTTAATTTTTTTTATAATTTTACCTTTTATTATTATTTTTTTTCCATTTATCATGATTTTTTATTTTTTATTTTTATTTTTTAAAAAATTTTAACAATTTATTGGGGCTCATACAATTCTTTTCACAGTTCATATATATACATACACCAATTGTATAAAGCACATCTGTACAGTCTTTGCCCTAATCATTTTTTTCTCTTTTCTTCTTTTACATTTTATTAGGGACTCATACAACTCTTACCACAATCCATACATATACATACATCAATTGTATAAAGCACATCCATACATTCCCTGCCCCAATCATTCTCAAGGCATTTGCTCTCCACTTAAGCCCCTTGCATCAGGTCCTCTTTTTTTTCCCCTCCTCCCTCCCCATTCCCCCCTCCCTCATATGCCCTTGGTAATTTATACATCGTTGTTTTGTCATATCTTGCCCTATCCGGAGTCTCCCTTCCCCCCTTCTCTGCTGTCCCTCTCCCAGGGAAGAGGTCACATGTGGATCCTTGTAATCAGTTCCCCCTTTCCAACCCACTCACCCTCCACTCTCCCAGCATCGTCCCTCACACCCTTGGTCCTGAAGGTATCATCCACCCTGGATTCCCTGTACCTCCAACCCTCATATGCACCAGTGTACAGCCTCTGTCCTATCCAGCCCTGCAAGGTAGAATTCGGATCATGGTAGTTGGGGGGAGGAAGCATCCAGGATCCGGGGGAAAGCTGTGTTCTTCATCGATACTACCTCACACCCTAATTAACCCATCTCCTCTCCTAAACCACTCTATGAGGGGATCTCCATTGGTCGACACTTGGGCCTTGGGTCTCCACTCTGCACTTCCCCCTTCATTTAATATGATATATATATATACATATATATACATACATATATACATATACACATATATACACATACATACACACACTTACATTTTTTTTTTTGCATGATGCCTTATACCTGGTCCCTTGGCCCTGCCAGAGTTTTCTAATCCACTCATCTATCCATGGAAATTTAGGTTGTTTCCAATTTTTGTCTCCCTCTGTAGTGTTTGTATCTATTTACAAGTCTGCCAACAGTGTATGCAGGTTCCAATTTCTTCACATCCTGACCGAATTTGTTGTTTTCTGTTTTGTTTTGTTTTCTGAATTGGGTTAGCACAGTTAGTGTAAAGTGGTATCTCATTGTGGTTGTAATTCGCATCTCCCTGATGACTAGTGATCTTGAATATTTTATTTTATGTGTTTGTTAGCCATTTGTACTTCATTTTTGGTGAACTGTCTGTTCATGTCTTTTCCCCACTTCATTGGGTCGTTTGTTATCGAGCTGTTGTAGAGTTGTGTATATTTTGGTAATTAGACCTTTCTCTGATGTGTCAATGGTTAAATATTTTTTCCCTCTCATTTTACTCTCCTGATGAAGTCTTTTGATGCCTTAAGTGATGTAATTTCAGCATGTCCCAGTCATCTATTGGTTTTCTGCTATGTGTACATCCCTCATTATGCTTGGTCGTCTATGTATGCCCTGAAATAGGGCCCTTCAATTTGTTCCAGCTTTCTCATTGATAGCTCTGGAGTTTACATTTCTGTCTTCAATTGACAAATTGACCAGAGGAAAAAATCCTGTGACACTCATGTACATGTAAGGAAAAACTTTATATCAAGGGGGATTATATTATATATCAAGAAAGCATCCTTGCCCAATGCCACTGAAGTCCAAAAGTCTGATACTAGTCCATAAGTTCCTCTTCAATTCATGCGGCCACAGGCAATAATGCAGAAGGCAGGAATATCACACGCCCTGGGGTGCAAACTCAGGTGGATCCAATGGCGGTGTGAGCATCACAGGGCTGCAGCAGTTCTCAGGACAGGCAGCAAGCAGGAAGGTGAAAGGAGAGAGGGAAAGAGACAGAGATAGAGGGTAGAAGAGAGAGGGAGAAAGGGAAACCTCCAAAGAGCTATATATCTCAGTCACACCTGCAAGTGCAGTCATCAGGCTGTGACTCGATTGACAGGCTAAATTACACCCCTACAATGTATGTATCTTCAAGTTGACATGAAATTATGTAATTACAGTGAATCTTGTTTCATTATTCTGCGTATAGAAATCCAGTTTGTCTAACACTGTTTCTGGAAGAGACCGTCTTTGTCCCATTGGATATTTCTAGGTCCTTTGTCAAGGATTAGTTGTCTGTATGATGATGCATTGATGTCTGGGTTTTCTGGTTGCCATCAGCGTGGCTTCAAGTGGCTTGTCAACAGGAGTGTGAAGGGGAGAGAGACAGACAGACAGACAGACATACACCACCACCGCCGCTGCCGCCACCCCCCTACCTCTGTCTCTGGGGAGGAAGAGAGAAGTAAGTTCAAGAATCTTCATGAGAAGGCCACATCCACAAGGAGGGATCTCCGGGCTAAACTTCACCCCTCAGTCTTATTTATCAAGTTGAACTCCAATTGTGTACCCATCACGGGTAGTATTGACATTTTCACAGTACTAAGTTTGCCTTTCATGAGCGCCAGATATTTTTCCATTTATGTCGGCCTTTTTTTGTTTCATCTAGTAATGGGCTGTAGTTTTCTCTGTACAGGTCTTTTGTTTCTTTTGCTAGACTTATTCTTAAGTATTGCATCTTTTGTGTGGTTATTGTACATGGCATTGTTTTCTCAGTCTTTTTCATCCCGCTCTTGCCTGCTATACGGAATACGATTGATTTCAGTTGTTAACTTTGTATCCTGCTACTTTGATAAGTCCCTTGATTATTCCCAGGAGGCTTTTTGTGGAGACTTTTATGTTTTCTATACAGAGGATCATATCATTGGCCAATAGCAAGAGTGTCACTTCCTTGCTTTTTGTATTCCCTTGATTTCTTTTTGTGGTCTGATGGCTCTAGCTAAAACTTCTAGCCCAGTGTTAAATAAGAATGGTGATAGGAAAAATCCTTGTCTGGTCCCTGTTTTCAGTGGAAACATTTCTAGCTTTTCCCAGTTGATCATGATGTTGACTGTAGGTTTTTCATTTATGGCTTTTATTATGTTGAGGAATTTCCCTTCTATTCCAATTTTATTCAGTGTTTTGATCAAAAATGGTTGTTGGATATTGACAAATGACTTTTATTCATCGTTGATATGATTGTGATTTTTATTTCTTGCTTTGGTTACGTGGTGGATCACATTTACAGTTTTTCAAATAATGAACCATCCCTGCATCCCTGGAATGAATCCCTATTGGTCAGGTGAATTTTTTTGAAATGATGTTGGATTCTATTGGCCAGAATTTTGTTGATTTTAGCGTCTATGTTCACATGGCGCATTGGGCTCTAATTTTTTATCTTTCCTTGGTTTGGAGACCTTTTCCTGGTTCGGGTATCAGTGTTAGATTGGCTTCATGGAATGAGCTTGTGAGTTGGATGCCTTTTCCTATGCTCTGGAATAGTTTATGTAGTGTTGGTGTCAGATCTTCTTGGAGTACTTGGTAGAAATCCCCTGTGAAACAATCTCTGTCTAGGCTTTTCTTGATTGGTAGTTTCTTAAAGACTTTCTCAATGTTTTCTTTTGTTATGGGTCTGTTGAGTTATTCAATATTTGTCTGCATTAATTTGAGTGTATGATGTATTTGTAGGTATCTGTTCATTTCTTCTAGATTGTGGAAGTTGTTTGAATATAATGTTTCATAGTGTTATTACTCTTTATTTCACTAGGATCTGTAATGTAACCCTTTCCATCTCATATTCTGGGTATTTGCATCTTTTCTTTTTTCCCCTTTGTTAAGTTGCCTCTGATCTACTTTGTTAATCCTTTCAAATGACCAGCTTCTTGTCTTCTTGACTTTTTCCATTATTTTCCATATAATTTCTTTCTGCTTTGATCCTTGTGCTTTCTTTCCTTCCTTTATCGGAGGATTTATGTTTTTGTCTTTGTTCCAGTTCTTGAAGATGTTGTGTTAGGGTGTTGAGTTTGCATTTCTCCAATTTTTCCACGTGTGTGTTAATTGTTATAAATTGGCCTCTAGTATACTGCTTTTCCTGTGTCCCAAAGGTTTGGATATGTTGCATTATTGTTCTCATTTGTGTCAGGAATTTTTATTTCCTTTTTATTACCCTATCACTTTTGAGTATTATATTGTTCAGTGTCCATATGTTGTCTTTATGTTTCTATTAATTTCATTTATTTATTTTTTTGGAGGGGGCACCCGGATATGAACTCTATTAATTTTATTGTTGATTTCTAATTTTATAGTTTTGTGGTCCGAGATGACTGACTAGGATCTCATTATTCTGAATTTGTTGGGACATGCTTTGTGACCTAGTATGTAGTCTCTTCTTGAGGCTGTTCATGTGTGTTTGAGATGAATGAGGTCGATTTCGTGATTGAGCTTTTTTATGTCTTTGTTAAGTTTTTCCTTGATCTTTCTTTCCTTGAGAGTGGCGTATTTAAGTTTCATAATTGTCAAGGTGTCTACATCCTTCTCAATTCCATGAGTATTTGACTGATGTATTTTAAGGGTCTTTCATATGTTTATTTTAGTTATGTCTTCTTGGCTTATTGTTCTCTTGCTCATTGTGTATGTCCGTTCTTGCCTCATATTACATAGTTTTCCTTGAAGCCTACTTTCTCAGATTAATATGGCTTTCCTCCTTTATTTTGGCTGCTGTTTGCTTGGTATATTTTTGTCCAGCCTCCAACGTTTAGTCTGTTCATGCCTGTTTGTGAGGTGTGTTTCTTACAGGTAACATTAATGGTTTTTGTTTTCTTATCCATTCTGCTACTTTCCATCTCATTCATGGTGTATTTAGTTCATGAACTTTGAGTGAAATTACTGATATGTATGTATTTATTACTGTCGTTTTGCTATTTGTGTATGTTGTGTGTGAGTGTGTGTATGCTGTATTTAGTTTCTTTATTCTTCCTACATCACTTTATTCTTCCTGCATCACTTTATTGCTTTGGATGCTGCTATGTGTGTCTTGGTTTTTGTGAGGAATTATCTTTTATGTTGGTTTAACTTTTGTGTGTGTGTGTGTGTTTGCCATAGTACTTCATTGGGTATTTTTTGTAGTTGTGGTCTTGTTTGTGAATTCTTTTATTTTCTTGGAATACTTTTATTTCTCCATTATATGTAAGTGATATGTTTGCTGGATACAAGATACTAGGTTGACAGTTTTGGATTTTCTTTTCAGGGCTTGGGATATGTCACTCCATTGTCTTCTAGCATGCATGACTTCTGCTGAGAAGTCTGAGTTTATTGTAATTGCTGACACTTTGTATGTAATTGTATTTTTTTTCTCTGGCTGCTCTTACAATTTTTACCTTCTCATTGATGTAAACCATCCTGATGACAATATGCTGGGGAGATTTTCTTTTGGGATATGTCCTGATTGGGTGTGGTAAACAGAAAGATTTCTCCCAAGTTGTCTCCCCCAGATATATGCCAAACCCAAGACACTGCTTGCTACACATGGTAAATGACTGTACATTAGGCCATTGAAATTAGGTCAGAGGTTATTCTCCTTTCAGTGTGTCTAGAGCAACAAGAGTGTATAGTCTGACTCACTCTAAGTAGGGCCCATTCCCTTCTGATATTGTTCCCTTGAAGGAGTGCCCAAAGGCAATCCCTGGACCATTTAAGGATGACTGAGTTTAGGCTACTAGATTGAGGATAGGCTCCACCCATCTTGCCACATAGGTACCTCTATTCCCTCCCTGAACTTTTGCGTTTATACCCGTGTCTGACTTCTTTATTGTACTCTCCCATCTCTCCCTATTCTCTATGACTTTACTATGATCTTTATGTATCTTAACTGTACAATTGCACCTACCAAACCCGTAATTAGTTGCGGGGGGCTGACTACCCACACAAATGGCACCCATGTCATGGTAGTAGGAAAATAATTCTTTTTAGTTATAACCCATGTAACAATTGTACAGCCCTACTGGAATGTAGAATGGGTCTGGGAAACTGTGTGAAGTGAGCGTCTGGTGTGGGGATTGGCAGATAAGTAGTGGAAATCGCGAATTAGTATTTTAAAGAGGACAATGGGGCAAGGTAAAAGTAAACCTAAAACTATGGTACTACATTCTTCCACTTACTGAAAAGACAGGGTGTAAAAGTAACAACGAAAAGGATGCAATGTTTTCTAAAAAGTAGAAAAAGGTATAATCCATGGTTCCAGAGGAAAGAACTTTCAGTCTAGCAACCTGGGAGGAAGTCATTGTAAACTTAAAGAAAGCACACAGAGAAGGGGAGACTATCCCCGTGGAGACATGGTCTCTGTGGGCTCAAGTTAATATGGTTATACAACCTTTGCAGGAGGAAGAGAATAAAGATCATCAGTTAGTGAAAAGTCTTAAAGCTATGCAGATCTAGAAAAATAAGCTAAAATCTTGGTGAATGAGTATTAATTAGGTAATGAAACTTTAGGAAAACCTGAAGAAGCAGGAATTGATTTGTTATCTGAAGCATCTGATTCTAAATGAAACCTCATGGCCAAACTTCTATGACCTCTGGGGACTGCAGCCTTGAAGGTTTGAAGGTGATAACGCACTAGAGGAAGCTATTTGCAAAAACCCAAATTGGGGCTATTACACAATGCCAGGAAGCTCCCTTGCTTTCAAAGGTAGAGAAAACAAGGAACAAACCAGTGGAGTAATGAGAAGCCTCTGAGGAACCCAACCGTAAATCTGGTGAGAGGCAGGCAGAATGTGTGTCAAGCCGATGAGAATCATTTAGACAGAACTGAGAAAACCAAGCCTGAATCCGAAGGGGACATCCTAGTAAAAGCATCTGCTCCCCTGCTGGATTTTAGTGTAGAAAAGACCAGAGATTGTAAAACAGTTAACCAACCCAGTACTGGAGGTAGAGAGATTAGCTCCAAAGAAATGGAAACTAAGGGAGCTAACACAGAAGATGAAGTTCAGGAAGTGGAGTTTCAAGATACACGGGTCAAAAAGACCAGCTCAGAAAATAGAAGCGAAGAGGCGAAGTATAGGAAAGCACCTTTAATTTCAAGGGTAGAAAGAGGGATTGCAGAAAGATTTAAAAGTCAGTATGCCTTATCTTGTCTGAGTTAGTGACACCTGTCACTTTCTAGAACCAGGTCCCAGTAGTGGCAGTGAGGCAGAGAAGGAGTTTTAACTCAGTTCTCCATCCATCTGTGTCACTGTGTACTACCTACTAATGTAAGGAACACCACAGAAGTAGTCAGCCTCATCCTCAGGCTGGACGCTGGTGACGGTCAAGTAGTGGTGAGCCCCAGAGCTGGAGCCTGAGAAGCAATCAGGAATCCCATCTGTCAGGTCTCTCTCTTGTGGGAGTGATGTACCTCAGTTCTTGGGTCTGCATGAGATAGAATCCACGCCGAAGCCTGTGATCCAAGCGAGTTTTGTGAAAGTTAGAAGCAGTTTCTGGTTTTACAGTAAATGGAACACAAGCCAGACAGTCCATGATACGGTTGGTGGGACACAGCACAGCCACGTTGGGCTGTGTAGCCCGGCCGCGCTGAACTGTGTGTCATAGATACTGGGAGAGAGAGCCAGAGAGAAAACTTTTCAGCCCCCCCCCCCCCTTGTTTGGAGGAATGGTCAGCGATACTGGTCGACCCCATTGGCTGAATTAAATTCACCTGGCCCAGATAGACCAATCCATGTGTAACACCCAGCTAGGTCTATCACCCCTGCCTGGCCAGGAGATCGAACCTAACACATCCCCTCTGGATCCTACCATGCCACTGCTGCCCACTGCCATCATGAACCAAGGACTTTGCTCTGATCTCTGTCAATATCATTCAATTCTATGAGTGCTGTGAGTACTGCTCAGGGTGCAGGTGAGCTTGGCTGAGGCTCCCAGGGAGGCAGATGCAGAGGGCGACTGAGTCAGCACAGGCTGGGACTGTGTGAGGGACCCTGAAAACACAGACACTCATGATGTCTCAGAGAAGGGACAAGAGAGAAGGTGCCAGAAATGAGGTTGGGAGTCAGTTCAGGGATCTGGGGAGTCAGGGGCTGGGACCATGCTGACCTGTGCAGTGAAGCAGGAGGGTGAGGAGGAGGAGTGGGGTCCCTACCATGGTGCAGACGCCCTAGAGCTCTGATGGACCAGACACAACACAGGCCTTACCTCTCTTAAACCCTTGGGAAGAGAGGACCCCTTCATGCAAATGTGTTCTTCCCCTGCTCCCTAAGGATCCCTGGGTCCTGGGTGTATATTCAGCAGTTAGGGTCATCTTTGGGAGGTCAATGCCAAGCCTGTGCCCCGTCTGCTAAGGGACATCAAGAGAAGCCATCTGTTGGCTCTGAGCAGACTACAGGAGCCAAGTGACTGTTTTCTCAACTGAAGTCCCCACAACCCCATCAGTGGCAGGCTCATGCATGTCCCTGAACAGATGACAAGTAATCCTAACAGATTCGTGGCTGCTCCCGTGCCTTGTCAGCGTTTACTGCAGCTCAAGGGCGGAGCAAAGCCTCCTCTTCCAGATCCTCCTCACCTTCTTTCAGTCAACTTTTTGGCTTTCTCGGTAGGCTTCAGAAACACAATTGATTCTTACAACCAGGACTCCCGAATGAAAGTAGTACCAGGACACACGATCTACATAAAATAATAATAATAATAAAACCACCTTTATTCGTTGAGAAAAGGGAACGTTCCATGAATCAGCTGCCCATGCTGGCCACAAAGTAGGGCTGCTCTTGCCTGCCAGCAGTCCTGCCTGGCTTTGGTCCCTGGGAGGATGGTGAGTGGGGGGATACATTTGCATGGTGGGTGGGTTGAGTTCATAGCAAAATAAGGAGAAGCTCAACGTGGAAGGAGCAGTTTGGGATGACCTAGGAATAACAACTAATAGCCTGGGGACCACTTGGGAATGAGGGGCTAAGGAAGTCACGGGAATGAAGGAGATACAAGCTCCAAGGAACAGTCTGGAAAAAATGTCATATTGTCAGGTCAGGCCAGATGCTGAGCACCCAAAACCCAGCAGACAGTGATGACTCATCCCTGAGCTGCCCCATGCCTCGAACGATAACCAGGAGTCCAGACAGCTGCCCAAAGAACTGATCAGTCACCAGGAGGCCTCACCGGCCAATCAAAACACAAAGATCAATGAAAGGACTCTGTTTGGGCCTAAACTAGCCACCAGGGTCCTGCTACCCGGTCGCTAGAAAACTGGATCTCAAACCCCCACACTGGGGTCCTCCTCACATCTCCAGGGGACCGGCTTCATTCTCTCTCTAAACGAATGTCTATTCAACAAACTACTGCTTGGCTGTTGTGACAAGCCACTCAGGAGGAACTTGTTAGTCCATCTGAGGAAGAAAAGCTTGGTGGCATCAGCACATAAATACCTTTTCTGATAACTCAAAAAAAAGTACTGCCGTTCTCTGGTGGGGTGCCTGGAGGCAGTGTGGACTTTCTTTATCCTCGCTGTCAGGGAATGTGGAAGCAGGTGACTCACTGTGTATTCCATGGCCCCGGATATTGTCTGTAAGGCTGACATCTGGTATCATAACCGATCAGTGTTCTTTTTTTTTTACCCATTGAGTCTGGAGCTGAGACTGCAAATTACTAGAAACAAGCTGCTAGGATCATTGCATACAGGGGTCCGTCCAGTAAGTAGCTGGCTGATAAATTGCCATCCATCAATAGGTAATGGCCACTTTCAAGCTGAGGGACAAGCTGGTTGGAACACCAACAGTGGGTGTCAGAGACATAGGACTTGACTGGCCCCTCAATTGTTGTTCATACATAGAGACTGTCCACTGTGTGAACAATTTGTCTTATCCCTTCTTTGTCATAGAAACAGGGAACAACAGCTATAATAAGCCAGGGAAGAATGGTAGGAGACCCTCATGCCATCACAATAGCAATGATGAACAGAAAACAATAGGTTTTGGATAGGCTAAGGAGAAAATAAACCCCTCATCCATTGCTCCTAGGAGGATAAAATGGTACAGCCCTGTGGCACACAATGTGGGGTCCCTAACAAGGTGACTGCCATGTGACTCTGGAATCCCAATCCTAGGTCTGCTGGACAGTGTTGAAAGCGAGAATGCAAACAGAAACGTGTTTCACAACAGACACATGTTGAAAATAACCAATATGCCCATCAACAGATGAATGGATGAACGGAATGTTGTATAGACACCAGGACACAGGAGAGATGAAGAACTGCCGCATGTCACAACACGGATCAACCATGAAAACATTATACTGAATAAAACAAGTCAGCCACACGGACAATTACTACATGTCCTGATTCATGTAGACGAATCAGTCTATGTGGTTACCAGGGATATGGTGATAGGTTCCATTGAGTCATAGGAAACACCGCCCAGGCCTGCACCATCTTTACAACTGTGGTTGTGTTCGATTCCATTGGTGTTGCCTGTGTCAATCCATCTCAGTGTTTCCCTCCTTTTGGTTGACCTACTCTACCCAGCATGAAGGCCTTTTCCAGGAACTGGTCTCTCCTGACAGCTTGTCCAAAGTACATGAGGCAAAGTCTTGTTACCTTTGCTTCTAAGGAGCATCCTGGATGTATTTTTTCCAAGGTTGGTTTGTTCCAGCTGGCCATCATATTTTCACTATTCTTTGCCAGCACCCAAATCCAAATACATCAGTTCTTTTTCAGCCTTCCTTAGTCATTGTCCAACTTTCACACGTTTACGAAACGATGACTAGACCTTGGTGTGGGTCAGGCACACCTTACTTCGCACAGTGATGCCTTTGTTCTTCAGAATGTTACAGAGGTCTGTGCAGCAGGTTTTCCCAATGCAGCGTCTTGTTGGATCTCCTGGCTGGCTGCTTCCAGGAGCATTGGCTGTAGATCCAAGCAAGACTTAATCTTTCCTCCTTGTTGATCATGCTGTTGTCTACCGGTTCCGTTGCGAAGATCTTTGTCTTGTTTACATTGAATTGTGATCCATGCTGAAGGCTGCAGTCCTTGATGTTCATCCCAAGTGCTTCAAGGCCTCACTTTCAGCGATCAAGGCTGTGTCATCTATACATCTCAGCTTGTTCATAAGCCTTCCTCTACTCCTGAGCATCGAGGGGGAAATGAGTTTTTGCTTGAAGTCAGTAAGTTTATGTTACTTGTGGAGGAAATATTCAGAAAAAGAATAGTGAGCAGGATTCTCACACTGGGAAATCTAGTCAATGTAAAATCAATGCTCATAGGATGATTGGATTGCTTTATGTTTGCATGTATTTTTATCAACAATGAGGGGGAAAGACTTTGGACCTGTTGTCCCTTTTCTTTGGCCTTTGTTCTCACTTTAATATCTCCATCCACAACAGAGATCCTTGCATTCTCAGGAAGCCGGGCTTCTTACCAGGGAGCTCCTGGCAGAAATCACCACACACTGGGCCTCTCCTTGAGCCTTTCCAAGGACACCCGCATTTCTGAGGTTGAGTACCCCAGATGCTTTCTGGGCCCATGTCTCAGAAGTGAGAGTAAGCAAAAAGAGTTTTTGTCTCAGTTCCCCATTCATCCTTGCCACTGTGTAGTACCCACTACTATAATCTGCACCACAGAAGTAGTCAGCCTCGTCCTCAGCCTGGACATTGGTAATGGTCAAGTAGCGGTCAGCTCCAGAGCTGGAGCCTGAGAAGCGTTCTGGGATCCCGTTCCCTCTGGATCCGCTCATGCCACTGCTGCCCACTAACATCACGAACCGGGGGCTTTTCTCTGGTCTCTGCTGATACCATCCAATTGTATAGGTGCTGTGAGCGCTGCTCAGGGTGCAGGTGAGCTTGGCTGAGGCTCCCAGGGCGGTAGATGCAGAGGGCGACTGCGTCAGCACAGGGGCTGATTGTGAGAGGGACCCTGAAAACACAGACACTCATGATGTCTCAGAGAAGGGACAAGAGAGAAGAAGGTGCCAGAAATGAGGTTGGGAGTCAGTTCAGGGACCTGGGGAGTCAGGGGGCTGGGACCATGCTGACCTGTGCAGTGAAGCAGGAGGGTGAGGAGGAGGAGGAGTGGGGTCCCGGCCATGGTGCAGACTCCCTAGAGCTCTGAAGGACCAGACACAACACAGGCCTTTCCTGTTCCCCTTAAGTCCCTGAGGAGAGAGAGGCCCTTCATGCAAATATGTCCCTCTTCATTTGGCCAACCAGTGTCGCCCTGCATCCTGTGTACATCCTGTGTGGCTGGGTGTCCATGAGGGAGGGCTGGGCGGGGTCTGATCTGCTCTCCAGGGACTCAGAGAGGAGCCAGTTCCTGCACAGTGAGCCTGACTTCAACCCAAGAGACAAAGTGCTGGGTTCCCCACCTAAGAGCACATCATCGCTGATCCCACAGTGGTGAGACCACAGCGCCCCCTGCTGCCTTGCCCTACCCCAGGCCCTGTCCATCCATCATTGTGATCACAGGTGATCCTGACAGAGAGACCTCATCCCCCATTGTCCTGACCACTGTTCCCTCCACGTCCAGGGGCAGAATAAGGTCTCCTTTGGAGGTGGAAGCCTCCCACAGTTATTCTGTGGATTTCGTGACACCAGAAGTTAGGTGAAGGGGGTGCTTCACTGCACAGTGACAAGTTTAGGGACCACTTCATCTTGTCTGATTTCCTCTGGACAGAGAGTTGCTCCATAAGGGACTAGAGGTAGGTGGACTAGAGGCTACCATAGGAGAATCAACAGACAATGGGGAGGTGGAAGGACACACTTACCACGTCATGGTGGCATTGCATCCCCCCAACATCCTGTGAGTGAGTAGGCTAAATCACCAAATGTTCTAGAGTGCAGCACCCCACGTGCATGAGAAACCTGCAGGAGGCCCCAAAGAGATCCGATCTGAGGACCCTTCCAGCTCTTGTAGACACACAGGGACCATCAACTGTGGGGGCAGCTGATATCCCCTTGTCATGGAACCAGGAAGCATGAGCTACCACATGCCAGGGACCCAACTATCCCTGCAGGGAGAAAACATGAAGATCGTCAAGAAATCGTCAACACTGCAACTGCTTGACTGAGCCTGAACATTTATTAATGGGGAAATTACCAACATGCACCTGATGTATAGAAAAACTAAGTTATACAATGTATTTGACATGATGAGTGTGTATCTCCCTGATGAAATGATAAAAAGCTATACGTTAGAAAACTGTATTTTATATGACAAAGGTGAATTCCCGTGTTTTCAACACAGCTAAGAGGAGGCATAGTGGTCATGGGTGGCCTGGAAACTGCAAGGTCAGCAGTTCAAAACTACCAGCGGCATCTCAGGAGAAAGAAGAGGCTTTCTACTCCTGAAGGCCCTCGAGATGGATGGACACAGCAGCTGCAACAAGAGGCTCAGGCATAGGAACAATGGTGAGGATGACACTGGACTGAGCTGTGTTTGGTTCTGTTGTGCATAAGGTCGTTATGGGTCAGAACCAACTCAGTGGCACCGAACAACAACCGAAAAGTTACAATCTCAAGTACCTAGAAGGGGAAGTCCCACCCTGTCCTATCAGTATGGCCTTGAACCTCTGCTGAGTTTCAGATGACTGACTGAAGACTTGAAAGGGCCTTTTCATGTCAAATTGATAAAAATGAAGCCAGGAGCCAATGTATTCTGCTTTTAGTCCCATTTCAACAGCAAACGTCAGTGATCTAAGACCACAAACATACCAACGTGAAACAAGAAGCCTATTTAATATAAAAATAATTTTCAATCACATCATCCAATGGTACTAAGTATAGGTGTCCAGTTTCACATGACTGGGTGTCCAAACACATCCTAAAGTTTTTACTTCAAGGAATTCAAATCTGAGTCAAAATAGCATGCACTTTCAGCCCTCTCTCTGAGGCTTTTGGAAAACAATTGGGAGATCCCTTTGGGTACCAGCAAATGTATCCAATTTATAAGGCCACATGACAAGGATGCCCCAAGTTTTTATTTCAAGAAAAATGAAATCTTCTAGTGATTTTTGTAACTTCATCTCCATACTGGTATCTAAATTTTAAGTTTAACTGAGTTTGATTGCTTATCTGTGTTTTGAATGACTCTGACTTTGATGAAGTGACTTCGTTCAACCTCAAGTTTAATTCACAGCTGGTTTAAGGCCAGACATTTTTAAATTTCTCTGAGCTGATTGCTTGTGTTGTAGACTCAGGGCTCCCAAAGAATGATATTTCTTTATACTCCCCAAATGTGTAGCCAGAGAGGAAAACAGATAAGAGTAATGGGACTCCTGGGGGAAAGTGAGCAGATGATGGTCCTCCTGTACAAGAGAATTCAGGAGAATTCAGGAGTCTTGGAGGGCATCATCTCAACAGATAAAGGGCGGGCTTTCCTGAGGGTCCTGAGCTCAGGGAGTGAACAGCAAATACTGGGCCAGAAGCAAGCACATCCCAGGGATAGACAGAGGGGCAATGGGTCTCCCAGAGGACATATCCTGTGCTTCTGTCTTGTCTACCCCACCCTGCCTACATGGGGATATGTTTGCTTCTAGAGCCCCGATGATCACATCTGCATTGACACACATTACAAAAATGCTTTATTTCCCATTACTGCCAAAAATATAGATGGAGCTAAGAATATCAGATATTCGGGTTTAGAAGTAATTGACAATTTAGAAAATAAGTGACAACTGAGAAAAAATATTGGAATGTGGTCATAACCTGAAGTATGTTTGTGATAGGTTTATTGTGCCAACATGGCCAATGTGGGATTAATTGAAGGGAGGAGAGATAAATGGCTCGGCGAGCCTCACTTGTCTCTTGCTCTCTGATGGTCGGACCAGTGGCTACCTTAGCTAGTTCTCTGTCTCAGCTGGCAAGGCTCACTTTCTGTGAGACATCCCTGAGGAGAAGTCACATGGACCTATCCTGGGTGCTGGAGAAGCTGTGTGGAGACCCCTGCCAATGCTGGATGCTTACACCGCCACTGGATTGAAAGATTTTCTACCCACTGGCCTGTGATCGTCCTGCATTCGGCATCATTGCATGTGTTTCGTGAGTCTGGGGAGGACTTTGTAGATTGGTGTCAGACAGACTATGTAGGCAAATGTCAGACTTATGGGCTTGGACTGGACTAGGTTGTACAATTATCCTTTATATAAAAGTCTCTCTTTTGCACATATGAGTTTCTATGGATTTGTTTCTCTAGTCTACCCAGACTAACACAATGTTCAAACACAAAGACATGAGTCAAAAGGATCTGCTTCCATGGTGATTTATGACTTCAGAATCTCTCCGGGACAGAATGAATGACTCTGACCTATAGAATCAATGTCGGTAACAATCAACTCAGAGTAGATTTGAGCGTTTATTACTTATTCCATCCCCACTCCCAGCCCCACTGCCCTTCAACTGAACTTTCCCTCTATTATAAATCTTTGCTCACAGACAAGAGGAGGCTCCCTGTGGCCTCTCCCTGCACTGGTCCTCTCCTAGTGGGGTGCCCTCTCAGCTCTCAGGCTGAGGCCTAGCTGAGCAGATCCACAGTGACTGCTCATGTCTTCTGTTGGCAGTTACTTCCTGCACTTAACTGCACACCTATCTGTGCTGGTGCCGGGTTGGGTGGTAGCTTTGCCGGGCTGAGTGAGACAACCTCCTCCCCACTTCATGGCGAAGGAGCCCTGGGGAAGAATTCCCAGGAATGACCTCCCTGCTTTGCTTTCACCAATGGACCCAGGGAGACCAGGAGGATCACACTATCCTCATGGGTGTAACAGAGATAGGAGGTTGGTGGAGTTGTGGGAGAGGCTAAGAAGTTGAAAGTGGAGGGCTTAATCGCCAGTCTTAAAGATCTGTGGGCTGAAGTGAATAACAAGCACTCGTGCGTGCGCCCGCACACACGTGCCCTAGATTGATCAACAGATTAACGTGGAAATATACAAGGAGATACTAGAAAATGGACCTCCCAAGAAACCAGGGGTTATAATCCACAAAGAATGAATCCACTGACAGAAAGAGGCTTGAAGAAAGATTTCCCTTGGTTTCATCCACTTAAAGAGCAGTGTACCTGCATATGTGACAGCCACAGAGGTTCTTGGTGTTGGAAGTGAAAGAAGGCAGAAGTCAAATTTCAAGAGGATGAAGTGTGACGATTTTCTGAAGTTTCAAGAGAGAATCAATTCTACTTTGGGATACCTTAAATGAGTAGATCTAGGTGGAGACAGAGCAGGATGGACGTGGGAATGCTTGTCAAGAGCAGACTTGGCAGAGATGCGGCTTCCCCCCTGTGGAATTGTATTCCTTAAGGGTCATTTCAATTTTGAATAGTTCTTCCCCTCCTTAATCCTGCTTATTCCTGCCAGAGAACACGAAAGGCTATGCCTCTCTGAATAGCTTCATATTGTCAAATGGTGATCGGTGTGTCTGTGTGTATGTGTCTTATCTCTGATAAAAGTTTAGTATTTTTTAAACCAGATCTGTTGATTCATGTACATTTCTCATGAGTCAGAAAACCTCTGGATTTTGCTGTCTATTTTCAACAATAGTCCAGAAGATTATATTGATAAGATCAATATATATATATGATGTGAAGGAAGACATTTATTATCCTCTGGCTTTATTTGTTTGGAATTTCATTAAATTTTATCTTTTCACTTCTTTCCTCTCTTTCTTAATTCTTTTGTCAGCTTCATAATGAACAGTAGCATCTTCCTGAACCCTTTATCCTGAGTCCTTGTCTCTATGACTCAACCAACCTCATCCCTCCCGCACACCCCTGATCCAAGTCTGACACAGTAGGAATTCTGTAACGATGTGGGTATACGGACTTGTGACCCAATGGATATTTCCTGAACCATACACGGCTGCCATGACCCTATCATGGATTCTGCCCTTTGAAGAATCCCTATTCAATTCCAAAACATTAGACCACGTGTTCCTGCAAAAAAAAAAAGGGCTTTGGGGGTAGAATTTAGGAGCACAAGGATCTTCCTTGTCTTGTGTGTGACATTAGCATTTGCCCAAACAAGAGAGAGCAGGTGCCTCTGTGGAAGAGGGTGCCCACCATTGTGAGCAGCATGTTTGTGTCTCACTTCCCCATTGGCCTGGAGCACTGTGCGATTTTTCATGCTGTTGTCCCAGGATGAGCAGTAATAATAAGCCTCGTCCTCAGGAAGGAGGCCAGAGATGGTCAGGGAGACCGTGTTCCCTGACCTGGAGCCTGAGAAACGGGCTGGCACCCCTGAGGGTTTCTTATCACTGTCATAGATAAGGAGTTTGGGGGCACTGCCAGGGAGCTGCTGGTACCAGGATGGATATTCACTGCCAATATTACTGCTGCCTCCAGTGCACGAGATGGTGACGGTCTTCTCCACAGACTGGGACACTGCAGAGGGCTGAGTGAGCACAGACTGAGCCCAGCACCCTGAAAGTCAGGAGAGACACGAGGGTAAGAGTGGTGAACATGTTGGACCATGACACACCCCAGGCTCTCCAGTCATTCCAGCCCCAGTGCTGATGCCCAGTGTGGATCTACCTGTGCAGAGAACGAGGGTGAGAAGGAGAGGCACCCAGGCCATGGTGGAGATCTGGACACTCTGACACCTGACACCTCAGCAGAGCCTGCACTCTCCAGTTCCTATTATCCCCGCCAGCTCTAGAGAGGAGGGAGGGGCCTTCATGCAAAATAGCCTTCCCCTCTTAAGGATGACCCAGCCCCACCCTAGGCCATGACACTTAGCCCCTCCTAGAAGCTTATTTTGGATAGGAAGGAGCTGGAGCTGCAGGGTCTGGGCTGTGCCTCTCAGGGCCCCATGAGATCACAACTATGAGCACCAGTGAGCACCAGACAGAAGGCACCAGAACATAGGCAGGAGCCTGGCTCCCAGCTGGGACAGCAGCACAGGCCCTCATAGACAGACCACAGTGCCCTCTGCTGCCCAAGGCCTACAGAGAAAGGCAGGACACACAAGGCCACTGAGAGAGAAAGGAAAAATGTCCCTTCTACAGACACCCTTTAGTCCCGACCCACAAACTCTTCTGAATCAAGACACAGTCCATATGAAGATCTTCAGGTAGGGTGCACACTACATTCAGAAGTAAGGTACATGATCCTTTCAGGATGTTGTCATAGACCTGGGGCCTCTGTTGCTCTCTCAGTGGACTGACTGTTATTCCATCCTTTCTATTATCTGGTGGATGTGGGTTGTCTGAACGGAAATCTTGACGGGAACAATCAGCCTCATTTTCCTCCCACACATCTCTGCGGAGCACTGTACCACTGAGAACGACTTGAACGTCCAAAATCCAACCCAGCCCTATAGAACAGAGAACTGCTTTGTAGGGTTTTCAAGCATTTACATCTTTACAGAAGACGACATCTCATGTTTCTCGCTGGAGCAGCTGGTGGGTTGGCACATCAGACCTTGTGAGCAGCCTATCACCTAACCCACTGTGCCACCAGCCCTTCTGATAAGAGCCAGGACCTTCACAAGCATCACTGGTTCATCTATGCTATGAAATGCCAAGCAGAGGAGAGGAGGAGGTGCAGGAATCTCAGAACTATTAAGAGAGAGAGAAGCTTTGTTGAATAAGGGAATGTAAGGTGTAGTCTCATTTAGGCATTCTAGAAAATGGAAATAAGGCATCCTCACAGGACACAGGTAAGTTGGTAAGGGATGACATTGTGGCACCAATCCCACTAATATGAGAGAGCCACTTTATATACCTTGCAATGAGAGTCCCAGAGAGAGTGATGACAAATTGTCACAAAGAGAAGCTCTGGGCTTGACTGTGATGTCATCCTCAAGTGTGTAGGCAGCCGTCAAAGGAGCCGAGGGGGCAGAGTGAGCTGTGCATAGAGCTGGAACCAGAAGGTCAGTGGTTGAAGCTCACTGCTGTTCCTCAGGATGCAGACGACACTGCTCCCATCAAGGTTTAAAAGTCTCAGGAATCCAAAGGGGCAGGTCTACTCTGTCCTATTGTTTTATTGTGAGTTGGAATTGACTCAATGGCATTGGGTGGTGTGTTTTTTTTTATAAATATGTCAAAATACTCACATGGAAGAAGCACCAGCCTGTATGATTATGAGGTGTTGATGGGACCAGGTATCAGACATCAAAGACCCAAAACAAAACCAAAAATAATCATATCCATGTGAATGAGGGTGTGGGTGGAGTGGAGACCCAAAGCCCATCAGTAGTCAATTGGACATCCCTTGTCACAAGGAAGAGACAAGCCAGTCAGAGTACAGTACAGCACCAACAAAACACACAATTTTCCTCTAGTTCTTTATTAGTCCCCCCTATCCTCTATCATGACCCTAATTCTAACTTACAAATCTGGCTAGACAAGAACATGTACATGGGTACAGACAAGAGTTTGCAACACAGGGAATTCAGGACCGATAAACTCCTCAGGACCAATAAAGAGAGTAGTGATATCAGGAAGGTAAGTGAAGGGCGGATATTCTGGGAACCACATTTGCCTCCCTCTTGCTTCAGCAGGGAGAAAGAGAATCCAACTAGCCAAACGCAGATTGCTACAGGCAGAGGTGAGGCATGCCTCCACCTTCTGTTCCTTTCTACCCTATTCTGACACCAGCCATCCCTCTCAGCACACTGCTTCTCTGGCTATGTTTTCTCATTTCAGTGCCCACACAGAATTCACAAGGCTCAAGATTATGGGGTCTCCTGGGGGAAGTTTATTTTTAAATTAAATACTTTTATTAGGGGCTCTTACATCTCATCACAATCCACACGTTCATCCAGTGTGTCAAGCACATTTGCACATATGCTGCCATCATTTTCAAAGCATTCTCTGCCCAGTTGAGCCCCTGATATCAGCTCCCCATTTCCCCCCTCCCTCCTCTGCCCATCCTCCCTCATGAATCCTTGATAAGTTACAGATTATTATTTTCATATCTTACATCATCCTCTGCACCCCTCACCCACTTTTCTGTTGTTTGTCCCACTCAGGGAGTTAGAGGTTGTGATCAATTCCCCCTGTCTCACCCGACCCTCCCCTAATCCTCCAGGTAGCTCTACTCTCCTTTTTGGCCTTGGAAGGTTATCTGTTCTGGATTCCCTGTGTTGCAGGCTGTTATCTGTAGCAGTGTGCATGTTCTGGTCTAATCCAATTTGTAAGGTTGAATTGAGGTCCTGATAGTGGGGGGAAGGAAGCACCAAAGAATTAGATGAAAGTTGTGTTTCATCAGTGTTATGCTGCACTCTGACTAGCTCATTTCTTCTCTGTGACCCCTCTGTGAGGGGATGTCCAATTGTCTACAGATGGGCATTTGTGGCGAGGGGAGGGCCCTCCATGAATCATCACGGGTCCAGTAGGTGCAATTGTACAGCGATAATAAGTAAAGATCATAGTAAAGTCATAGAGAGCATGAGAGATAGAAGAGAGATTGGAATAAATGGAATCAGACACAATTCATGGTGTCATGCTCACCTCAGCCCCGCTTGGTGGTCCTCGTGGGGGGAGCCCGGCCGTGAGAGCAGGAGGGAGCCTCCTCCTGGGGGAAGTTTACAGACTTCCTATTCCCATAAAGGATTTCCGTCTGGGAACCCCACAAGGCAGTCCTAGTCTGTCCTTGAGGGTCTGCCTGAGTTACCATCACCTTGGAGGCAGTGAGGCTTTACTAACAAAACAGGTTACCATTTGTCAGGATCATCAATCATGAAGGATATATCTTGGGCCCTCAGCAGCTCCTTTTGAGAGCCTGCAGCCAACTCTGTCTCTGGTCCTCAGCCTCTCAGCCACATGGTCCCTTGGTCTCTACCTCCATGGGCCAGGAAGTCGGCCTGGCGCTCAGCTGCTCTGCCTCCTCGGCCTGTTCCTCTGCTCTGTCTCATCAGGACTCTTCTGCTGACTCCAACATAGGGGGGCAAAGATCTCACACACACACATCTCTCCTCTCTTAGCTGTCAGGGGGCTCCTCCCTCTTCCCACTTCTGAGATGGCTCCCTTCTACCCAGGGGAATGGCAAACTGACCAATCTCAGAGTTAGCCTCCTTTACACCTTGTTTGGATAATCTCACCAGGTTCATTTCATAGGAGCGATAGAGAAATGAACAGGAGGGTCGTAAGTAGTTCATTTCACTTTACATCACTGTACCTTCAATTCTCTTCACCCACACCATCCTTCAAGTGCACCAATTCTTCTCTAGCCTTCCTGATTCACGGTCAAGCTGCCACGTGCACACGAAACAATAGACAACGCGAGACTCAGTCCGCACAGCGCATCTTTGCCCTTTAGTCCTTGAAAGTGGTCTTGTGCAGCAGTACCATGACCATCCAGTCCATATACACTCCGTATGCCTTCTCCTTTTACCATGATGTCAATTGGTCCAATTGTGAGAATTCTTTTTTACTTTGATTTGTAGTTTGTACAGAAGGGCTGGTCCCCACAGATAACAATGGTAACTGCTTTTCATCCATAAGTGTAACATTTGTCTTCATTTATAAGATGTATCCTCTTCATACTACAGGTTGTTAACTAGCCTTCTTCCCATCTTGATTACTCGTTCTACCTCATACACTCCAACTTCTTCAATGATTTTCTCAGCATTTGACGTACATATTTCCTGATTTTAAATCATCCATCATTCCCTTACTCTGTTTGAATGATTGCCTCTTGGTCCATATATAGGTTTCCTATGTGCACAATGAAGTGTTCTGATGTTCCCATTCTTCCAGATGTTGTCCATAGCCGTGATCCGCCGGTCTAATGCATTTGCATAGTCAATAAAAGGCAAGGAATCCTCTCTCGAGTATTCTCTGCTTTCCGCCAACATTCAGATGAAATCAGCAATGCCCTTCATTATTCTACATCCTCTCCTAAGCCTGACTTGAAATTCTTCAACTCCTCCTTGCTGCTCCGCTGCAACCATTTCGGAGTGGTGTTCAGCAAAATTTGAATTTCTTATGACATAAGTGATACTGTTTGATAATTTCACCATTCTGTTGTGTCACCTTGCTTTGGAATGGGAACAGATGTGGATCTCTTCTGGTCAGTTGGTTGCCATCGTCCATATTTCCTGGCACAGACTAGTAATTGCTTCCAGCACTACATCAGAATTTTTAACATTTCAGTTGATATTCCATAAATTTCTAGAAACTTCTATTTAGCTACTGCCTTTAGTGTAGCTTGGACTCCATCTGTCAGTATCATCACATCACTTCTTTTTTTAAACAGTTTCATTGTTGTGAATTAGGGATGGGGGTTACATTTCAGATCATCCATTTTGGACTCAGTAGTTTAAACTGCTCATCAATCCCCTCAATAGCTTATCCTACCTTTCCTTTGCTTTCTCTTAACTTTTCCTGTGAACTAATATCTTCCCACTCATCCCAGTTAATAGCCGTCAACCCTTGAGCCTATTGCATCCTCTTCTCTCCCTGCCTTCACCTGCTTGGTAACCTCCGAAGTCTGTTCCCGTTAGTACACAACACTTTGCCTTCCTTTGATCTTGCTTTCTTGATTTCATTGAACCATGGTCCATTTGCGATTCATTCCTTTCCCTCAGCAGAATGTTCTCCAGGTTGATCCAGGCCAGGAGGAGCTTTGTGGTTTCATCGTGTTTTTGTAGATGCCTAGAAGTTCACTGTGTGTGTCTCCCAAAGCTCCTTATCCGTGCTTCTACTGATGGGCAGTTAGGTTATTTCCAATTTCCGGCTATTTCAAGCAGTAATGGAATGCATATGTCTGTGCATGGGCCTGCTCGTGCTGTGAATCGGACCACTTAGGGTCAGGGGTGGCTGGGTCACATGGAATTTCTCTCTCTGGATGTTGGAGGAAGCACCATGGCAGGTTTGCACAGTGTTCGCACATACTGACAGTCCCACCAGCAGTGCATGAGGGTCCCCATCGCTCCAGATCCTCCCAGCTTTTGCTGTTTTCTTTTTCATTGACTGTCATTGTCACTGTCAGGTGGGGCGTCTCATCATAGCCTGAGAAGCATTGCTCTTTTTCCCCCAATAAAGAACTCTTACAGCTCTTAGAGCTATCTATACAACGATCACTTCTTGACCTAAGGTACCTTTTGAAATGCTCAAACACCGATCAATCCCTTTTGCATGTGGTGACTTTGTGTATTTCTTCTATCTTTTTAAAATTCGCCTCCAGGGGTGGCAAGATGAGGAAATCAGTCCCTGGTAATTCGACACCACTAGAGAATCTCTGCATTGGGAGAGTGTATGATGAAGACACAAGGCTCCCTAGTGAGAGATTAGGTTTGAAGTGGTCCCATCTGGATGCTGCCAGCCCAGCCCAGCCAGGATTCAAGGAAAGACAGTTCCAACATTATGCGAAGGAGTCTCGCTCCCTGAGCCATTTTGTCCAGAGAAGGGCATCAGTGAGTGACACTGATTGACGAAGAAAGAAAGGAGAGGCTGCCCGTGTGGTGCCTAATGGGGGACCTGGGTACGGGGGGAGGGGGAGAAAGCACATGAGGATGCAGGAGCACCAGGCTGGGCAAGAGCAGGCAGCAGCTGTGTGTCCCTGTCCTGACAGATGAGAAAGGGTCTCACTTCTCTTGTGTTGCTGGCGCACTGTGTGAGCCCTCAGGTTATCATTGTAGGACTGACAGTGATAATCAGCCTCGTCCTCAGCCTGCAGCCCAGTGATGGCCAGGGAGCCCGAGTTGCCAGACTTGGAACCTGAGAATCGATCTGAGACCCCCAAGGGTCGTTTATTATTTTCATAGATTAGTGTGGGGGCCGTGCCTGGGAGCTGCTGGTACCAGTGCACATAGTAACCCTCAATGTTGGAGCTGCTTCCAGTGCAGGAGATGGTGATCTCCTGGCCCAGGTTTCTAGACACTGAGGGTGGCTGAGTCAGCACTGACTGGGCCTAGGATCCTGGAAATGAGGGAGAGATACAGAGGTGACCATCCTAGGGACTAGAGGCAGGGATAGTAGCAAGGTCCTGGGTGTCCTCCCAGGACCCTCCCATCAGCCCCCAACTGGTTACCTGTGCTGTGAGCAAGGAGGGTGAGGAGGAGAGGGGACCAGGCCATGGTGCTGTCTGTCCCGTGAGTCCTGACTTCTGAGCTCACACAGTTGAAGCAGAACTTCAATCTCCCCAATGCTCTCTTCATACTCTGCCAGCAAGGAGGGGCCCTTCATGCAATTTATGTGCCTCCAGGCTTTCTGACCTCTACCTGGGACCTGGGCAGGCTCCTCTGCCTGAAGAGGATCTGCAGGGTGGGGTTCTGTGGGTGTTGTTGGAGGTCACAGCTGCGGGCTGCTAAGCTCTGAGCAGACAAGAGGACAACAGGCAGGGCCAGGTGGCTGCTCCCCAGCTCTGATGACAACCATGGACCATGGGCACCCCCTGCTGCCCAGACTCTGACACAGTCATTGTGTGACATCCTCCACCCAGCTCTGCCTCCCTCTGTCTGCCCACTGCCCTGCCCTGGTACTGCTTCTAGCAGCCTCCCTGCTCCCTCAGTGCCATCTCTTTCCTCAGGCACCACAGATTCCATCTGTCTAGGGCTCTCTTCATGACCTAAGTGGTGTTTTTTCTTCCTTCTAGAAATGTCTCAACATCATGAGTCGTGTCAAGGGCAGAAACCTCCAAACAGGGAAGAACTTCCGGATTTTCTCCCTTCATGCATGTCCTTCCCTGGGGACCTGAGTTCTCCTCTGGGCTTCCAGCCCTGTCCTAGGGAGAAAGGCTGTGTTTCCCTTGTCATCTTTCTGGGGGCAGAAGCTGTTTTGTGCTCTCTCAGAGGGTCCTTCCCTGTGCATGTTTGTCTTCTGTCAACATCTCCACAGATGTGGAAACTCTTTGATGAATGGAACCCTGTTGGCCTCTACTCTCCAAGCACAGGGACACCAGTGTGCAGAGGGACAGACCCACGACACTCTTGGCAGCCTTTGGCATCAAAGTAAAAAACCAGCGTGCTGCACATTTGACAGGGGAATGAGATATTACATTTCTTACCCCAATGCCTGACACGGGGGGCACCCGATGCTTATGATGAATCACCTCAAACAAGGGTTTAGTCAAAAGTGTGGTTCATACTTAAAGGTGAGTCCTGTGGAGCTGTTAAAACTTAGAAAGGAAATAAGTTCTGGTATGAAAGAACATCACCATTATTCATTATTTTACCCCAAAACATCAACCTTTAGCAAAAAAAAAAAAAAAACCAAAACAACACAAAAGAAAAAACCCCTCCTGTGTAGTAATATTACAAAATAAAACAAATGGAAGAACTAGTAAAGTCTGGAAGCTGACACGGAGGCATCTGCAGAGGTTCATTCTGGGGCGTCGGACAAGGTGGCGGAGAGCAGTGCAGGGTCAGCGGTCTGACTGTACATGATGCGTCATCATGAGGTTGCATCGCTCCGAATGTTGCCAGGCAGGAACATGTTTGCTTTCATTAGCTTCTTAAGTAAAAGATTTCATTATATATTTTAGGGAAACGATGCTATATTTTCATTTTGCATGTACAAAAATGTCACCGAAATATTTTTATTCCTTTCCCTTACAATTCTTGAGTTGTTTTAATCGTGAAAGTCAGTTTGAAGGCTTTAGGTATGTTTAAAATCAATATTGACCATTTTGTTCACTTGAATTCTTCCTGAAATAGAAACTCATGTCTATAAACATCCCTTGCTCTTGTTTTCTGGTTCCTGTTGCCCCTTTCAGGATGTTTCCAAAGGGACTGCCTTTCCTTCTCCCTCATGTCTCCCTCTCCGTGGGCCTCGCCTTAATGGCCCAGGCTGAGTGTCTGCTCACACTCAAGAGGCGTCTTCAGCACCCGCAGCACTCTCCTCCCGGGTGTCCCTGGGCTCTTAGGCTGAAGCAGAGAGGAGCAGATACACATCTGACTCACCAGGTGTCAATTTATCTTGGTGGGGGGCTTCCTCTTTCTCTCTGCCCCTCTACTTCACCAAGCATGACGTCCTTGTCCAGGCTCTGATCTCTGCTGACTCCACGTCCAAAGTGGGACACACCTTCATGTTTATTCATAAGCATGGCTGGGAACTTCCAGGAAATGGCTCACTCGGGAAGCCTCCACAGCATTTCTTTAACATGGACTCTACCACCCAGGTGTGTGCCTGGAGTGAGCTCAGGTGTTGTGACAGCGCAGAATATCATGGAGGAAGTCAGGTTGCCTTGGCTGAACTCGTCCTTCCTGAAAACTGGCTTTTAAGAACGCATTTATCTTTTTTTTTACAGTTTAATTGGCACATAATCCGTATATCATACAATTCACTTGTCCATTCATATCAAGAAGAATTGTACGATCATTACCGTAATCAGTTTTAGAACATTTTCTTTCTTCTGCCTTCCCCATGATTAAATTGCCTTTAAAATGAGTTGTGAAACCATATGCAATTCTAGCGCTCCCTCCCCCTGCCGCCTTCATTGTCCTGAAATCCCCTCACCATTCCTATCTCCTTCCCCCACCCCTGCATCCCCATAAGACCTAGCATCCTTTATTATCTCTATGGGTCCACTCCTTCTGTGTTTCTCAAACTGGTAAACCCAACAGAGAGAAAGAAACAAAGAACAAAAATGAAATAAAGTGGTAATGATAAAAACAATAATAATACAAAGAAAAAGATACAAACAAGGAGTAAGAAAGAAAAGACTACCATCAATATTTTAAAAGCCAGTTGATTCAACGGGTCTCTCTATTGAGTCCTTCGGGTGTGGCCCCTGTGTTGTGCCCTGCTGCCTGCTTCGGCATCCAAGGTCATCATGCTGGTGAGTCCATGGTGTGGCTGACCGTGGTGGGTTGGGAAACCACGTATTCCTAGAGTGTACGCAGGAATGTAACATCTGGTCCATTGTCCCCATAGGTTCCCTACAAACATTGTTTAGCAGCCCTGTCTGAGATGAGGCTTCGTCTCCACCCTCACCAACAGCACTCTCCGGGTTTCCTCAGAAATGCAGATGCTCCCTCCCCTGTGCCTAGCTGTCTGGCAAGGATCTCCTTCCATTCCTAGGAGGAGTGGGGGGAACCCTTGACTTGCCCCAGTCTTGTCTCGGTGTTGTATAGCCTCAAGTGGATGGACATCTTCCACATCCCCCCTCTTGAGAGAGGTGTTTCTCATAGTGGTGGGCTCATACAATACTTGTCCTTTGGTAATTGACTTATTTCACTCAGTGTAATGGTTTTCAGTTCCTTCCATATCACATGGTTTTCCTGTTTGCATCACTGTTTTAGGGATGTATAGTATTCCATTGTGTGTATGTACCATGGTTTTTTAATCCATTCTTTCACTGTTGGGCATTTGGGCTGCTTCCAAGGTCTTGCTATTGTGAGCTGTGCTGCTATGAACATGGGAGAGCACACCTCTACTCATGTTATGTCTCTTACTTCTTTAGAGTATATGCCTAAAAGTAGTATTGCTAGATCATATGATATTTCAATTCCCAGTTGCTGTATCACCATATCATTTTCGGTAGTGACTGGATGTATTAAAAGTCTTCCAACAGTGCTTATGAGTTCCAATCTCCCCATGTCCTCTTGAGCATTTGTTGTTGTCTGTTTTCTTTTTTTTAATTATTAATTTGAGCTAGCATTGTTGGTGTAAAGTGGTATCTCATTGTGGTTGTAATTTGCTCCCTCATGGTTAGTGATCATGAGAATTTTTTCATGTGTTTGTTAGCTATTTGTAATTCATTTTTGGTGAACTGTCTGTTCATGTCTTTTTCCCATTTCTTAATTGTGTCACTTTTTATTTTCTTATTGGGTTGTTGTAGAGTTCTGTATATTTTGGTAATTAGCCCGTTGTCCAGTATGTCATTGGTAAAGTTTTTCACCCAATCTGTGAGCTCTGGTTTCACTCTCCTGATGAGATCTTTTGATGTGCATAGATGATGTGATTTCAGCATGTCTTACTCATCTATCTTGTCTTCTACTGAGTCTGCCTCCTCCGTTATCCTTGGCAGTCTCTAAATGCCCTGCAATAGGGCCCTTAAGTTTGTTCCAGCCTTCTTATGGATGATCCTGAGAGCTTTGGGGTTTAGAGTTAGGTCTTTAATCCATCTTGAGTTCATTTTTGTGCATGGGGAAACGTATGGACCTTGCTTCATTCTTCTGCATATAGAATTTCATTTTGTCCATCACCATTTGTTGAAGAGGTCTTCTTTCTCCCATTGGATCTTTCAAGGTCCTTTGTCAAATATTAGATGGCTGTAGGTTGGTGCATTTATGTCTGGGTTTTCTGTTCAGATCCATTAGTCTATGTGTCTCTTGTTGTACTAGGACCATGCTGCTTTAACCACTGTGGCCATGTAGTAGGTTTTTGGATCAGATAGTGCTAGGTCTCCTACTTGATTCTTCTTTATAAGGAGTTCTTTACTTATTCTGGGTCTTTTGCCTGCCTATATGAAATTGGTCAGTAGTTTTTACATTTCTGTAAAGAATTTATTTGGGATTTGAATTGGTATTGCATTGTATCTGTACTGCTATCTTCACAATATTAAGTCTGCCTATCCATGAGTATAGGATATTCATCCAATTATGTAGGACCCTTTTTGTTTCTTAAAGTAATGTGTAGTTTTCTCTGTATAGTTCATTTGTTTCTTTAGTTAACTTTATTCCTAAGTATTTAATCTTTTGTGTGGTTGTTATAAATATTTTGTGTGGTATTGATTTCTTAATCCCTTTTTCAAGTTGGCATACAGGAATCCGATTGATTTCTGGTTATTAACTTTGTATCCTGCTACCTTGCTAAATCCCTCGATTATTTCTAGCAGGCTTTTTGTGCAGACTTTGGGGTTTTCCATGTGTTCAGTTGTGTTTCTGTTCTTTCATAGCATCTTGCTGTTCCTTCATAGTGTTTTATAATTCTGCTATTGCAGTGTTTGATTTCTGTGTTTCTCTTTGGAGTTACTGTTTCACTTTTTCTCTGAGACTCTTCCTTTAACTGTTGCACGAATACAATCATCATTCTTTTAAATTCTTTTTCTGTTAAATTCACAGCCTGTTAAATTTCAGGCATTTGCTTAGGTCTGGTTGGCACTACAGATATCTTCTGATGTTTCCTTGACATCTTGGTGTTGCTATTAGGGATGTTGTTAGGGAGGTGCAGTTATGTGGGAATGGTTAATTCTGTGTTGCAGTGAAATAGAGGGGCTATGGACAGTTTTCGGTAAGTAGATGTGGCCTTCTGGAGCACCTGAGAGGAGCTCTAGGCAAGGGACTCTACATGGGTGCCATCATCCTGGAACCTTGAATTTACCTTTTTTATAAAAAAAGCTCCCTTGGGGGAGGGTGTGCAAGGGATCTCTCTGATGGGAGAATCTGGTCTTTTAGGGAAAGAAGGCCCTCCTAGAGCAAGCTCCTGGGGCAGTGGTTCTCCACCTTCCTAATGCTGTGACCCTTTAATACACTTCCTCATGTGGTGGTGACCCCGGTGTGGGTGTATCTGCATGTGGGTGGACCCACCTGGAGACAGTAGAGGAGTGGTGTCTCGGTTCCTAAGACCATCGGAAATATGGTCTTAGGTGACCCCTGTGAAGGGGTCGTTCAAATCCCCAAAGGGGTCGTCACCCCCAGGTTGAGAATCGCTGTCCTAGGGTCTTCCCATTAAACGAGGACCCCCTCCCTTTTGTCTTCTGTCCCTAAAATTATTCACAATAGTGACCTCTCTCCAGGCCCCACTATTTCCATCAAGTTCATACTATCACATAAATGCTCAGAAAATTTTTTAATTTCCTTTTCCTGGGAAATCTCTTTAGCACTGAATACATAAATCCTATGAAGAAAAAGCCCCTACCCATGTCTTATGGGATGTTAGTAGAAGAGTTGGAGATTGAAATGTACTGATTGCATTGTGGGCTGTGAGCTTTGGGCATCATGCTATAGGCTTTAGCATCATGTTGACAAACTAATCCCTTACAGGCTCGAGGTGGAGATAGATACTAGCGGAAATTCAGGCAACAAGAATCTGCCCTCGGCAGTTATTTGCTCATGGAGGTTGGCTCCTGCACACAGAATTAGTCTGCCATCTGCGTGCTCTAGTTACTGGCGCTGTATTCCTCAGCCAAAGCTGCTGTACCTCTTAGTAACTAAGAACAGGTAAAGATACTCCTCACCAACAACAAGTTAACTAGGAGGGTCTGCACTCAGACACAGATGGCCTATGCAATACTCAGCTCCCCAAACAAAAACAATGCTAGGGTTTATCATGAAATTTGGGTTCTGAAGAAACTCTATGCTTATTCATTAGATACGTTAAGGATTGCCAGAAAAATAGCTCCTGAAGCTGGGCCATGTAAAGTAGACATGCACATAATAGTCTCTTCTAAATGAATTCCATCCCAGGGGGTTCTGGTTACTGATGAGCAAAACTGGATTGGACTAAGAGCCGGGTCCCTGAAGGTCGTGGTGGTAAGGTGGGGGTTTCTGGGCATGCTTGGGCCGCTGGATCACACCAATTGTCTCTGTGTCGATCTAACAAGGAACTCTGCAGATCTCAGTGTATGATGACCATTTACATAGGCAGTAGATGATTTCCTTCTGATTTACTGCCCAGAGGCCATTTCAGCAGGAAGCTCTGCATGCTGCAGTGTGTATCACATACATGCCATTAATTCCATGTGCCTTGGGTGAGTTCCTAGTTTTAGGAAGGGGGCAAGATTTTTGCAAAGGGAAGGGTGGCCAGTTCTACTTCTCTGTCTCAGTATCAACAAAAAGAAGTCTCTGAATGTCAACACCCAGAGTAATCCAGTTTGTTTGCTTCCTACATTTGACAGGCTGAATTTTAGGTCATGGCTCACCTTTCCCAATAAAACCAATAGCAAATTGGATCAAACTCAAAATTAGGGGCCATCCCTGCTCACCTGTCTCATTCCCAATGGTTTCTTTACTGCATATGTATACATCCATTCTGTCCTTTTCCACTCCCTGCACCAGCAGCCATGGACTTCCAGATCACTGGACTTGTCACCTTACTCTGTCACCACAGCTTAAGATACAATGTTAACAAAAACATAGAGGTCAAGTTAATCTCTTCCTACAGGCTAAAGTAGAGCCACTTCTTAGGGTTTCCAGGGCTGTAAATATTTACAGGAGCAGAACGCCTCGTCTTTTTTTTTTTTCCTGCAAGGAGCTGTTGGTAGGTTAGATCTGCTGCTCTTGTGATTAGCAGCCCGTTGTGTTACCAGTGAGGCACACCGGTGCTGTCCTAAACACTGCACAAGGAGACCACGGGAGATCACACGCTAGACAACTAGCAAACGTGAGTACCAATAGAAACAGCGAGGAAAAGACATGGAGATGATTCCTATAGGCACATGGCTTTGCTTCTGCTCTCCTGTAGGGATTTATACCCTTATATAAGTGGTTGGAATTTGCTTTAATATTTTCAAACACGTACTCTTCAATTTAGTAAGAGAAAGTGGCCATCCTTTAATAGCACCATACGTGGGAGCTCCGAAAAGTTCATGGGAGGGCTGGGGAAGAGAATTGCAGAACAAACAGTGAAAATGGCACGGGGTAGGGAGCATCAGAATGGATTGTGATGATTCGCATGCAAGCCTTTTAAAAAAGATTTAACTATGGCAGTGTATGATACATAAAGAGTATATCAGGAAGAGTACTAAAAGAAAGAGAAAAAGGAATCAAACTTATTTCCTGGGCTCTACTGATATCAGTTAACAATGGAGGCACTGTAGCCACTGCTGAGGGTGCAGGTGAGCTTGGCTGTTTCTCCCAGTGAGGATGATGCAGACGGCAGCTGAGTCAGCACAGGTTGGGAGAGGGTTCCTGGAAAATAAGACTCATTAGGGTTCTAGGTGACAGGTAGATGCAGATGTTTTAAAGGAGGAAAGACAATAGGGGGGCCCTGCCAGGTGGAAATCTCCTCGGGATTGTTAATGACTGACTAAAGCTAACCTGAGATGACAGTGAAGGAGGCGTAGGAGAAGAGTCCAGATGGCCATGGTGGAGACACCTCAAGTCTAGGTCCTTCAGCTCTGTTGGTAAAGTTAGAATTGCAAGGCTCTTATATACTAACAGCCCCCAGGGGGGACAGGGCTCTTCATGCAAATCAGGATATTGAATCGGGGCTTGGGAAGCTCCACTTCAACCTTAGTCCCACTTGATGCCAGAGTGAGTGCTGACCTCGGCTGGGCTGATGGCACTGTGATGGCCTTAATCCTTTCTCCGTGTCCAACAGCATCCTTTCTTCCACTTCCTTTAGCTACTCTATCAGTAAGAGCACCTCTCAGTCTCTTCGACATCCGTTTTGATCCTTTCTTTCTCGGTCTTTTTAATGACCTTTTGCTTTTCTTCATGAATGGTGGTTTTAATGTTCTCTCCCGGGTCTTCTGTCATTAGCGTTCGATGTGTTAAATCTATTTGAGATGGTCTTGAAATTCAGGTGGGAAAGGCTCAAGGTCATATTTTGGCTCTCTTGGATTTGTTTTCATATTCTTCATCTCGATCCTGAACGTATATATGGGCAATTGACGAGCTGTTCCACAGCCAGCCCCTGACATAGTTTCAGCTGCTGAAACAGAGCATTTCAATCATGTCTCCATCATGTCTTCATGTTGTGATTTTTTCCCCCTGTATATTCCATCTGGAGAAGTTCATGTGTATAGCTGCCTTTTGTGCGAATGAAAAAGGGTATTTACTATGAACAAGTCATTGATGTTGTAAAAATTCTGTCATATGCTCGCCGGCTTTTTATGTTACCAAGTCCATATTTTTCAACCACTATCCCTTCCATTTTGTTTCCAGGAGAGCTCCCAGTAGAGCATGTTCAGCATCTCTGTGCGAATCACCAGAGGTTGCAGCATGGAATTATGGGATAGAGCAAAGAAGCCAGGATGAGGCATTGAGATCATGAGACGAAACAGAGCCAAGACTCTGAGGCTGGCAGGCAACAGTGAGCTGGCTTCCTGGAAAACATAAGCATCGGTTAAGGAAGGGAGGGGTTGCGGACCAAAGAGAGACTTGGCTGCTGGTTAGAGGAGTTCATATGGACTAATGACTGTATCTTCCCTGTGTTCTGATCCTGGCTTGTTTTGACTTGTTGGCTTCCACAGTGAACTTCCATGCCCTTTATTTCAAGTATTGTCTGTGAGTTCTATGCAGTCATTGCAATGGATTATCAATCCCAGCATGCA